>NW_027507758.1:220500639-221100639 GCF_037356315.1 Lithobates pipiens
TCTTTCAATCATCTCTTTTTATTGACAAAACTCAAAAAAGTATTGAACAGAACAGTCAGTAATCAAAGTTGACATGGAGTACAGCAGTGTGATACATAGAAATGCAATACCTTGCCCGAAGCTGCAAGGGGGAGAGCAAACAGTATATAAAACAAAGCAGTTACATCCAGGGCCCTAGCCAACAACTGGGAGCATGGAAAATTGTCAAATCTGCTATTATGCAATACATTTATAACCATGTGCATTATTTTATTTGTAAGTGATTTGCCTCATTTAACGTCCCGTGACGAATGTTCTTGAATGTATATTTGGGGATGGAGGCTCATCGCTCATGGTGTCGCAGACCACAATCAGTTTTCTTTGGGGATTGAATCCACAAAGGGCTGTGGAGGAGGATTCTGATCCTTGGAAACCCAATCAGCATAGAGACCATCTAACTGGAGAGTCAGTTGACAACCGGGATCCCTAGAGGTGACCAAAAGTTTAAAGTTTTGGTGATTAGGGGCCCCAAGGTGCTTGCATTTCAAAAAATATTATATGTGTCATGACTGTTGCTGCTTTGTGAATTCTAGCTACCTCTCATGTATTGAAATACTATGCTTGATACATTTTGTAATGTGATCCAAAAAATATACAGTATATACTGTGTGAAAAAAACTTTCAAAAATAATAAGGAAAGAAAAACAATTTCCTAAAAAATATTTGTTTTGTTTGCCACAATGTCATTGTGCAAAGTCACTATTGGGGGATCTTTGCCATGGGTTTGGGTTTTCCACCAAGACTCCTCACGGTCTAAGTCTCCAGTTTTGTTTACAAGCAACAGCAGATTGCTGCAATTAATTGCACTTTTGCCTACTCTCCCTCATTTTACAATCTAGAATATAAGCTGAAATTGGAACAGGTGATTAAAAAAGTAAAAAAAAGTCCAAAAAATGAATGCATGGAGAGCTGGCAAATTAAAACCTTTAAAATCTGTCAAAGTTCACCTTTTTGCTTTCTAAATTCCAACTCCCCCTATGTACCATTTTATACCATTAATGTACCTTGGTTGCAAAAAATAAAAGCTTTTTTTGATTTTTAGAACAAAGCCTTACCTTAGCCCTTGCTGCATTTCTAATGCCGCATACACGCGACTGGACTTTCCGACATACTAGGTCCGACGGTCTTCCAGACGGTCTTTCGGCGGAGTTCTGACGGACTTTCCAAACAAACAGACTTGGCTACACACGAACAAAGTCCAATCGAATGTCTGTTCGTTTTGAACGTGATGACGTAAACGGGACTAAACAAGGAAGTTCAGTAGCCAATAGCTGCCTTTGCATCGTATTTGGTCCGTCGGACTAGCATACAAACGAACAGTTTTCCAGATTTTTAGTCCATCAGAATTGAGTCCGTCAGATAGATTTGAAACATGTTCTATTTCTAGGTCCGTCTGTTTTTTTTTTTAAACGATCGGACTAGCCCCCACACAATCGGATTGTCTGACGGACTGATCCCGTTTGACGATCGGACTAGCCCACACACGATCGGATTGTCCGATGGACTGATCCTGTCTGACCTAGTCTGTTGGAAAGTCTGGTCGTGTGTACGCGGTATTACAAAGCTTCATCACTTGCTAGTATGTAAATTGAAGACAGAGCCATTAATGCCTAGTACACACAATGAGATTATTGGTCAAATGAGCATCCGCTTAGTTTTGCATGCTAGTCTCATATCGAAAATGAAGAGTTTACTAACGCCACGAAAATTCTCGTGTGACAGAATAAAAACTCGGAAGTGATGTACTATGTTTTAGTGTATTTGTATTGTATTTCGGACAACTGTGCTGAATAAACAAAATTTTTCGCGCTTGTCCCATCTGATAATTTCACATGAATTGTCATGACCGGCTACCAAAGGCTGTGTACTAAAGATCAGATTAACGTACAATCGAATCAAAAGGGTATTTTTCATACGATTTTCTGATTGAGTGTATAGGCCTTAAGATACAGGAAGGAATTCATCAGCTGACCTCATTAGAGGTCAACCGATATAACGGCTGGCCGATATTTGGTCATTTTGAAGAAATCGGCATCAGCCGATTATTATCCAAATTAGGCCGATATTGAACACTAGCCATACCTTTGCCAGAAGAGTGTGGAGAAGGTAGGAGCAACATAGTGTTCCTCCTCCCTTCTCCACACTATGTTTTCAGAGCAGCGCCGTGGTGTGTGAAACTGTATGGAGAGAGAGAGAAGCTGTCAAAATTGAGGTTGGATGTCGGGGGTGGGCGGGACCCAGCTATCCAACACCAGCCAATGGGATGGGATGGGATCTGGGCGGGCCGCTATGTGGCCCCGTCCCTTTCTTAAACAGCCCAATCATTGGCTGGATAGCTGCTGGGTCCCGCCCACCTTCGACATCACGCTGAATTTGTCAGCTCCTCTCTCTCTCTCCATACAGTTCACACACTGTGGCGCTTCAGTGAGCATTCAGTTTCACACAGTTACACTATCAGCTGTGAAACCTGCCATTGCCATCCAGTGCCACCTGCCAATGCCAACCAGTGCCACCTGCCAGTGCCAATTAGTGCCATCTGCCAGTGCCACCTGCCAATCAATGCCAACTAGTGCCATCTTCCAGTGCCATCTGCCAGCGCCACCTGTCAGTGCCATGTGCCAATCAGTGCCATCTGCCAGTGCCACCTGCCAGTGCCACCTGCCAGTGCCAATCAGTGCCATCTGCCAGTCCGACCTGCCAGTGCCAGTTAGTGCCACCTGCCAATCAGTACCAACCTGTGCCACTTGCCAGTGTCACCTGTCAGTGCCACCTACCAGTGCCATCTGCCAGTGCCAAACAGTGCCACTTGTCAAAAAAAAATCAGCCTAAAATATCGGCCGCAAAAATGGGCATCATATATCGGCCACCCCGATTTCTAAATATCGGCATCGGACAGAGAAAAACCCATATCAGTCAACCTCTAGACCTCATTAGCACACACACCTGTGGTGGCCTTCCCCCCTTCTAACAGATAACTACCACCCAGTTCCAGGTGCACAGTTTTCCGATGCAATAAATAAGTGATCACTGTTCTCACTAAATACACATGCCTCAATTTCTTTTTTCTATTATAATTTCATCTTGCATAGATCATTCATTTAGCATTTTGGTGTGTGCAGGAGATGAGAGATCAGATAACAGCCTATGGGGATAAAGCTGTAGTATTGAAAACAGAAGTGTGTCCTGGGTTCTGTAAAGCTCATCATACACTATCCAATCGGATTTATTGTACAATCTCCTTTAGATCTACCATTAACTATGTAGTTAGGTGTTCCCTCCTAATATATAGTTTTTGTAAAGCTAAATGACATTGTACAGCTTTTATAGTGTATGGCCACATGTATGCACCTAAAATGAACTAGTTGTGCTTTTGGTGCCATTAATTGTTAACAGCACACCAAACACAGAAGCAAACACGTATTTTGCCAGTAACAAACACAGCAAAACGTGCAGTAAAAACGTGCAACTCATATCACTACAAAATGTCCCATGAGATACTGTGCCACGTGTAGTGCAGCCCATTGCAATCGATGGGTTGCCCTATGTGTGTCACTGGAAAAACAAGCCAATAAATTTGTGCTCGCACTACTCCAGAAGGGAGTGAGGCCTGAACGCGAAATTGGTGCATTTTTACATAAGAACAATGAGGCTCCATTCACATTAGTGTGTTTTTGAATGCATGGCAAACTGCACAGAAAAGACACACTTTGCCATGCATTTCAGAAACACTGTAAATGTGCATCATGTTTGTATTGTCATTACATGTTAAAGGCACCCCCAAGTGTGGCAAATGCCTCAAACTTGGTAGCACGCCTACTTCCTCGCTCCAAAAAAAGTTCTGGCGCTTCTCTGGGACGATTGTTGCATGTAGGACAGCCCGTTTAAGTGAATGAGCTGCCCTATGAGTGACAAGTGAAAATGCTGCAAAACACACAAAACAAAAGCATGTGAGAATGAGTTTTCACTACATAGAGATGTGAACGAGGCCTGACAATTGAGTGTCTCTGTCCACTCTCATGAATGTACTTGTATAAAGATGGCCATTCACTATGCAATCTGAGTATACAATCTCCTTTAGATTTACCAGAACTGTGTAATAGGAGGACCCACCTGAACAATCCATTCAATTTGTATCAAATCAGACAGGCCCTTGTTCTACTTAGCTAATGGGAGATCTAAAGGAGATTGTACAATCAGATTCTATAGAAAGTGGGTGGTGAAAGGTGGTATAGTAGTGAAGAAAGTGTGGTTCAGAGTGGTCAACATGCTCTATCACATCTGTGATGCAACAAGGAAGTGAAGGCTTCTGGGAGATGACCTACAGGAAGTGAATGCTGAAACCATCTACAGGAAGTGATGGAATCTGAAAATTATTTCAAAAATTCAAATAAACTGACAAGATTTTAAACCTCCTGTGGACAAGGTAAGTGAGAGAAAAGCACACTGGGATGGCTGGTCCAAAAATGGCATTGGAAAATGCTTCCATTTATTAGGAAAAGTGAAAATTCTGCCTAAAAAGGTGAACTTATCCTTTAAGGCCACATTATTTAAAGTATGTTAATACAAATTACAGAATCATAAGTGCTCATGCACACGGACGTTTTAAAAAACTGGCTGCAAAGCTAGCTCCGATGCCTGGAAAAATTGTTGTTAAAAACGTGATTTTTACCGCGTTTTGCATTGGCGTTTTTGCGCGTTTTTGCGCGTTTTTTAGCGTTAGCGTTAAGTAGGGTTTTTTAAGAAACACATCTCTTGGCTATAGCACTCAGAAAACAAAGAAAATATGTTGCGCGTTTATGCGCGTTTATGCGCGTTGATGCGCGTTTTTGCGCGTTTTCCCGCGATTCGCGTTTTTACAGCTCTAGCTCCACGCCACGGAACGCACTGGTCCTGGGTTTTTTTTACAGCTTAAAAACGCCTATGCCATTTGCAGCTCAAAAACGCCTAGGTGGGCATGAAGCCATAGACTAACATGGACAGCCGTTTTTAAGCTGCAAAAAAAGCTCAAAAAAGTGGCTGTAAAAACGTCCGTGTGCATGAGGCCTAAGGCTCCATGCACACTGAAGCTGATAAACTGCAGTTTATTGGAGTTTGGGCGTTTTTTGTAAAAGCCCATAAACTCCACTCTATGTTAGCCTATGTGTCCATGCACACATGGACGTTTTTCAGCTTTAATGAGCAGTGGAGTTTATGGGCTTTTTTCTGAACGCCAGAAATTCGCGTTCAAAGTGCCGTTTTTCAGCGGCAAAAAACGACAAACGCTCATTAACGCTCATTAACGCTCATTAACGCTCGTTCATTAGTGTTCGGCATTCTATTTTTCAATGCATTGTGGGATTTTTGGAGTGTCCTCTGTGTATTTTTATAAAAAACGCCCATTAACGCTAACGCTGTAAAACGCTCATTAACGCTCATTAACGCTAGTATAAAACGCTGTTAAAAGCAGGTTTTTCAACCAGCGTTTTCTGCCAGCAATCTGGCGTCCAGAAATAGCTTTTTTGAGCTTCAGTGTGCATGGAGCCTTAAGGTTAACATATTGAACTTCTGTTTAGACGTTAAAACCACATGCCAACCAGGCTTTTTCTGACACTTTTTGTATACGGGTTCAAATCAGTTTTAAAAAAAAAAAAAAGAGAAAAAGCTAGCGCAGCCCACTTTTTCTTTTTTCTTGTCTGTGAATGTAATATAACATTTGGGCATTGCTGCTTGTTTTTATTTTCGTTTAACTTGGTAAGCGCAGTTTTTTCCTTTTTCAAATCAGTTTTTGCTATAAAAAAAACAAAACAAATACATATAATCCCCAAACATACTTTTTTTTTTTTTTTCAGCAGAGAAACTCTAGGGAATAAAATGGCGATCATTGCAATTTTTTTATGTCACACAGTATTTGCACAGTGGTTTTGCAAACGCAATTTTTTGTGAAAAAATACACTTTATTGAATAAAAGAAAAAAAAAACACAATAGTCAGCTTGATCCGGCAAAAATGCATTTGTGGTTTAGTGTTACAGATCTAAGGAAAAAAGGTTTACCAACTTCAACATAATAGTCTGTTTAAGTCAGCAGGTGCACTAAACTGCTCACAATACATTCATGCCAAGCAGCCAGAAGGGATAAAATAATTAAATATAGACTTGAAATAATAATTTTAACATTTGCAAAAATATGTACTGAATATAACAGAAAACAAAATGCTGTTCTTATGGCACTAGAGGAAAAAGCTTTTTTTTGGTTTACTCATTTTAAACAATTTCAAAGCTATTTAAATATGACATTCAGGCCTAATAAAATACTTCATGAAGCAGGCCCTGTGTAGAGCAATGTTGGGCACATGCTGGGAACAAAGCTACTCTATGTTCTAAAACATTGGGGTTGATTTACTAAAACAATTGCCTTGCAGGCTGGATTTTCACTTAACTTAGTGAATACAGTGAAACTGTGTTCACTTCAATTACCCAATCATGTCCAAACAAAAAATCCTGTTTTTAAGTTATTAAATGTTCTTACAAACAATTGAATATGCTCCAAGCAAAATGGACATACTCACTCTAACTTCACAAAACCTGGAAGTCGGCCATGACACCTCTTCCTAGGAAACATATGAAAAGCTAATAAACATTAAAAAAAAATGGACATGTTGTGTAAATGAAAACACATAAACATATGTTGGGGTATTCTCAAATTTGACTGCAGAAATTCACTTTACACTTGCATGTGTCTTCTGGCAAATGTTTTAGTAAGGCATGGTGGCTTCTTTTTTGCCACTGTCCCATTAAGCTTTCACCTGCAAAGCATTCATATTGTATGCCTAGTCCCTCAAGTTACACCCACTGATAATTGTAACTTATTCAGATTTGCAATAGGACTCTTGATGGCCTTTCTCATTAATTTTATTTTTACCCGATTAGTCATTTTTGGTGGATGCACTGTTCTTGGTAAATTTACAGCTGTTGCATGCATTTTTCATGTGGGGCTGTGGAGGACTACAAGAAAACATATTTCTTCGCTAGTGAGGAAATAAAAGTTATATCGGGTTCTGTTCATATAGATATTCATATTTATGTAAGCTAAAACATGCAAAAAAACTTCTTGAAAAAAGCTTAATTTTTCACACCAAAGAGATTTTGAGACACTTATGCATTTTTAATGGGTGTGTGTCTAAGAAGTCTTCTGTGTTGCTGCTTTTGAACAATGGACTGTCTGCTTTTTTTGTTTTTGTTTTTTGCAGTCTTCATTCTTTGTGCCATACATTAATATTTTTGCAAGGCATTTATTAGGCATTTTAGGGGAAAAGCCCTCCCTGCATTAATGATTTTATCAACTGGACCTATCCATTTGCTTGCATGTGAAATGAGCCTTTTAAACACCTTTGTTCTTTATTTAGTTGTCTTATGCATATTTTCTTACGTTCATTTCTAGTTATCCTTCTGTTATATATTTGTTCTTTTTTTTTTTTACTTTTGTAATACTGAAATATAACAGTTTTTGGTAACGATCCCAATGTAGCTTAATAAATGAGACCCTGAGCTAAGAAATCAGATTTTTTACAATACATGTAGTTTATACAGCAAAGAACTTTCCTGACAGACTCCATGGCAGCCTACGTATGGGTTAACCCCACCTCTCCTACCTCATAGGACCCCACTCCCATAAATCTTTGCTTCTAGTCAGAGACCACGTTCCTTTTTTGTCCTCCTCCTAGGACCAAGGTTTTACCTTATGAAGTTGGATCCAGACCGGCTGGTTTGTGCACGAATTTCAGGATGGCGGTTCTTTCTGGAGCCCAATTTCCCAGCTATTAGCAGGGTGGGCACGGGCAATTTGATGTGATGCCATGAAGAGCTTACTAACCAGCCATTGGCTGGCAAGCGGCAATTTGGCCAAACGTCCTTGCTATTAGCGGGAGGCCCCCCCATTTATGATGCCCCGGGTGCACTATGAGTACTTCAAGCTCCCAGTACCAGGTCGGATCAGGTGTTGTGCGGGATTGGTAATGTATACACATTTTATCTATGGCAGCAGTTTTTGTGTGTTTGTACCGTTTTCTGTCTGTAGTCTTCCTGGTTATGGCGCTGGGACGCTCCTGCGTTCCAATCTCGCTGCTTCCTGCTTCGATCTGCGCAGCTGCCGAGTCTCGATTGAGATCGAGGCTTGGTTTGCGCAGGAGCGGTTGGGGCAAGATGGCAGCGGCCGCGCATGCGCGCGGGCATTGTACGACGGCGTCAGTCTCGGCGCAAGTACGCTGTGGGCGCGATGACGTCATCACTCGGCGGCAGATTCAAATAGCTGTCAGAGACAGCTATTTGATTGGGATGCTTTGAGCTCAGGCTGTGATCCCGGTGTCTGCTCTCTGTTTTCTCAAGGTATGTCTCCCTTTTTTCTCATGGTCAGTTGGGTCTACGCTGTTTTATTATACTCTGCAAGCACTGTATTTGTTTTTTACTACCTAGCTGTTTGAGTCTGCTGCTCTGGACGTATCGCCACCCCCCAGTGGCCAATCCTTATGCCGCAGGTAGGAATGAATCTTTTTTCTTTTCATTCTGCCTGTATTGCTTGGGTTAGGATCAGGATGACTTTGTCTTGCATGTTTTTTCTTTCCAGCCCTTCCAGGTCTGAACCTCAGTTATCAGCACATAAAGATTCACAATATCACCATTCCACGTCAAGTTCTAGACATATTAGGTCACCATCCAGACACCGTAAAGAAAGGCCTAAGTCTGAGTCTGGTCGCCGTGCTCACCGCCATGCCAGCCGCTCAGAGAGTAGAGCCTGCTGGGGATGTAATGCTCAGGTCCCAGAGGGTAAATCCCTCTGCGAGCTATGTTATGGAAGAGCCATGAAGGAAAGAGGAGCTGGGGACCAGCAAGTGGAAGCTCTGGTCAGGAGAGTAGTTCAGGAATCACTGAATAAAGCGGATTCTGATCAACCGTTTATCCCTCCTTCCGGTACGGCTCTAGCCACTGATGTTTCGGATACAGAGGTTCCTGGTCCCTCTCGTCATAGTCCCTCATTTTCCGGTTCTTCCAACAGTGAGACTGAAGGTTTGGAACTTGGTGCCGGTTTTGACTTTTCCTTAGTTCCACAGTTGGTCAGGGCGGTTAAGGAGACATTGAGATGGGAAGATCCTATAGAAGCTCCCTCCAAACAGAGGAAATACTTTAAACATCTCAAAAAGGAGCGTCCAAACTTCCCCTTCTTGGGTGAACTTGGCGAAATTATCATGGACGAGTGGAGTAAAGTTGAGAGGAAAAACTCCTTGATTTCAAAAATTTCAAAAATGTACCCATTTAAGAGCAATGAGGTGAAACATCTAGAGTCGGCCCCTCTCATTGATGCAGCCTTGATGAGGCTAGTGAGACATGTTAGACTTCCTCTGGAAGATACTGTGTCCTTCAGGGATGGCCTAGAAAGAAAGATTGATACGGACTTGAAACTTATTTATATAACAGCAGGTATGGCTTGTAAACCAGCCTTAGCCCTGGCAGCATTATCAAAAGCTATGAAGGCCTGGACGGATGAAATTGGTGCAACCCTGGGCAGTATGTCTGAAGAGTTGGTCAGGAGATCACCAATACATGAGCTGAGACTCGCTTCGGTCTTCCTGGGGGAGGCGTCCCTTGATATTATTCGCCTTGTAGCACGTGTTATGCTTTCCTCTGTTACGGCAAAACGTGCCCTATGGCTTCGCCCCTGGGTTGCTGATCCTGCCTCCAAACAGGCATGGTGCAGAATTCCCTTTGAGGGATCTTCCCTTTTTGGGAACAAATTAGATTCTGCCATTACACGCGCTACAGGTGGTAAGTCGGGGTTCTTACCCCAGGATCGCCGTCTCCTGGGTCAGAGGAGATCTCAATATAGGTCAGATCCAGAATGCGCTAGAGATGCCCATCGCTACAGGCCTGGTCGCGAATTTAAAAAAAATTGGTGGAGAAATCAGCCCTCTGGCCAGAAGTCCTCAAAGTCAGCTACATCTGGCGGACGGGAGCCTTCCAAGTCTTTTTGATATAGAGCCTGTCCAGGCGGAGTGGGTTGGGGCCCGGTTACTCCTTTTCCAGCACGTCTGGGCAGCCTCAGTCAAAGACTATTGGACAATCAAAACAGTGTCAGCTGGCCATTCCTGGGTCTTCAGCAGCCCGCCCATACACCAGTTTGTTCCGACAGTTCTGCCACACTCAGAGGAAAAGAGACAAATTCTCCTGTCTTATACAGAATCCCTGTTGGCCCAAGGAGCCGCCATTCGGGTTCCAACCGAGGAAAGGTTCAAAGGGATTTACTCCCCCCTTTTCATGGTCTTCAAAAAGAGTGGTTCCTGGAGGCCGGTCATCGATCTGACACACCTGAACACATTTATAAAGAAAGAAAGGTTCAAGATGAAGACATTGCTAACAATACGCCAGACGATCCAACCAGGCGATTGCCTTATTTCCATAGACCTGAAAGATGCTTAATTTCATGTTCCTATCGCAAGGGAGTTTCAGAAGTATCTCCGCTTTGCAGTGGGTCAAACACACCTTCAGTTTACATGTCTCCCATTCGGGCTTACAACATCGCCTCGAGTGTTTTCCAAGCTCTTACTGGCTATCGTGGCTCTAATCCGGGTCAAAGGGATTCGTTTGCACCATTACTTGGACGATCTGCTCTTGCTCTCCCAAAATGGACCATCTCTTGTCACATCGAGATCAGGTCATTTCTACCCTGACGGAATTCGGGTGGCTATTGAACAAGGAGAAAAGTCATCTAATCCCAACTCAGTCCTTAACGTTTCTTGGAGCCCGATTCAACACAGTAAAGAGTAAAATCTTCTTACCTCTAGAGAAGATTCCGGTGATTTGCGACAGAATCTATCTTGCAATGTCATCTCCCCTTCTCAGGGCCTCTCAGTGTCTAATGATAATAGGTACCATGGTGGCCACAGCTCCAATGGTGAAATGGGCGCAATGGAAAATGCGACCCTTTCAGAAGGGCTTTCTCCAACAGTGGGATCTGAACTCCAGAGATCATCTGGTTCGGATAACCCCTTCAATGAGGGAGAGTCTTCCTTGGTGGTTACAGCAGAGGAACCTTCTGAATTGCCATTCAATAGCCCCGGTCTCCTGGGTAACGGTGACAACGGATGCCAGCAGCAGAGGTTGGGGTGCTCTATGCTTGTCGGAAGTAGCCCAAGGCATGTGGGACTTCCCATCCCAGAAGGTAGTCTCAAATGTGCTGGAACTCCGGGCCGCCTTCCATGCTTTACAGGCTTTTCTCCACCTGACATCAGGATCCTCAGTCCTTCTAAGGATGGACAATACAACGGCTGTTTCTTACATCAAAAGACAAAGGGGCACCCACAGTCTTTCCTTGCTGAGGGAAGTAAAGCCAATCATGGCTTGGGCCCAGTCAAATCTGTTGAATCTAACAGCAGTCTATCTTCCGGGAATTCAAAATGTCCAGGCGGACTTTCTATCAAGGTTTTCCCTGGACAACAACGAGTGGTCTCTCCACATCGAGGTGTTCAACTGGGTTCTGTCTCTGGGAGTTCTACCAGAGGTGGACCTGTTTGCTTCCCCGTGCAACTTCAAGCCGGAGAAGTATTACACGAGGTGTCGTTGTCCTCAGGCCTTCGGAGTGGATGCACTGACGGACCAGTGGAGGTTCCACAAGGCTTATGCCTTTCCCCCGGTTCCAGTCATTCTCCGATTTCTGTCCAGGCTCAGATGGGAAGAAGTCGAAGTAGTAGCGGTTGTTCCATACTGGCCCAACAGACCATGGTTCCATCTCTTATTACAACTCAGCTACCAGGATCCAGTTCCGCTCCCTCTCAGGCCGGACCTCTTGTCACAGGGAACAATCTATCACCCTTGCCCATCTCAGCTCCATCTGATGGCTTGGTTTTTGAAAGGGAAAGGCTGGAGGCATTAGGCTGTCCTGACACAGCCATTTCTACTCTACTAAATGCCAGAAGACCAGGTACCAACAACGTTTATCAGAGGATTTGGGCAAAATTTGCGGACTATGTGTCTACATCCAACGGCTCATGTAGAGATCCGAAGATACGGGATGTTATTGGTTTTCTACAAAAGGGTCTAGACTTGTCCCTATCTGTAAGTTCCTTGCGGGTTCAGGTCTCTGCGATCTCTGCATTTTCAGGTATCTCATGGGCCAAGCATCCTCTCACTAGGCAGTTCTTTAAGGGGGCAAGAAGACTCAGACCTCAGAGAAAGCCAAGGTTTCCAAAATGGGACCTTCCTTTTGTCTTGGATTTTTTCTCAGAAATGCATATGGGACAAGCATCTATTAAGGATCTCTCTCTTAAGACTGCTTTTCTTGTGGCCATAACATCGGCCAAAAGGGTCTCTGAGATTAGTTCCCTAGGCTGCAAGGAGCCATTTCTCACCTTTTTCCCAGATCGGGCAGTCCTGATTCCTATGTTAGGTTCAAATCCGAAAGTAACAACCGTTTTTCACGAAAATCAGGAAATTGTCCTTCCAATTTTCCAGGCAGATGAAGACTCCAATATTCATCCTCTAGATGTTGGAGAAGTCTTAAAGCAATACCTAGAAGCCACAGCTCCTTTCCGGAATTCTGACCACTTATTCATCTACTTTTATGGGAAGAATAGAGGTTTACGTGCTTCTTCAAGAACTATAGCATCTTGGATTGTCCAAGCCATCCAAAGGGCGTATAAGGCTAAGGGTCTGGCTCCCCCAGAAGCGGTTACTGCTCATTCTACCAGGAGCGTTTCTACATCGTGGGCAGCTTCCCGTCATGTTTCCCCGGAAGTGATCTGTAAAGCGGCCTCATGGTCGTCGATTAATACTTTTATGACACACTATTGTGTAGAACCGGCTTCCTTGTCTTCGGTTAATTTTGGTTTGAATGTCTTATCTGTTGACGGTGCCAATTAAACCTTCTTTTCTTTAACCAGCAATTGCCCACCCGGGTGTGTATGGCTAGTCATTTCCCATACGTAGGCTGCCATGGAGTCTGTCAGGAAAACTGAAAATTTATATCAAATACTTACCGTAATTTTCCTTTCCTGATGGACTCCATGGCAGCAGGAGTTCCCTCCCATTTGCTGGAGTAGGCTAAGTTACGGAACGTGGTCTCTGACTAGAAGCAAAGATTTATGGGAGTGGGGTCCTATGAGGTAGGAGAGGCGGGGTTAACCCATACGTAGGCTGCCATGGAGTCCATCAGGAAAGGAAAATTACGGTAAGTATTTGATATAAATTTTCCGTTTTGAGGGTCATTCTTATAGATATGGGCAAAGAGGCGAAAGTGATGGGAAAAATGACGATTAGAACTGTAAAAGAAAATGTAATGGATTTTGCATAATTATTATCAAACTAAAATGTCTTAAAATCTAAAATTATTTATTTTAAATTACTTGACATGATTGTGGCCATATTAGTGCAATTGTGACAGAGAAAATTGAATACTGTCCGTGATACTTTTTTTATTTGCACTAACATACAATTTTTCAGGACAAGCTTTCGGTGTATGTCCCCTTCTTCAAGGACAAGCACATGCCCCAAGAGCTTTTCCTGAAAAATTGTATGTCCTTGTCCTTGAAGAAGGGGACATACACCGAATGTTTGTCCTGAAAAATTGTATGTTAGTGCAAATAAAAAAACAGTACTTAATTTTCTCTTATTTTAAAGTAATAGTCTACTATGACTTTTTGGAGTAGTGTTTTTTATAAATGCATAAAGATATACCCTGCTATACCATATACATTTTAGCAAAATCTTCTAAAATAATTAAATTTTTTTAACAGGCATTTACTGTTGTGGATTGCTCAGCTCTCGTAAAAGCGACTGTACTGGCTTACCTCAGTCAATGATGACAAACACAGAGGTACCAAAATCTCGAGGACACTATGAAATAAGAATGAAAGGAAATATGTCCCTTATTTGCTGGTACAATAAAGGGCATTTCCGCTTTCTGAGTAATGCTTATTCTCCGTTTCAGAAAGGTAAGTAATTTTACAGCAAATAAACCAGCATTTGCTCCCAGCCTGCATAAAACGAGAAATATTTTTCGAGAAACGAGAAATACGCTTAATGATACATAACATAACTGATTAAAACCTTTTATCTATATATGAATCAACCCATGCAGTTGCAGCTATTACAGATAGAATTAAAAACGAATGAAAACTGTGCGAAAATAATAATTATTTAATTTATTTATACAGAAAAGAAACGTTTAGAATAATCAGAGATTACCAAATATAGTTTAGTGATATTACAAATGCCGTGTTGCCAGTCTACAAAGATAGTTAATGCAAAAAGGAGATATGGTTACAATTGACATATACATGCTATCAAGGTATTTAAGACAAACCCTGGGATAGAAAAAGTTACAGAAAAGAAAAAAGACATAAGATGATACATTACCTAGGCAGCCCTTATGTGACCATGTTTCATCTAGACCGTTAGCCCAAGAGAAAAGCCGTGTATTTTGATATATACACATTTGTAAACCCCCCATATGCTAAAACTGCTACATTGAGCCAAGGAGGAGGGGGGGGGGGGGGGACACCAGCTACCATTTTATTCCTGTTCCCTTCCCACCTCCCACGAAGTAGCATTATTATGCTACCAAATGGTCAGAAAATAGGCTTTTGTCAGATAGCTACTCCAGATAAAATTACACAGCTGGGTATGGTGTGTCTGTTGATTCTAAACATGTTCTGAAACTAAAGAGTCATTGAAAGATCACTGTAAGCCACATTAATAATAAAGTCTATCATTTTCAGGGCTTAAATTTCCACATGAGACATTAAAACCTAAAATCTGATTGGTTACTATGCAAAGCTGCACCAGATTCTGTGTGCCCTAGCTTTAGTAAATCTCCCCCATAGACTTTAGTGACTGTCCAGTAAAGATTTCGAATGAGCCTGGAAAGTATTAACGTTGTCCTGGTCTGTGAATGCATCAGAGTTGCAGGATACTGATAACTAAACAGTAATCTGCAAGCACTGATTACAGACTAACAGACAGGACCTTACATAAATCTGGTATTTCTGACACTAATCCAGCTTGTTCTACAAATACATTTTAGCACTTCACCTTAAATGGGTTGTAAACCCTCGTGTTTTTTCATCCTATGCATTAATGTGAAAAACTTTTGACACTGACCAGCCCGCTCCATTTTACTCACCTGTGCCTGTTTGTTCCCCCAGCGGAGATGCACTGTACCTCTCTGCCCGTCGTCTCGGCTCTTGATTGGATATATTGATAGCAGTGCAGCCATTGGCTCCGGCTGCTGTCAATCAACTCCAATGACACAAGCGGCGAGACCGGCATTCTGTGTCTATTGACACAAATTCTGGACTCGGGAGCGTGCCCACTAGGTAACCCCACAGTATAGCGCCGCTGGGGGACCCCAGAACAGGACCCCAGAACAGGTGGATCATGGCCTCTGTGCAAAACGAACTGCACGGTAGCGCTAAGTATGACATGTTTGTTTTTTTAACAAGGGTTTACAACCCCTTTAATGGCAGGTTCCATGGCTTGAATCAAGAGTTTGTGAACTGGCCTGGGGAGAGTTCTGATTACTGCTGAGCTGGACAGTGATCGGTTCTGTAGATTGTGCAGTGTGATAAACTTTTTCTGCCTGCTCCACCCTGTTCTACTTCTGCTCAGAAGCCCCGAACCAGCCAGGCAAACTTTGACAGCAGCCAAACCTGGGAGGGATCCTCCTTCTGTATGGATACTGGTATGGATGCAGCTAGAAAGGAGGTGTGCAGTGTGCAGGCACAACCTCAGCTCATTGTGCGGGCTGTAGCAGAGTTTATGGAATGGGGTCGTGTGGCAGCCAGGCCATACCTCCTGCATCTAATTGCATCTGGCACCCCCTTCCTTTTCACAAGACTGCACCCAGGGCAGTTTTCCCTTCTGCCGACCCCTCCTCCCAGCCCTGCAAATAGCACATCTACTGCAAAACCACTGTGCTACACATACATGAGTCAACCATACTGGCGTTTCAACTACAAATCTAAAAAAAAACAGCAACTTATAGCTTGAATAACATTGCCACACTAGCAAGGGTCTTGAGGACTCAAAAAGCTGCAAAGTTCAGTTGTTTTTGAGACAGATTGTTTTTGACCAGGTGGTACAATATAAAAATTAGGACAATTTTAGGGTGATTTCTCTCAACCGGAAAAAAAAATTGCAACTTTTGCTGCTCTGTGAGATGTGCTAAACTCTTTAGCTGCCAGGTGATTTCATTTAGAAAAATTAAGAAAAGTCTTTACTTTATGATGTTGTTTTTCTGCCTTTGCATCTATTACAATGCTTATTATTATTTTGTTTTATTTATCTTCCTTTCTCTCTCCAGGAGTTATTATAAAAAGGAAAAGTGGGGAGATTCCTTGTCCTCTGGCAGTAGAGGCATTTGCTGCTCATCTCAGCTATATCTGTAAATATGATGATAAATATAGCAAGTAAGTAAGCATCAATCAGTTCATGCATAAAAATAATTTTTTTTTATATCATATAATAAACCATTGTCGAATGGCTCATGTGCCTTCCCGAGTATCTTTCCAGTTTGGTATAGTTTTATATAGGCTTAACAAGACTCACAGAATTTAAAAAACAAAGGACTGCTCGCAGTTTGTATCACTTCTTCACCAAGCTTTATTGCACAAACGGTACAATCTTGTATGCCTCCACCTGAAGGACTGCCCCTCAAAAGTGTTTCACCCATTCAGTCTTAGGCTGGCTATATGCAGTGTGAATTTCTTTCCTGCAACCAAATGTTGTAGGAAAAAAATTTGCATGATTTCCCCATCAACACAGACAGTTTTGACAGGGGAACCAGCAATTGGTTTCTCTCAGTGGGGGCATGCAGGGGAAGCTGTCCCCACCTGGAGAAGACAGTGATTATTGCTAGCAGGTATATCAACTGCTATTGATAATTTCAAGAGAATCCGGCAGGTTGGTTATACCCAAGTTGATCGATCAACTTGATACATTAAGCCTGCCCATTAATGGATCGAAGCCCAGTTGATTCCTGCTGAACCGGCCTAAATTCAAACCACGTATGGCCGGCCTTAATTATTTGGGCATGTCTAAAGGGTTATTTGGTTGCTTTGAACGTATTACTGAGAGTTTGTCTAGTCTGACATTTTTATCTTCTTTGTGCATCCCTGATTATTATAGAAGGGAAGTTTTAAAAGTCTTGGAGCGTGAGACTGGAAGTTGGAGAGGGATCAATGAAATGGGGGTATTAGTTTTATTGCATGTGATGCAAAATGGAGGCAATGGTTGTTGCTTGATTGTTGTATTGCAGTACACAGAAGGGTGTGCTATTGGAGCACATACTGTAGTGTGCTGCAGTGAAATATTGAGCTAACAGTGGCGGAGGAAATGCTGCATTGTTGGTGTTGTCAGTGGAACGGGATTAAATGGCAGCAGTGAGGAATATAGTGGGAGAGAGAAGGAGGGAGAAGTTTGACTATTTATGATCACTATTATTAGTAGTAGAAATAACCTGCATAGCAGTGCTCATACTCTATGACTTTATCGCATGATTGCACACATTGCCCTAAAGGGATACACATTGGTGGTATATTCTTTCTATTGGAAGCATTGGAATACACCTTTTATGTTTGTAGTGTAATCTATGGACCTTTTGAATTTCCATGTACTACTGAGCACTGTATCTTAAAGTGGTACCCACCTTCTCATATTATTTGCTTAACTGTGTTTTATGTATGTATTTATTTAGCATGTTTTAAGTGGATTTCACAGCTAGTACTGCTAATAAAACAAATCCTTATGCCTAAACACAGTTGTGCAACTTTGACATGTGTTAGTAAAAGTGTACATGTCATTGCACCTCACGGGGGTGATCCTCCCGGGGGACTTTGCTTTGCTCAGCGGGGGATCATTCCGCTTATACAAACAGAAGAAAAACAGCGCCAACCTAAGTGCAGTATTTTAGATCACAGGTATTTATTTGTAATGTAGTACACTCACTCTCTGTCGGAATGGTTCAGGCACATCACGTTTTACGTGTAAGAAAAGTTTGTGGGGGACATCACAGGGCTCCCGGGGAGAAGCGATCCTCTTTCTGCTGTTGTTTCCCGTCCGGTGGCGCCGGATCATTCCACTTATCCCCGCTGAGAAGGCAGATGACAGGTCTGTCTCTGCTCACCTGTCAGATATGTAAGTTATATCTTACTTAAAACATACTGACGCTATCTGACACTGATACTGATGTTCATTTTTTAATAAATCGTATCTAAAATACACTGACCCTGATCTTTTGACCCCAACCATTAACCCTGACCTGAACCTTTGACCCTGACCTTGACCTAAAACCTGAGACTGACCTTGATCAAACCCTGATCTACATATTTTTTGTTTATTTTTTTATTTTACACACATTTGTTTTTGTTTACATTTCTCCTCTTGCAGGAAGAAAAAGGTACAATGTATCTTTCTCTCCATTCAAGAGGAGAAAACACAGGGGTGGGTTGCACAGTGATTGATCACTGCAATAACCAGTCAGAGGCTTTCACAGCGATCAGGTGTTCACGATCCAGGCTTCCCAGTTCCTGATCGTTAGTACAGGGCTCAGGGCTCTCGCTGAGTTCCTGATCCCGTGCTGGGCGCGCACTGTGCAGTGTGTTCCCAGCACAAACACATGTACACGTATATGCGGCTCACAGAAGACCCACTTCTGCAGGGCTGCATATATGTGCACACATTACAGGAAGTAGTTAAGGATGATTTCTGATTTCTGCTGATTTCTTGCATCCCATGGTGTATACAGTACAGCATAAACCTTTACTCGTTTTGATAATATGTATGAAAGCACCCCATTTATTTTGTTCTAGGAATCCTCTCTTCTTCCCCCTTGTGCTAAAGGAAACCAGAATGAGGCCTGAGAGTCCCAGAATTATGTTTTTTTCTAGAACTTGTGAGAAGAAAGAGGATTCCTAATAAACAACATCCTCATATGCCTATAAAGACAGAGAGAGGTGGTCATTTTTACAAGCACTGCCTCCCTTCAACAGACATCCGTGAATGGGAGCAAATCTTTTGATTTTTACAAACGGTCTTTAAATTTACAGACAGTTGGCAACCCTACAGCTTAAAGCTCCACCCATTTAAAAGTGTAGCTGCTGTCTTTTAATAATCAGACACTCACCTGTCCCATGGTCCAGCAATGCAGGCGTACGAATACCCACCCCTCCCCCCTCATCTCCGCAGCACCAGCTTTCTAACTGTGGGCTGATCGTGTTATATTTGTACTTATCTATGTGCACTGTGTACACTATAGGTCTATCTTTCATTTATCAGTTTTTTGTTTTATTCACTTGGTAGCACGAGGGATCATACATTCATTCTAACTGTGGGTGTCCGCTGTGGGGGGAGAGGTGATCTTCCTTCCAGCGCTGCAGCACCAGGGGAGGAAGTGGGAGCTGGGTGCCTGTCAAAACTGGGTACCCGCCCCCCCCCCAAAAAAATGTGGCATTAAAGGGGGGGCACCAGCACTTGCATTTTTGGGTGGAACTCTGCTTTAAATACTGCGTATTTTGCAATAGTATAATGATCCTGGTTGTTCCATCGTGTGCTTCTGATTTTATCATTGCCTTCCTATTTGATCTGTTGGTGAAGTGTGTGATGTCATCAGTCTCTGAAATCTCTAGCCACAGATCTGTGTGTCTGAAGCCTTATGGATCTTTAGAACATTTTAACAGTACAAACATTTCCTACTAGCCTGCAAAATATAAAACAAAAAATTGTGAAAGAGAAAGTATTGTGCATTCTGATACGTAGCTAAACCGTTCTGAAATAGTTTGGTTTACAGATAGTACTTTTAATGTCATCACAATGCAAGGTCTGCTAACTGGTATGGTTAGTCAATGTCAAAAGCTGTCAGTTTGTGAATATCTACACAAAATCTTAATATTTAATAATATCTCAAACCAAAACCATACTTCCTTGAAACATTTCACCACTCCTGGATTGTTCACCAAGAACCAAGAGAGCTCCAGATAATGGGACATACTTCTTTGAAAGAGGTGGCTTACCTAAATTGTTACTATGAGTGACAACTGCCCCATCCTGATTCCAGGTACAAGCTGCTGTACCAGGTCAGTCAAAATTCATAAATCTCGCTCAGCTGGTTGTCAGGTTGGCACTTCCTGAGCTAAAGCTATTTGACATCCATTCATTCATTGTTGCCTACAACATAGGCAGCCAGCAGTTTGTAGTGTATGAAATCTACAGCATTTTGTATGTCCTCTTTTAGCCACCCATGCTGTTGCGGACTAGAGGCTTTTAACATATACTCCACAGACAAACATGGTGATTTTATTTGTTCATAGCTCACTACAATAGTATACCAACCGGTATACAGTCTGCAACAAATAATTCACTGTTTCTATGGATAATGTGGCTTAGAGGCTCAAGTTGGTCCCCGCATACTCCACCAATTATACTTCAACAATAATTTAATCTTAAATAGTAAGCAAATAAAACACAATCAAGTGTAATTTACAGACATTAATCCAAGGAGAGCTCCAAAAAAATATCAGAGTCCAAAATAAGTTCATAATAAAATTAATTCATAGCAAAAAAATAAATAAATTCATTTGTTTTGGGCCAAACACCCCCCCCCCCTTTTCTTTTGGGTTTAAGAATTTTGACTGTGCTTTAACAAACTCTGGTGAACAGATACCATATAAATCTTTATAAAGTTTCAGGAGGACAAGAACCTCCTTTGCTGCAATCACTGACATATCCAATACCTGGGCTTCCGATATACAGAGACATAAGGCATAAACATAAACAATAGCAGTTGTCACCTTTGAATGGCTGCTCCAGGAATGCATACATTGCATAAGATATACACAGGGATATATACATAGAACCTTTAACATGTGACTATATGGCAATGTTTTCTCTACAACACTTAAAAGCAACAAGTAGTAACTTTAAGGGTAGTATAATTGTAATCATTTAATTTAACTATCACTCTACAATTGAAATAAGCTAGCAGACCAAGTCTCTTATGATAGAGTCACACTTTTGTGCACACAAAGGTGTAAATAGGCTCTTGGGGTTACTGAAAAACAGAAAACACATAATTTGATCTGCAATGTCCTTGTTTTAAATCAGTGGCATCACTAGGGTTGGTGACATTGGGTGTGGTAAAACATTGTGTCACCCCCCCCCCTCCATCAAGTATAGTCCCCCTCAGTACAGACCCCCCTCTCCACTAAGAATAGACCCCCCTCCCCCAGTACAGACCTTCCTCTCTACCAAGTGTAGCCCCTCTCAGTACAGACTACCCTCCCTCAGTATAGACCTCCCCACTAAGTACAGACCCCTCTCCCTCAGTCTAGACCCCCACTCCACTAAGTACAGACCCCTCTCCCTCAGTCTAGACCCCCACTCCACTAAGTACAGACCCCTCTCCCTCAGTCTAGACCCCCACTACACTAAGTACAGCCCCCCTCCCTCAGTATACACCCACCTTTTTCATAAGTATAGACCACCCCCTCCCTCAGTCTAGACCCCCCCAGTCCACTAAATACAGACCCCCTCCACTTAATACAAACCCCACCCTCCACTAAGTACTGACCCCCCCTCCCTTAGTACAGACCCCCTTCACTAAGTATAGTCCCCCTCAGTACAGACCACCCTCCCTCAGTATAGACCACCCCCCCCTCTCAGTCTTGACCCCCCTCCCCTGAGTACAAACCTCCCTCAGTTCAGACCCCCTCCGCTAAGTACAGACCCCCCCTTCCTCAGTCCAGACCTCCCTCCACCAGTATAGACCCCCCTCCCTCAGTACAGACTCCCTTCACTAAGTACAAACTCCCTCTTTCAGTCCAGACCCCCCTCCGCCAGTATAGATGTCCCTCCACCAGTGTAGACCCCCCTCCCCCAGTACAGACTCCCATCCACCAGTATAGACCCCCCTCCACTAACTACAGACCCCCTCCCCCATCTAGACCCCACTCCTCTAAGTACAGACCACCCTTCCTCACTATAGACCCCTCTCCCTTAGTGGAAACACTTGGGTTATCATGCCCAAGAGCCGTTTGTTTCTATGGGGACCAAATTTTCGCCCTTATTGGCCAACCTTTACATGGGTTGGTGGGAGAGGAGCTGCATTTTTGGACATGATAGCCCCCGTACAGACACCATACTTTTCTATTGCTACATATACGATCTCCTATTTATTACTTCAGATGATAAGGTTCAATTGGATACATGGCTTGCCTATCTAAATGAGAATAAACTCAACTTGAGATTCACAGGGAATAGCCAGAAAGTTCCCATTGAATTTTTAGATGTTCAGCTCTCAGGAATAAATAATATGGTGGTTAACGGTCTGTACAGGAAGCCAACAGCTGGCAATGCGCTGCTTAGAGCCGATTCTGCACACCCAGGACACACCATCAGGGGTGTACTGTTCAGCCAGTTTCTTAGGTTGAAGCATCTGTGTAGTACACCGGACGATTTCAACAAAGAGGCTATCAACATGGCCTATAGATTTAAAGATAGAGGCTATCCCATCAAAACTATAAACAAAGCCTTTTCGGCAGCCAATAGTATTCCTAGGGTATCCTTGTTAACTGAAAATAAATTGAAAAATGTCAATAAGTACTCTTTGCCTAGGGACAATATTCCAATTTTTTCAACACCATTTTAGCACCGAGTTTGACTAAATCAGCAGCATAGTCAAAACATATTTGCCCATTCTGTTCAATGACCCGATGTACAGTGAAATCCTCTCAAGGGGTATCAAGACAGTGTCCCCTAGGGTACCTACCTTAGGGGGTCCCTTTCACCGAGTTTATTTACTAGTGAACCCTCGGGTTCCAATTGGCTGCATTTCAAAGGAAACTATAAATGCGGTATGAAGGATTGTGACTATTGTCGCTACATTAAGAAAGGCCAAGGTGTATGTTCAAGTGCTACGGGTAAAACTTCTGACATCACATCATTTATCAACTACAATACAAAGTTTTTAATATATGTGATTACCTGCAAATTGTGCCACATTCAAAATGTGGGTCGCACCAAACGCCGGTTAAAAGATAGGTTATATGACCACCTGTATGATATTGAAAAAAGCAAATCCACAAATGTAGCAAGACACTGGAACCTTGTTCACCACAAGGATGTCACAAGCCTTTCCATACAAGGTGTTGAAAGGAGAGGAGGAGACAAGTTCAGAGCACTTTGAAAACGCAAAGTGTTCTGGATATTCATGTTATACACCAGAATTCCTATAGGGCTAAATTTTGAGTGGGATGTTTCCCACTATTATGATTGAAGAATTTTTACCACTCCTGTATGCTTTAATACGCTTTTTGCCTCACAATTGTCCATCTCCCTTCAGGGTTCATATCCATTTTTGCTCTGTCACCACATGTCCATATAGTAGTTTTGTTTATTCCATCTATTGGTGAGATCACCATTGACATACTAATTCGTTTTTTACATTTTCCATGGGTTTAAGATTAAGTTCTTTTCTTCTTTCTACATATGGATGTGTGCGTGTGAGGGCATGTTTAAGTATATCACACACATGTTTATATAGTGTTTATAGCACTTATCCTCATTCCTCCAATATTGCTTCACTTTTTCCTGTCTTTTCTTTTGGACAGGACGTGGAAAATGGAGATGCTGCTCTCCTCCCTTCTTTTTGCAACTTTTTCCCATCAGTTGCTGTTTGCAATATTGTTCATATATAACAGGCTTCTTACAACTTACCAGATTTCCTACAGGGTTAAATTTTGAGTGGGGTGTTTCCCACCATTATGATTGATGGAGTTATTTAGAATAATTTCTTTTCCGCTCCTATATCCTTTGGTATGCTTTTTTGCCTCATAATTGTCTCCCTTCAGGGTTTATTTCCATCATTGTCTTGTCACCACACGTCCATGTAGCAGTTTAGTTTATTCCATCTATCGGTGAGATCACCATAGACATACTAATTTGTTGTCTTTTTTTTTTTTTTTTTTTGTGTTTTTTGCTTTTTTACATTTTTGAGGGGTTTAAGATTTAGTTCTCTTCTTCTTTCTACATATGGATGTGTGCTGGCTCAACATTGATATTGATATGCCCTTCAATATGTGTACCTGTTTTGTAGACAGCTTTAGGATGCACAGTTTTGTTTGGACACATGTTAAATGCCACGTACACACGAGCGGAATGTCCGACAGAAAAAGTCTGACGGAAGCTTTTCATCGTATATTCCAATCATGTGTATGCCTCATCTGACTTTTTTTTTTCCAAAAATTCTGAAGGACCTAGAAATAGAAATGTTCTAAATATTTTTGATGGAACCAATTCCTATCGGGAAAACCGCTCGTCTGTATGCTGTTCCGACAGACCAAAAACAACACATGCTCTGAAGTATGAGATGGAAGCTATTGGCTACTGGTTATTGAACTTCCTTTTTCTACATCCGTCATACATGTTGTACGTCACTGGGTTCTTGACGATCAGACTTTGGTGTGATCGTGTGTACGCAGGATAGTTTCAGCGGAATTCCATCTGAACTCCGTCAGAAAAACCTTCAGAGTTTATTCCGATGGGAAAACTGGTCGTGTGTACAGGGCATAAGTATATCATACATATGTTTATATAGATTTCATAGTGTTTATCCTCATGCCTCCAACTCTGCTTTATGTCCTCCTGTCTTTTCTTTTGGACAGGACATGGAAAACAGATGCTGCTTTCCTTCCTCATTTTTTGCACCTCTTTCCCATCAATTTGCTGTTTATAATGTTGTTTATACATAACAGGCTTTTTACAACTTTTGTTTGTTGTGGGTTTTTCCCTTTTAATATGCGTGCAATTTTCATGCAGGTTACTGGTATTAATTATGTAAATAATCACAGATATCCGCGCTTATGGATGATGAACTGCAGCCCCCCTAAAAAAAAGCCAAACAATATAAATCTTTCTGGAAAGGTATGGTGCTGTTCAAATACGTAGTGGATGCAAGTACATATGCATCGGGAAAATATGCATGTAAACTAAATACCACAAAAAATGTGTGTGTATGGTGAATACAACAATGAGCTTAAAGTGCAATATAAAGTGCAATGCGCATATCAGGTAAAAAGTAAATAGAAAATGTCAAATGTGAAGTAATCAGTGCAAAGTGATCAATTGCAAGAACATAAATATGATCTCAAAAAGTTCCACAAAAAATACATGCATGAAAAAATATAAAACAAATATATATAAATGTGTATAGAATTGTATACTCTTATAGCAGCAGAAATTATAATATTACTACTAATAGTGATACTGTGCGAGAAAAAGTAGATAAAAAAACAAAACTATATGAATAATAAATAAATGTCCAAAATATTAAAGTGTCCAAAAAATTTGGAATATAAAAAATGAGTGAAGGACGAAGTGACCACAGTCAATAAATGAAAATCCGTACAGAAAAGGGCAACAATTAAGGTGACTCTTCAATGCTCCCCTCCTTCATTCACTTCCCCCTTTTTTAATTGCACTCACCAGAGCACCTCACCCCTGCAGGAGTAACAGGCGTAATATTCCAATCCAGAAGGTGATATCCCCCTTGCCAGGATATCCCTTTAATCCAGATGACCTTCCACCGTTGTTCTCCTCTCAGGGATGATTAGAATTCCTCAGCAGCAGTGCATTCACATACATGCGAAAGGATGAGCCTCATAGTGTGAATCCGTCATAAGATGTATTTATTTATATTAAAAAAGTAACTAATTAAAATAGTAGATACGAGCCACAACACTTCAAAACATATGCCAAAGTTCAAAAACACAAACTCCCGCAGTTAAAGCGTTGTTCGGCATACGTTCCATGACCGACCTGTGCAAAACAATGTTCCTTGTCAACCTGGAAGGTGAGGGTGTCAGACTTGAGATCCCAAGTAAGTCCCAGGCTGCGCTGTATTGGTAGCGAATCTGTAGGCAGGTCTAGGTCTTTCAAATCACTTGCGTGATCTTGAGAGGGGAATTACATAACAGCCTTGCTGTTTGAATCTACCTTTTGCAACCTAAGGTTTGAACAGGCAAGTGTGGTTTGGGTCCTCTTAAGTAGATTTATTGCAGCCTCAGATGATGGAAATTACTTCAGGCCATCCTCTACATAAAAGTCTCTCTCAATGAACTGTCTAACATCTTGCCCATAATCTTTCACCTTCTTGGGCAGATAGCTTAAGTCCATAGATGGCAACAGCAGGGGATGGGCTATTGCCAAAAACTTGCACTTTCATGCAGTATTCTATAAACCTCTTTAGTGGGGTTGTTGTCCTTAAACCAGAAGAATCTCAGAAAGTTTCTGTGCTCTTCCTTGACTTGAAAACTGTGAAACATTTGTTGTATGTCAGCACCTATGGCAATGGCTTTCTTTGCGGAATCTATTGAGAATGCCAAGAAGTGTGTTGAGATCTGGTCCTTTTAAGAGGATGTCATTGAGAGAGATTCCTTTGTACTGGGAGCTGGAGTCAAATACTACTCGTATTTTCCCTGGCTTCTTGGAGTCGTAATCACCGAAGGTAGGTACCAGCACTCTTCTTTCTTTCAGTGGTGGGGCCTTCAAACATCTTACTCATGAACGAGAAGAAATGCTCTTTCATTTCTGGTTTACTTTGAAAATTGCGCCTGAGAGAAGAAAGGTGTTTTAGAGCCTGTAGTCTGTTAGGAAGACACAGTCTCTTTGTTTTGAAAGTGAGGGGTGCTACCCAGCTGTTTGCATCATTTTTTAGAATCCATGTTCTGTTATCTTTAAGAAGATGTGATCTTCAATAGATAGGACAATTTTGTGGTATTCTTTTGTCTTTTTGAAAACCGAACATCCCAACTGATCTATGTCTTCATCACAGGGAAAATTGCTAGTGTAAAGGTTGGAATGTATGAAACTCACAGGTTTCTCTTTTATGATGAATCTGTTGGGGCAAGGTTGGAAAAGGATTGGACGCCCATTCTCTAATGTCCTTGTAAAAAGAGTTCACACTGGTTGGTTTGTGAGCATTTCCTAGGCAAACATTGCCTATAATGATCCATCCTAGGTCCAGCTTCCAAGCGAAAGGAGAGTTGTGGGGGCCAATGATTTGTTTTCTCACCTTGTGAACTCTGATAGCTCTCTCAAGCAGGAGCGCTATCTGAGCCTGGGGATCAAGTGTAGAGATGAGATGTGCTATGCTCTTCAGATGTCTGTGATGGAACGTCACTTCAGGTGTAGGGATCTTCCCTCTTTCAGTTGGGAGCGGATTGCACGAGATTAAGGTTGGTAAAGGGATGTTTGGTCATCAATAGATTTGATTTGGAAACCAATGGCCCTTCTCTTGGTTTCTTCACTCACACCTGTACAAGTCTTGAGTGAGTATGAAGAGCTGGCTCCCTCGATTTTAAAAGTGTCAAAGAAGGCTGAGCTAGCAAGCGATCTGTTGCTTTGATCATCCAAGATCGCTTTTAGCTTTACTGCTTTTTGTCTGTGACCTATGGGGTAAACTGTGACAAGACAAATCTTGGAACACGATTTGCCAAAGTGACCTTCTCCGCAGACTTGGGTGTACTGGGGTTTCACTACAGGAGCTACTGTGTCTCACTGCTCCCTGCCATGCTCTTCAACCTAGTTTGAGGGGGTAAGAGTCCATGGCGCTGGCCCTGTATGTAGAGCCGTATTGTGCTCTGTGCTGTCACACTCTGCACCTTGCAAAGAACTGCAAAGTGGGCATAAACTGTTCAAAGTTGATGCACAGCACCTAAAGCAAATTCTATTTTCTTTGAGGAAGGTTTGTGATCTTGGAGAGTTTTTCCTCAGAAACCACTGCACTTTAGCAACGGGTGGGGCTTCTTGTGAAGGGGACACTCTCTGCTTGGGTTCTCTGTTGTTGATACACTTGTTTTTTGTACTGCAACAGATATGTCTTTGAAGTTGCAAGTTGAAGTAGGCTTACCTGTCCTAGGGTAAGTAGAGTCAGATGATAAGTCAAAACTGGGATCATTTTTAGTCTTTGTTTGTTGGTGAACAAAGTCCACAAAGAAAGAGAATGGTGGGAAAGGGACGTTATGCTTTTGCTTGTAGTGGGAGCCTTGTGTAACCCACATTTCTTGAAGGCTGTAAGGCAGTTTTTTCACTATGGGGTTAAAACCACGGGCTATATCTAGAAAAGCAAGGCCTGGCAAATCTCCTTCTGCCTTGGCTAATTGGAGCTCTGTCACCAGGTCACTTAACTCTCAGCTTCTGGAAGCCATTGTTAGGAATCTTAGGGAAGTCCTCTATTCTTTTAAAAAGTGAATTTTCTATGGCTTTTGGGGAACCGTAACACTCAATTATCTCCCATATCACGCTCAGTCCTCTGCTTGGATAGTTAAGTCCCTGATTCTTCTTGCATTCTCTGCTGACTCAGTCTTTAGCCATTTGACTAAGATCGGCCTCCTCACTTGCAGATAGCTCTAAATATTTTATTGCATTTCTGAAGAAGGATCACCATGCTCTATAGCTTTCAGGTCGATCATTAAACCTTGTGAGTCCTTTTGTCAACAGCTCACGCCATGCAAAGAACTTGAGAAAATCCAACATACCTTTGTCTTTGTGTGAGTAGTCTGGAGGTGCTCTTCTGTGACGGGGGACTTGGTGGGCATTTGTGGTCGTCAGAAATGCTGTTGCTGTGATCTCTACCTTGTGACCCTTCCTTTCTGAAGTGGGTGACTATATCATAGGGGTTTGATAGCTTGGATGCAGGTTGCACTGAAGGCTGACCGAGTATGAGATTATGTTCCTATTTAATGTAGGGGGTGTGGACGGAAGGAGTCAACTCTGCCCTTGGAACTGAATGCAGGCAGTCATCTGGCTTGGCATGTTGCAGCACATAGTCTGAAGTATTCTGCAAATTGTCATGAAGATCAGGTTTAATTTCAAGTGTGTTGCTGAGTCTAGCACTGGTGGGGTTGGCAAGTTCCTCTAAGATGTCTGCCTCGGTGACTGCTGCGTCCTTCTCTGCAGCCAATTTCACTAATACAGCTTCTATGTGTAGCTTCTCTAATTTCATTTGCATCTCTTTTTCAGCAAAGGCAGCCTTTACTTTTGCACGGGCGGTAGCGACCAAGTCGTTGCCCATCGACCTCTTTGAGCTCCTGGAGCTAATCGAGACTTGAGACCTTGTCTCTAATGACTCTTGTCTCTAATGGGACTTTTTCTCTGACATGTCTTTCAATGTGGAAGCTTGTCAAAGGCTCCTGTTTCACTGGGCTTCTGTGTGCAAGCCAGTTTGGAGCTGCCGTTTACTGTTCTGCCCTCACTACACGTGGGTGAGGTATAATTAGAGAGATAGCTAACTCTCCTCCTTTAACAACTCCATTGAGGCAGGTGCAAGGTCCTTTTTTTCAACTTCTATTGCAGGAAAGTTAGAGTAAAAATAAAATAAAAGAAATAAAATACAATCAGTATACACAATATATAAAATATACAGTCCTAACATACTAGTTTAACTAGGAAAAGGGGTTATAAACATACCGGTAATGTTTCCGTTAGGCTGACATTAGAATTGCAGCTGAATAGTAGACATGTGCAGAGTAAAATATTTTGTTTCGGAATTTCGTTTTCGTCTGAAAAATTAATTTATTTAGTTACTCCCGAATTTAGTTTTTATTTATTTTGTTTTTCGTTAAAAAATTGCATTCGTCCGAAAATCCACATGAATTACGGTCGAATCTGTCTTTGAAGGCTTATAGTGTCTGTCGAATGAATAAAGAAGATTCGATGGAGCTAGTATATAGCATACTTCGTGTGAACTTTAGAACCCTATTAAAGTCTATGGGACTCCAATGTTCAAAATCTAAAGTGCTAATTTTAAAGGCTAATTTGCAAGTTACTGTCCTAAAAAGTGTTCAGGGACCCGGGTCCTGCCCCAGGGGACATGTATCAATGCAAAAAAAAAGTTTTAAAAATGGCAGTTTTTTCGGGAGTAGTGATTTTAATAATGATTAAAGTGAAACAATAAAAGTGTAATATTCCTTTAAATTTCGTAGGGGGGGGGGTGTCTATAGTATGGGAAAAAAGGCCTTCGCGCTACTATTTAACCACTTGAGATCCGCGCTATAGCCAAATGACGGCTACAGCGCGGATCTCCTTTTCTGGGACTACGTCTACTGACGTAGTCCCGTGTACGAGCGGCCTGCGCGCCCCCCGCGCTCTGTGATCGGCGAGTCCATGAGACTCGCCTGATCACCGATCCGTGCAAGGGGTCGATCCCGACCCCTTATCACGTGATCAGCTGTCAGCCAATGACAGCTGATCAGGTGATATAACGGAGCCGGTAATCGGCTAGTATTCCTGTCATTCCTGTCATTGCTGTCAGCGCGAGGAGAAAAAAAAAGCCGATCACCGGCGGCCGTGATCGGGACATCCAGTGCCCTCCGTCACTTGCCAGAGCTGTCGGCAGCGGCGGAGGCGATTGTGTCTGTCCCCTGGGCTGACATGGAGACGAGCGAGGGGAAGATGGCACCCACCCGTCTCCATGACACTGCAGGGCTGAAGCGACGTCATTTCCTCCCATAGCTCTTAAAAGGGGCATTTTATTTATTTATTTATTTTTTTAATGACAAAATTGTTTTTTTTTTATTGCATTTTAGTGTAAATTTGAGATCTGAGGTCTTTTTGACCCCAGATCTCATATTTAAGAGGTCCTGTCATGCTTGTTTTCCTATTACAAGGGATGTTTACATTACTTGTAATAGGAATAAAAGTGACAGATTTTTTTTTTTTAAAACAGTGTAAAAATAAAAAGTAAAAGGTGAAATAAATAAGAAAAAAATCATTTTTAAAAGCGCCCTGTCCCACTGAGCTTACATGCAGAAGCGAACGCGTACATGAGTAGCGCCTGCATATGAAAATGATGTTCAAACCAAACATGTGAGGTATTTTCACGATCGGTAGAGCGAGAGCAATAATTCTAGCCCTAGACCTCCTCTGTAACGCAAAACATGCAACCGGTAGAATTTTTTAAATGTCGCCTATGGAGATTTTTAAGGGTAAAAGTTTGTTGCCATTCCACGAGCGGGCGCAATTTTGAGGCGTGACATGTTGGGTATCAATTTACTCGGTGTAACATTATCTTTCACAGTATAAAAAAAATTGGGCTAACTTTTGTCTTATTTTTTAATTAAAAAAGTGTATTTTTTAAAAAAATAAGTGCACTTGTAAGACCACTGCGCAAATATGGTGTGACAGAAAGTATTTTAACGACCGCCATTTTATTCTCTAGGATGCTAGAAAAAATGTATAATGTTTGGGGGTTATAAGTAATTTTCTTGCAAAAAAACTGTTTTTAACTTGTAAACACCACATCTAAAAAAGAGACCTGGTCTTAAAGTGCTTAAGGATGACTGTATCAAAGATATATCAGACAATAGCTCTGGGGTGGTAGATTGTTTATGTGAAATCTCCAAAGCCTTGCCAGAGTATCTTATATAGTCGCAGATCTTTCTTTCTTTAGGCGGGCTCCATGGTAAATAAACAATCCTAGTACTACTGCTTTCAAGGCTTCCCATTGTAGGGGTAAAGGGGTCTCGTCATGCTCGTGGTCTACAATAAAACTTTTAATCGCTACCATAATTGCCTGATGACATAGTGAATCTGACATAAGGGTTTAAATTAAATGCAATGACCAGTTGGAGGATGGAGTCTGTGGAGCGTGTATTGTCAAAAAAAGGTAAATGGTCAGACCAAATAAAAGGCCCAATGTCCATAAGTGGATTCCATTCCAATAAATGTGATCCCGCAAAAAAAAAAAAAAAAATCGAAATTACTAAAGGATTGGTGAACTGAAGAATAGTATGTATAATCCCCATTTTAAGGTACGCCAGAGATCCAGCAATCAGTGTTCAAACAACTCTCTTTTAAGGGCTCTCAGCTGACTGTAAGAAATATATGTTCGCTGAGAGGTGGAATCCAGCTGGGATTCTAGTACCATATTAAAGTCTCCTCCTACAAGAATCATAACTTCCTGCAAATTTTGTCAAAAGATGGAGATATTGTGAAATTGCCGTTATTTGATCATAATTTGGGATATAGAAATTGGCGATTGGAAAAACCCTATTCCAGAGCCTAAATTTAAGAAAGAGATACGGGCCAGTCAGTTATATGCTCCAAGGGCAATATTGGTAAATGCTTGTGGATAGTGATAGAGAGTGAGACTCCCCGAGTCCATGAAGAGGACAAAGTACTATAAAGCCATCTCGAATAATATCATCGTGAGAATGCTGGAATACAATTTGCTTTAAAATGGGTCTTTTGGAAAAGTATAATATCTACCCTAGATTTATGAAGAGCATATAGAATTTGGCCTCTTTTTGATTGTTTATTATCACTCTTAATGTAAAAAAAAAACTGCGCTGTTTAAACACACCACACAAACTGCAACTCAAAGTGAAATACACACAATTACAAATACAAAACATAAGGAGAATATATATTAAATTAAAAATAAAAATGCAAAAAGAGGGAAAAAACAAGAATTGGTAAATGCATATATGGGAAAAAATGTATTTATGCTGAGTGTCCCATGTTTATGATGAATAAACCAATGGAAGTGAATATAAAAATAAAAAGAGAATAAAAAATCTGTAAAATATATCAACAGTCCTTAAATCCTCCAATAGTAAGTGAATAAGTGATTATAGAAACACAATGCAATGAAATCTTCCGTGACTTTTGTAAGACAACATAAATCCACCACTACATAGAGTGTGAGCTTACCAGTTGCACAAGCCGATTGAGCTTGTGGCTAATACCCAGCCAGGGCCTTTAATCCTCCCAGCACCTCCAATAGCCGATCAGCCAAGCGTTCCTGGAGATTATGGATGTGTCCAATGATCAGCAGCCAGCCACTGGCATCAGCTCAATGTAAATGTTCAACCAATCCTTGTTGCTGTCTTGACAGTCCACTTCACTACAGACCTCAATTTGTGTAAGCATTTCGCTTACAGAGCAGAGTTCTCAAAAGCAGCTTTATCAGGTATTTGGCTTTCTGAGTCCCAGGCCAAGAGCCTTTCACACTTGGCCTGGCATAGCAAAATGGTGGCAATGAAACGTCGCTTCCATTACCAATTCTGACAGGTTGCCTAATCTGACAGAACCCCGGAGCAAAGTCCGGGATGTAAGAGATGCAAAAGGCACAAACGGAGGCACTGGCGATGTAATCGGTAACAGTGTGGATAAGCCGGTTACAAGTCCTCTTATGCTGCTCGCAGTCTACTGCTCATAGCTGGCTGATCTCTCCCCCGGGTCTCCACCAGAGCACAGCACGCTGCTTCCTCCATGTGCAGTCCACACCCCTTCCAGGGGCTTAGAACAGACTGGGTAGTATGGAATCTAAAGTCCTACATACTGGCTGGAAATGAGAAATACTCACATTTCATATTTATCTGAGCATTTTTTATTTATGTCCTAAATACAGAAATATAGAAAATATACTAACATACATAGAAAAATATACATGACAAAAGACATGACAAAAATAACATAAACATCATAGAAAATAAAGCATGCTAGAAAAAGTTAAAGGCAGCATGGATTTATAACAAGCTCACTATACACATTATAATCTGACAATAACGGTCTCTGTAAAACAATTTTAGATTTACCAAAACTATTTAATTTGAGAATCAACCTAAACTATCCAATATGTATCCAGTCAGGCAGGCTCCTGCACCACATTGATCCAGTCTAAAGGAGAATGTGCAGTCGAATTATGTTGGATATGTTTTATAGACAGATATTGTAGACAAATGTACTTTCTTTTTATGAAAAAGTTGTCAGAGGGATCGCTATGGATTTAGTGCATTTGAAATTTGTTCAAGCTTTTGTCAGAGTTCCCCTGAGATACTTAATGTACAAATTAAAATGTATTGATTTGGAAAATAAATTATGAAAATGAAAGACTGAGTCCAGAGAGTTGTGATCAATGTCAATGATTCATTCTCTGAATGGTCTAACTATATAAGGTTTTTAGCCAGAGTTCAGTCTTGGGACCATTACTTTTGAGCTTGTTTAAAAATGATACAGAGATCTGGAGTAACATTTTTAGTGTAATATATCTAAGGTAGTTGTGCATTGACATTGATTTAATTATAAATGTTAAATGAAGTAAAAACTTGACTGGTGTTTAACATTCACTGCATCTAAAGCAAAAATGTTTCAGCTCTCATACTGAAATAACAGTTGTGCCCTGCTGTTGCCATGTAAATAAATACCAAATAGTAAATACAATTGGATTCTCATAGAACTGTAGTTCAAATCAAGGTATATAAGAAGGGCTCTGATAGTTTTGAGCCACATGATTAAATTCCTAAATGTTTTTTTTTGTCACCTGGCTGGGACCCCCATTTCAGGTTTGCTTACTGGTCAAGGGCAACAATAAGGAACATTATGTTATCCTTTTTCAGGGAAAGGTCAAAGGAAAACTTCTAACTTAATTGATTGCCAGCAATATTGACTATAGTCACCTGATTGCTTATGTACTTATGTGCTTATGTACCATTTGTGGATCAATTACCACTTGATGGAAATCAGCAGAGCTTCACCTCAGTCAGTAGGGAAAATGGCCTTGCAAAGTGAACAGTAAAATTCCCTTTGGTAAACCAAACTTTGTGGCAGATCAGACACCTTGCTAAGCTAAAGAGATTTCAGACTCCATTGGAAGCTAAAGTTTTTTCATTGTCATTGTCAGTTGGTACTTTGCTGTTTCAGAATTCCAATCCACCACATGCCTGTGCAAACAAACCAGGTTATGCCGTGGTAGATTTGGTAAATACAGGGTTCTCATTCTTTGAAAGCTTAAGTTTTTATAGTGATATTCTCTTTTCTTTTTTTTTTTTTACCACAAAAAATGTCATCACTTGATTTGGTGATGCAAGCTTCGAAATTGTTTGGTGGGGATTCTATTGTTCAGTAAAGTTTGTCATTTTAATTAAGTGGTTTCTCCCTAAAAAAATATATGGAGAGGTCCCTCCATACCTCTAGCTCTTTGGGGATTTTTATATATCAGGAGTAGATTTAGACAGTAAAACCTACACCAATTTTTACTCCTAGGCTCAGACTCTGCGGTCTGTTACAATAATGAAATGAAAGAGATTTAAAGTCTGAGCATACATTTTCATTTTTTAAATAACTAATGTGCAAACCAAGTGAACCTCAAATGTATTTCAGAGTCGCAGCCAACATTAAAAATGTGTCTCCACAAAGGGATAAATAAGTAAAATAATACTTTCACATTGGGGCCACTCGGCCACTAGGAAGGGCTAAAAGAGCAGAAGCACTTTGCAGGTGCTTTGGTAGCGATGCCCATTGATTTCAATAGCATGGGGTGGTTTAGGAGCTGTTTATACACTGCTCTCGCACCACCCCAAAGATACTGCTTGCATGACTTTTTTCCTGTCCTGCAAGTGCACCACCCCAGTGTGAAAGCACTCAGGCTTTCATACTGGGGAGACATGAGGGACACTTTTCAGGCACTATTTCTTGTGCTAAAATGCCTGAAAAGCGCCCCAGTGTGAAAGGGGTCTAAATGTGGCACTAGCTCAGTAGGTACAAAAAAAAGTGCATAGTGCAAAACATCAGATAACAAATCAAACAGCAAATCCATAAATAGTTCAAAATTTCATTATAACGTACAAAAGTGCATGTGCAAAAGGGAATAAGGATCCACAATCTTCAATATCATCTAGACATATGGACGTAAAAGGTGCAGTGATCAAGTGCAGGAAAAGTTCATCCAATCTTAAATGTGTAATCACTCTATTCCACCATCCGTGATCCACCATAAGTGTGCACCCCGTCTCTCATCAGGGACAGCAGGATTAAGAAGTGTTGGTGGATAAGAAAACTGTGTTCTCCCTCTAATATTAAATATGTCTTCTTTAAACTCACCCACTCTCCTCCATATAAAACTGGGAGGCAGACACTGCTTCTGGCTCAGGGACCTGAGAGGCAGGGACACACTTATGGTGGATCACGGATGGTGGAAGAGAGTGTGATTTACAAATTTGGGATTGGATGAACTTCTCCTGCACTTGATCACTGCACCTTTTACTTCCATATGTCTAGATGATATTGAAGATTGTGGATCCTTATTCACTTTTGCACATGCACTTTTGTACACTATAATGAAATTTTGGACTATTTATGGATTTGTTATTTATTGATTTGTTATCTGATGTTTTGCACTACACACTTCCCGTACCTACTAGCGCCACATTTTCATTTTTTAACATCAGCATTGCAATACAAGCTGTAATTATTTTTGCAATCTAATATAAACTTACTTGAAAAATCTCCCTGTGGCTTCTTCTCTTCTGAATTCTAAGGACTATATATCCCATTATACCTTGCTGATACCTTGCTCATGATGTACTGTGTTTTCTATACTGACTGCACCTCCTGAAACTCCTCTTCACAACACTTCTGTAGTTCAGGCAGCAGACTATGTGAAATGTGTGGCACAGCAGTTCACATTCACAGGGCATAGTGGTATGCGTTACTGCATTGAAGGAATTAAAGTAGAACCATAGGCACATTTTTTTTTTTGTTAATTTTGGATAGAGCGAGGGTTATAACCTCTGTCAGATTTTTTTTTACCATCTGTCATAGCCAAACAGGAAGTTAGAAGAAATCTTTGCAAATTAAGTGAATTCTTTGGAGACCCCCCAGGCCACCAGAATCATTGTCCACATTGGAATATTTCTGGGGACCACCCAAAATTTGGGATTTTCTATTACTTTCACTTTTTATGATAATGGTAAACAGGACAAACAGAGAGGTTACATTTCCTGAACAGAGGCGTAGAAAGCAATAAAAATTGACAAGCATTATAATATCTCTGTACTGTATCCAAAACTAAAAAAAACATTTTGCCTTTAGCTATACTTTACACATGTGTGGTTCTTTACCAAGTAAGTTTACAGACTTCAAGGTCATTTAGATTAAAAGAAGAAGGCTAAAATCCAATGGGGAAATATATAATTTCAAATTTTGACCATAGATACACTTCTGTATTTTGTTTCTTTTACCATTTAATAGGTAGTATTTCACCATTTGCAAAGTTGATGCATAGGCCTAAAATGTAGGGTAGTCTTCAAAAATTGTTTGCATATTCGATATACTGTATAGCTGTGGGGTCTCGATAGGAACAAAAATGATTTCTTTTGTAAAAATGCAAACAAGTTCTACAGTGCCTATCTGGTGCCAGTGGAGTTCAGGTATTTGGAGAGTGGTTCTACAGCTACATAGAGATAATGGGCACCCCTGCATATACCTTTGTGTAAAATAAATTGAGATGACAGACAGCCTAGAGTGCTAATGCTGCCAGTTGGGGAATCATGCATGTTTTAAAAAGAACTGTGTTAGTCATTCACTGAATCCCAGTGCTTCCATAACTTGGAACAGTCGTTTTAGATTTATATTTTCAAAAGCCTTTTCAGCATCTGAAGTGACTATGGCTATGTCCTTTGACTGAAATGTTTTGGCATGTTCTAGTAGTGGAAGCACATTGCCTGAATAATGAATTATTTTATTGAAACATTTTCTTAATGTTAAGAAAATGACAAAGAATGAAACTCTTAAGGTTTGAAGTAATTTTAAATTATAAAAAGGTAAATCTAAATAAACTATATGAGCGCATGGCAAGAGTATTTGATCATTAAAATGAATAGCAATATTCTGTTTTTCTGTAAAAAGTTACAATTTTCACTTTAAAATAGCCTTTCTCAACCAAGGTTCCACCAGAAATTGCTTGGGGTCATATGAGTAATGGCAGACTGATTTCCCACCTGATGGTGCCTGCATAGTTCTACCACTAAAGTCGCTCAACAGGAGGCACTATGCTGACCACCAGTGTAACTGGGCATTCCTCTAACTGGCCAGCAATGTAATGGGGCACCTTTCCTACTGCTCAGTAATATAAAACTTTTCCTCTGATTTCCATAGTAAAGTAGCACTTCTATGCTAATGACAAATATATAGGGGTACTTTTTGAAGGACACTATAATGTTAACGGTCTGCTTACATATTCTTTGACATTATTATTATTTTTTTAATTTAATGATTATTTCTAAATTGAAAGTTGTATTGTGGAAGGGGATTTAAAAAAAAATATCTGCTGTGGGTATCAAATATGCTGGCTATCTTTACTTACTAATTACACTAATGTATCTTGAGATGCAGATGTCATAATTTTTACCAAGAGTTCCCTGAGACCTGTAAAGTATTTTCAGTGCTCCTCCATTGTAACAAGATTTACAAATTTTGCTTTAAAGCTTAGCTGTATTGTTATTGTAAACATTGTTTGGCCTCCCCTCACCCTCCACATTAAAATTCTCAAATAAAACATAGGCCTCATATGCAGACGATGAGAGCCATCATTACCTGTATGGAACTCGCATTGTTTGTCTCCTTTCTTCCACCCGATAATGCAATTGTGCATGAGCTAAGCACACAGAAAGTGTAATGGCTGTCCAATCTGCATTTTGGCGTTTGTGTCTCAACTGACCATTGTGCTCTAGGAACATAAAATGTTGCCTAGGGCCATGTAAATATAGTGCAGTGGGAACATAGCCTGTATTTAAGGTCTAAACATCTCCTTGAATTTTAAATCATGTGTTTAAAAATGTAATATTGTATGAATGTTTTAATTACATGGATATTACTAAGCTGTCTTTTTTTATTCCAGGTATTTTATTTCACACAAACCAAACAAGACTTGGCAGCAGGTGTTTTGGTTTTCCATAAGCATTGCTATAAACAATGCTTACATCCTCTATAAAATGTCTGATGCCTACTATGTAAAAAGGTACAGCCGGGCTCAGTTTGGAGAGAGACTTGTGAGAGAGTTACTTGGATTGGAGGAAACTTCACCTCAAGATTGATCCCAAGCTTGTCTTAATATTCAGCTAATTTCCTTCAAAAAGGAACATGAAGCCACTACTCTGGATTGGTATTCAGGGATTTCACTCTCAAATATGCCAACCTACTAAATACTGCGATAAACCGAAGACTTCAAATTTGGACAAACAAGCATTCCTCAATGAACTTTGTGTCCCCTTTTCTAATACCATGCATTTTAAATCACAAAATTCATAACTGGAGAGGAAATACAACATGAATGGCATGTCATTGAAATTACACGCTTTTACATTAAATCACAAGTCTATAGGTTTGGAACACAAATTACTCCATTAGATTTAATTGTTTTCTATTTCATTTTGTTTAAATATAAACTATTAAAATGTTGGTATTTTGATAGATTTATTTTTCTTAAATGATAATTGGGACAAAAAAAAAAACATTAAATACAGCCCAGTACAATACAAGTATAGATTACCATGTCCAATGACATACCATGGAGCTAAGGTTATATATTAGTACTTCACACATTCTAAACTGCTCACTGCTAGATCAGTAGGCAGTAGGTCACAAGACAGGATGAGTCACTACTTGTTCCATTCCTTCTTAGTTTATGTAATCTGCTTATTTTATTTTATATTATATTATTATATTATATATGGTGTTTACAAGAAATACATGGATATATAGTGGATATTATTATGAGATTATATAAAGGTGGTTTCACAGTTATACTCATTAAGGAAGAACGTGCCAGCTTTCAGGGATAATACATTATATTTGGTGGTTTTATAATATGAATATGATATATCACAGATATTAGACTAGGAAGAGGTGGCTCTAAGTTTTGTGAGGCCTTAGACAAAACTTAGGCACGAGGCCTCACTCACACCCATAATGGGAAAAATAATTAAAGTGATAAAAATTAACTGTAGGAGGTTACAGTACAGGCGGAGGGTAAGTGGACACCGCACAGGGGGCAGGAAGGTACAGTACTAGGGCAAGAGGGTACAATACAAGGGGAGGGTGAGGGGGTAGGGTAAGTTGGCACAGTATCGGCGCAGGAGGGTACAGTACGGGGAGAGTAAATGGGCACATGGCAAGAAAGTAAAGGTGGGCACAGCACATGGGAGGGAGCAGAAAGAAAGAAGGATGCCCTTTACATCAGAGTACCCCCACTAGAGACACTCATTAGCTCAATGTCCCCTTATATCAGTGCCCCCCTTCCTTGGAGACCACTAGAGATCATAGAGACCCCCCTAAAGGAGTGCCCCCTGCCCTCTTTAAGATCTCCATTTTTATTGCCTTACCGGTGGGAATCTGGTACCGCTGCAAGCAAGGTGTGAGAGCTGAAGTTTAGGGGCAGAGCTGGGAGGCGTAGAGGTTCTACAGATTTTTCATCACTGTGTATACAGCGACAGATGCAAAAAGGGTCATCAAGGTGGGTGGGGGGAGAGGTTCCGGGTGGAGGAGCTGGAGATCGATGACAACAGACTGACACAGCTGAGAGGAATACTCGTTGAGTGGAGTGCAGTGCCAGAAGTTCAGGACTTGGTCCGGCACTGGCTTCATTCCCAAGAAGTTCTCATGGGGCCCCCACTGGTCCCATTGGGTCAGCAGGGCAGACAGAGGAGGGGGCGGGAGGAGGAGGAGCAGCATTAGCCGCTTTCTCTCCTCTCCTGCTTGTAAGGGGGGTGTCAGCGCTGGCTCTGAGCGGGTCTGCCTGTCTGTGATCCGGAGCTGTCAGTGAGCTCCGATCACCCGGTAAACAGCCCGATATCTCTCCATGTAGCGGTGAGCGGACTCATCACTGTGCTTATCTTAGGGGGGATTACGGCTGCCAGTAAAGGTGGCTCTCTAATTAGGCAAACTGGGCGGCTGTGAGGCCTTAGGCGTCCGCCTAATTAGAGAGCCACCTCTGACACTAGGTCATCCAATGAAGGGTGACCACAGTATGTGTATCAGCTTGACCTTGAATTCAAGTCAATCCATAATGCAAATGTATTGCTTTTTGGATACAATGAGCAGAATACGAGCCTTGGAGAAGTTATGGACAACAATGTTTTCAGTAAAAAAACAAAACATGATCTCAAGTTAAATAAAGTTCCAATACAATAAAATTAGAATAAGGCAAATACCTAATCATTTTGCAGTAAACACATTCTTGCAGTGATTTATAGAAAAATATTACATAGCATAGTACTATTCAAATACTATATATGGGCAAAAATGGGTGGTACCAGATGGCTGGATTTTAACCAGATGAGTGTAAAATCTAGTAGATTGAAATGTTCTACTTGGATGCAATAATATTTGTATGAAGACCCAGATGTTTTATCATTGTTTTTTTTTCAATCCCTTAAGCTGGTTGCTGGCCCCAGTTGGCAGTAGTAAAAACTATTGTAATAGCATTTTTTGCTGTTATGCCTGACACCATTGTATACAGAAGGAGAGATTTAATTCTGATGTATTCATCTTTTGAAATGCTTATGGGAAGGTCATGGAATATTTTCATTCACATGAAATCTTAGAAATTAATTAGATAAAGGGCTTTGACTATAGTAAAGGGTTACAGTAATATTTACCAATACAATTTAATAGACAATACCAATAACTTTGAACACAAAATGTGATATGAGAGTTAGTTCAGCATGGGTATATTGAAACTGTTTATGAATTATGTGTACTGGCATAAATAAATCGATTAATACTGCCATTGGATAGAAACAAATATTAAATGCAATATGTATGTTTCAGGTTATAGCTGTAAATGATATTGTTTTACTAAAACAAAAAGGATCATTTATCAACGTGAAGACTGCAGGTTACTTTTTTGAAACTGTGCATACCCTCATTTTATTTGTTATTGTACCTGTAATGCAGGTCAAGATCGTGTGCAAGTTTGTATTAATGAAAAAAAAAACACTGGAAAAATAAGGATATTCTTTGTTTGATGTGGACTATGTATGTGATGAGATTCAGATGAAATAAATATAAGTGACATTACATTAAATATATTACACCGATATTTAAGGAAAGGCTCAAGCCTTATTTAATAATGCTGAAAAGCAACACTTAGCAACCCAATATATTTCATCAAGAGTTAAAGATGATTTTTTAGGGGGCTACTGCACTTTGCTATATATATATATATATATATATATATATATATATATATATATATATATATACTGTAAACCCCTGTATGTTAAGTAGATATCATAACTTCAAAGAAGGATATTTTGACTACTGTACTACTTTAAGGATTACAGGTGTGTTTCCTATAACAGATTCATTTATATGCACATTCTGAAATGCCATTATGTGGAAGATAACATGATGTTTTCAGTTATTCTAAACACAGATTAACAAATTTATCAAACTCAAGATTCAAATACACAGACTGGTAAGTTTATATGGGTTGGAATGATTATGGTTCAAGGGCTGCAAGTAAGCAGGCCTCCCACCAAATTTATACCTATGCCCTAAAATTAATAGGATCCCTCTACAAGAACCAGCACTTGTTATGAGATTCTCCTACACCTTCACTAACCCCCTTTGAGCTGAAGATACTAGGGGGTTATTGTATATATCCCTTATGAACTTGAACTTGTAAATGGGTTTGTTGGACTCCATACCTGTTCAGCCAAAAAGCAATGCTCCCCTATGTTTACCTTGCAGCTCAGGAGGCCAGGAATGTTGGTTTCCCAAAGCTAATTATTGCTAAGACTTTAGGCTGTAAAGAAGAATACCCACTGCTAGACATGAAAGCAAGCAAGATCACCTTCTTAGGAATGCTTACATTTTTTTTTACCAGAATGGTAGAACATCAAATAATCACTTTAATAAAGTTCATTTTACATAGACAGAAGTAACAAATGTTATGTTTCACCCCCCATTTTTACACACACAAATACTGTAATATATTATTATTTGAAATATATGTGTTTTTGTGTTAATCATTTCATGTCGGCTGCATGCAACAACTTACCGTGCAGCATGGTTGCCAGCAGGGATTGGTAAGTTCCCGATGCATATTTGCAATTGGGAGCTTTCTGATCATGTGACCACTGTGATAGCCAATCACAGCAGTCACATGACCCGAATGCCTCCACCCCTGGCTTTTAGAATTCTTAAAGGTCCAGAAGGCGGTCAGCATGAAGGTGTTAATAAAGATCTATTTACAAAGTGAATGATATAATAGCAGTGAAAATAGGTGAGTATTTCATTGGTGATTCCAATACATAGAGCTCCTTTATATGTAGAAAAGAGCTAATACTGCCTGAAAGCCATTGAACTGGAAGTTAAGTTCCAGCCATAAGTAATATGCTTAGATGGGAAACAGCGTAAGGAGGACTGTCACCTATAATTATGTTAAGCTTCACCAATGTAAAACAAAAATCAGGTAATACTGCACATATAGAAAAAGTTTTAACTCCCCCTTTTAAAGAAAATGTATCCAAATCTATAGAACCCAGGATATATCTATTTTTACCTGTATTGAATGGCTACATCAGCAGGCACTTCTTCACTTACCGCAAACAGAAGGGGGCACTAAACCACTGACCACCTATGCAAGGGAGCACTACACTGACCACTCTGTACAGTGCCTACTACACACATACCAATGCACCTTCTAATACCACGTACACACGACTGGACTTTTTGACAGCAAAGGTCCTGAGGGAACGAATCCGTCGGACAATTTGATCATGCGAGGGCTCCATCTGACCTTTGCTGTTCAAAAATCTGACGGACTTTAGAAATAGAATGCCGGGCCCAGTTCCTAGAGGGAAACCCATTCGTCTGTATGCTGGTCTGACCGACCAAATATGATGCAAGAGCAGCAACAGCACCTGACCGCGAGAATGCTTCCAGTGCAATTCTATAGCACTGGTTCTTGGCTGCAGGGTACTGTACATCTCGCTCTCGCTGCAATAGGAAAAACACATTTTCCTATTGCAGCGAGCACAAGAGAGAGGCGACAATGTCCCTTAGGTCTGGTATGGGTTTTAAGGGGAACCACCTAGCCGAAAAAGTGCCGTGGGGTTCCCCCCAAGGTTCATACCAGACCCTTATCAGAGCACGCAGCCCGGCCGGTCAGGCAAGGGGGTGGGGTCGAGCGAGCACCCCCCTCCTAAGCTGTACCAGGCTGCATGCCCTCAAAATGGGGGGTGGGTGCTTTGGGGAAGGGGGGCGCTCTGCAGGCCCCCCACCCCAAAGCACCTTGTCCCCATGTTGATGAGGACAAGGGCCTCTTCCCGGCAAACTTGGCTGTTGGTTGTCGGGGTCTGCGAGGGGGCTTATCAGAATCCGGGAGCCCCCTTTAATAAGAGGGCCCCCCACCCTATGTGAATAAGTATGGGGTACATCGTACCCCTATCCATGCACCTTGGGGAAAAAAAGCCAATAAAAAAATACACTAGACAGTTTTTAAAGTAGTTTAGGGGTCTCTTCCAACTCCTCCGCTCTCTCCGGCCTCTTCTCCCGCTCTCTGGCCTTCTCTCCCGGTCTTCGGTTCTTCTCCTGCTCTCCGATTTTCTCCCGGGCTCCTCCACTATCCTCTGCTCTTTTGCCGCTATTTTGCTAGTGGTGTCCCGGTTTCTTCCGTCGTCTTCTTCCCTCTTCTCTGCTTCCGATGTTGACACAACGCTGTCTTCCGCTGTAATGCTTGTGTACATGGTGCACAACGACTTATATAGAACTGTAAAAAATTAGCTGCGCTGAAAAACTTAAATAATAACAAATAAAGTGATATAAGCTGAGAAAATTCTCCAAGTGGCTCAATACCAAAGCTAATAATGCCACAGTGACGCATGAAACATAAAATTAAATAAAGAAAATTAATACTGAAAATGTCCAAATGTCCAATTGTCCCAGGTAACAATAATTGAATGTTCCACCAGATGGTTAAATATCAAATGGTAATCAAATGAAGGGTCCTTAGCGCTCTATTCAATAGTGACATAACACTGTAACACCCAAGAAGTAGTGACAGGGTATGATAGAAAAGGTCCTCCACCACCGAAAATGCTGCCGCTTACCAGATTGATAGATCTCTTGTTAAGGAGATCGCAAAAGCCTGTGGCTCTTTCCCCAGCCTCGGGTCTCTGTGTAAGAATGGCAGAATATTCCCTGATGGTCTGCTCGAGTTATCCTCAGTAAGATTAGCAATCGCTCAGTCCCCCTATCCTCGATGATCTCTCTGGGGACTTCTAGAATCTTCTTTTTTTTCTCTATTCTATCAGGAAGCAATGTGATGGTCATATGATCTCCAGACTTCACAGGAGGAAAACTCTAGATCTCCTCTGCTGCCACTTCCAGCAATGTCGTCTCTCTATTTCGGTAGAGAGAAGACATTGCTGGAAGTGGCAGCAGAGGAGATCTAGAGTTTTCCTCCTGTGAAGTCTGGAGATCATATGAGTATAGAGAAGACATTGCTTGAAGTGGCAGCAGAGGGGATCTAGACTTCCATACCTGGGCCTATTCTGGCACTCCTCTCCTACATGTAAAATTACTCAGAACCCCCAAACATTATATATTTTTTTAGCAGACACCCTAGGGAATAAAAAGGCGGTCCTTGCAACTTTTTATCTCACATGGTATTTGCGCAACAATTTTCCAAACGCTTTTTTTTTGAAGAAAAAACGGTTTCATGATTTCAAAAAAATTACAAAACAGTAAAGTTAGCCCAATGTTTTTATATAATGTGAAACATAATGTTACGCCAAGTAAATAGATACCCAATATGTCACGCTTTAAAATTGCGCACACTCACGGAATGAGGCCAAACTTCGGTACTTAAAAATCTCCATAGGCAATGCTTTAAAAATTTTTTACAGGTTACACATTTAGAGTTACAGAGGAGGTCTAGTGCTAGAATTGCTCGTGCTCCAACGCAGCACGTGGCAATACCTCACATGTGTGGTTTGAATGACATTTAGATATGTGGGCGGGACTAGCATATGCGTTCGCTTATGAGCTTGAGTTACCAGGGTTTGAATTTTTTTTTTTACTTTCTTTTACATTTTTGTTGATCACTTTTATTCCGATTACAAGGAATGTAAGCATCCCTTGTAATAGGAATCGTTTGTGACCGGTCCTCTTTACGCAGAAATGCGGGGTCGATAAGACCCCGCATCTCTCCTACAGGCTGGAAAGCACAATCTCATGCTTACCAGCCACGATCTCGGCTTTGTTTACATCCGACGGTCATCTGGTCACCAGAAATCGTTATGCTCATCATCCGGCAGCAGCCAATTCTTTCTCTGGGTCCCCGATGGCACAGGAGACCCCAGAGAAGCACTGGATGGCAGCAGGGGGTGTCCCCTCCCATCACCTGTAATGCTGTGTACACACAATCGGACTTTCCGACAGACTAGGTCCAGCGGACCATAATCCGTTGGACAATTCGATCATGTGTGAGCTCCAGCAGACTTTTTTCCCCCAAAAGTTCGAAGAACCTAGAAATAAAACATGTTTCAAATCTGTCTGACAGACTCTGATTACTAGCGTGCAAACCGTCTGTATGCCAGTCCGACGGGCCAAATATGACACAAGGGCAGCTATTGGCTACTGGCTATTGAACTTACTTGTTTAGTCCCGTTTACGTCATCACGTTCAAAACGAATGGACTTTCAAATGTACTTAGTCCGGTCGTGTGTGGCCAAGTCCGTTCGTTCAGAAAGTCCATCGGGAAGACCGTCGGACCTAGTCCGTCGAGAAAAAGTACAGTGGTGTGTATGAAGCAAAAGAGTAAGCCCTGGAACTGCCACTATGATCATTCTTATGGTGGACAGAATGGTGGACAGAATCGCTGGCTGAAAACAAGGATATTGGAATGAAGCATGTAGCTGCAGGCATCATTCGGATATTCCCACTGAAAGTCAAGGACATATGACATCCTTGGGTGGGAAGTGGTTGAAAACTCAGAACACCACACTATTCTGAAGTTATCAGCGTTTTTGAGACATAAGCTATTATGGGAGTAGAATTTTGTTTAAAAAAATAAGCGCAGCTAATTTTTTACAGTTCTATATAAGTCGTTGTGCACCGTGTACACAAGCATTACAGCGGGAGACAGTGTTGTGTCAACATCGGAAGAAGAGAAGAGGGAAGAAGACGACGGAAGAGACCGGGACACCACTAGCAAAATAGCAGCAAAAGAGCAGAGGATAGTGGAGAAGCCCGGGAGAAAAATCGGAGAGCAGGAGAAGAACCGAAGACCGGGAGAGAAGGCCAGAGAGCGGGAGAAGAGGCCGGAGAGAGCGGAGGAGTTGGAAGAGACCCCTAAACTACTTTAAAAACTGTCTAGTGTGTTTTTTTATTGGCTTTCTTTCCCCAAGGTGAATGGATAGGGGTACGATGTACCCCATACTTATTCACATAGGGTGGGGGGCCCTCTTATTAAAGGGGGCTCCCAGATTTTGATAAGCCCCCCGCTCGCAGACCCCGACAACCAACAGCCAAGGTTGCCGGGAAGAGGCCCTTGTCCTCATCAACATGGGGACAAGGTGCTTTGGGGTGGGGGGCCGGCAGAGCGCCCCCCTTCCCCAAAGCACCCATCCCCCATTTTGAGGGCATGCAGCCTGGTACAGCTTAGGAGGAGGGTGCTCGCTCGACCCCACCCCCTTGCCTGACCGGCCGGGCTGCGTGCTCGGATAAGGGTCTGGTATGGACCTTGGGGGGAACCCCACGGCACTTTTTCGGCTTAGGGGGTTCCCCTTAAAACCCATACCAGACCTAAGGGACATTGTCGCCTCTCTCTTGTGCTCGCTGCAATAGGAAAATGTTTTTTTTTTTACTTTCTTTTACATTTTTTTGATCACTTTTATTTCGATTACAAGGAATGTAAGCATCCCTTGTAATAGGAATCGTTTGTGACAGGTCCTCTTTACGGGGAGATGCGGGGTCGATAAGACCCCGCATCTCTCCTACAGGCTGGAAAGCACAATCTCATGCTTACCAGCCACGATCTCGGCTTTGTTTACATCCGACGGTCATCTGGTCACCAGAAATCTTTATGCTCATCATCCGGCAGCGGCCAATTCTTTCTCTGGGTCCCCGATGGCACAGGAGACCCCAGAGAAGCACTGTATGGCAGCAGGGGGTGTCCCCTCCCATCACCTGTAATGCTGTGTACACACAATCGGACTTTCCGACAGACTAGGTCCAGCGGACCATAATCCGTTGGACAATTCGATCATGTGTGAGCTCCAGCAGACTTTTTTCCCCCAAAAGTTCGAAGGACCTAGAAATAAAACATGTTTCAAATCTGTCCGACAGACTCTGATTACTAGCGTGCAAACTGTCTGTATGCTAGTCTGACGGGCCAAATATGACACAAGGGCAGCTATTGGCTACTGGCTATTGAACTTACTTGTTTAGTCCCGTTTACGTCATCACGTTCAAAACTAATGGACTTTCAAATGTACTTAGTCCGGTCGTGTGTGGCCAAGTCCGTTCGTTCAGAAAGTCCGTCGGGAAGACCGTCGGACCTAGTCCGTCGAGAAAAAGTACAGTCGTGTGTATGAAGCAAAAGAGTAAGCCGTGGAACTGCCACTATGATCATTCTTATGGTGGACAGAATCGCCGGCTGAAAACAAGGATATCGGAATGAAGCATGTAGCTGCAGACATCATTCGGATATTCCCACTGAAAGTCAAGGACATATGACATCCTTGGGTGGGAAGTGGTTGAAAACTCAGAACACCACACTATTCTGCAGTTATCAGCGTTTTTGAGACATAAGCTATTATGGGAGTAGAATTTTGTTTAAAAAAATAAAAATAAAGCTAAAAAAATGCTACTGCAAAAATGCTGAAAAACCTCATTCTACAGGTAATGCTACTGGCTTTTTTATAACGTCGAGTATGGATGAGGCCTATGCTCCACAAAGCCTTAGTATGTTGTGATTTTCTCACACTGGTCCAAATAACATATCTAGACTGGAGCCTTTGCATCTAACATTATTTTGGTAGAATATGAAAACAGAAACCAACTTTGGGCAAAATTTTACCATAAAAATGAATTGTCCAGGTTTTATTTTATTTTACCTGTTTGCAAGTAAGCCTTTCATTACATACAAAATCTTCTGGTAATCTCTGAAAATTTTCACCAGTACAGTGCATGTGCAGAGGTCCTCAGGGCCTTTTCGGTGGTTAGTCACAGCTCAGGTCCTGTTTAGTTTCTAGTCTGTAATTTTATGGTTTCACTGTTCATAATTTAAAGGCAGTCTAGGCCAGATACTATATACACTTTCCAGCAAGTTGAGCCTGGTTGACAACCATACAGTGAACGGAGTGAGTGCAGCAACTTTAGGCCAGAAAGTGTGTTACACAGGATTAGCAGGTGAAAATAAAGACGTGCTTAAAAAAAGAAAAAAAAAAAGAAGGAAAGTAGCCAACGTTAGGACTGGTAAGCTGCAATATATAATATTTTAGTTTTTGGGGTTTAGACTTGCTTTAAAGGGCAAGTACTACTGGCAGTGTATGTTATCTTTGGAGCAGTAAAGTCTTGACAAATCTGGAGTGTCACCCTACATTGTTTATTTGTACTATTCTTTTCCAGGTATTTAGTGATTTTTGCAAAACTGCACACCATCAAAAACAAGTAAAATGTTTTACCATGTACTGTTTAATACTGTATATAAGTGCTATTTTACATAAACCACTAAATGTTCAAATTTGGAATCTTTTCAATTATAGTGTCAGCATTTTAAAATGTAAGCATTGATTTCTTTACAAAATGATTCAAACCATGTTTTACCTTTTAATGTGATTCATCCTTTGATGTCAAAGAAGATTTAGACTGGGGCTACACTGGTGATAAAATATTTGTTGAGAGATTTTGCTGCTTGTTGGCAGTAACCTAATTTAAAGCACATTCAAATCAAAGTACTGCTAATGTATTTATTGCCAAAAAGTAGTTAAATCTTTTAGAGGCAAAGTAATTTAATTGCCAATTTGAGTCTTTCACAGTGTGACTGTCTGATGTGAATTGTAGGGCATTTACAGTAGGCATATTTCAGCTATTCTTTTGCCCTGGTCCACTTTTCATTCATTGTACAATGATGTGTGGTGGCACGGCACCATATTATTCTAGGTGCCAATCATCAAACAAAACTTTTGTTCCTGAATGTGTCCCACTGATAATACCATACAATATTCAGAGACAGGAGTAGGCAGGTTATGTCTCTGATTATGATAAATAAAAACATCTAGTTGTATTGAGGATGGGATGTATACATGTCCCAGATTCTGTCAGTTTGCTGAAAATATGTATATATGATTTTGCCACCATTGAGTATATAGCTGTGACAAGGGCCTTATATCTGTTTGGAAGACAATTTAACTGTTGGGTAGACAATCTGATTTAATAACTGTTCACGTTCCATTAAAGTGGTTGGCCCAAAACAAAAAAAGACCAATAGGAAGATTAATAGATGGTTCCTGCCTCTAAAAGACTTTAGCTTTAGAATAAAGCAGTGCCATGGTGTTAACATGGATAATGCAAATGCCTTATTCTTCATGTGTGCCTGGCAACCTGTGTTCCAATTCCAAGGTCGAAACAAGAAGCGGGGGATGTGACAAGGAGCCAATAAAAAGAATTTAGTTGTATTTAGGAAGGGAGGTATGAATGTCCCAGATTCCAGTAATATGAGGAATATTTTCTTAGTTTTGACTGAGTGAGGGAACTGAGGTTGTTTGGTGTTATGCGTTACGCATTTTAGAATAATTTCCTGAATGATAATTATAACAAGTTGTTTTTATCAATCAAATTTATTTTTAAAAGCACACATCAATCAATATGAATACAGACTAAATAGGGACTATTTATTCACAGGACATGTATTCACAATAAATAGTTTGATAATGGATGACATAAAAACAAAATCTTATACAAAATTATTTGCAACACTCGTTAGTGGGTTTTGCTAAGCAATGTGGATGACATGAAATGATTAATATCTCCCCATGTGCAAACACACACACACACACACACACACACACACACACACACACACACACACACACACACACACGCATATATATACACACACACAGTATCTCACAAAATTGAGTACACCCCTCACATTTTTGTAAATAATTTATTATATCTTTTCATGTGACAACACTGAATTGCACTTTGCTACAATGTAAAGTAGTGAGTGTACAGCTTGTATAACAGTGTAAATTTTCTGGCCCCGCAAAATAACTCAACACACAGACATTAATGTTTAAACTGCTGCCAACAAAAGTGAGTACACCCCTAAGTGAAAATGTCCAAATTGGACCAAATTAGCCATTTTCCCTCCCCGGTGTCATGTGACTTGTTAGTGTTACAAGGTCTCAGGTGTGAATGGGGAGCAGGTGTGTTCAATTTGGTTTTTTCACTCTCACTCTCTCATATTGGTCATTGGAAGTTCAACATGGCACCTCATTGCAAAGAACTCTCTAAGGATCTCAAAAAATAATTGTTGCTCTACATAAAGATGGCCCAGGCTAGAAGAATATTGCCAAGACCCTGAAACTGAGCTGCAGCACAGTGGCCAAGACCATACATTGGTTTAAGACAGGGGTGTCCAAACTTTTTTCAAAGAGGGCCAGATTTTATGAAGTGAACATGCCTGAGGGCCGACCATTGTGCCTGACATTCTTTGAACCATTGAAAATTCGGTCTAAGTGTGTCCATCCGAGCACTAATACACTGCCCAACAAGAATTCTCTTGCCTTTGTCGCACTCGTTCCCAACACACAGACAAATGCTCTGCACTTTAGGGGGCACCGTTAATTGTTAATGGTACCCCACACATTGGAAAATGTAGGGTGCTTTTGGTGCAGTGCAATAAAAAAAAAAAAAAAAAAAGCCCGGGAACTTCTTTCCCTGCATTTTTGTGAGTAGGGAAGTCCAATGAAATTAATGGGCTGCCCTACACACAGTACACAGCCACACAGATGTTGCATTTACGGGCTTAAAACAGGTGGTGAGGAGGCAACATAATGCCTCTTTACCGCCATTCAAATGCCTCTGCAAAGAGATCTGTGCATGGATTGCTTTTCAGAGGAGCAGGAGTCCTGGCTAATATCACACACAAGCCCTACAAAAGCAGTTTTGATGGTATAAGAATGGGGGGAGGGGGGTCCGGATTAAAAGTAACATACACACAGACACAAGCACACAAATGCAGGCACACATACAGACAAATGCACGCCGCACACACATACAGACACATGCATACACATGCATACAGACATATATGCACACACATACAGACACGTGCACACACACATGCATACACATACTTACAGACACATACAGAAATACATACAGACACACATGCACACACATACAGACATACAGACACATGTGCACACACACGTACATACAGACATATATACAGACACACACATACACATACACACACACACAGACATACATACTGACACATGTGCACACACACATACATACAGACATAAATGCACACACATACAGACATACATACAGACACATGTGCACACACATACAGACATACATACAGACACATGTGCACACACACATACAGACATACATACAGACACATGTGCACACACACATACAGACACATGTACACACACACAGACACATGTGCACACACACACAGACACATGTGCACACACATACAGACACATGTGCACACACATACAGACACATGTGCGCACACACATACAGACACATGTGCACACACACATACATACAGACACATGTGCACACACACATACATACAGAAACATGTGCACACACACACACATACAGACACATGTGCACACACACACACACATACATACACATGTGCACACACACACATACAGACACATGTGCACACACACATACAGACACATGTGCGCACATACACATACAGACAGATGTGCACACACACACATACAGACACATGTGCACACACACATACAGACACATGTGCACACACACAAACATACAGACACATGTGCACACACACAAACATACATACACATGTGCACACACACACACACACATACACACACAGAAACATGTGCACACACACATACATACATACACATGTGCACACACACACATACAGACATATGTGCACACACACAGACACATGTGCACACACACACACATACAGACACATGTGCACACACACACATACAGACACATGTGCACACACACACATACAGACACATGTGCACACACACATACAGACACATGTGCACACACACAGACACATGTGCACACACACACATACAGACACATGTGCACACACACATACAGACACGTGTGCACATAAACACACATATACAGACATACATGCACACAAATACAGACACATGCATACACATACATACATACATACACACACATGAATAAAGGCCTTTTTAACACTAATCTAGCTTGTAGTACAGTACCTTTGCAGCTTCCTCATTCAGCCGGGTACTGCACTGTAGGGGGAAACAGAGAGCACAGCACAATTCTCTGCACTTTACTTTCACTTTTGAAGCTCACAGAGCTTCTCACAGTGCCGGGGATTGGCTGATCTGACAGCCCTGATCCTGCAGCACAATAAATTGAGAAAGACCAGGCGGGCCGTTCAAAACCAGACCGCGGGCCGCAATTGGCCCGCGGGCCGGACTTTGGACATGCCTGGTTTAAGAGGACAGGTTCCATTTAGAACAGGCCTCGTCATGGTCGACCAAAGAAGTTGAGTGCACATGCTCAGCATCATATCCAGAGGTTGTCTTTGGGAAATAGACGTATGGGTGCTGCCAGCATTTCTGCAGAGGTTGAAGGGGTGGGGGGTCAGCCTGTCAGTGATCAGACACTGCATCAAATTGGTCTACCTGGCTGTCTTCCCAGAAGGAAGCCTCTTCTAAAGATGATGCACAGGAAAGCCCATAAACAGTTTGCTGAAGACAAGCAGCAGACTAAGGACATGGATTACTGGAATCATGTCCTGTGGTCTGATGAGACCAAGATAAACTTATTTGGTTCAGATGGTGTCAAGCATGTGTGGCGGCAACCAGGTGAGCAGTACAAAGACAAGTGCATCTTGCCTACAGTCAAGCATGGTGGTGGGAGTGTCATGTTCTGGGGCTGCATGAGTGTTGCCGGAACTCTGGAGCTACAATTCATTGAGATAACCATGAAGGCAAACATGTACTGTGATATACTGAAGCAGAGCATGATCCTCTCTCTTCGGAGACTGGGCCGCAAGGCTTTATTCCAACATGATATGGATGCCAAACACACCTCGAAGACAACCATTGCCTTGCTAAAGAAGCTGAGGGTAAAGCTGATGGACTGGCCAAGCATGTCTCCAGACCTAAACCCTATTGAGCATCTGTGGGGCATCCTAAAACAGAAGGTGGAGGAGCGCAAGGTCTCTAACATCCACCAGCTCTATGATGTCGTCGTGGAGGAGTGGAAGAGGACTCCAGTGGCAACTGGTGAAGCTCTGGTGAACTCCCTGCCCAAGAGGGTTAAGGCAGTGCTGGAAAATAATGGTGGCCACACAAAATACACTTCGGGCCCCAATTTGGATATTTTCACTAAGGGGTGTACTCACTTTTGTTGCCAGCGTTTTAGACATTAATGGCTGTGTGTTGAGTTATTTTGAGGGGACAGAAAATTCACACTATTATACAAGCTGTACACTCACTACTTTACATTGTAGCAAAGTGCCATTTATTCAGTTTTGTCAAATGAAAAGATATAATAATAAAATATTTACAAAAATGTGAGGGGTGCACTCACTTTTGTGAGATACTGTGTGTGTGCATATATATATATATATATATATATATATATATATATATATATATTTATTTATTTAATTATCAGACAAAAACATCTGCGATTTGCTGAGCCAATAGTTACCCCTCTGGAGTAAGAGTAAAACTGGTATGCTAACAGAGCGCCAAACAAAAGATGGTAAAATTTATAAAAATAAAGGAAAATCTACAATAATTGTTACCTTTGGGGCATAATAATCTATATATCATGCATAATCTATATATCAATAGTCAGCATTCAAATAATCAATGACAAAATCAGTGTAACATGTACCCTTCCAAAATGGCTGCTGGCTCACAATGGTCATTAGCAAAGTCCCCTAAGATGGCTGCCTTTCCCCAAAATGGTGGCTTATTAAGGAGGAGCTTTTGTTTAGCGCCTCTTAAAGTTTAAGAGTATGAGGCGTGATAATGAGGATATGAACTATAATGGATGAAGTGTGGGTGTGTAGTAATGAGTGTGATCAGAGTGATCAACTGTGTATCTGAAGTAGGGTTTCCACCTCCTCCCTTTAAAGCCAAACACATATGAATTACACAGTTTCTGAGGCCAATTTAATGCAGGTAAGGCACCAAGTGAGATTAATTACCACCTTAATCACCCTCAGAACCTGTCTAATTTATTTGGGTTTAAAGGGATGAGGTGGCAACGTTAATCCAGAAGTGTGTGTTGATCTGTGTTGCTGTGTGTCCTCATGGCTTCTTCCCTTCATTCTATATACCATTCTGGACAATAAACTCATACAAATTATAATAAGCCTAGCCCAGAAGGTAGAACTTCTTTCCATTGGTGGATGTAGATAAAAATAACTTTCCTTGTTTGATCATGCATGGCCTCTTAACCACCAAGTGTAATCCTGGGGCAGAAATATTTGTTCTGACTAACCTTTTGTAAATGATTTGTCGTAAGAATCTCGAAATTTTCCAAAATTTTCTTTTTTGTAATTCCTTTATTGAACCATAAGTTAAAAGCATACATACCAAACCAAGCGTATTGTAAAAATACAATCACATAGTTATGCTGGTAACATACACAGCATCAGAGCTATACAAGTAGCTCAACATAACGGAGCTTGTACAAAAATTAAGTCTAAGTTGGGCGTGTGAGAATATATCAGAGAAAACAACAAACAAAAAAAAACATCTTCATGGTTCCCAATAAATATAGGATAGCCACAACTTGGTGAGAGCAATCTTAGGGAAAATACAATGAGAGAATACTGGGGTTGGAAGAGAACCCTAGTATATCCCAATAAGAACATGAAATGTAACAGCATAATCAAGTACACAATAGCAGCAAAACACTGCATGGAAAAGATTCCAGGCTGACTGAAAGGGCATATAAAGGGGAGAAACAGTAAGAGAGGGTAATAAAAAGGTAAGAACAAAAAATGTAAAAAGAGGAATACATGCAGCATAGAGGGACAGGGCATAGGCCCAGAGCAGAAGGAAAAAGGACATTAAAGAACAAAAAAGCTAATTCTCTCACCCAGGGCCTCACAAGTCCCAGGGGAAGTCAACCAGGATCCAAAACTTCCTGTAAATAGCCATCTGTAAAGACAAAGAATATCCAAGTGTCACAAAGGGACTCCTCCTGATTGTTTGAAAACCAGAGAGACCTCGAAGGCGGTTGCACAGATCTCCAGCACAAGGGAATGTACTCCTTGGCCATGTTTAACAGCTGAATAGTAAGAGAGGTCTTCTATTTTTTGATGGGCCATCAAGAGAGGTGCTGCAGGGTCCTCCACCAGATCAACAACATTAGTCAAGTGTTTGATAGTACTTGCGAAAACAGTCTAAGCTTCGGACACACCCAGAAAATATGTAACATTGTACCATGATCCCTATTGCACCGCCAGCATGTTTCAGGTGCTTGTGGAAAAATATGGTGCAAGGTGGCAGGAACCCTATATTTGTCAGGTTCCTATAATTGGTCTTTTGGAACTTAGTGGCCATAGAGGATTTCTGGGCAAAGTGGAGGATTTTCTCGTTTTGTGAATCAGTAAATGGTATAGCAAGGTCGGATTCCCACTGAGAAATGAAGGAGGGGAGTAAAACTTATCTTCAGTCATATCAGGGCATCATAAATGGTAGAAAGGCTGTGGCAAATTGGTTCCCTCTTATGACAACTCTGTGAGCTGATGATATGCCTGGGGAATGGGAGCACCGACGGAGAAAGTGACGAAGCTGAAGACCGTTCCAAAAGTCCAAAGGGGGGTCTGCAGCGGGGTTCAAGTGCCGTGGATGAGAGTTTGCCATCTGACTCCAAGAAGTCCCAGAGATGAAGATGACCACCCGACACCAGGCGGATGAACTGAAGGTTCATTCCAGATTACCCAAAATTGGAACCATTTACATATGCGTGCGTTAGTAACTTATGCGTTTACATTTGTATGTAAGCACGGTGGGACACTTTAAAAAATTTTATTATTAATTTTATACATCCTTTTTTTATACACTTTTTTTTTGATGAACAACATCCCTTGTGAGAGCATGGGCTGTGACAGGTACTCTTTGTGGAGAGATTTGGGGTCTATTAATCTCTCCTCTGGCCTCCAATGTAGCTGATCAGATACAGATCGGTCTGATCAGCTGCTTTCCTGACTGCTGGTGGCCAGGTAAACAAAGGGGCAGAACTGGAAGTGACAAACTACCGTATTTATCGGCGTATAACACGCGCCCGTGTATAACACGCACCCCAAGTTTAGGAGGGAAGTTTAAGGAAAAAATTTTTTAGGGGGCAAGTTTAAGGAAAAAAACTTACATTTTAAATGCCCATCAATGCAGCCTTCCACTGTCCCCCTGCAGCCTTGCACTGTCCCCCTGCAGCCCTACACTGTCCCCCTGCAGCCCTACACTGTCCCCCTGCAGCCTTCCACTGTCCCCCTGCAGCCTTCCACTGTCCCCCTGCAGCCTTGCACTGTCCCCCTGCAGCCCTACACTGTCCCCTTGCAGCCCTACACTGTCCCCCTGCAGCCTTTCCCAAAATTGCAGTATGGTTAGTTTTAAATTTACGGCCGCCGAAATCTTCGGCTCCTCCCGCCGTGATCTTCGGCTTCTCCTGCCGCCTCCGTCGAGGTCTTCGGCTCCTCCCGCCGCCGCCGTCGAGATCTTCGGCTCCTCCCGCCGCCAACATAGACCGAGCCGAGCCAAGGGTACTCGGCTACTCGGCTCTGCTCGCAGTAACGCCCCCGTCCCGCCCCTTGTCCTGGCTCCTGTGATGGACACAACACCGGGCCAATGGCGGGACGTAAAGGCTAGGAGGCAAGACTGGGCGTGACTGAGAGCGGAGCCGAGTACACAGTACATTCGGCTCAGCTCGGTAAATGTCGGCGGCGCGCCACAGACAGCGCAGATCGGCAGATCGGCGGGGGGGGTCAGCGTATAACACGCACCCATGATTTTCCCCCGATTTTAATGGGAAAAAAGTGCGTGTTATACGCCGATAAATACGGTACTCTTTTCTCCCAGTTTCCAGGGTTACACAGAGAGGGTAATGACGTCAGTTCCTCTCTCTCTGTACAGGGCAGCCATTGGCACCGCTATGGGACCAGAGAGCCTGAAAGAGGTGGCGGCGGGAGGGGTGTGTGACCTATATTAATAATTAGCCACTCGGATCACTTCTGAAAAAAAGAGAATTCCCAGCTGAAAAGATCAATACCCAGATGAAGCCTTTAGGTGCAGGCATCATCAGTGGCATCACTAGGGTTGGTGTCACCAGGTGCAGTAAAACATATTGTCACCCCCCCCCCCAATAATTTTTTTCCCATATAACACTGCCCTGGGGACAGCAGACAATGGCATACTTGGTAATGATTTGATTTGGATGTTGGAACTGACCTGTTGACACGGTGTGTTGCTTGCTGGAGGGGATCTGAAGGACACAGGGAAAATGGCAAAATGCTGTGACCTGTTAACAAGGCATGTTGCTTGCTGGACCGTAACGGACGGTATCTGATGGCTGCAGCTAGGGAAGATGGCAAGATGCTGTGACCTGCCGACAACAAGGTGAGTTGCTTGCTGTACTGTGGGCGTGGTGGACGGTATCTGATGGCAACAGCCAGAGAAGAAGGCAAGATGCTGCTGTGACCTTCTGCTCCCTGGACAGATCTGATGTGGGTGTAGGTCACCCACCTACACCTGAGCTGTGGACACCCCACCCCAACAGACCAGCTTAGGGTGGCTCAGCTATTATACATGGGTGGCGGACGCAGCAGTACCCCCCCCCCCTCCCCATTCCTGGTTATCAGACCAGCTCAGGGTGGGAAGCTCAGTCAGCTACTATAACTATATATAATATAGATGTGTCCAGCAGCACCCCCCCCCCCCCACGTTACCAGACAATCTGATAACTTAAGGGGGACTGGGATGCTGATGGACATATCTATATTATATAGTACCTGACTGAGCCGCTCTGAGCTGGTCTGATGACCAGGAATGGGGGGGGGGGTGCTGCTGTACAGCAATAGAGATATAGAGATATTCTGCTCTTATCCCACCAACTCTGAGCGGCTCAACCCACCCATCACAACAACTCGACTCAGGCGGCGGAGGACAGGTCAGGACACCCCACCCATCGTAAGCCAACCCCCCGCTCATTACCGCACCAGCTCGGGGGTCAGGTACACAGAACGCTGGAGAATAGATAGTGACACAGGTTCAGGCATCAGCACAGGAGTGAAGAGAGGAGGAGGAGGAGGAGGAAGACACAGGCTCCCGCACTGGAGGTGTGTTCCGTGCCGGCTGAAAAAAAACTGCCTAAGGGAGCCAGGGCTTTTGTTAGCCTCGAGATGGTGCCACACCTCCAGAGTGTGTCACACGGGTGCGGACCGCACCCCCACCCCGAGCAACACCCCTGGGCATCATACCGGTATAACCACTGAGACCCAAGGACGTCCATGTGCGTACCTTGGACAACAAGTGGTTAATCATCACTGGGTTTTTTTTTTGTTTAGCAAAAAATTATGAAAAAAAAACAGAAAAACTTTGAAAAATAAAAATGTCCATAATATTTTAATGATGAAATTATTACCAGTGTTCCCCCAATATTCAGCAATCCTATCCTAGGTTTGAATTAAAGCAAAATCCACAAGGAACAGGTTATTTGTAAATTTAAAACATTTTTTATTTTCACTTTTATGCAATTTTTGCATACCACTGAAAAAAATTACAAACAAAATTTATGAAAACTAATAAAATTTTCCAGTGTTAATGTTAAAAAATAGATATTATAATTTGAGGTGAATAGAATTAACTAAAGGTTAATAAGGGATTAAATAGCAATACACTTTAGTTAAATTGTAAGTTTACTTTAACTGATATCATATGCCCCTTATAATTATATATGAGTGAAATAGTAAATACAATAAAGTAATACTTGTTTACATTATATTTTCTTAACCACTTGACCTCCAGAAGATTTACCCCCCCCGCTTCATGACCATGTTATTTTTTTCTGATACAGCACTGCGTTACTTTAACTGACCATTGCGCGGTCGTGTGACGCTGTACCCAAATAAAATGTATTTGCTTTTTTTCCCCACAAATAGAGCTTTCTTTTGGTGATAATTAATCAGCTCCGTATTTACAGACGATTTTGAAAAAAATATAAATACATTTTTTACTTTCTGTTATAAAACATATCCATTAAAAAAATTAAAAAACAAAACAAAATGTCTTCATAAACTTAGGCCAATATGTATTCTGCTACATATTTTTGGTAAAAAAAAAAAAACAATTAGCAAAAGTAATAGTCTAAAAATATGGGATATTTTTATGTACTTTTATTTATTTTTTATTTACTAGTAATGGTGACGATCAGGGACTTATAGCGGGATTGTGATATTGCAGGGAACATTCTGACACTTTTAGGGACCAGTGATACTAATACAGTGATCAATGCTAAAAAATATTTACTGTCACTGCACTAATGACATTGCCTGGGAAGGGCTTAACATCCGGGGCGATCAAAGGGTTAACTGTGTGCCTAACATGTGTTTTACTAAACTGTGGAAGGTGCTCTTACTAGGGGAGGACATGGATTGTAGTCCCTGTTTTGCAGAGACACCGGATCCATGCCTTCCCTCCTGTCAAGAACTGCCATAAGGCAGACCTTAAAGTGGTTGTAAAGGCAGAAGGGTTTTTATCTTGATGCATTAAAGTGGTTGTAAACCCTTACAAACCACTTTGACCTACAGGTAAGGCTAGATTAAGGCTTACCTGTAGGTCCAAGAAATATCTCCTAAACCTATACGGTTTAGGAGATATTTACCCGAAGACAGCCACTGCTGTCTACGGCGCATGTGCCGTAGACAACGGCACGCAGGCACACTGGGCAGGCGCATGCGCGGGAGAGACGTAATCGCGGCTCTGGTAAATCACAGCGCCAGAACCGCGAGACCCGGAAGTCGCTCTGGGATCCATGGCAGCGGCGAAGAGGAAGACGAAGGACCGCTTCGGGGGTTTCGTTCTCAGGTAAGTTATTCATAATGAGCTAGTATGCTATGCATACTAGCTCATTATGCCTTTGCCTTGCAGGGTGTGTTTTTTTTTTATCCCTTTACTTCCTCTTTAAGATTTAAAACCTTCTGTGTGCAGCAACCCCCCTCAGCCCCCAATACTTACCTGAGCCCTATCTAGATCCAGCGATGTTGCAGCAGTGTGTTGGCTCCCCCGGACTCCCCTCCTCATGGGCTGAGACAGCAGCATGGCGCCATTGGCTCCCGGTGCTGTCAAAGTCAGTCAGCCAATGAGAAGAGAAGGGGCGGGGCCGGGCCACAGCTACGTGTCTGAATGGGCACATGGAGCTGTTTTCTGTGGGGGACACTCAACAGAAGGGAGGGGCCAGGAGTGCCAAAGAGGGACCCGAGAAGAGGAGGATCTGGGCTGCTCTGTGAAAAAACACTGCACAGAGCAGGTAAGTTTAACATGTTTTTTTTTGTTAAAAACAAAGACTTTACAATGACTTTAACCGCTTGCCGACCAGCCGCCGCCATTATACTGTGGCAGGTTGGCACGGCTGTGTGAATCGCTGTAGGTGTACATCAGCCGCTTTGAAAGTGGTGCGACGCCGGAACCGACGCGCATGGCCGGTAGCCACGATGCCACGATGTCCGCTGGCGACCCGCGGTTGTTCAGACAAATCCCCATTCTGTCAGGGAAGTAGAGAGAGATCTGCTGTTTCAAGTGATCAGGAACAGCGATCTATTTTTAGCTCTGATCGCTGTATAAATGTCAAAATCGCTGATCACCGCCATTATTAGTAAAAAATAAATAAATAATATAAATGCCATAAATATATTACCTATTTTGTAGACACTATAACTTTTTCACAAATCAATCAATACCCACTTATTGTAATTTTTTTTTACCAAAAATATGTAGAAGAATACATATTGGCCTAAACTGAAGAAGAAATTAAATTTTTTTGGATATATATTATAGCAAAAATTAAAAAAATATTGTTGTTTTTTTCAAAAGTGTTGATTTTTTTGGTGATTCAATACCACCAAAAGAAAGTGCTGTTTGTGGGGAAAAAAGGACATAAAGAATGAGGATGAACATCTGGTTACAAAGGATGGGGAGATGGTGAAGGTATTGAATTTATTCTTCTCCTCAGTCTTCACAAGGGAATCAGGGGGCTTCAGTAACCAAAACTGCAGTGTTTATCCTCATGACACATCACAGGAAGCACCTCCATGGTTAACAGAGGACAGAATTAAAATTAGACTTTGGAAACTTAACATTAATAAATCACCGGGACCAGATGGCTTGCACCCGAGGGTACTTAGGGAACTCAGTCAAGTAATTGCCAGACCATTGTTCCTCATTTTTACTGACAGTCTACTGACTGGAATGGTACCAGCTGACTGGAGAAAAGCCAATGTTGCACCAATATTTAAAAAGGGCCCAAAATACATCCCTGGGAATTACAGCCTAACATCAATAGTATGTAAATTCTTGGAGGGGATGATAAGGGACTATATACAAGATTTTAGTAATGAGAATGGTATCATTAGCAGTAATCAGCTCAGTATTTCAGCCATACTATTAACCTTCTATGAGGAGGTGAGTTGCCAGCTAGATAAAGAAAGGCCCGTAGATGTTGTGTATCTAGATTTTGCAAAAGCATTTGACACAGTTTCCCATAAATGTTTACTGTACAAAATAAGGTCCGTTGGCATAGGGTGAGTACATGGATTGAAAACTGGCTACAAGGGTGAGTTCAGAGGGTGGTGATAAATGGGGACTACTCGGAATGGTCATGGGTGGGTAGTGGGGTCCCCCAGGGTTCTGTGCTGGGACTAATCCTATTTAATTTGTTCATAAACGACCTGGGGGATAGGGTAAACAGTTCAATCACTGAATTTGCGGATGATACTACAGTAAGCAGGGCAATAACTTCTACACAGGATGTGGAAACCGTGTAAAAAGATCTGAATAAATTAATGAGGTGGGCAACTACAAGGCAAATGGAGGTTCAATGCAGAAAAATTTTAAATAATGCATTTGGGGGGCAAAAATATGAATGCAATCTATACATTGGGGGGAATAACCTCTGGGGGAATCTAGGAGGGAAAAAGGACCTGGGGGTCCTAGTAGATGATAGGCACAGCAATGGCATGCAATGCCAAGCTGTTGCTAACAAAGCAAACAGAATATTGGCATGTATTAAAAAGGGGATCACCTCCAGAGATAAAACGCTAATTCTCCCACTCTACAAGACTCTGGTCCGGCCGCACCTAGAGTATGCTGTCCAGTTCTGGGCACCAGTCCTCAGGAAGGATGTTCTGGAAATGGGGCGAGTACAAAGAAGGGCAACAAAGCTAATAAAGGGTCTGTAGGATATTAGTTATGAGGAAAGGTTGCGAGCACTGAACCTATTCTCTCTGGAGAAGAGACGCTTGGGAGGGGATATGATTTCAATTTATAAATACCATACTAGTGACCCCACAATAGGGATAAAACTTTTTCGCAAAAGGGAGTTTGACAAGACTCGTGGCCACTCATTAAAATTAGAAGAAAAGAGGTTTAACCTTAAACTACGTAGAGGGTTCTTTACTGTAAGAGCGGTAAGGATGTGGAATTCCCTTCCACAGGCGGTGGTCTCAGCACGGGGGCATTGATAGTTTCAAGAAACTATTCGATAAGCACCTGAACGACCGCAACCTACAGGGATATACAATGTAATGCTGACATACAATCACATACATATGTTGAACTTGATGGACTTGTGTCTTTTTTCAACCTCACCTATTATGAAACTATGTCTGTGTACAATGTCGCATGACCGTGCAATTGTCAGTTAAAGCGACGCAGTGCTGTATTTAAAAAAATGGCCTGATTATTAAGGGGGTAAATATTTTCGGTCCTTATGTGGTTAAGCGGTTAATGACACTTGCAAACTATTAAAGCGGAGTTCCACCCAAAAATGGAACTTCTTCTTAAAGAGGTGACCTCCCTTAAAGGCAGAAGTTCCATTTTTTGCAGGGAGTGAACCTAAACATATGAGGTACAGAGTACTGCTTGGACCTTGAGTCCCAGTTCACATAGGTATGCTCTGCGAGATCGCATGTGACTCTGCAAATCACTTGCGATGTCCGTGCGATGTGATTTCAGCCATACAGATAGTATGTCTGAATTTGCATCGCATTCAGACCAAACTCGCACAGGACCTTTTTTTTGATCCACACCAGAATCGGATCGCATGGGTGTTCACACCCATGCAATTTGATTTATGTCCAAACTGTCAGTTCGCAGTGCGATATGCCAACTGAAATGGGTGTGTCATTAACATTTTATTGACACTCCCAGCAGTTTGCATATGGCAGTGTGAACTGCCCTGCGAGTCAGGTGAGATGCGGGAACCCATAGTGGATTTGCAGTGCTGCCGCATCACACCTATGTGAAACGGCATTTAAGAAGGGCAAACACTTCAAAAGCTTGTCCTAAAAATTTGGATGTTAGAGCAAATTAAAAAAAAGTATTACGGACAGTACTCAGCAGCTTAGCAGCTTGTTTATGGCCTGCATCGATAAGCTTTAATTTGCTTCAGGACTGCCTCTCTCCAAGAGTTGATGGGAATACAAAAGTACAACATAGCTTAGGGCTCATGCACATGGACACTTACCAGCTCCTGTGTGCTGAGGCATAAAAATCCTTGTTTTTTCAAGGAAATGGGGAGACACACATGCCGCACACAGCCTCCAATACAAGTGAATGGCTGTTTGCGGCTGTGGGTTTTGCTTTGGGGTTTAACCGTGCATGTGTGTATAGCCAGGAGCTGGCTAATATTGCCTGCATATTCAGGAGACACTCTGCAATATTTCTACAGTGTGGCTGCCCAGCCTGGATTCTACGTCATCACATCCTACAGTCAGGGTGACCAAGAACTAAGAATGGAGCAAAGCATCTTGGGGCATGTAGTCTAAAGATCCAAGTTCTATACTCAGTCGGACTGTTATAGATGACAAATCCCAGCCGGCTGGGGAAGTGGAACAGAATGCTGGGAGAGGATATAAAAAGCCTGTGTGGGGACAGAATTGCTCTCTTGGGACCACGGCCTGGCTCTGCATGCAGTGACTTGGTGTTAAACTGTGCTGACCATCACCATAAGAACAGGGGGCGATACCTGCCTGGGGGAATGGAAGATCAACCCTTGTTGGCTTGAACTGATTGAGGATTCCAACCTACTGATAGCTAGGATAAGGGAAATTATTCAAATTAATAGGGGCCCAATGACACACGGAATGGTATGGGACTCCCTGAAGGCCTACTTGAGAGGCCTGTTAATCCAGCAGGTGGCAATAACTAAGAGGAAGTCGAGGGAGCAGGAAAGAGTAATAAGAGAAGGGGCTGCGCAAGCAGAGAGACTGTATATAGAAGATCCGACCACCGTGCGACAGAAGGAATGGTTGAACAGACAACAAGCCTATAAAATGATACTCATAAAAAGGGCGGAGAATAAGCGCACATTTCAACGCCAGTATTATTTTGGTGAGGGGGAGAGAGTTGGTCGAACCCTCTCCCTCTCGATTGAGACCAACAAATCCCCCAATATGATCCAGGTGATTAAAAAACCGAACGGGGATCTCACCACTAGCCCAGATGAGACAATAGAGGAATTGGGTAAGTATTACAAAGTCTTATATAGGTCCACTAAACGGGGGGGGGGGGGGGGAGGCAGCAACGGTTAACTCCCTACGTCAATTGACAGTTCCTTCTCTGTCAGACCAGGACAAAATAGACCTTGAGGCGCCAGTCACATTAGAAGAGCCAAAAAGTGCAGTAGCAAGAATGCCCAATCAAAAGTCTCCATGTCCGGATGGGCTGTCAATAGAAATCTACAAGCGGTATGGTGAAGTATTATTGCCAGAGCTTTTAGAAACATTGAAGTGGACATTGGAGGTGGGTAAACTTCCCACCTCCATGTTGGAAGCTAATATCACTTTAACCCCTTCCCGCCGAGCGTACGCAGATCTGCGTACTCGGCTTCCGGGGGGTATACCGGGATGATGCCCGCACCTGCAGGCATCATCCCGGTACCGTTTTTTACAGCGGGCGATTGGCTTTCCAGCCATAACAACCGATGCGGCTAAAAGCCGCTCGGCTGTTATGCCGGAGGAGCGGGAGGGGACGTCCCCCCCTCCCGCCGCCTCTCGCCGCTGTTACCGGTGCTCCCGCTCGATCGGGAGCACCGATTCCCTGTCCGACGCCTCCGGCTGCTGCGGAGGAACTGGAACGAAGCCGTAATCGGCTTCGTTCCAGTCTCCTCATCGTAAACACGGAAGCGACGTCATGACGTCCCTTCCCGTTTACTCGGCTGCCAATGGCGCCGGTTTTAAAAAAATATCCGGTATTCAGAATCGCCGTTTTCGGCGATCTGAATACATTGAAGTGTAAAGGAGGGGTGGGGGGTCTTTTAGACCCCCGATCCCTCCATAAAGAGTACCTGTCACCACCTATTACTGTCACAAGGGATGTTTACATTCCTTGTGACAGCAATAAAAGTGATCAAATTTTTTTTTTTTTTTTTAAAACAATTTAGTCGTTTTAAAATAAATAAAATAAATAAAAAAAAAAAAAAAAAATTTTCAAAGCGCCCGCCGTCCCCGCGAGCTCGCGAAGCAAAGAAAACGCATACGGAAGTCGCGCCCGCGTATGTAAACGGTGTTCAAATCACACATGTGAGGTATCGCCGCGATCGTCAGAGCGAGAGCAATAATTCTAGCAGTAGACCTCCTCTGTAACGCTAACCTGGTAACCGTAAAAAATTTTTAAAGCGTCGCCTATTGAGATTTTTAGGTACCGTACTTTGTCGTCAATCTACAAGTGCGCGCAATTATAAAGTGTGACATGTTTGGTATCTATTTACTCGGCGTAACATTATCTTTCACATTACGCAAAAAAATTGGGCTAATTTTACTGTTTTGTTTTTTTTTTATTCATGAAAGTGTCCCTTTTCCCAAAAAGTTGCGTTTAAAACACCACTGCGCAAATACCGTGTGACATAAAATATTGCAACAATCGCCGTTTTATTCTCTAGAGCCTCTGCTAAAAAAATATATATAATTTTTGGGGGTTCCAAGTAATTTTCTAGCAAAAAATATGGATTTTAACTTGTAAACACCAAATTCCAAAAATAGGCTTAGTCATGAAAGGGTTAATACCTAAGGAGGGGAAAGATAAATGCGAGGCTTCCTTGTATCGGCCAATTTCCCTGTTATGTTCTGATGTCAAGATCTTAGCCAAAGTCTTGGCAACCCGTCTCAATAAATATATTCATAAATTAATACATCCACACCAGTCAGGCTTTATTTCTGGTAGGACGAGTACTAACATTAGAAGAGTCTTCTTAAATGTTCAAATTCCATCCAATAATGAAAGCCCCAAGGCCATTTTGGCCTTGGACACTACCAAAGCCTTTGATAGCTTGGAATGGGATTATTTATGGGGAGTGTTAGAGCGTTTTGGCTTTGGCCCCTTATTCATTAGATGGGTAAAGCTACTTTATAATGAGCCCAGGGCAAAAATTAAAATGGGTACTGTATTCTCCCAGGCATTTCAGTTAGAGAGAGGGACGAGGCAGGGATGCCCCTGTCCCCCCTCTTGTTTGTTTTGGCAATGGAACTCCTGGCGGTCCTGACGAGGGAGTGTACGGATATCCAGGGGTTCCGACACAATTCAGGGGAAGATAAAATTGCTTTATTTGCTGGCGACGTTTTGTTTTTTATTGGGGATATAAATTCCACATTAAATACAGTGATACAAATGGTGGGGGAGTTTGGACAACACTCTGGATTAACGATCAATTGGAACAAGTCAGCCTTATTACCACTGATTAAACCGGGGGATCGACCTCTCCCCACGATCACTTCTTTGGAAGTGGTACCTAAGCTGAAATACCTAGGTGTTTGGATTTCTCGGGATGTGAATCATTATGTCAGTGACAACTTAGTGCCACTGTTAGCGAAACTAAAACAAAAAGTGGACATTTGGTGCCGCCTCCCTCTCTCCGTGGCAGGACGCTGCAATTTAGTTAAGATGATCTGGTTCCCGCAAGTGCTATATATTCTCCAGAATTCCCCAATTTGGATTAACCAACAATGGTTCAAAAGAATTGAATCCTTATTTCGGAACTTAATTTGGAAGAAAGGCCAAGCAAGGATTGGCTTGCAAACATTGCAGCTTCCTGCCAGGTGGGGAGGAGTGGCTATTCCGCACCCGAGATTATATTTTATATCAGCTCAACTCCAGCATATGGTAGGGGGTGGGATCCTGGGGAGCGAGTCCTCCAGCAATAGAATGGCGATCGAAGGAGCACCCCATAACCTACTAGTTGAGGTATTGGAGGCTAACTCTTTCGCCCATAGGTGTCCCACCATTGACTTAATGAGCAAAGTGTGGCAGGTAACAAAATCACTGATGGGATATTTCGGTGTGACCGAGTATACCCCGCTTTGGTACAATAAGAACTTAGATGAAATAGCAAACATAGAAAGACCTCGAGAATGGGAAATCCAGGGAATTAGAAGGTTGACCCAATTATAGATGGCAATCTTATAGAGCCATTTGAAGCCCTCAGACAAGAATTTAACATCTCAAGCAGGGCTTTCTTTACTTGAGGAAATAGTCAAACGTAGGTCAGGGAAAGGCTTGATCTCTAAAATATATGCCAAGTTGGCAGATAATAATCTAAGCGGAAAAGGACCTGATAAGAGTAGAATAAGATGGACCAGAGACTTAGGGGCAATAACCCAGGAACAATGGGGGAAGATTCTAGCACAAGGGAGCCTGGTATCAATATCCCTCTCACAAAGAGTGTCCCATTTATATTTTAAGTATAGAGTTTATTACACTCCCCAGAGAATGTGTAAATTTGGAGTGATACCTAAAGATGAATGCCCTAGGTGTGGAGCACCAGGGGATTTGCTACATATGGTATGGAAATGCCCAAAACTGTTCAGATAGTGGGTGGAAATAGTTGAGAGGATAAATAGAACCTTTGGTACTATATTGAAGCCAGAGGCAAAGCTTTGTCTTCTGGGAAGTTTCGAGGAGGGCAGGATTTAAACCCCAATAAAAATAGCAGTGTTAAGATGTCTATACCGGGCTAGGCGATTAATGGCGTTGAACTGGCAGTCTAAAATAAGCCCCTTCTCGGTAGAATAAAATGGAAGTTTTCCCCTTAGGAAAGGCAGGACTTTTTAGGCATAAACTGTAACACCTACAATAGTTTGTAAGAATATATAAAATACTTTTATTGAGACACAAGAAAAAAAGAAAAAATATATACATTCATTTATACATTACAAAAGAAAAGAAAATTATTTCCTACATATACTCATATTCATAAAACCATATGACTGTTTTATACTTATTTTTCCAAAGGTGTACTCTTATCACATTATACGTATGCACATTCGGAAGATGTAAACACAATTGAACAAAATAAATATTGTGCGTCCAATGTAGCCTACGTGTTACGGAGTCTTAAGCTCCTTCTTCAGGGAAAATTCATTTTTGCACATTTATTTTGAAAAAATGAAGAAGAATCTACAAAACATAAGAAAAAAATATATATGCATATATACACACATTTTTTCAATGGAAGAAAGAAGGAGAGGAAAAAAAAGGGGGGGGGGCACGCACCACCTCTACTTTCTTCACCCCAAGACGCAGATATGGGCCCAACGGGGGTCACCTCTCTGGATGGAAACCGGGACCGCAGTGGTAGGTTAGCTGTAGGGGAGGAGATACGAGAGTGGAATGGATGCATGTAATTGCACATGCCTTTATTTAGATAAATACTAAGAATATTTTGTTGTAACTAAAGTATAGGTATAGAGAGTTTTTTATATATCCCCTCCCAGTTAATTCCCATTGTTGTCCTAAAATAGAAGGACAGCCCTAAAGAGGGAAAATATATATAGAAAAATATATAATGATAACAGTACAATAAACCAAAAATGTCAAACTACCTTTTGGCTGATCCTGTAACAGAAGCGTCTTTTAAGATAGTCTCATACGTCCAGAGAAGAGTGAAGCCATCATGCTCAAAGCATGTCGTTTAGAGGGAGATTTCCAAAATTATTATTTGCATACTTTAATGCAGGGGGTAGTCCATTCGCCTACTCCGATAGTATAAAACTTTCAAAATCGCCGCAGCGCCTAATAGTCAAAAAATATCTTCCATCTATAGCACTGTATGGAAGATTTCACATGGGGCATACAGACCAAGTCCAACCTAAGGAAGGGACATTGCATACAATTAATCCCCATTCATTTCTGAGCAGGGAAGCATAAAAAAGCAGCGTAAAAAATAGATTTGTTACCTTCAGCTGTATCCCTGGAAAGGAGCCTCCTCACTGACCATTGCGGACTGAGCACAGACCACTCGTGGCTCGTTAATATATCCCACAACCCTGCCTTCTTACCTCCCCTTGCAGGTGAAGATGGTATCAATCAGCTGTATCGCCTCCCACCTCTGGAGGCGGTCCCCCAAGTGCGCGGCGCACGGCGTCGCCCCATACCCACATCCAAAATGGCACCGTGGAAGGAGTGACGCCATGCGTCAAATTCCCACCGACACGCATGCGCATACCGTTCCTATGTAACCTATAGATGGAAACAAAAAACGTCGGATAGACTACATCCCCCAGAAAGCACAGCGCCAGCTGGCAGCTGCGCATTCATGTCAGATGTGTAAGTATATTCAGCTGTGCGTCCGCCCCAAGTATTTACAGGACGGACGTGAAAAAGAACAACAGAGAAAATGGAAGCAGAGGCGGCTCTCTAATTAGGCAAAAGAGGCGGTTGCCTAAGGCCCCGCGCTCCCGGGGGCCTCGCGACCCGGCCAGTGTCTCCAAGCTGGCAGGGTGAGCGGGCCGGTATGGTAAAGCCTCGCCGTCTTTAGTATACAGCGCTGCTGCAGAGTGCAGAGGAATTGTAGAGGAGGCGGAGCTGCCGGCCACTGCTGAAACCGTCAGGAGGTAGGGGCGGACTGGGCCGGGGGGTGCTCGTAAAAATAGTGCTTGCTCTGCACCGCTGCCTGCAGACGACCGTGACACCCGCCGGCCACCGCTGCACTGTGTTAACTCTGAAGCAGAGCGGTGCAAGTATTCTATGGGTCCGTCCATCCGACGCATTTACTGCTCTGTCAGGCGGAGTGATCTCTGCCCGACAGGAGCTTCCTAGTCCCGCCCGGTGTGATGTCTTTCATTCACAGGCCGGGAGGCGGGATGAACAGGCAGAGGAGGTTGTGGCTGCACAGACCTGCGAGGAGCCAATAAAGCCCCATGCAAGAGTGAAAGTAAGTTTGCAGATGGTATATCTAGTATGCAGCATGGAGGGGGTTAATGCATTACTATACATTAACGACCAGTGTTAGTTAATTAACCCCTTTGTGCTGCATTAGTGGCAACAGTATCAGTGTTAATTAACCCCTATATGGTGCAGCATGAAAGGGTTCATAAACACTGATACTGTTGCCACTAATGCAGTGCAAAGGGGTTAATTAACTTCCACTGGTCACTAATGCATCATTGGTATATTTGATACTATCCCCACCATACACTCCGCACCCCTCTCATCTACATAATACCCCCACCATACACTCCGCACCCCTCTCATCTACATAATACCCCCACCATACACTCCGCACCCCTCTCATCTACATACTACACCCACCATACACTCCGCACCCCTCTCATGTACATACTACCCCCACCATACACTCCGCACCCCTCTCATCTACATACTACCCCCACCATACACTCCGCACCTCCTCTCATCTACATAATACCCCCACCATACACTCCGCACCCCTCTCATCTACATAATACCCCCACCATACACTCCGCACCCCTCTCATCTACATACTACACCCACCATACACTCCGCACCCCTCTCATGTACATACTACCCCCACCATACACTCCGCACCCCTCTCATCTACATACTACCCCCACCATACACTCCGCACCCCTCTCATCTACATAATACCCCCACCATACACTCCGCACCCCTCTCATCTACATAATACCCCCACCATACACTCCGCACCCCTCTCATCTACATACTACCCCCACCATACACTCCACACCCCTCTCATGTACATACTACCCCCACCATACACTCCGCACCCCTCTCATCTACATACTACCCCCACCATACACTCCGCACCCCTCTCATGTACATACTACCCCCACCATACACTCCGCACCCCTCTCATCTACATACTACCCCCACCATACACTCCGCACCCCTCTCATCTACATAATACCCCCACCATACACTCCGCACCCCTCTCATCTACATAATACCCCCACCATACACTCCGCACCCCTCTCATCTACATACTACCCCCACCATACACTCCGCACCCCTCTCATGTACATACTACCCCCACCATACACTCCGCACCCCTCTCATCTACATAATACCCCCACCATACACTCCGCACCCCTCTCATCTACATACTACCCCCACCATACACTCCGCACCCCTCTCATCTACATACTACCCCCACCATACACTCCGCACCCCTCTCATCTACATAATACCCCCACCATACACTCCGCACCCCTCTCATCTACATAATACCCCCACCATACACTCCTCACCCCTCTCATCTACATAATACCCCCACCATACACTCCGCACCCCTCTCATCTAAATAATACCCCCACCATACACTCCGCACCCCTCTCATGTACATACTACCCCCACCATACACTCCGCACCCCTCTCATCTACATAATACCACCACCATACACTCAGCACCCCTCTCATCTACATACTACCCCCACCATACACTCCACACCCCTCTCATCTACATACTACCCCCACCATACACTCCACACCCCTCTCATGTAAATACTACCCCCACCATACACTCCACACCCCTCTCATGTACATACTACCCCCACCATACACTCCGCACCCCTCTCATCTACATACTACCCCCACCGTACATTCCACACCCCTCTAATCTACATACTACCCCCACCATACACTCCACACCCCTCTCATCTACATACTACCCCCACCATACACTCCACACCCCTCTCATGTAAATACTACCCCCACCATACACTCCACACCCCTCTCATGTACATACTACCCCCACCATACACTCCGCACCCCTCTCATCTACATACTACCCCCACCGTACATTCCACACCCCTCTAATCTACATACTACCCCCACCATACACTCCACACCCCTCTCATCTACATACTACCCCCACTATACACTCCGCACCCCTCTCATGTACATACTACCTCCACCATACACTCCGCACCCCTTTCATGTACATACTACCTCCACCATACACTCTGCACCTCTCTCATGTACATACTACCTCCACCATACACTCTGCACCCCTCTCATGTACACACTACCTCCACCATACACTCTGCACCCCTCTCATGTACATACTACCTCCACCATACACTCCGCACCCCTCTCATCTACATACTACCCCCACCATACACTCCGCACCCCTCTCATGTACATACTACCCCCACCATACACTCCACATCCCTCTCATCTACATACTACCCACCATAAACTCCGCACCCCTCTCATCTACATACTACCAACCATACACTTCGCACCCCTCTCATCTACATACTACCCACCATACACTCCGCACCCCTCTCATCTACATACTACCCCCCACCATGCACTCCACATTTCTCTCATGTAAATACTACCCACCATACACTCCGCACCCCTCTCATGTACATACTACCCACCATACAATCCGCACCCCTCTCATGTACATACTACCCACCATACACTCCGCACCCCTCTCATGTACATACTACCCCCACCATACACTCCGCACTCCTCTCATCTACATACTACCCCCACCATACACTCCGCACCCCTCTCATCTACATACTACCCACCATACACTCCGCACCCCTCTTATGTACATACTACCCACCCCCATACAGTCCGCACCCTTCTCATGTACATACTACCCACCATACACTCCGCACCCCTCTCCTCTACATACTACCCACCATGCACTCCGCACCCCTCTCATGTACATACTACCCACCATACACTCCGCACCCCTCTCATATACATACTACCCACCATACACTCCGCACCCCTCTCATGTACATACTACCCACCCCCATACACTCCACACCCTTCTCATGTACATACTACCCACCATATACTCCACATTCCTCTCCTCTACATACTACCCACCATACACTCCACATTCTTTTCCTCTACATACTACTTGCCTCCATAGACTCCGCACCCCTCTCATGTACATATTACCCACCGTCATACCCTCCACTTTCCTCTCCTACTCAAATTTACCGCCACTGTACAGTAGGGGCCCCTACTAGGGAGATGGTGACCCGTGGCATACAGAAAAAACAGTGAGTGTGGATAAATGATGCTACCTATTGGGCATGGCTTTTTAGTTTGATTAGAATTTATTTTATTTTTTATATATTCTTTACAGTTTTATTTTTTATACAATCTTTTTATTTATTTTTTTGCGTCTTTTGGTGAAAGTTTTTGGTTTCTTTGGTAAGATATCAGGGGTCTAAACAGAACCCTGAAGTCTCACTTTTGAGACAGAGAAAGGAAATGAGGAAACACGTTCCCCAGTTCCTTTCTCTATAGCGTCAGCTGCACTGCAGATGAATGAACAGGAGACAGAGGCTCCTGTTAATTCATAAACTAAAGCATAGTATGCTATGAATGAACACAGTGAGTGATCAGTTCCAATCACTCACTGTGTTCTTTTAGAAAAGGTAGGTTTACCAGCCCCCTTTTCCTGGCCTCTATCCTGAAGATCCCCCCACAGCAGTCAGCTGGAGAGCAGAGGAGGGAAGTGGGGGCACACCTTTATTTTTTATCGATTGAATTATTTTTTCCATTATGGTCGTGAGTGGGGCCTCATGTCTAAGTTTTGCCTAAGGCCTCACAAAGCCTAGAGTCGCCTCTGAACGGAAGGATAGGGTGATATGACACCCATCCACCGCTGTTCAGAAAAAATGAACATGACTGCGAAAAGAAAGGCCACCAGGACAAGACAGTACATGCTGATTGAAAACAATCAAAAGCAGCATCCTCCCATCCATAGTGGCCTATGCGTGCTGGGATCCCACCCAAAGCAGACCCCTATAGTTTGAAATTCAAAAGGAGGGCCCTTCTCATCAAGGGGAAAAGAAAAAGCACAAGGTGGGAGCGAAAAAAAAAAAAAAAAGGAAGGGGAGAGCTGTTCCATATTTACATATCTACTTCTCCATACCTCCTGATACAAAGCCTTCCAAAAAAGGTCTATAGTTTACCACCTCGTTCAGGCCAGGGAAGGTTGTAGCTTGCAATTGAAAGATCCATTTTAGTTCTCTTTGCAGTAGAGCCTTATTCCAATTCCCCCTTCTTTTATTGGGGTGTATTCTATCCAAAACCATAAATCTAACCCTGGGAAAGGTGCCTCCATGTAAGGAGATAACATGCCTTCCCAGGGGCAGATCAGGAATGGCTTTTTTCATGCTCCATACGTGTTTGGATATCCGTGATCGCAATTCCAATTTGGTTTTTCCTATTTATTTTTTTCACTCCCACCTTGTGCTTTTTCTTTTCCCCTTGATGAGAAGGGCCCTCCTTTTGAATTTCAAACTATAGGGGTCTGCTTTGGGTGGGATCCTAGCACGCATAGGCCACTATGGATGGGAGGATGCTGCTTTTGATTGTTTTCAATCACCATGTACTGTCTTGTCCTGGTGGCCTTTCTTTTCGCAGTCATGTTAATTTTTTCTGAACAGTGGGGGATGGGTGTCATATCACCCTATCCTTCCGTTTTTCTCTGTTGTTTTTTTCACGTCCGTCCTGTAAATACTTGGGGCGGACGCACAGCCAGGCTGTCCTTCTATTTTAGGACAACAATGGGAATTAACTGGGAGGGGATATATAAAAAACTCTCTATACCTATACTTTTGTTACAACAAAACATTCTTAGTATTTATCTAAATAAAGGCATGTGCAATTACATGCATCCATTCCACTCTCGTATCTCCTCTCCTACAGCTAACCTACCACTGCAGTCCCGGTTTACAACCAGAGAGTTGACCCCCGTTGGGCCCATATCTGCATCTTGGGGTGAAGAAAGTAGAGGTGGTGCGTGCCCCCCCCCCCCCTTTTTTTCCCCTCTCCTTCTTTCTTCCATTGAACAAATTTGTGTATATATGCAGTTGAGGACTCCCACCCCCCCTAGCATCGCCAGCTCTCTGTTCCATCTCTCCCATCCAGTTGAGTAGAAACTCGACTGGAAAAAATTGGTACTCGTGGTGTACATTCGGGGGGAGGGAGAGGGGAGGAAGTTGAGGCCAAGTCAAGGGTATGACCACAAAAAGGGTTTATGGCTTTTTATATTATTGTGGATAAATGTGCTTGATGGCTATTACTTAGTTCCAAGAGAATTATTGTATACATGTATTTGGTAAACCAATAAAAATGGATTGAAATAAAAACTGTGCTGTGGCCGAGTTGAGTCATCGCAAGCGGGTGTGGGAGCATCCACTGCCAGACACTTCTGGTCATTCAACGGCAGCTAGGAGGCCGGTCTCATCACATCCACACGAGATCCAGCCGGGCTGGGACGTGGTGTGACACAAGATCAAGTGGCTGTACGGAAGAGTCTAAAGTGATTGCCTGGCTTCAGTCTGGTCTGACAGAACACGCAGCCTGTTGTAGTACCACAGCCTGGGGACATATATGTCATCTGCAGCTGTTCCTGTTCTCTGGGATTCCTGGACCAGATTGACCTCCTTTCTATATGGACTTCTCAAGCTACTTGAGAAGACCACCCCCCCCCCCCCCCCCCCCCCGGTTTGGTTCAGAACCTGCGAACAGACAGAAAATTTTTTAGAACTTTAGAATGGGACTCAAACGTTCAAAATCAAAAGTGCTCATTTTAAAGGCTAATATGCAAGTTATTGTCCTAAAAAGGGTTTGGGGACCCGGCTCCTGCCCCATGTAATGTCTGGTTACGGCAATATGGATGAAAATCATTGAGAAAAATGACATTGGTAGCCCCCCTGCCCATTTGGGTCTTGTAAGGATATTAAGGGGAACCCCGTACCCAAATTAAAAAAAGGAAAGGCGTGGTGCCCCCAGGCCCTATATACTCAGAACAGCAGTATTGTCATGGTTATGCAGTAATCTTCCTCTGTTTGCTTACCTCTCCTCATGTGTTCAGACTAAGAGGCCAGCCACTTCCACCTGGTGGTTTTTATAAACTCTCCTCTAAGCATGGCTCCACCCAAGGCCCTATCAGGGAACCCTATATTAACCTGTGCACTAAAAGCCAGCGGTGCTTATCAACCATTGTGTATCCATTGTGTGTTTGGCTTCCTGTTTCCTGCTTGCCTTGTCTCTGTTACTGACCTTGGCGTGTTCTCAACAATTCCTGTCTGTTTGTGACCTTGACATTTTGGCATGTCCCCGACCATCCCTGTCTGCCTGTGACCCTGAACCTTTTGTGTGTACTCTTGTTCCCGTCTGCTAGTTGCCCTGACCTCTGCCTTATCCCCTTACTATCCTTGTTGTTCCAGCCTGCTGCTTCCTTCTCCTGTAGTCTACTGTGAGTGTGAGCTGTGAGGCCCTAGGGGCCGCGACCTGGAGCCAGACTGCAGCAAAGTCCACCTAGCGGTGCACTTTCCGACTCCTACGGAGTGCATCTGTCACCTGGTCTCAGGTGACCTGACAGTTTGATCAGCCATGGACCCAGCTGATGTGCTGCTATCCGCAGATGATCCGTTGCAGGGCCTAGTTCGCAGACTTGAGACCCAAGAATTGCATCAGATCCAGGTGATGCGTTTCCTCCAGGATTTGACATCTCGTTTTGAACAGGTTCAGGCCTCATTAGGCCCCCCGGTTCAACAACCTCAACCACTATCTACTGCTGCACCTATCGCATCAGTCGTAGCCACACATTCATTACAACTACCAGCTCCGGCCCGTTTCTCTGGGGACACCAAGGCTTGCAGGGGGTTCCTTAGCCAGTGCACAATTCATTTTAAACTTCAGCCCCAAAACTTCCTGTCTGATCAGGCGAAAGTAGCATATATTATATCCCTCCTGTCCGGCGAGGCGCTAGCTTATGCTGCCCCTCTGTGGGAACTGAATAATCCAGTGGTTTCTAGCCTGTCTAATTTCTTGAAACTTTTTCGGAATATCTTCAAGGAACTGGGTCGTGTCTCCTCAGCGGCTAGCGATCTTTTACGTCTCCGTCAAGAGTCCGCTTCTGTGGGACAGTATGCTCTTCAGTTCCGTATCCTCACAGCTGAATTGAGCTGTGAGGCCCTAGTTGCAACCTTTTTACATGGCCTCTCTGATAGAGTGAAGGATGAATTAGCAGGAAGATCCCTTCCTGCTGATCTGGACAGTGTCATCACCTTTTGTAACCAGATCGATATTCGCTTTCAGGAGAGGGCCCTGGAAAAAAGACACCAGCACTCCCCATTCTTTAGGCAGCCTGAGCCCCCAGTCCCTTCTCTTTGATCCGAAGAGCACCTCCTGCCTGCTGGGGACCCTATGCAGCTGGGCTGGACCAAGTTATCTCCCCAAGAACGCGCTAGTCGCAGAACTCTGAGCCTATGCCTCTATTATGGGGCCAAAGGTCATTTCCGTGACACTTGTTCTCTTCATCCGGAAAAACGCTCAGGGCTAATACATCTGGAAGGTGGAGTATTAGACTCTGAAATATCACCTTCACCTTCTCATCTTCTCCTTTCTGTGTTGCTTCATGTCGGCGCTTCCTCTCGTTCGGTCTCAGCACATCTGGATTCCGGAGCCGCCGCCAATTTCATGGATTGGGAAACTGCATACTCCATGAGACTTACCCTTTTGCCCCTTACAACGCCATTGGTGGTCTTGGTTATTGATGGCACTGTTCTCCCAGGGGGCCCTATCTGCTTCCAGACCCTTCCTGTTCAGATGTCAGTAGGAACACTCCATCAGGAGTGGATATCCTTCCTTGTCTTACCTAAGGCTTCATCTCCTATCATATTAGGTCTTCCTTGGTTACGGCTCCATTTTCCACATGTTGACTGGACTGCTGGACAGATCCTAGCTTGGGGTTCCTCCTGTTCCTCTTCCTGCCTACTCAAGGTTATCCCAAAAGAGAAACTTCCTGTTGCCACCATTCCAGTATCTTCTGCTCTTCCCGCTGTATATAGCGATCTCTGGGATGTGTCCTGCAACAGTCGGACCGGTGCAATCTCTAGGTCATGTGGCACTCTGGATGAGGGGCCCACCTATGAACCTGAGTCAACCATTCACTCCAGTTTACATAACCATTTTCCTTTGCCTGTCCCTAATCTCCCTTGGACGCAAAGCCAGGCTAACTTGTCTGCAAGTTCCACAGTCGCTATGGCCTGTGATGTAATTGAGATGGTCGCTGTCTGCAAGTTCCACAGTCGCTATGCCCTGTGATGTAATTGAGATAGTCGCTACACCTGACAATACTATTCAGTCAGCCTCTGCACCAGTTATGCCAGTCCAGCCCATGCCCAGTGAGCTTCCTGCTTCTTGTTCAGGACCTTCTGTAACCTGGTCTCACCCTACTGCTACTATGTCCATTCGAACCCGTTTAAGAGGCTCAATCCATCCTTTGGATAGACTGCCTCATTCGGCCAGGTGGGGTTTTCAATCTTTTTCTCAGGGCTCTCTGCATTCTGTTTGTGTTTCAGCTATCCAGCTTGACTCTTGTGACATGTCACATTCTAACCAGCCTGACCTCAGGGATCCACTGACCTCTGCCCAGTCTGGTGGTCCTGTGCTGGATGTCCAGCTCATCTTTAAGGGTCTGGGGGACCCTGCTCAGGCTCCTAATGGTCTTCTCATGCCCTTACCCATTCCTAAAAAGCCTTTAGTCTTCAAGTCCTCTCGTCCTCTCCCTGCCTCAGTTCTGGTCTCTGAGGATAATCTAAAATACGAGGTTAGTCAAGTTTTGGATTCCCGGCTCTGTAAAGGCATTCTTCAGTACCCCATACACTGGAAAGGGTTTGGCCCTGAGGAGAGGTCTTGGATCACTGCATCTGTGGTATTTGCTCCTCCTCTGTTGAGGAGATTTCATCTGGAGTTTCCCTTTGAGCCTGGACACAGGCGGGGGAGGGAGAGGCCTCGTAAGAGGGGGGGTACTGTCATGGTTATGCAGTAATCTTCCTCTGTTTGCTTACCTCTCCTCATGTGTTCAGACCAAGAGGCCAGCCACTTCCACCTGGTGGTTTTTATACCCTCTCCTCTAAGCATGGCTCCACCCCAGGCCCTATCAGGGAACCCTATATTAACCTGTGCACTGCAAGCCGGTGGTGCTGATCAATCATTGTGTATCCATTGTGTGTTTGGCTTCCTGTTTCCTGCTTGCCGTGTGCTCTACGTTTGTCTATGTTACTGACCTTGGTGTGTTCTCAACGATTCCTGTCTGCTTGTGACCTTGACCTTTTGGCATGTCCCTGACCATCCCTTTCTGCCTGTGACCCTGAACCTTTGGCATGTACTCTATTGTTTCTGTCTGCTAGTTGCCCTGCCCTCTGCCTTATCCCCTTACTATCCTTGTTGTTCCAGCCTTCCTTCTCCTGTAGTCCACTGTGAGTGTGAGCTGTGAGACCCTAGGGGCCACGACCTGGAGCCAGACTGCAGTGAAGTCCATCCTCACCACTGGAGGCTCTGGTGAACACCTGCTGGCTCTTAGACTCCACGCCCTGGGGGAATCTATGCTCTAGCTCCTACTGGGATCTGTGTTAGTGATCCAGTAGACCTGTGTCCTGAACCTCCCTGGGTACAATCTGCAGCAGTCAGTCCTAAGGTCCACTACCTAGCGGTGAACTTTCCGACTCCTACGGAGTGCATCTGTCACCTCGTCTCAGGTGACCTGACAAGTATACAGGCGGTGAAAACAAGACAGGGACTGTGTAGGTTTGTTGTGTTAAGTACAATCTGTTTGTAATTTTGAACTGGTACATTTTTAAAGTGTAGCTCAGGTCAAAAAAAACTATTTTTAAGTTTTTTGGAAAACATAGTGAAGGGTAATCACCCCTGTATAATTTTTTTGCCATCCGTCTTTTTTCATCTCACTTCCTGTTGTCTCCTTCCATTTGCAAGTAGGAGACGTTTGTAAGTTGGATGCTTTAAAGTAGGGGCCTGCCCTATATGCTCTGCAGAAATTTGGGCCTAAGGTGTTGGTGTTGCCACAACACTGTAAGCCCTCAAAGTGACTCTTGGTGGGCGCTGGAAAACCTTGTTATGAACTATTATATCAAGAATTGTAATTACATGCCATTGTTGAACAGTGGTAGAAAAATTGGGCCTTTGGTGGTTGTGGTGGTGGTGGTGCTGGTGCCACAACACTGTAAGTCCTCACAGTTACTCTCGGTGGGCGCTGGAACAGGCCCTGCTGTGAAATATTATATCAAGAATTGTAATTACATGCACCTGTTAAACAGGGCCTGAAAAAATGGGCCTTAGGCACTGATGCCACAACACTGCAACACCTCACAGAAACTCTAGTTGAGCACAGCAACGAACCCTTCTGTAAAATATTGCATCAAAAATTGTAATTACAGGCCCCTGTTAAACAGGGGCTTAAAAATTGGGCCTTAGGCACTGGTGCCACAACACGGCAACCACTCACAAATATTGTAGCTGAGCACAGCAACGAACCCTCCTGCAAAATATTGCATCAAAAATTGTAATTACATGCCCCTGTTAAACAGGGGCGTAAAAATGGGGCCTTAGGCACTGCTTCTGGTGCCGCAACACTGCAACCACTCACAAATATTGTAGTTGAGCGCAGGAATGAGCCCTGCTGCAAAGTATTGCATAAAAAATTGTAACTACACGCCCCTGTTAAACAGGGGCTGAAAAATTGGGCCTTAGCCACTGGTGGTGGCGCCCAGAACCAAAAATTTTCTTCCAAGCTATCAGCAGGATCATTGAGGCGGAAGAGGATAGTCAGTCAGCATAACAGGATAGTCCCTCAGCATCAGCATAGGCAGTCTTGAAGGGATGTGACATTTCAAAAAAAAATATTCGGTTACATCAGCTTCAGGTGCTTGGTAGCTGGTGGTGATCCAAGACTGATTCATCTTTATGAAGGTCAGTCGATCAACCGAGTCGGTGGACAGGCGCACCCTGTGATTGGTTACAAAGCCTCCAGCAGCACTGAAGGTGCGTTCCGAAAGAACGCTGGATGCAGGACAGGCCAGTAGCTCAATTACATACTGTGCAAGCTCTGGCCAGTGATCCATCCTCAAGACCCAGTAACCCAGAGGATTTTCAGTGGGAAAGGTGTCCAAGTCTGACCTTGCCCCTAGGTATTCCTGCACCATGTAAATCAAACGCTGGCGATGGTTGCTGGAACCGATCATATCTTGGGGCTGCGGACTAAAAAATTGTCTGAACGCATCGGGCAGATGGCCACCTTCTCCACCGCTCCTTCTGCGACTGACCGAAGCCTCAGCAACACGTTGTCCAGGACCAGGAATTTGTAACCTTCCAGTCTCTGGGAACGCGTTGCACAGACCTTTCTGCAAGTCCTCCCAGAGATGTCTCATCCTCTGCTCCCTCTCGACGGCAAGATAAGGTCCGCAACCTTACCCTTGTACCGTGGGTCAAGGAGAGTTGCCAGCCAGTAATGATCCCTCTCCTTAATCCGAAGAATACGAGGATCCTTCCGCAGGCTTTGCAGGATCAGGGAGGCCATGCAGCGTAGGTTAGCTGAGGCATTCGGTCCGGAGCCACCTACTCCCAGCCACGTACAAGTCCACGGGTTTCTTGGGACTGTAAATAATCCCTAAAAGACTGCTGCTGCTGAGTGCCAAGCTCCACCTCCATGCTGACACAATCTTCCTCCTCCTCTTCCTGTGTGATCGGCAGGACAGCAGGAACACTGTCTGGATAAAGGGGGCTTTGAGAGGCAAGGAAGTCCTCCTCTTCCTGCCTCTGTTCTGCCTCAAGTGCCCTGTCCATTATCCACGCAGTGTGTGCTCCAACAGGTGGACAAGAGGTACAGTGTCACTGATGCATGCACTGCTCACCATCCTCGTGGCCTCCTCAAATGGTGACATGACAGTGCATGCATCCCTGATCATGGCCCACTGGCATGGGGAATAAAAACAAGCTCCCCTGACCCTGTCCTGGTGCCGTAGTTGCACAGGTACTCATTAATTGCCCTCTGCTGCATGTGCAGCCGCTGCAGCATGGCCAATGTTGAGTTCCACCTGGTGGGCATGTCACAGATTAGGCGGTTCTTGGGCAGGTTTAATTCCTTTTGGAGCTCAGCCAGCCAAGAACTGGCATTATATGACCGTCAGAAATGCACACAGACTTTCCTGACCTGCCTCAGGACATCCTGTAAGCCCGGGAACCACTGCACCACCAAGTTAAGGACGTGAGCCACACAGGGCACATAGGTCAGTTGTCCCTGTCGGAGGGCGGAGAGGAGGTTGGTGCCATTGTCTCAAACCACTATTCCTGGCTTAAGCTGGCATGGCGTCAACCACCTCTCAGCCTGTCTGTGGCCAATTACGGCTCTCCTCACTGACGGCGCTGTGATTGGCCAAGCATGCGGGTCATAGTGCATGCTTGTCCAATCATCAGCCAGCAATGCATTGCGATGCCGCAGTGCATTATGGGCCATGAGCGCCACTCGAATGTGGTGCTCACGGCCCATAAAGTTCTGGTTTCTCCGATTGTTGTGAAGCGCTCTATCCCTTGTGAGACCTCTATGCCTGGTCTGTATAAGCAGATATAATCACTGAGGACAATCCTCATCAGATAGCTTGAACTCACCAATACTGATTTCCATCCACAGATGCTTTTATTCTGATCATCAAATTACAGCAGATGACAGGATACAAACAGATGAACAGGTTGTGGTATTGTGCGGTCAAAAGATGATATTGTCTGTAGCTTACAATCTAGAATACATGTGCTCTGCTACATGAAGCTTGTTACTCCATTGATGACACAGGAAGTACAAAACACAGGAAGAAGGGTGGAGCATTACATGCAAAGGAAGTATGTCATAACATAAGGGAAAATAACTTGAGAACACAAATGCATTACCACAAAAGGTCGCTAGATGGCAGCATGTGGACTAATTATAAATGTCCATAAAAAATGGTTAGGAAAACAATATGCATATATATATATATATATATATATATATATATATATATATATATATATATATATATATATATATATATATATATATATAAATTCTATGCCCTGTTGGAGCAGCACACTCCCCTTCTGGCATAGTGATGGCCGAACGGTTCGCCCGGCGGTCGTTTCGCGGCGAATTTCCGACATTCGCGGTCCGCACGTTCGAACGCCTTTTTCCGTCGTTCGCCGCGGCGGACTTACGTGTTTAATGTATACAAGAACTTTAACCTTTGGTGACACGTTTATCATGTGATACAGGACAGCCAATTGAGACATGACAGCACATGGACACTTGTACATTCCCCCTAACCTATAAATACACCCGATCCGGTGGCCATTTTACATTCTTTCTTCTGTTACGATAGGGACAGGTTCCTGTGTGGAGTAGGGAGAGATAAACCACTAGCTATTTGGTACACAAAAGTTCTTTTCAGGACTGGTATAGGTGTTAGGTGTTGATAGGTTTGCTGTGCTGCTGATTCTTGCAGCAGCCTGAGTGTCTTTTGTTAGTTTAGAGAAAGGGAAAGGACGGTGTATGCTACAGGGACAGCCAGATTAGTCTTTCATCATCATCATCATCATCATCATCATTAGCTGTTACTATCAAGGTCCACAAAAGAGCTGTTCCAGTAACCACTAATCGTTCTCTTTTTTTGCCAATTTGTATAGGGACAGGAAGGAAGCAGTGTTGTCAGGCAGTGAGGGTAATTTTAAAGACTTGCTGTTATTATTAGTTCCACAAAGGTTCTTTTCAGGACTGGTATCAGTGGTACAGTAATAGGCTTGTACATGTATAATATTCTTTCTTCCAAATATAGAAAGGATATTATACTTGACTGCTGCCCTTCTGCTGCAGTCTGCTAAACATTCACAACTCACTTGTTCCACAAAAGTTCTTATAAGGACTGGTAACTTGGTATAGGGTGCTACGGTACATAGGCTTGAGTGCGGTACAGTCTGCTGTTCTGTAAGGACCGCTATCGGTCCACAATAGATAGGGTTGACGTGCACCACTGCTGACCGCTGCCCTATACTGCAGCAGTCCTTCAGCGGTATAGGGACTGACGTACAGTCTGCTAATCACTAACACACAACCTGCTTGTTCCACAAAAGTTCTTATAAGGACTGGTAACTTGGTATAGGGTGCTACGGTACATAGGCTTGAGTGCGGTACAGTCTGCTGTTCTGTAAGGACCGCTATCGGTCCACAATAGATAGGGTTGACGTGCACCACTGCTGACCGCTGCCCTATACTGCAGCAGTCCTTCAGCGGTATAGGGACTGACGTACAGTCTGCTAAACACTAATACACAACCTGCTTGGTCCACAAAAGTTCTTATAAGGACTGGTAACTTGGTATAGGGTGCTACGGTACATAGGCTTGAGTGCGGTACAGTCTGCTGTTCTGTAAGGACCGCTATCGGTCCACAATAGATAGGGTTGACGTGCACCACTGCTGACCGCTGCCCTATACTGCAGCAGTCCTTCAGCGGTATAGGGACTGACGTACAGTCTGCTAAACACTAATACACAACCTGCTTGGTCCACAAAAGTTCTTATAAGGACTGGTAACTTGGTATAGGGTGCTACGGTACATAGGCTTGAGTGCGGTACAGTCTGCTGTTCTGTAAGGACCGCTATCGGTCCACAATAGATAGGGTTGACGTGCACCACTGCTGACCGCTGCCCTATACTGCAGCAGTCCTTCAGCGGTATAGGGACTGACGTACAGTCTGCTAAACACTAATACACAACCTGCTTGGTCCACAAAAGTTCTTATAAGGACTGGTAACTTGGTATAGGGTGCTACGGTACATAGGCTTGAGTGCGGTACAGTCTGCTGTTCTGTAAGGACCGCTATAGGTCCACAATAGATAGGGTTGACGTGCACCACTGCTGACCGCTCACCTATACTGCAGCAGTCCTTCAGCGGTATAGGGACTGACGTACAGTCTGCTAATCACTAACACACAACCTGCTTGTTCCACAAAAGTTCTTATAAGGACTGGTAACTTGGTATAGGGTGCTACGGTACATAGGCTTGAGTGCGGTACAGTCTGCTGTTCTGTAAGGACCGCTATCGGTCCACAATAGATAGGGTTGACGTGCACCACTGCTGACCGCTGCCCTATACTGCAGCAGTCCTTCAGCGGTATAGGGACTGACGTACAGTCTGCTAATCACTAACACACAACCTGCTTGTTCCACAAAAGTTCTTATAAGGACTGGTAACTTGGTATAGGGTGCTACGGTACATAGGCTTGAGTGCGGTACAGTCTGCTGTTCTGTAAGGACCGCTATCGGTCCACAATAGATAGGGTTGACGTGCACCACTGCTGACCGCTGCCCTATACTGCAGCAGTCCTTCAGCGGTATAGGGACTGACGTACAGTCTGCTAAACACTAATACACAACCTGCTTGGTCCACAAAAGTTCTTATAAGGACTGGTAACTTGGTATAGGGTGCTACGGTACATAGGCTTGAGTGCGGTACAGTCTGCTGTTCTGTAAGGACCGCTATCGGTCCACAATAGATAGGGTTGACGTGCACCACTGCTGACCGCTGCCCTATACTGCAGCAGTCCTTCAGCGGTATAGGGACTGACGTACAGTCTGCTAATCACTAACACACAACCTGCTTGTTCCACAAAAGTTCTTATAAGGACTGGTAACTTGGTATAGGGTGCTACGGTACATAGGCTTGAGTGCGGTACAGTCTGCTGTTCTGTAAGGACCGCTATAGGTCCACAATAGATAGGGTTGACGTGCACCACTGCTGACCGCTCACCTATACTGCAGCAGTCCTTCAGCGGTATAGGGACTGACGTACAGTCTGCTAATCACTAACACACAACCTGCTTGTTCCACAAAAGTTCTTATAAGGACTGGTAACTTGGTATAGGGTGCTACGGTACATAGGCTTGAGTGCGGTACAGTCTGCTGTTCTGTAAGGACCGCTATCGGTCCACAATAGATAGGGTTGACGTGCACCACTGCTGACCGCTGCCCTATACTGCAGCAGTCCTTCAGCGGTATAGGGACTGACGTACAGTCTGCTAATCACTAACACACAACCTGCTTGTTCCACAAAAGTTCTTATAAGGACTGGTAACTTGGTATAGGGTGCTACGGTACATAGGCTTGAGTGCGGTACAGTCTGCTGTTCTGTAAGGACCGCTATCGGTCCACAATAGATAGGGTTGACGTGCACCACTGCTGACCGCTGCCCTATACTGCAGCAGTCCTTCAGCGGTATAGGGACTGACGTACAGTCTGCTAAACACTAATACACAACCTGCTTGGTCCACAAAAGTTCTTATAAGGACTGGTAACTTGGTATAGGGTGCTACGGTACATAGGCTTGAGTGCGGTACAGTCTGCTGTTCTGTAAGGACCGCTATAGGTCCACAATAGATAGGGTTGACGTGCACCACTGCTGACCGCTCACCTATACTGCAGCAGTCCTTCAGCGGTATAGGGACTAAGAGTTTTGTCACAGGGTCATTTAAAAAATGACATGCAGAGGAAGAGGCAGGCCCTTCCGCAGGGGTGGTAGGGGTAGGGCAGGAGCAACAGGCTTGAGCCAAAGTGGGAAGTTGCAGAAGGTGCGTTCAATTACTTTAAAGGATGCACCAGACTTGGTTGAGTGGCTCGCTCAGCCTTACTCTTCTGCACCCTCCTCATCCTCTCGATCTGCACCCTCTTCTTCACTCTCTGCTATGTGCACCCCCAAAGACACTACCACCAACAACACGACCACCACCACCACCACCACATACCTTCCGCTTGAGTCACTGGAATTATTTTCCGATCCATATCAAGAGGACATTTCTGATGCGCAGCCACTCTTGGTATTGGATCAGGAAGAGGAGGTAGCAACAAGCGCTACTCAGCAGTCTGACGCCAGTACCCAGATCAGCCCAAGGAGGAGGTTGGTCCCCGGTGTTGCTGCCTACTCCGAGATCTCTACTTATAGCGGTGGGGAAGGTGACGTTGATGATGACGTGTCTAGTGATGTCACGTGGGTGCCCACAAGAGAGGAAGAGGAGGGGAGTTCAGAGGGAGATATGGACCAGCAGATAGGGAGGAGAAGCAGCAATGACTTACATTGCACAGCAGGGACAAAGCAGACTGCAAATGTATCAGGAGCGAGTCATCGACCATGTACGGTCACATCTGGCGCTCCCAGGACACCGGCACATGGCTCCGCAGTGTGGGCTTTTTTTAACGTGTCCGCTGCTGACAATAGCGTTGCCATCTGCAATCTTTGCAGTCAACGCGTTAGTCGCGGTAAGCCCAATACTCACCTAGGGACGACCGCCTTAAGAAGGCACATGAGCAGCCATCACCGAGCCCAGTGGGAGCAACGGAACACACAAAGCCACACTGCAGGCTCTCACCGTCCAGCCTCGTCTTCTACTTCTCCTTCTCCTCTCTCCTCACAATTGTCCTCCACTCCACCTTCCATCACGCCAAGCTCACATTTTTCTGCAAAAAGGCAGGCTTCCGTGGGCCTAATGTTTGAGCGTAAAAAAATGATGATGCCGGATAACCCTCTTGCCCAACGGTTGGCGGCTGGCTTGTCAGAACTCATAGCCCGCCAACTACTGCCATATAAACTGGTGGACTCGGAGGCCTTTCGCAAATTTGTGGCCATTGGAACACCACAATGGAAGGTCCCAGGAAGGAAGTATTTCTCAGAGAAGGGCATCCCAGAGCTATATGGCCATGTTCAGCGGCAAGTGAATGTATCTCTGGCACACAGTGTCGGTGCCAAGATACATCTGACCACAGACACGTGGTCTAGCAAACACGGGCAGGGAAGGTATATCAGTTTTACTGCCCACTGGGTGAACCTTCTGACGGCCGTCAAGCATGTAACCCGTGGCACCCGTGTAGATTTGGTTTTACCGCCACGGATTGCATGCAGGCCTGACTCTTCTTCTCCTCCTCCTACTCCATCCTCCTCCCTCTCCTCCTCAGCTGCCTCCTCCTTTTCCGCTGCTAGCGTCTCTTCCACTGCACCGCCCAAGCTCCCCAGAACCTATTCCACATGCCAGGTGAGACGTTGCCATGCCGTGCTGCGTCTGTTGTGCCTGGAAGCAAAGAGCCACACTGGCCCGGCACTCCTTTCAGCTTTGCGTTCACAGGCAGATGAGTGGCTAACACCGCTCAATTTGACAGTTGGTAAAGTGGTGTGTGACAACGGTGCCAATCTGCTTAGCGCATTGAAACAGGGCAAAATCACGCACGTGCCGTGCATGGCACACGTCTTAAACTTGGTCGTGCAGCGATTCCTTGTCAAATACCCTGGGGTCCAGGACATCTTGCGGCAGGCAAGGAAAATCTCGGCCCATTTCAGAAGATCTTACACGGCCATGGCTCGCCTTGCTGACATTCAGCGGCGACACCATCTGCCGGTCAGACGTCTTATTTGCGATTGCCCGACGCGATGGAACTCAACCTTCTATATGCTTGATAGGCTGCTCCAGCAGAAACGTGCAGTTAACGTCTACCTGTATGAACTCTGCGAAAGAAACGGTTCTGGGGAGCTGGGTTTTTTTTCACCGCGCCAGTGGCTGCTCATGCGCGACACATGCAGACTTCTGCGGCCATTTGAGGAGATCACCAAACTGGTCAGTCGCAGCCATGGCGCCATCAGTGACATGGTACCTTATGCCTTCTTTCTGGAGCGTGCATTGCGTCGTGTCATTGATCAGGCTGTGGAGGAGCAGGAGCGGGAAGATGAGGAAGTCGCAATGCTGGATGAATTCCCAGGGGGGGCTACTCTATCTGAGACAAGTCAACAACAGGAGTCTGATGAGGAGTCAGAGGAGGATGGTGCCGGGGCGGATGAGCAGGAGCAAGAAGAGCATGCTTTAAACCTTTCTGGGATCCCTGTTGTGCGTGGATGGGGAGAGGAGAATGAAGAGGACGACATTATCCTGGATGATGAGCAGGAGCCAGGCCACCACACCGCTTCCACTTTAGTGCAAATGGGGGCCTTCATGCTCCAGTGTTTTAATAGGGACCCCCGTATAAAAAGCATGAGGGTCAAGGACCAGTACTGGGTGGCAACGTACTTAGACCCCCGGTACAAACACAAAATGGCGGAAATGTTACCGCCGTCGCAGAGGGCTGTCAGAATGCAGCACTTCCAGGCCTTGCTTCGAGAAATGCTGCATTCTGCTTTTGCGTGCGCTGGCAGAGGAGCAATTCCCACTCCCAGAGAAGGATTTGCGGGTACCAATCCAACAGCGCCTGCAAGAAGAGGCCGGTTTGAAGATGTGTTGGTGACTTCGGATATGAGGTCATTCTTTCAGCCGACCCATCGACAGGTGTCATCCGGATCCAGCATCAGGGAACGCCTAGACCGTCAGGTGTCCGACTACATTGGGTTAACGGCCGATGTGGACGCTCTGAGGAGTGATGAACCCCTAGACTACTGGGTGGGCAGGCTTGACCTCTGGCCAGAGCTTGCCCAATTTGCAATCGAACTGTTGGCTTGCCCCTCATCCAGTGTCCTGTCCGAAAGGACGTTCAGCGCAGCAGGGGGGATTGTGACCGATAAGCGTACTCGCCTAGCTCACCACAGTGTTAACTACCTCACATTTCTAAAAATGAATGAGGCATGGATCTCGGAGGAATTCAACACATGTGACCAGTAGACCATGTATATGTCTATAAACTATTTTTTTAATCAAGCACACAGACCTTCTTAATTCATTTGGCTCACTTCCTTGACCCAAAAAAGCACACCGTACTATATGCCCCTACCCTCCTCTTTGAAGAGGTTGAGCGGTGTCATATTTCTACTGGGGCTGCTTATGATATCCCTGTGCTGTGCTGACTTCCTCCTGGGGGTTCTTATTATGAAGGGATCACACTATCCCTGTGCTGTGCTGACTTCCTCCTGGGGGTTCTTATTATGAGGGGATCACACCATCCCTGTGCTGTGCTGACTTCCTCCTGGGGCTGCTTACGGTGCTGCTGTCAGTGCTGTATGTCACGGTGCTGCTGTCAGCGCTGTATGTCACGGTGCTGCTGTCAGCGCTGTATGTCACGGTGCTGCTGTCAGCGCTGTATGTCACGGTGCTGCTGTCAGCGCTGTATGTCACGGTGCTGCTGTCAGCGCTGTATGTCACGGTGCTGCTGTCAGCGCTGTATGTCACGGTGCTGCTGTCAGCGCTGTATGTCACGGTGCTGCTGTCAGCGCTGTATGTCACGGTGCTGCTGTCAGCGCTGTATGTCACGGTGCTGCTGTCAGCGCTGTATGTCACGGTGCTGCTGTCAGCGCTGTATGTCACGGTGCTGCTGTCAGTGCTCTGTATTACGGTGCTGCTGTCAGATGCCTCTATCACGGTGCATGTGTCATTCCGGTATGTCACGCTGCTGGTGATCATCTCCTGCACCCTCTTCTTTGCCTACCCTGGTCCCTGACCTTCCCTCTCCTCCATTGCCTTCATTAGCTCCATAGTCCTGAATTGTTAGAACAATTTCCCAAATAAAATAAAAATGCTTGTAGTTATCGATCCCAAATTCACCTCATACATGTATTATGTCATTGTCCAGATGGTGGGACTACGTTTTACCCCCTAATAATTACCACGTGGCCGCAAATTCGACATGAAGGTTTGCAAAGTTCGCCTCCCATTGAAGTCAATGGGGCCCGCGGCGAACGTTCTGTTTCGCGAACGTTTGGGTCCGTTCGCATTTCGCGTTCGCGAAACGTCCCGTCGGAAGTTCGTCCATCACTATTCTGGCATGGTAAATGCCACTATATACATCAGAACGGTAGTGATGAAACTGCAAATGACAACATTGTCTGGGTGTCTTGAAGACCTGAAAGACATAAAAGAACATGCATATAATGCAATAACAATAACTCTTAATTTAACCACTTGACAGCTGGGCACTTAAACCCCCCTCCTGCCCAGACCAATTTTCAGCTTTCGGTGCTCTCACACTTTGAATGGCAATTACTCAGTCATGCAACACTGTACCCAAATTATTTTTTTGTCCTTTTTTCCCCACAAATAGAGCTTTCTTTTGGTGGTATTTGATGACCTCTGGGTTTTTTATTTTTTGCGCTATAAATGAAAAAAGACCAAAAACTTTGAAAAAAAACAAATTTTTCTTTGTTTCTGTGATAAAATTTTGCAAATTATAAATTTTTCTTCATAAATTTTGGTCACAATTTATACTGCTACATATCTTTGGTAAAAAATAACCCAAATCGGTGTATATTATTTGGTCTCTGTGAAAGTTAGAGAGCCTACAAGCTGTGGTATGAATCATACAAAATTGATCACATCTGATGTACTGGTGGCCAATCTCATTTCTTACGACCCGAACAAGCCAGGAAAGTACAAATACCCCCCAAATTAAACCTTTTTTTCAAAGTAGACAGTCCAAGGTATTTAGTAAGAGGAATGGTGAGCTTTTTGATGTTGCCATTTTTCCCCACAATTCTTTGCAAAATGAAGATTTTTTTATTTTATTTAATTTTTTTCCACAAAATTGTCATTGTAATAGGTTATTTCTCTCACTTGGCATGTTTATACCACAAATAATGCCCCAAAATAAATTCTGCTACTCCTCCTGAGTATTAAAATACCACATGCGTGGGACTTTTCCACAGCCCTGCCACTTAGAGAGGCCCAACATGCAGGGAGAACTAGGAGCATAAATTACACATCTAACTTGTTGACCACCTATTACACTTTTGAAGGCCCTGGAGCACCAGGACAATGACACGTGATACCGACGTGGCACTGATGACAGATGGCACTGATACGTGGCACTGATGTATAACTGATGACAGGTGCCAATAATATGTGGCACTGATGACACGTGACACTGGTGATAGATGGCACTAATATGTGGCACTGATGACAGATGGCACTTATACGTGGCACTGATGACACGTGGCACTAATACATGGCACTGATGACAGAAGGCACTAATACGTGGCACTGATGACACGTGACACTGATGACAGATGGCACTGATACCTGCCATTAATGACATGTGACACTGATAACAGATGGCATGTGACACTGACAGGTGGCACTGATGACAGATGGCACTGATACGTGGTACTGATGGCAGATGGCACTAATATGTGGCACTGATGACATGTGACACTGATATGGCACTGATGACAGTTGGCACTATGTGGCACTCATGACACGTGGCACTGATGTGGCACTCATGACAGATGGCACTGATGACAGGTGGGACTGGGGACAGATAGCACTACTGACAGGTGGCACTGGGGACAGATGGCACTACTGACAGGTGGCAGTGGGGGCAGATGGCACTGACAGGTGGCAGTGGGGGCAAATGGCACTGACAGGTGGCAGTGGGGGAAAATGGCACTGACAGGTGGCAGTGGGGGGAAATGGCACTGACAGGTGGCAGTGGGGGCAAATGGCACTGACAGGTGGCAGTGGGGGCAAATGGCACTGACAGGTGGCAGTGGGAACAGATGGCAGTGGGGGCAGGTGGCAGTGGGGGCAGGTGGGCACTTTATTTTATTTTTTATTTTTTGTGTCTGTGTGAGGAGGGAGAGTCGGCGATGAGAGATTTACATATGAGATCATCTCCCATTGGACATGCCGATCGCGCTGTAAACAGCCACTGTGATTGGCCATTTACAGCGATCTGTGACTGGCTGTGTCCGGGGGACACGGCCAGCACAGAACTTACCCGATGCGCGCCCGCGGCGGCGCGCAGAGGGGAAGTAAATAGAAGGACGTCTTTTGGCCAATAGCACGGGCGCAAAGTGGTTAAGGCTTCAAGATATGTCAACTAAAGTTCAAGACACTTTCTTCTTGAATCATGGGTAGGATCCAGCAGTGTAGGCAAACAAGTTTATTCTCCAAAGGGCAAGAGCAAAATAAGTTTCGTATAGGCTGTTCACTACTGACAGAACACCATGTTTGATAACCAACCACAAACAACAAGTAATATATACAATAAATGGGAAATACCAGAGTCGTCAACAAAAGCCAGGTCGAAGTCATACACCGGGGAATCAGTAGATGGGTAAGGAAGGGGAACCAGCAGGAGAGGGAGAGGACGGATGGATGGGCTGCAGAGCAGAGATCTTAGGTAACAGGAGACAAGAGGGACAGGTCCAGGATGGGCTCAGGATCAGGAAGGAATAGGTCAGGTAGATACAAGCTCAAGGTCCAAGTTCAGGCAACAAGGTCAGGGCACATGGAGAGAGCGATACCAAGGCAAGCATGTGAGGGATTGCCAGGTATTTATAAGACTAACAATGATTACCCTCATGTAACAGTTGAGCGCAGAAGGTGCTGTCTGCTCCACACTGCCGGAGTACACCCGCTGGTGGGCACCGGTACTACATCCCAAGGATCCAACAGTGCCACCAGGAGGTAGGTCCCCTTATTACAGGCCCTGAAAGTTAGAAGACACCCGCTGGTGGACACTGGTACTGCAATCCAAGAGACCAACAGCGCCACCAACGGGTGGACCTTTTCATGACAGCATCCATGCCATACTCCTTTTCTCTGCCAAGGGCAGTCCTTCGTAAACTGTATGTTGCACCAGCGGGTGAGGGACTTTTTTCGGAAAACATGTACCTTCATGTGGTATTCAATCATCTCATTGTCCATGGTGCCACAGAAACCTTAGGAAGTTCCAAAGGTCTTCGCGTACAATGAAGCAATGAAACATCTGTTCAAGGTCAGCAGTTATGGCAACTGGCTCTCTTCCGAATCTCATATGTACACCTACAAGGTTGTTGGTTAGGTTCCGGACAGTGAGAAGAACATCATTCAGGGATACGCCTTGATGCTTGGTACTGGAGTCAAATACTACCCTGATTTGCTTTGGCTTACGTGGATGATACACTCTGAAGAAAGGCAGGTACCAGCACTCATGGTGTCTTTGAAGTGGTGGAGCTGGTTCGACATGATCATTGTCAAAGATCCTTTTCATAAAAGTGATGAAATGGTTCTTCTCTTTAGGCCTGTTCTTTAGTGTTCGTTGAATCTGAATAGAGCCTGTTCACGATTGTTTGGGAGTTTAACCCTTGCAGCGTGAAGAGGTAATGGTGCAATCCAGCTGTTAGACTCATCCTGGATGAACTCTTTGTCCATTAGTTTGATGAACTCTCTGTCTTCGACTGACAAGGATATTTTGTTGTCATTGTTTGTAGTACAAAACACTGTGGTACCTAGGTTGTCATCACAAAGGTTAGGAGTGACATCAGGTACTTGGATGATGTCAAGAGGCTTCTCTTTTACTTCGTAATGGCGAGGGCACTGTTTGAAGTGGGATGCCCATCCATTTCCTAATATGTAAGTTTTCATTTCAATAAATTTTTATTAGTTTATAAAGGATATACAAAGGTGAGTGGTACAGGACATGTTGACTTTTACAATTGTAATTAACAGTCAATGTAATAGAGGGAGGGAAGAGGGGAGAGGGAAAGAAAGGGTGAAAAAGAAACGGGTAAGTAGGTGGTTACATAAACAATAATGCAAATACTGGTTACTACACAGGATATATCTTATCAGGGTTAAGATCTAGTTCACAGAATTCTTATAATTGTTGGTCCAAATTTTCCATTGCTTATCAAATAGAGCGCACTTCAATGCATTTATGGCAAGAGCACGCTCTATAGTGTGGTGTTGGTTCACTCTTCTAATCAGGTCAGAGATGTTTACCGTCATGGCAGTTTTCCAATGTTGTAATATCATGGATCTAGCAGAAAGAAGGATGTTGGAAATAACAATCCGCATATCATGCGGAAATTGTTCAATACCCATATGTAAAATTCCTAGGGATGGATTGGGGCGAGTGACAATACCCGTGAGCGATGTTATAAGTTGGAAAACTTGATTCCAGTAACTAACCAAGTTGGGACACTCCCAAAACATGTGCAGTAGATGTCCTAGCTGTCCACAATTTCTCCAACATGTATTTTGGGCAGATGGAAAAAATGTTGCCAGTCTACACGGTGTGTATTGCCACCTGTTAATTATTCTAATAGTCATTGCCCAATGATTAATAGAACGGGAGGCTTTTTGGATTTCTCGAAATGTGGTTGTCCACTGATCATCTGTAAATGATTTCCCTAAATCCGTCTCCCATTTAGCAATCGGTTTTGTTTTCACAAAAGATTGTTTAGCATGTAGAAGGGAGTAAAAAAGCGAAATGCCTTTCCTGGTGGGGCGTTCTCGAGTTAAGAAGTTCCACGCACTGGATGGCATTGTTATAGTAGGGGGAGGGTTACGTTTTAGAAAATGTGCCACTTGGATACATGTAAACTGGTACTTATTGGGGAGATTGTATTGAGCCATAATCTGTGTGCTGGAAAGAGCTGTACAATTAGACAATAGGTCTTGGATGGTATGTATACCGTGGTTGGGGAACTGTTTTAGGGACAGCATAGGGATTTTATGCTCGAGCAGGCTAAGCGGAAATTTGTATTCCACAGCATTTTGAGAGTTATGGGTATGATGTATGAAGAACCTCCATGCTTGTAGGGAGGCTATAAGGGTGGGAGCCATGGAATGGAGAGCCCAGGGTTTCCAGACATCACTCGCGAGTAATGCCACTAGATCTGGTATTGGGGCTATATGCCTTTCCAGCTCAACCCAAGGTGGTGAATCTATAGTTTTGAACCAGTGTTGGAGTTGGTCCAGTCTAGATGCCCATAAATAATCAGAAACTTCAATCAGTCCTACTCCACCTACTCGGTTATGCGGAATCAGGTTGCTAGGAGAGCAGCGAGCTTTTTTACCATTCCATATGAATTTCCACAGAGTAGTAGACAAGGTTTTAAGGAAATGGGTTGGGATAGGTATAGGTATGGATCTGAACATATACAATATGAGAGGGAGAACTAACATCTTACATGCTGCCAATCTGCCCATCCAGGATAATTCGGTCTTGGCTATACATTTGAGCATTTCATCTATCTTTAGAAGCAATGACTTAATATTGACGGAGACTAGAGTTTTCGTGGAATTAGTAATTGTTATACCTAAGTAGGGTATGCCATCTTCTTTCCATACATATGGAAGAGTGGTTTGAAGTTGGAGTTTGATACGTTTGTCAATTCCTAAATCTAGAATCAATGATTTGGCGAAGTTAACTTTATAGTACGAAATCTCACCAAAGTTTTTTAAAGTTTCATGGACTAAGGGGAGAGATCTGGTCGGGTTTGTCAGCATCAGTACAACGTCATCGGCAAACAGGTTAATAACGTGGTTACGAGATCCTAACACGTGTCCAGCAATATCGGCCTGGGATCTAATGGCCTCCGCCAGAGGCTCTATCATAAGGTTAAAAATGGTTGGAGATAATGGACACCCCTGACGAGTGCCATTAGAAATAGGGAAAGGTGTAGAAAGCATTCCAGCTGTTAAGACTTGGGCGGATGGATTGGAATATAAAGCCAACATTGCGTTAGAGATAAAACCTTGAAAGCCAAATTTTTGTAGAACTTCCTTCATGTAACACCACTTCACCCTATCAAACGCCTTCTCTGCGTCTATGGAGAGCAGCAGAGAAGGAGTTTTAGTTAAATTAGCATAATGAACAATGTCAATAATACGTCTTGTAGCATCAGAAGTTTGTCTCCCCCTGATGAAGCCTATCTGGTCGCTTTTAATTAAAGAAGGCATAAACTCTGATAGTCTAAGGGCGATAAGTTTGGCGTAGATCTTTATATCTGTGTTCAGGAGAGAAATAGGTCTAAAATTACTAGGGGTAGTGGGATCTTTACCAGGTTTGGGTATAGTGGTCACGTATGCTTTTAACATTTCATTTGGAAAGGATGCTGAGTGTGCTGCCTGTGTGAACATCTTTTGGAGATATGTGGAAAGAATAGTGGAAAAGGTTTTAAAATATTCATTATTTAGTCCATCAGGACCTGGGGATTTCCCATGAGGGAGTGAAGTAATGACTGATGTTATTTCATGGTTTGTGAACGGTGAATTCAGCAATTCAAGCTGTGATTCGGAGAGTTTAGGGAGATCTAAATCTTTGAGAAAATGCTGTATTTTGGGAACAGTGGGTTGAGGAGTGTGGGGGTCGGTGTTAAGGTTGTAAAGCTCACTATAATATTGTGCAAATTGGTTTGCGATTTCTTGAGGATTGATTACTTTATGAAGGGATGTAGGGTGTATCAGATGGGAAATCCTAGTTTTGGTGCGTATTGCTCTAATCCTATTGGCAAGGTATTTACCTGCTCTATTCGCACAGGCATAGGTACGTAACTTCAAGTGTCTAAGGTAGAAATCATAGTTTTGGGCCAAGTGATCTCTCAATTTTTCTCTAAGAGAGGTTATTTGGGTAGTCCGCTGGTGAGAGGGAGATGCTTTGTTGAGGGTTTCTAAATTGTGGATATCGGAAGTAATGGAGTCTATGGTTGCAGTATACTTTTTTTTAGCTCTAGCTCCTAGTTGGATAAGGACGCCTCTAATAAACGCTTTGTGGGCGTTCCAGAGTGTGAAGGGACTCTCTACTGAATGTTCATTTTGTTGGAAATATGTTTTAAGGTTTTGAGAAATCAGTTCTTTGGTATCGGGGTCCTGTAGTAATCTAACACTGCAGCGCCAGATGGGTGAAGAGGGAGAGACACCCTTCTCATGAATAGAAAGTGATATGGCAGAATGGTCAGACCACGTAATATCATGTATCTCAGAGGATGAAACATTTTGTAAGGTCCATTGATCGGACAAAAAAAGTCTATTCTGGAATAAGACCCATGTACATGGGAGAAGAAGGTAAAGTCTTTCTCGTTGCCATGTGTGCATCGCCAGACGTCGTACAGTTTTTCAGAGTGCAGGATCGTATTTAGGCAGGTGTTGTTGTTGCGTTTAGCATTAGAAGTGTCAAGTTGTGGGTCGACAATGAGGTTAAAATCGCCACAAAGAATGAGACTGCCGTATTGGATAGGTTGTATTTTACGGAGTAGTCTATTTAAAAACCTAATCTGTCGGGTGTTTGGAGCATATAAAGATACAATGGTGTACGGTTTAGAATTAATATAACCCTGAAGAATAATATAGCGACCATTGTCGGCTGTGATGGATTTCTTGAGATGGAAGGAGACCGTGCCACGGATGGCAAGAAGGACACCTCCGCTTTTTTTATTCGGGTTATTTGCCAGGAATATATGTGGGTAGTTTTTATGTGTACATTTAGGATGGTTGTCCTGTTGAAAATGAGTTTCCTGTACACATAAAATATCCGCTTTTAGTTTCTGAGCTTCTGTCCACAGCGAGTAGCGTTTCACAGGGTGGTTGAGGCCTTTGGCATTAATGGAAACAAAGGTAATGGTCATTTTTCAGGTAAGAAAAAAAGATGTGTAAGTGTACTCACAGAATCCTTCGAGAATTATTAGAGTCATCTGAGCTCCAGGAGATTGACAGAAGAGATGCCGCTATGGTATTTAGAGATGTAGTAGAACAGGGGATGAAGAGTCCATCACGTGTAGGTCCAGTGCTAATGGAACAAAGGGTGTAACCACAAAAATAAACAATAACATATAGAACAATAAAAATAGAATCATATAAGCGATCCATATGCAAACAAAGCTGCAAAAATGACAAATGTCAGGGGTAAGAACAAGGAAAGATGAAGAAATCCTTGTGCCCAGGGAGAGAACATATTTGTCAACGGTGTGTGATTATTTACTGCCATCAGTGACATTTTTGGGGGCTCTTCTGTGTGAAACTACTTGCCACTCATCTGGAATAGGGCGTAGTTGTGTTGCAGGTGGTTCCAGAGGGTTTTGTTGTGGAAGTATGCCCCATTGACGCAGGAGTGCCATACCTTCAGCTAAAGTAGTAACTGTGTGCGTGGTACCATCATGTGAGATGGACAATTTCGCTGGGTAACGCCATTTATGTGGTATATTGTGGTTGCGTAAGGCCTTAGTGATGGTTGCTAAGTTTCGGCGCAATTGCAGAGTATGTCTTGATAGGTCAGGGAGGAGGATCAATTCAGCATATTGAGATATGTTGTTGCCTCGAGTACGAAACGCAGTCATAATTTGTTCCTTGATATGATAGTAATGCATCTTGAGCAAAACATCCCGAGGGGTACCTTCAGGTAGAAATGCTGGCTTGGGGATTCTGTGAATCCTGTTAATGGTCAGTTCCTGAGGAGATAATGTGGGGATAATGGTGGAAAATAGCATGTGTACATACTGCAGTAATTGGTTTGGAGGTATGGCTTCAGGAATACCTCTGATTTTAATATTGCACCTCCTAGAGCGGTCCTCAAGGTCTGCTACTTTACTCTTTAGCCATGTTATTTCTTCATCATGGGATTTGTGGGCCTCTACTAAAGTATTGAAAGAAGTTGTGCATTCCCCTATGTTACGTTCCATTTGGTCCACTCTATTACCTAGTGCCAATACTTCTCTATGGCAGTTAGTGATTTCTACAGTGAGGTCAGCTTGTATGGAGGCTTTGAGTGACATAAGCATCTCCTTAAGGACCGTATCTGAGACCGGTCGATCGGATGTGGGGTAGGCCGCAATCAGGTCGGATGCCGGTGGATGTATAGCGTGGCCTATGGGAGCGGATCCGCTTACCTCCATGTCCGCTCGGTTTACCTCAGGAGAAGATATCCGTTGCCTTTGTTTGGCTGGGCTTCTAGTCGTGGGGCTATTCGTTCCTGAGGAGGAATCGCTGAGGGAAGTCGTTCGGAGGTGAGATTGTTGCGAGGCCTGCTCTTGATTTTCAGTCACGCACGAACCGGCGCCATTTTGTGCGATTCCGTGCGCCTTGAAAAGGTTCGGAAGTTTCCGCGGCGGTTGCTGACTCTTTCTATTTTTTGGCATCTTCGGTAGAAGCGAAGGTGTCTACCCTACGTTATGGATAGGTTTATGTGGAAATATGTCACCAATGGAGTCGTTATAGAGTTGTTCTCTCCGGTGGTCGAACGGAGCTCTCAGCTCAAGCGTCCATCTTAGCGCTCGGTCCCTAATATGTAAGTTTTGAAGGAGTGGATCTCAGATGATGTGTGCATTCTATCCAAACGTATATTGGGGCGGCACAGTGGTGTAGTGGGTAGCATTCTCACCTAGCAGTAAAAAAGGTCAAATCCCAACCTCGACACCACCTGCCTGGAGTTTGCATGCTCTCCCTGTGCTTGTGTGGGTTTCCTCCTGCACTCCAAAGACCTGCAGGTAGGTTAATTGGCTTCTGACCAAAATCGGCCTAATATAAGAATGGGGACCTTGCATTGTGGGCTCCTTGAGGGTAGGGACTGATGTGAATGTGCAGGGATAGGGACAGTTGTAGACACTCACTCGGGTTGAACTGGATGGACTGGTGTCTTTATTCAATCTTACTATATAACTATACATTACCCAGCCTAGATCAAGTTTTTGTGCCTAAGGAGCATCATCGGGTCCATTGCACTGCTTGCATACTTTGTGTACTCTGAGAATGTCTCTTCCTAGCAAGATCAAGATTTCAGCATTCATGTCCATTGCAGGAATTTCATTAACAAGGTGCCTCAAGTGAGGATGGTGATATGCAGCCTCTGGAGTAGGAATTTCTTCCCTTTCGTCTGGTATCTGGTCACACTTGACTAATGTTGATCGGGGTATGCCCTCTCCCTTATTGATATGAGAGACCATGAACCCATTGGCCCTTCTACCGAAGGTCTCTTCATGACCAGAACAGGTTCTGAGAGTATACGTGATGCGTGTCCCTCTATACCAAAGATCTCAAAGAATGTTGGCTTAACCAGGGATCTGTTGCTCTGTTCATCTATTATGGCATACATCCTAATAGCTTCCTCGGGTCGCCCCTTTGGGTATACCTTGACTAGACATATCTTAGCGCAGCATTTGTGATCTAAGCCTTCCCCACAGACTTCTGTGCATGAGGAAGAAACGTTAGCTGTGGCTGGAGCATGACCTTGTTGCTCCCCGCCATGACTTGAGACAAGGCTAGAAGTAGGAAGCTGCTGTGAATTGTCTGAAGGTGGGCCCGGATGCATAGCTGTAACATGTCTGTCGCTACTGCATTCTGTGCACTTGATGACAACTTTAAAGTCTTTAGCAAAATGTCCATAGCAAGCACAGCACCTGTAGCATGTTCCAAGTTTCTGAAGAATTTCCCTGCACTCTTGTAATGTCTTTGCCCTAAGGCTTCTTGTGAATAGGACACTGATGATTAGGGTCTTTATCTCTGTCACCCGAATCGATCTGGTGAACAGGAGAGGATACGGGTGGTCAGATGCCTGTCCTTTTAACAGATATTGCTCTATTAAAGTCTCTACATTTACCTGTTATGTTACTATACCTCAATGAAGATGAAGCAGGCAAGTTGGTTTCAATGAAGATGAAGCTGAAGCTGAAATCATTTCTCATCCAGGCTTGATCACGGATGAACCTGCAAAAATATGAAAATGAAGGAAAAAAAACATAGTTAGTAAGGTTGAATGAAGACACCAGACCAACCTGAGTGAGTGTTTACAATTGTCCTTATCCCTGTACATTGCACACTCACATCAGTCCCTACCCTCAAGGAGCCCACCAATCCAAGGTCCCCATTCATGTACTAGGGCTAATTTCAGACAGAATCCAATTAACTTACCTGCATCTCTTTGGATTGTGAGAGGAAACCGGAGTACCCAGAGGAAACCCACACAGGCACACAGAGAACATGCAAACTCCAGGTGACAGTATCATGGTTGGGATTTGAACCAGCAACTCTTCTCACTGCTAGGCAAGAGGGCTAACCACTACACCACTGTGCTGCCCTGAAATGTTATAGTCTTTTTTGTATCTTGAGCCCTGTTGTGCCCATTACTCTTACAGGCTGTACGGCAGTTTAGACACCACTGGATTGACACCATGAGCAGTGTCCAGGAAGCTTAGTCCAGGTATACAGGGGTTTGTCTTTGCCAACTCCAGTTCCATGAGAAGGTCACTCAGATCTTGGAGCTTGCGATAGTCTTCCCTAGTGTTCCCTATTTTTGGGAAGTTTTGCAGTGTCTTGAATAGAGTGCTCTCTATTGCTTCAGAGCTACCATAGGCTTGCTCAAGTCTTGCCCATGCAGCAACAAGACCTGCATCTGGGTGGTCGACATGCACTGTTTTCAGTCTTTTAACACAATCTGCAGATTCTGGCCCTAGCCACTTTATGAGCAAATCAAGTTCCTCCTTGGTATTAAGGTTGGGATCAGCAATAGCAGCTTTGAAGGTTGATCTCCAGGCCCTGTAGCTCTCCGGACAGTCATAAAACCTTGAGAGGGTAGTGTTAATGAGCTCACGGCATACCATATATCTGGCAAAGTCATTCAAGTCTGGTCTTTCACTCCTTGGTGCCAAAGTAACTTGTGGAACCCCTCGGGTGTGAAAGTTCTCTGGTGAAGTAGGATGAGGTTTGCCAGGATGAAATGATTTTGAAAGAGCGTTTAACTGTGGTGTAATCCCTAAGGCTTGTGCTGTCTGTGGCTTGAGCTGCGGCTTGTCACTGGAAGTCACCTTGTTGTCAGCAAGCGCTGATGCGGTTTGCTGCATAGATGCACTTGTGTTGTAGACTTGAAGAGGCTCAGGCATTTGAGAGTCAGAACAGTGTTGTTGGTAAGATGTACAGGAGATACCTCTGTATCATTGCAAGTATTATGCTTTAGTACATATTCACCGGTGCATTCAACTGGGTCTTGCAGTTCCGCTGGGATGGACCAGTCTGAGTTAGCACTTTCTCCCATCGCTTGTTCGAGAACTCTCAGTCTTGCTAGGGCAGCTGCTTCTTCCTTTTCCATTTGCAGAATCTTTAATTGGGAATCTGCCTCTGCTTGTTGAGCTTCCATCTCTGCTTGCTGAGCTTTCATCTTTGCCTTTTGTGTTTCTATTTCTGCTTCCTTTCTGGTAAAGGAGCTTTGCACTTTATTTGCTTCCAGACTTGCACGGGCCTCTATTAGCTTGTCGCTTAATGTTGATCTTCTGGATCTAGAAGAACATGCAGTGTGCTTGGTTGATGTGGATCTGTGAGATCTGTTCTCCTGCAGTTGAGCAATGCAGCGTTCTGCCTTACACTGGACCTTTTGTACTAAAAGATCCCTTTGTTGGTTTAGTGCATCAGCCCTGGTCAGTGCTGCTGAAGAGTCCTCCATATTACAGTCCTGCAAAAAAGCTGTGTATTTTGGTAGCGTTCATACGCGGCAGATAAGCGACCTATAGAGTCTCTTAGTTCAGCTGGTTGATCAGTCAAGTGTGACAAAACTGACATGCAGTGTGAAGTTCTGTCCCATAAGTCTGGCAGATTGCTGGAGAAGTCAGCTGTAGTGGTTTCATAGTTTTCTCTGAGTTTCTGTGTAGGTTTTATTGTATGTTTGGGTCTTACACTCTGTTCGGCAATATCTGCAGAGTCTGCTCCCTGTACATCTGAGGGTTCAGAGGCATGATCAATCTGCATTGGTTCAGCCACAGAAGGGTGCTCAGAGTCTTGTCTAGACATTTTTTAAGTTTTTACAAAAAATGGTACTGTCTCTTCAAGAAGATGTAAAATAAGAAAATGTAGCTGCACTGACAGTGATACCCCCATTATTAAACCAGAGGAAAAGAAATATTCAGATAATAGAATAGCTTAAATACATATATAGGCAATCAAATGTGAAATGTCCACAACCAATATTGTGTAAATAAAAAAATAAAAAAAATATTACCAATGAAAATTAATAAAAATATATCTTGAGTGACAGTAAAAAAGTTAAAATATTAGTCCAAATAATAAGTGAATGTGATGAATTCATGCAATCTTTCGTCACCAATAAGTGTTGAACACCATAAAGAATGCACACTTACCAGAGGCAAGCATCAACCAGCTTGCAAACAACACCCGACAGGTTTCCAATGGCAGATCCCGTGTTTACAATTGAAAGGACAGCAGGTCAGGGACACACATCCCCAATGGTTAACCGAGGAGACTCCCAATCGTGAGCCAATGGTCACTGTGAGAAATGTCAGAGGGTCACAACTGGCCCCTTCTACACCCAAAACAATAGTGGAGAACTTCTTCATACCATTTAGACAGAGCGTTGGTGGTGCTAAACTGAAGCTAAGCTATGCACTGAGTTCTCTCACCGCTCCGGGAAGTGTTCTCCTCCTCCCCCGGCTCTCTTGGTCTCTCTCTAGGAGATCCACAGAGAGCAGATTATCACCACACTGCTCGAGTTTGCTTGACTCCTAAACTTAGAGAAAGCCATCTGGAACTAGTTCAGCGCCTGGTAAACCTAGGGGCCCAGTTCAACATGGTGAAAAGCACCATCTCTCTCCCAGTGTCTGTTGCTTAAAATATTTTTTTCTAGCAAGAACTCATCTATGTGGTCTTTTATTAAACTCTCCAGTATCTTCCCAACTATTGAAGTTAAACTAACAGGTCTAGAGTTACTTGGTAAATACTTGGTTCCCTTTTTAAATATGGACACCACATTGGTCCTATGCCAATCCAGTGGTACCATTCCCATCATTAATGAGTCCCTAAAAATTAGAAACAATGGCTTTGAAATAACAGAGCTCAATTCTTTTAGGATCTGTGGGTGGATGCCATCTGGTCCAGGTGCTTTATCCACCTTTATCCTGTCTCAATATTTCTGGACCATATCACTTTTGAGTCATTGTGGATTATTTGGGGCTGTGTCAATACCATCTCCATTATGGACTTGAGCTCCCCCATGCTCCTTTGTATACACAGAACTGAAGAAAGTATTTAATACATTTTGCCTTTTCTTTGTCCCCAGTCTTTAGTCCCTTATCATCCCCCTTCAAGTGCTGGCATAATATTGATATTAGGCTAATTGGTCTGTAATTCCCAGGAATGTATTTTGGGCCCTTTTTAAATATTGGTGCTACATTGGCTTTTCTCCAATAACCTGGTACAATTTCAGTCAGTAGACTGTCAGTAAAAATTAGGAACAATATGTAAATTTTTGATCAGGGTAATTTGGGTAATTTCTGTTGCCATTATGATTTAAAAAGAGTAAAAAGTTGATTGATAATAAATGGCTTCAGCCAAATACTAACCATGAGTGAAATAAATGTTTTTGTGTTATCATTCATATTCTCTGAAAATCATCAAGAAATCATTAATTCTGCCAGGGTATGTAAACTTATGAACACAACTGTACAACTATATAGATCAGACCAAAATCAGGGACAAATGAGGAGAACAGGGGGACTTTTTTTTCCAAATCAGGGACAATCCCCAGAAATCAGGAACAATTGGGAGCTACAGTATTGTATGTAATTCTCAGCAACACTACCATAATCAACAGGGATTTAAGCAATAATAATCCAGACTGGAAAATATAAACTGTTTACCATTTGCACCTATTAGTTTCAGCGCATTAGTACTGTATTATGGTAAGATTATTTCAGGAGTCTCCCTTTCTCCAAACACTTAATCCCAAGGAATGCAACTGCAGTTGAAGTGCCTGTCTGTAGCCATGTGGCTGAGGCTTTGGTCACCTGAGTTGGTTAGGTTGGTGGATACAGAAAATAAATGTTCCATGTAAGCCCAAATAGATAAATGATCCAGTGAGTGAATGAAGCTTTTATCTGGAAGGCTGGAACTGAAATTTATTGTCAGATAAAGCTCGGTTGAACCCTCTGACAAAGATAAATCAAAAATGAGGCTTTAGGCTTGGTTCACATATATGTGATTTCCATCCGTGTGTGTTTGCTCCTGGACAGTAGTCTATATTCATTTGAATGGGCTGTTGTATAACCTGAAAAAATGCAGGGAAAACACCCCTGCGCTTTTTCAGAAAATGTGGCCACAGGCAAACCGCATAGTGCAGTGTGGTTCCCAGTGCGGAAACCCGCACTGTATTTACCCGTGCATGGGGGTGCCACTTATGGCACAAACTGAGAATAGCTGGAGCCACTGGCTTCTGCTGTTGTCAGTCAAACGCCTGTGAGGAAAGAGCAGGGATGTGGCTTACAGGTGCTGTGTATGGCTATGGATGTGTACAGCCTAGCTGAGGAGTGTGCGTGCACAAGTGCCTCCATGGCACCCAACTTGCTAGGGAGGCAACCGGAGGAGGTAGGAGAAGACAGAACCAGTGGGGAACTGCCAGAAGAGGAGCTAAGGTACCTTTCTGTGCAATAATGTTGCACAGAACAGGTAAGTATAACATATTTTTTATTTTAACCCCCCAAAATGTTATCCTTTATTATCACTTTAAAGTGGTTGTAAACCTTTACAACACACTTTGACCTACAGGTAAGCCTAGATTAAGCCTTACCTGTAGGTCCAAGAAATATCTCCTAAACCTATACGGTTTAGGAGATATTTGCCCGAAGACAGGCACCGCTGTCTACGGCTCATGCACCATAGACAGCGGCGCGCAGGCGCACTGAGCGCGCACTCAGGCACACTGAGCACTGAGCACGGCATCGTCAACGAACCGCGTGTGTCGGCTCCCGTGCACATGCGCGGGAGTGACGTCATTGCGGCTTCGCCGAATGACAGCGGCGGAGCTGCGAGACCCCACCGTGAAGATGGATGCGCCGGACTACAGGGGACAGCGGTGACATCGCTGGCTCCTGTGTCAGGTAAGTGACACATAATGGACTACTATGCGATGCATAGTAGTTCATTATGCTTTGCCTTTGCAGGGAATGAAAGAGGAAGTAAACTCATCAGGGTTTACTTCCTCTTTAAAGGTGTATGTAAAGCAATTATTTTCAGTTTGGTATACTGGAACTCTTTAACAGAAACATAGAGCTAAAAATGGTTTTCTTTATTAGAGTACAAGAAAGCTAAAACATTCTGTCAGATTTTTATTTCTAATTTTCCATTGCAGATTTTTCATAATTTCCTGTTTGGTGAATCTGTTGTCAGCAGGATAGAAAGTGAGTATAAATCTCTTCAACTGGATAGCAATGAAAACCTGACAGGAATGTTAGGCCTCATTCACACTAGTATGATTTCAAATCTGACTTGAGTCGCACAGAATCACATAACAATGGGAATTACATTATTCTCTATGGTGCCCATTGACATCAATAAAGCACAGCAAGGAGTGTTTTTGGAAAAGGGTCCGCTGCTACAATGGCACGGTTGCACAACCATTTTGACGGCACAGACTTAAATGGCAACACACCAAAAACACATGAAAAATGCATATACATGCATTCTGATGTTTTCTTGTAGGTTGTTAAGAAAACGGCACCCACCAGTATCCTAGCAACCAGTGACTCATCCCTGCTATCAGCCATCATGTAAGCAAAGGAGCCTGTCAGTAAAAATAAAATAGCATGAGGATTCCAAGCTATCTGAGGTGGATTTTAAAGGGGACCATAAAACAAAAAGAATGATGTGGGGTCCCTCCCCAAAATCCATGCCAGACCCTTATCTGAGCATGCAGCCTGGCAGGACAGAAAAGTGGAAGGAAAAGTGTGCGCCTCCTCTACTGAACCATAGCAGGCCACATGCCTTTAACATTATGAGGCCTCTTTCCTAACCCTAAACCAGAGATTCGGGGGGTCTGTGGGCAGTAGCTTATTGGAATCTGGAAGCTCCCTTTAACAATACAATATGGGCCCACCCTTGTGAATGACTAATTGTCATCACTTACTGGAAGGGAAGGGCGTTATTGGGAGTTTCTCTGCCCATAATAGATCCCCTGTTCCTATTATCCCATCTTGCCGCTATTACCACCAAAATACCAAACATGCTCTATATCACACAACGGCTGCAGCCATTGCTTTGTGAAACAAAATTTATAAACACTGCTGTGGAATGCCATTGAAAAATACAATGTAAAATTACTGTTGTTATTTACTTACTCTTTAACTTTACTTTTAACTTACTCTCTTACTCTTAATGCTTAGCTAACCCTAATTAGTCCTAATTAACATATACCTCCCCTTCTGCCTTTAGCTAATATTTAAGTATTGCTATTTTATTATTACTATTTCAACTATTTACATTTTTCTAATGTTGTGTTCCATTATGTAGCGCAACCCACGTAGGAGCCACAAGTGAACCGGGATCCCCTACCCTGCACAGCCAGGCACACTGAATTTGCACAGGCACACTTGAGTCTGGAAACAGTCCAGTACTTGTCTTTGTATTTTTATTGAGGGGATAAAACTTGGATGGGGAGTAGGGTTATTATGGGACGCCCACTTGACTTTAGACAGCTCTCCTATATACAGTCTATATACGCTCCTTTCTCATCCTTCAGCACTTCACTTGCTTGCAAAAACAGACTCAGCTGCGACACTTTTGGTATATTTGGCAAAGCACTCAGCCATATCAAAGCAAGAGCCCTTTACAGGCAGAGGCCCCGGGCCCCTTTTATTGGGTAGTAAAGTCCAGTGTCCAGCTTACATTCCTATGGTTACTGAGATCCCAGCACCACCTCTTCAGGCACTGCCAGCCCCCTGGCTGCAGCTGCCTCTTTCACTAGGCCTCCTGGCTACTTCTCCTCAGTTCTCCCAGACTGACACTCTTCCCACAGTCCTCCCAGACTGCACACTTCTCCTGGAGAACTCCTGGACATGCTGACCTACTCCTGCTGTCCTTGCACCTGCTCCTGTGACTCCAGGAAGGATATCCTCTATCCTCTGTGCGTTGTAGAGCAGTGGTCATCAACCCTGTCCTCAGTGCACACTAACAGGCCAGGTTTTATGTATCACCTTGGGGAGATGCAGACTAGAATACTGCAATCACTGAGCAGAAAATGATATCACCTGTGATGTATTTCAGTTATCTTGCATACCTGGTCTGTTAGTGGGCCCTGAGGACAGGGTTGATGACCACTGTTGTAGAGGGTCCCTCCAGCAACAAAGCCCCAGGCATGAGGTCACCCCCGGGGGGGGTGACTGGGGGGCTACCAACAGCATCCTCAGCATACCTTTTCCATCTTCCACCCGATTGCCCCTGCTGGCATGACCCAAAAGTATTTACGAGGTGCCTGCCCCCTGCTTGCCCACTTTGCTGGGGATTGGCTGGGGCTCTCATCAATATTCCAAGCAGCTCCTCCTAGATCCCCAAAAGTATTTACGAGGTGCCTGCCCCCTGCCTGCCCACTTTACTGGGGATTGGCTGGGGCTCTCATCAATATTCCAAGCAGCTCCTCCTAGATCCCACCCTCTACTTCTGGAAGCTTCTCCAAGGTTCCAGAGAGCAGGGTTACCAGAGGTACTGCTTGATGAGTCACCCAGCCTCCCTGAGTCACTTACTCCTGACCCAGTTTCAACCCAAGCCTGGCTCTCAGCCAGGCCACATTTTCCTACACTAACAACTATATATAAATTACAATATCACTTAGCTAGAGGGTTCTACAATTAAATTAGCACAGAATTAAACTAAAAAAATGAAGGATTTATTTGTAAATAGCGTTCTACCATAATTTAGTTCTGGTACAACATCAAAACGTCACTTCCGCCCATAGCTCTTAAAGGGCCATTTTTTTTTCAATTTTTTTAAATAACGTTTTTTTTTCTTAAATTGCATTTTAGTGTAAATATGAGATCTGAGGTATTTTTGACCCCAGATCTCATATTCTCATACTGTTTCTATTACAAGGGGTGCTTAAATTCCTTGTAATAGGAATAAAAGTGACAAAAGTTTTTTTTTTTTTAAAGAACAGTGTAAAAATAAAAAATAAAAAGTAAAAAAACAAAAATCTGAAAAAAAAAACGGCCTGTCCCAACGCGCTCGCGTGCAGAAGCAAACGCATACGTGAGTAGTGCCCACATATAAAAACAGTGTTCAAACCACACATGTGAGGTTTTGCCGCGATCAGTAGAGTGAGAGCAATCATTCTAGCCCTAGACCTCCTCTATAACTCAAAACATGCAACCTGTAGAATTTTTTAAACAACACCTATGGAGATTTTTAAGGGATTTTTAAGGGTAAATGTTTGTCGCCATTCCACGAGCGGGAGCAATTTTGAAGCGTGACAAGTTGGGTAAAAAAAAAATTGTGCTAACTTTACTGTTGTCTTATTTTATAATTCACAAGTGTCTTTTTTCCAAAACAAGTGCACTTGTAAGACCAATGCGCAAATACGGTGTGACAGAAAGTATTTCAACAACCGCCATTTTATTCTCTAGGGTGTTAGGAAAAAAATGTATAATGTTTGGGGGTTCTAAGTAATTTTCTAGCAAAAAAATGTTTTTAACTTGTAAACAACAACTCTCAGAGAGGCTCGGTCCTTAACCACTTGACCACTGGGCACTTAAACACCCTTAATAACCAGACCAATTTTCAGCTTTTGGTGCTCTCACATTTTGAATGACAATTACTCAGTCATGCAACACTGGACCTATATGAAATTTTTGTCCTTTTTTTCACACAAATAGAGCTTTCTTTTGGTGGTATTTAATCACCTCTCAGTTTTTTATTTTTTGTGCTATAAAAGAAAAAAGACCGAAAATTTGGCGAAAAAATGAATTTTTCTTCGTTTCTGTTATAAAATTTAGCAGATTAGTAATTTTTTCTTCATAAATTTTGGCCAAAATTTATACTACTACATATCTTTGGTAAAAATAAGTAAAATTGGTGGATATTATTTGGTCTTTGTGAAAGTTATAGAGTCCACAAGCTATGGTGCCAATATCTGAAAATTGATCACACACTGACGGCCTATTTCAATTCTTGAGACCCTAACATGCCAGAAATGTACAAATACCCCCCAAATGACCCCTTTTTGGAAAGAAGACATTCCAATGTATTTAGTAAGAGGCATGATGAGTTTTTTGAAGTTGTAATTTTTTCCCACAATTCTTTGCAAAATCAAGATTTTTTTTCCTTTTTTTTTTTTTCCACAAAATTGTCATATTATCAGGTTATTTCTCACACACAGCATATGCATACCACAAATTACACCCCAAAACACATTCTGCTATTACTCTCGAGTACGGCGATACCACATGTGTGAGACTTTTACACAGTGTGGCCACATACAGAGGCCCAACATGCAGGGAGCGCCATCAGGCGTTCTGGAGCACCCAGGACAATTCTGACATTTCTCTCCTACATGTAAAAATCATCATTTATTTGCTAGAAAATTACAGAGAACCCCAAAACATTATATATATATATATATATATATATATATATATATATATATATATATTTTTTTTTTTTAGCAAAGACCCTGGAGAATACAATGGTGGTCGTTGCAAATTTTTATCTCACACGGTATTTGCGCAGCAATTTTTCGAACGCGTTTTTTTGGGGGAAAAACAGTTTTGTGCTAAAAAAAAACAGTAAAGTTAGCCCAATTTTTGCATAAAGAAAGAAGTTATGCTGAGTAAATAGATATCGAACATGTCACTCTTCAAAATTGCACATGCCCGTGGAATGGCGCCAAACGTCGCTACTTAAAAAATCCCCATAGGCGACGCTTTAATTTTTTTTTACTGGTTACATGTTTTGAGTTGCAGAGGAGGTCTAGGGCTAGAATTATTGCTCTCGCTCTAACGTTCGCGGCGATACCTCACATGTGTGGTTTGAACACCGTTTTCATATGTGGGCGGGGCTTACGTATGCGTTCGCTTCTGCATGCGAGCACATGGGGACAGGGGCGCTTTAAATTTTTTTATTATTATTATTGTTCATTTTACTTTATTTATTTTAGTTTGACATTTTTTTCCCCAAAAATAAATTTTTGATCACTTTTATTCCTATTACAAGGAATGTAAACATCCCTTGTAATAGGAATATGGGGTGACAGGTCCTCTTTACAGTGAAATCTGGGGGTCAATATGACCCCACATCTCACCTCTAGGCTGGGAAGCCTGAAATAATAAAAAAAAAAGATTCTGGCTTTGATCGTACTGGCGAGTTGGTAGAAGCACCGGAGGGCGGTGAGGGGTGGGGGGGCGTCTATGGCTGGGTATTGCAGGGTATCACCGAGTATGGCTGGGTATCTCCGAGTATGGCTGGGTATGGCAATTTATGGCAGGGTATTGGCGGGGTATTGGGGGGTATTGCAGAGTATTGGGGGGTATTGCAGGGTATTGGGGGGTACTGCAGAGTAATGGCGGGTACTGCAGAGTAATGGGGGGTACTGCAGAGTAATGGGGGGTACTGCAGAGTAATGGCAGGGTATTGCAGAGTAATGGGGGGTACTGCAGAGTAATGGCAGGGTACTGCAGAGGTGAGCAGCGATGTGAGCACTGCAGATGCAGCCCACATCGCTGCTGACACCGATCTCTTTCCCCTCCGCTGTACCGATCGGTACAGAGAGGGGGAGGGAGGAATGTTATGACGCCGGTTTGTTTACAAGTGATCACTCCGTCATTTGATGGAGCGATCACGTGGTAAACGGCCGCGACGAGCGGCCGTTTACCGTGATCCGTGATGCGCCAGGTCCACTGGACCCGGCGGTCACGGATGATCTCGTGTGCGCGCCCCAGGGGGCGCGCGAGAGCAGAATTCTGGGAGGCCGTTAATTAACGGCCTCTCAGAGTTAAACAACCGCCCTGAAGCTGTTAATCGGCAATGGGCGGTTGTTAAGTGGTTAAGTGGTTAAAAAAAAAAAAAAAAAACTTACCTTACTTACTTACCTTACCATACTTACCTGTTCTGTGCAGTGGTTTTGCACAGAGCAGTCCGGTCCTCTTTTCTTTTTTTGGGGGGGGTTTTCCCTCAGAGCTCCTGGCTCATTCTCTTCAGCCAGTGACCCCAATAGTAAGACACTTGCTCTGAGAGCACTGGTGCATGCTCGCTCCCTATCCCCGTTCTATGCATTCATAAGACAAACAGTGACCCTGCTCTCTCCTCCTTGGCTCCCAGGCTATGATTGATGGTAGCAGGAGCCAATGGCTCCCCCTGCTGTCTTAGCCAATGAGGAATGAGAGACCCGGGAGAAGCTCAGCTCTTGTGCACATTCCTGGATTGAGAGGGTGCTCAGTATTGGTGCAAGTATTGGGGGGCTGGGGGCATCACTGCAGGTTTTTTTATCTTGATGTATAGAATGCATGAAGGTAAAAAAACGTGAGCCTTTAAAACCACTTTAAAATCAATTAATTAAATTAGAAGCTAATGTAATCAACCTAGTTAAAATAAAGGTGTTGAAAAGCCTAAGCGTTTTGCATCCCAAATATTTACCTGCCTCCTCTCTTGATCCAGCACTCTGCCAGTCTTCAACACCGCTGCTTTCTTTTCCATTGGATCTCGCCACTGTCAGTTCAATCCTGTGAGGAGGGAGTGAGGAAGTGGCTGAGCCACGCTGCGTGTGTCTATGAATGCACACAGCCTGGCTCAGGAGCATGCCTGCATGGGTGTCCCCACAGCAGCCAACTTGCTAAGGCGGCCCTCGTAAGAAGAATAAGAGATGAGCGCCAGTGAGAGGAGGAGTCCAGAAGAGGAGCTAAAGGACCTCTTTGTGCAAAGAGCAGATGAGGATAGCATCTTTTCTATTTTAAATTTAAAGAATTATATTCTTTAGAATCACTATATCCTTTAGAAGGTCCCAGTACTTGCGAACTAGATAATTACTTGGATGTTTCACATTACATTGAAATTACCCCCTACTTTTTCTACATGCATTTCATCAGAGATCATCATTTACAAGTTATATATACTCGTATATATCTCTCTATCAGAAAATGATGTGTGATACACAGTATGTAACCTTAGCTTATAAAATTATTCATACAGGAAAAGAATGGTTGAATAAAAGCAAAATAGGATACTCTGCATATCTATTACTGTTGATAAATGAAATCCAATTCAGCTTTGCAAAAAAAGAATGTCTATTTTGCAAGCTGTGGTTATAGAGTAAATGATCGTCACTCTGGAGTATGAATTGGAGTGTGAGCAGGAAATGAAGCACATTGTGGATCCAGCACTTGTTTTCTATGTTCCTTATGCCGTGTACACACGACTGGACTTTTCAACGGACTAGGTCCGACGGTCTTCCCGACGGACTTTCGGTGGAGTTCTGATGGACTTTCCGAATGAACGGACTTGGCCACACACAAGCACACCAAAGTCTGATGGATTTGAATGTGATGACGTACGACTGGACTAGAACAAGGAAGTTCATAGCCAGTAGCCAATAGCTGCCCTAGCGTCGGTTTTCATCCATCAGACTAGCATACAGACAAAGGGATTTTTCCGATCAGACTCGAGTCTGTCAGAAAGATTTGAAACATGTTCTAAATCTAAAGTCCGTCTGATTTTAAGACAGCAAAGGTCTGTTGAAGCCCATACACGGTCGAATTGTCAGACGGATTCTTTCCGTCGTACCTTTGCTGCTGAAAAGTCCGGTCGTGTGTACACGGCATTAGAATTAATTTAAATCCAGGTCTTGCAGTATAGGTGGTGTAGAACATGTGCCATCTAGTGGCCATTGTGTACAGAGAGAATGCAATTTTGTTTATGTTTAGAATTACTAGAAAAAAAAAATATTCACACTTGTTTTTTAAAAACATATACTATATATATGTAAATATATATATATACAATGAATGATGTTTCAATCATTTTCATCAGTGACATTGATAGCATATAACAGAATTGGGACACCACTGGGCTTTTCTTAAAAAGAAAAAAAGTAGTGTGTTGCACAAAGGCCAAGATGGGCATAGCCATAGTGTTGGTGTAGAATGGGTAAATAGAGCCTAAACTATCCCAGAATGCTATAGTTACTGCATATATACACATAACTAGAGGAAAAACTTTTTTTTAGATTTGGATAGAGTGAAGAGGGGTTAGAACTTCTGTCAGGTTTCTATTATTGTCTGTTCCTTTTTTAGACTGACCCTTTCTATTTGTCCTGTTTACCGTTATGACTGAGAATCAAAGTGAAAGAAAATTAAAAATTTTGGGTAGTCACCAAGACCGGAATAGAGGGGACATCTTTAAAAGGAGACCTTAGTGACCGTGGTGACACACCGGGATTCTCTTACTTTGGAGATATTTTCTCTTGCATCCTGTTTTGGTTATGGAAGTTACTGTAAATCTCCCAATGGTACATAGATGGCAGCATCAAAATTGACAGGGGTTATAACCCTGCCTTATTCTATCCAAAATGAAAGAAAAAAAAAAGTTTGCCTGTAGCTGTATTTTAACCTCCCTGGCTGTTTTCCCGAGTAAGGCTCAGGGTTAAATTTCAGCACCATTAGCGGTAACCCAGAGCCATACTCGGGATTGCATTGCTGGATCCTGGTGCGATATACTTACCTTGTCCCCAGGATCCTGCAATGTCCCCCTGCAGTGTCCGTGGGCTCTGTGCTCTGCTCGATGCCTCTCTGTGTCAGGGGCTCCATTCCCTGCGAGTGTCGCAACGCACAGGGGCGGAGCCAGGTGGCAAATTCAAAAAAGTGAGAAATCATAATGCATACAGTACACTGTAATCTTACAGATTACATTACTGTATGAAATGATTTCACATCCCTTTGATCCCTAGTGCTTTGTCCAATGCCCTGCATGCAGTTTTATAAGATATATACTATTCTTTCTGCCTGGAAACTGGATGTTGTCCATAGCAACCAAAAAGTGTCCTTTTACATCAAAAGTGGTTTTAGACCAGCTAGAAAACAGCGATAATAAATTAGAACACTTGCAGAATTGAGTAATAGTGAATCGTGGGGAAATGTATTCTATTATTATTCTATTATTATTTTTTATAATTATTTATATTTATTTATTATATTATAAGTTATGATTTTGTGTTTCAAACTTCATCATACCCGGGATATCTATTAGACTCATGTTTGGACAGATTTAAAGGTGTTATTGCTAAGAATTATAGACCTACAATATAAAACACCAAATTTCTATGCAAAATAATTGTAACGCATTGAGATGCAAAAATCTGACATAATCATACCGCCAGGGAGGTTAATAACATTTTATATCCTGAAGTTACACATTCACAAATGTCTAGATAATGAATCTGTTTTAAAGATGAGATGATTTCATTGCATATACTTTTATACACATAGCTAAGTCTACCTTAAAGGAGCACTATACTAGACATAGTTAGAAACCAGCAGGTACTGAGGAAGAGAACACTTTCTACTTGTGGTGCACCACAAATAAATGTAATTTGTTAACAACTCACTATTTAGAGCAGATCAAACGGATGTCCGGTGTAGCATAGGGTAAAATATGCATTTTATTGCTCATTACCACAATTTGCTTTTAGCATAAACTGAGGTTCCTTGCAGTACCATTAATATTGACCACAATGCAGATTCTGTAAATGCACAATATATTCATGCACTGTGGGGGAGATTTACTAAAACTGGTGAAAAAATAATCTGGTGCAGCTGTGCATTCTTACTAATCTCTTTCTAGGTTTTATTGTCAAAGCTTAATTGGCCAAGCTGAAGTTAGAAGCTGATTGGTTACTATGCACAGCTATACCAGATTCTGTGTGCATTGGTTTTAGTAAATCTCCCCCCTGGGTGTGCATATAAATTGTTGTGACTTTAAATATACTTTAAGAAACTGGTGGACCTGATCAACAGGTTAGTTTATCTGATAATGCCCTGGATTGAGGTCTGTCTGATTTCTGCCTAGGTTTTCATGCTCTTGATTAGACCTGTGATTGTTTGGACTGCATTTTTTCCCGTAATTATCCTGTTTATAGACCTGTAATCTCTTTTATTGCTAGTTTGTACTCTATCAACCTGTCCAAAACATTAATTCTGCTCAGTTCCATTTGTCTGTGCCTGTTTTGACCACCTGTCACTCCTAGTGACACAGTGGGGTTGATTTACTAAAGGCAACTAAACTCATAATTGTCCCTGATTTAGAGGGACTGTCCCTGATTTGAAGCAAAGTCCCTATGTCCCTCTTTCCTCCTCACTTGTCCCTAGGGTTGCCACCTTTTCTTCAAGCCAAACCCGAACACTTTCACGGCGCACTGCAATTTTTTTGTAGTACACACTATAGGATTGTAAAATACCTGGGACCCCTTTTGGGTTACCCAAAGAGAGTAGTAATGAGGTGTGCTACAGTAAACAGTGGTTGTGGCCAAATTGCATTAACAGTGGTGGGGGACTTAAAGGGTTATGGTTAAATAAAACAAAAGCATTCGTGTACCCATAAAATATGATTTGATTAATAAAAGAAATGTCAGTTAAAATATGAATAGTGGACGGTGTCAGTAGGGCAGAGATTGGTGTCAGTAGGGCAGAGATTGGTGTGAGTAGAGCAGTGGACGGTGTGAGTAGAGCAGTGGACGGTGTGAGTAGAGCAGTGGACGGTGTGAGTAGAGCAGTGGACGGTGTCAGTAGGGCAGAGGACGGTGTCAGTAGGGCAGAGGACGGTGTCAGTAGGGCAGAGGACGGTGTCAGTAGGGCAGAGGACGGTGTCAGTAGGGCAGTGGACGGTGTCAGTAGGGCAGTGGACGGTGTCAGTAGGGCAGTGGACGGTGTCAGTAGGGCAGTGGACGGTGTCAGTAGGGCAGTGGACGGTGTGAGTAGGGCAGAGGACGGTGTGAGTAGGGCAGAGGACAGTGTGAGTAGGGCAGAGGACAGTGTCAGTAGGGCAGAGGACAGTGTGAGTAGGGCAGAGGACAGTGTGAGTAGGGCAGAGATTGGGGTCAGTAGAGCAGTAACTGCTGCAATTGGTGATGGCGGCTGGGTGGGAGAGAGAGAGAGTGCATTGTGACCCAGCTGCAGGACATTAGCCCCGCTAGAGTGGGGGAAGAAAGGGGGGGTTTGAATGCTGTCTGGTTGTAGCTGACAGAGGAGAGGGTGGCTTAAAGAGAAGGGGAGGTTGCTGACAGAGAGAGGGGCTGACAGAAGGGGAGGGGGGCTGACAGGGGGGGTTGCTGAGAGAGGAGGGGGGCTGACAGAGGAGGGGAGTTGCTGACAGAGAAGGGGGCTGACAAGGGGGTTGCTGAAAGAGAGGGGGCTGACAGGGGGGTTGCTGACAGAGAGGGGGGCTGATAGAGGGGGGGGGTTGCTGACAGAGGGAGGTGGATTACAGAGAAGGGCGGGCTGTGAGAGAAAGGGGTGGGTTATAGAGAGGGGCGGGCTGACAGAAGGGGGCTGACAGGGGGGTTGCTGACAGAGAGGGGGGCTGAGAGAGAGGGGGACCGATAGGGGGGGTTGCTGACAGATGGGGGTGGCTTGCAGAGAGGGGCGGGCTGACGGGGGGGGTTGCTGACAGAGGGGGGCTGACCGAGGGGGGACTGATAGAGGGTGGCTTACAGAGAAGGGCGGGCTGACAGAAGGGGCTGACAGGGGGGGTTGCTGACAGACTGGGGGGCTGACAGGGGGGTTGCTGACAGAGGGGGGTGGCTTACAGAGAGTGCTGCTGACAGAGGGGGGCTGACAGGGGGGGGTTTGCTGACAGAGAGGGTTGCTGACAGAGGGGGGCTGACAGGGGGGGTTTGCTGACAGAGAGGGTTGCTGACAGAGGGGGGGGCGACAGGGGGGGTTGCTGACAGAGGGGGGTGGCTTACAGGGAGTGCTGCTGACAGAGGGGGGCTGACAGGGGGGTTTGCTGACAGAGGGGGGTGGCTTACAGGGAGTGCTGCTGACAGAGGGGGGCTGACAGAGAGGGTTGCTGACAGAGGGGGGGGCCGACAGGGGGGGTTGCTGACAGAGGGGGGTGGCTTACAGGGAGTGCTGCTGACAGAGAGGGGCTGACAGAGAGGGTTGCTGACAGAGGGGGGGGGGCCGACAGGGGGGGTTGCTGACAGAAGGGAGTGGCTTACAGGGAGTGCTGCTGACAGAGAGGGGCTGACAAGGGGGTTGCTGAAAGAGAGGGGGCTGACAGGGGGGTTGCTGACAGAGAGGGGGGCTGATAGAGGGGGGGGGTTGCTGACAGAGGGAGGTGGATTACAGAGAAGGGCGGGCTGTGAGAGAAAGGGGTGGGTTATAAAGAGGGGCGGGCTGACAGAAGGGGGCTGACAGGGGGGTTGCTGACAGAGAGGGGGGCTGAGAGAGAGGGGGACCGATAGAGGGGGTTGCTGACAGATGGGGGTGGCTTGCAGAGAGGGGCGGGCTGACGGGGGGGTTGCTGACAGAGGGGGGCTGACCGAGGGGGGACTGATAGAGGGTGGCTTACAGAGAAGGGCAGGCTGACAGAAGGGGCTGACAGGGGGGGTTGCTGACAGACTGGGGGGCTGACAGGGAGGTTGCTGACAGAGGGGGGTGGCTTACAGAGAGTGCTGCTGACAGAGGGGGGCTGACAGGGGGGGTTTGCTGACAGAGAGGGTTGCTGACAGAGGGGGGCTGACAGGGGGGTTTGCTGACAGAGAGGGTTGCTGACAGAGGGGGGGGCGACAGGGGGGGGTTGCTGACAGAGGGGGGTGGCTTACAGGGAGTGCTGCTGACAGAGGGGGGCTGACAGGGGGGTTTGCTGACAGAGGGGGGTGGCTTACAGGGAGTGCTGCTGACAGAGAGGGTTGCTGACAGAGGGGGGGGGGGCCGACAGGGGGGGGTTGCTGACAGAGGGGGGTGGCTTACAGGGAGTGCTGCTGACAGAGAGGGGCTGACAGAGAGCGTTTCTGACAGAGGGGGGGGGGGCCGACAGGGGGGGTTGCTGACAGAGGGGAGTGGCTTACAGGGAGTGCTGCTGACAGAGAGGGGCTGACAAGGGGGTTGCTGAAAGAGAAGGGGCTGACAGGGGGGTTGCTGACAGAGAGGGGGGCTGATAGAGGGGGGGGGTTGCTGACAGAGGGAGGTGGATTACAGAGAAGGGCGGGCTGTGAGAGAAAGGGGTGGGTTATAGAGAGGGGCAGGCTGACAGAAGGGGGCTGACAGGGGGGTTGCTGACAGAGAGGGGGGCTGAGAGAGAGGGGGACCGATAGGGGGGGTTGCTGACAGATGGGGGTGGCTTGCAGAGAGGGGCGGGCTGACGGGGGGGTTGCTGACAGAGGGGGGCTGACCGAGGGGGGACTGATAGAGGGTGGCTTACAGAGAAGGGCGGGCTGACAGAAGGGGCTGACAGGGGGGGTTGCTGACAGACTGGGGGCTGACAGGGAGGTTGCTGACAGAGGGGGTGGCTTACAGAGAGTGCTGCTGACAGAGGGGGGCTGACAGGGGGGGTTTGCTGACAGAGAGGGTTGCTGACAGAGGGGGGCTGACAGGGGGGTTTGCTGACAGAGAGGGTTGCTGACAGAGGGGGGGGGCGACAGGGGGGGTTGCTGACAGAGGGGGGTGGCTTACAGGGAGTGCTGCTGACAGAGGGGGGCTGACAGGGGGGTTTGCTGACAGAGGGGGGTGGCTTACAGGGAGTGCTGCTGACAGAGGGGGGCTGACAGAGAGGGTTGCTGACAGAGGGGGGTGGGGCCGACAGGGGGGGTTGCTGACAGAGGGGGGTGGCTTACAGGGAGTGCTGCTGACAGAGAGGGGCTGACAGAGAGGGTTGCTGACAGAGGGGGGGGGGTTGCTGACAGAGGGGAGTGGCTTACAGGGAGTGCTGCTGACAGAGAGGGGCTGACAGAGAGGGGCGGGCTAACAGACGGCGGGTGGAAGAGCGGATGGCAGAGAGACCTCACCTCAGTCAGGAGAAACACAGCACACCAGGCAGGGAGGTCGGGACTACGGGCGGCCGCGATCACCCCCAGTCCAGCCCAGTCCACATGTGACCACTTACCAGCTCCACCAGGCCAATCGCAGACCCGAGCGACGCACGCACATAACACATTCAGCCAGTCATAGGGAGCCCGCTGCCCAGCTTTCAAGCACAAGCAGTATCTGATTCTCCGGAATCGATGTGCCGCTTTAGATGTTGTGGCCGGGGCCACCACAGGACAGTCGAACTGTTGCTATATGTGTCCGGGTTTCAGGCGGGTTGAAACCCGGGCACATGTTTCAAAACCCGGACTGTCCGGGTCAAAACCGGACAGGTGGCAACCCTACTTGTCCCTCATTTTGGTCTGATCTATATAGTTGTATATAAATGGCACTATTTATCTTTCAAAAAGTGTTTCCCAGTGCTAAACCTTTCATCCAATTTCTAAATTGCTGCATTTGCACATTTCAAAAGCCAGTAAGTAATAGTAGAGGTAAAAAAGCCCTTGTGGATTTAACTAATCTTTAATTTTTGGTTAACTCTCCTTTAAGGGGGCGTGTCCTATGCCTACATACTTTTGCTAGTAGGTGTCCCTCATTCCCATCTCAAAAAATTGTGAGGTATGTAGACTGTGCACTTTGCAAAGTGCAATTGCTCCAGAGCTTATTAAATGAGGTAAAGTTTCACTTTGCAACGAATACTCAATCACATGCAAGTAAAATAAAAAAATTAATTTTTTTCTTGCACATGATTGGATGATGGAAGTCAGCAGAGCTTCTGCACATTTACTAAGCTCTGGAGCAGCCGCTCTTGCAGAGTGCAACAGTCTATTTGCCTTTAGTAAATCAACCCCAGTGAGTTCACCCATCTCTGTCACAGTTTTATTAGGTCATTAATCTTGCCAACTGTCCATTGCATAAGGACTTGCTATCTCCCTTTTGTAAGCTGGTTGTGCTAGAACAGGGGACTCCAATTTTTCTAAACAAAGGGCTAGTTTACTATCCTTTGGACATCAGGGGGGCTGGATGGTGGTTAATTGGAGTAGAAAATGTCTCAGCATCAGTGGGAGTAAAAAAAAATGACATAGTGCCTGTGGTCAGTAAGGGAAGGAATAGTGCCACATCATTCGTATTAGTGGAAGGAATAGTACCCCATCATAGGTATTAGTGGAAGGAATAGTACTCCATCATTGGCATTAATGGAAGGAATAGTACAACATCTTTGGTATTACTGGTAGTGGAAGGAATAGTAATCCATCAATGGGATTAGTGAAAGGAATAGTGTCCCATGGTTGTGTTAGGTGTGACTACAGCAAGTCACCTACTCATCAAGTTATGTTACCGTTTCCCAATTATTATTAGAGTTCTTATCTAAGCAAAGAGACACGGAAAGAAGTTCTCAGTATTTCTGCTCAGAAGACTGCACCCAACTCTGAGACTCTTTATTAACACAGGTCTCTTATATACACAAAAGACAGGCTTCAGGAATGTTGAAACACAACAACAATTTCCATAAAAGGCAATTCTCTAGGCGTCTTCTGCTTTTAGAGCTGATGTGGCAGATGGTCCTTAAGATAAGGTTTCCTCTTATGTGTACGTGACTGCACCCACCCGGACTTAAGGATGATGTGTCTTTAAGATACTGAGAATGAAACAGACAAGATAAGCATTTAGTAAAACATACTGTCAACCATCTTGGTTTTCTTATACATTGATCCTCACAATTTCCCCCTTTGACATCACCCTTCCCTCTTACCCTGGGTCCACCTGAACAAGTTCTAGTCGGCCTATGTCCAAAGTACTCTCCCTGACCGCGAGTTGTCAGAGGGGTATACACCCATCCCCCTGGATAGTACCAACATCTAAAATTCAGGAAGAGTGGCCTTTCTGAAAGATGGGTGATGTCAAGGAACTAAATCCATCTATCTTATCCAACTTATCAACTTACAAAAGTTCCATCTTTTCTACAGCATTTACCTTGGCTTTCTTGCAAAAACACATAAACAACTTAAAACACAAATAAATGAGAAATATGAATATAAGCACTACTATAATCGTCATTGCTGCCTTCTTGAACCAAGAAAATAACCCTGAGAAACTAAAAGTTCCACCAAAAGGATCCCAGTCACGGCCAATATTACGGGCCTTCTCCTGTAGATCCTTTACTTCCGTGCGGTGTTGTGCAATGATGTCATAATAATCGGGTACTTCGATGCTGGTGTTATGTATCCAAGTACAACATTCATAGTCTTCTGTGGTCTCACAGAGTCCTGTTAATGCTGCACTCATACTTTCAATCGCTAACTCATGTAATTCTATTTGTTTTGTGATGGCTCTGGTCTCTAGATTTAACTTAGTAATGTCATCAGAGTTTTTCTCCAAAATATCATTAATTATTCCAGTATAGTTATTTAGTCGCTTCATTAAGTCTATACCCCATCCTGTCCAGGACGGGAACCAAGCCCATGCCATGTCCTGCTCTAAAAATATTTCTCTTTTGCTACGATATCTGAGGGGATATCTGGGGTGCATACTAGCTTCTAGTAGGTGATCACCTCGTTCATCACCCACTACTCCCATTACTGGTACCAAACTTGCGAGGTAGCACCATCCCTGAGCCCTTCTAGGTATCCAGGTATAACACTTATCCCCACAACAGATGTATATATTGTTTCCTAAGGCTACTGGACTTGAACTGATATTACGTCTATAACGAGAGGTGTATCCATAGAGGGAAAGGTTGGACACTAACCACCTAACCTTATTATCCACAATGTTAGTGAGGAAGTCAGATAATGTCTGGTGTGTACTGGTATTACTGGGGTAGAAGCTTCCATTTAATACGACAATGGACAAGTTAAACTTGCTGTCTTGGCATTCTCTATTTCCTCCCGTTGTGTTCCCTAGGTTGAAACACCAATCAGGGGGAAAGGCGAGGCCATTCGATTTAAACATTACTGTCTTGCTGGTATTTGTTCCAATTATGTTAATGCTACTGTTAGCAAGATCAGTATAATTTATAGGAACTGCCATCAGTGGTATTTTAGCCGTGCTGGGGTGTAATTTACTGCAAACCCAACATTTCTCATATCCTGACTTCCGAGCATAAGCATATTTAAACTTCAGTAATAACATTTTTTTAGAAAATCCTTCATCCTTGCGAATTTCATTCTGTGAGGCAACCAAACTATTGGCCAGGATTACTGAAACAAAAACAATAAAAAGATACATGTTGTCATTTGCCAACTGGCTCCTTTTTACAGTGTGAAGCGTGGATCCAGGTAGGTTTCCCTTCCAATTTCACTGAGGTTGCTGTAGTCAATAGCACCTGGAAAGGACCCTCGAACCTTGGTTCCAGTGTCTTCCTGGTATGTTTCTTTACATACACATAGTCTCCCGGTTGTAAGTCGTGAGTACCTGTGACAGAATTAGGGTCTGGAAGAGAAGAATACACACTCTTGTGGATTTTAGTTAGACGCTGTTGCAATTGTATCACATATGTAGTTAAACTATCACATTGCAATTGCATACTTTGAGGAAAATATAAACCTAATCTGGGTACACTCCCAAAAAGTATTTCATATGGGGATAACCCGGTTTTTCCTGTTGGAGTGTACCTAATAGAGAACAAAGCTAAGGGTAGACACTCAGGCCATGGTTTATTTAACTCTTGCATGGCTTTTTGTATTTTTAGCTTTATTGTCCCATTTACTCTTTCTACTGATCCTGAACTCTGTGGGTGGTAAGGGGTGTGAAAACTTTGTTGAACCCCTAACATTGCCATCACATTTTGCATTATTTCTCCCGTGAAATGTGTCCCCCTATCCGATTCTATTGTTTCTGGGAGACCAAACCTAGGTATCAGCTCAGTAATCAGTTTCTTGGCGGTGGCTTTTGCCGTAGCTGATTTCACAGGATAACTTTCTGGCCAGCCTGAAAATAGGCAGATGCACACGAGAACAAATTCAAAAGGGCCGCTCTTGGGCATTTGTATGTAGTCAATTTGCAGTCTCTGAAAGGGATATTGGGCCCGGACCTGATGTTTACGTGGGGTTTTCACTCTCTGTCCTGGGTTATTTAACAGACAGATTTGGCATGCAGCACAGTAGTTCCTTGCAGTACTACTGAATCCAGGGGCTAGCCATCCTTGGCTTACAATCCTATACATAGAATTGGAGCTGACATGAGTGGGCAAGTGGACAGCCGCTGCCATTGCGGGGTATAGAGAAGCGGGTAGACATATTTTTTTCTCCCTCTCTCCATACATTGTCAAGGCCTGGTGCAGCTCCCTCCTTAACCCAATGGTCCTTCTCAGTAGTCCCTGCTTGTTCCTGTAGTTCGATCAGCTGCTGCCATGTGGTTTCGGGCATACTCACCTGTACCGTGGCTAAGGTCTCAGGGCTTACTTCCCCTAGAGCTGCCTTCTTTGCAGCTAAATCTGCAAATGCGTTTCCTTTTGCCTCAGTTGTTTTTGCGCTCGTGTGTGCCGCTATCTTCATAATGGCTACTCTTTTAACTTTTTGAAGATTGTTCAGGACTCTTTTGATTCCTTCACCATGTTTAACAGGTGTGCCTGCTGCTGTAAGGTAACCTCTAGCTTTCCATATGTGGCCATAATCATGTGCCACACCGTAGGCGTATGCAGAATCAGTGTAAACGTTCCCTTCTTGTCCCTCTAAGTGTTCTAAGGCTTTTTCTAAAGCTGTTAGTTCCGCTTCTTGTGCAGACATGTGTGCTGGTAGTGATTTTGCCTCAATTACCTGTGTGTCCGTTACCACAGCATAACCTGTGTGATATTTACCTTTGTCATCGGCAAATCTACTACCATCTATGTACAGTGTGTGTTCTGCATTTGCAATGGGTGTGTCTGTGACATGTGGGAACCCCGTGGTCTCTTGTTCCATAAGTTGAAAACAATCGTGTTCATCAGATGTTATGTCATGAAATGAAAGTGTGTCAGAATCCTGAGTTTCTTGTGCTGTGCCTTCACCATTACTCCCCCCTGTCAAATCTGTCTGTAAGGGTAAAAGTTGTGCTAAGTTAAAAGAAGTGCATCGCTGGAAGGTAACATTGGGAGGTAGGAGCAAGGTGCATTGCAGACGCAGCTGCCTCGCCATTGATATGTGTTTTGGCTGAACCTGTGACAAGATGGCGTGTATGTCATGTGTGGTATGTACCACTACAGGATTGTCTAAGACAATTTCTGAGGATTTGTCAATGATAATTGACACTGCTGCGACTGCTCGTACACAGGACGGTGATCCTCTAGAGACAGGATCGAGAGCCGCTGAGAAGTATGCTACCGGCCTTTGTTTGATGTGTTGTTGTGTCAACACCCCTGTTGAAGAATGTCTGCTCCTAATAAATTAGTAGGGGCTCCTCTAGAAATCAAAAAGCGTGACAAAAACATGTGATTCCCTATTTTTACTTTTAAAGGTTTAGTCAGTGGGGCATCGGACAAAAGACCGTCATAACCACTTATGGGTATGGTGTCACGGGAGGTCATGTGTGGAGGGACTACTGTATCAGATAATAAGCTGCGTGATGCTCCTGTGTCAACTAAACAAGGAATATGTTTACCTTCCACCTTCATCAACATGTGGAGCATTTTATTCTCTGATTCAGCTAGGACTGGGGCAAGTCATGCTGTCGGATCGTCCCTATCGTTGGTACGCCTCTGTCTGTTGTCCCTCGTGTCTCTGTCCGTATTTCCTTCCTGTTCGTCCTTTATTCTTTTCCTACAGTTTCTTTTTATATGTCCCACCTTGTTGCAGTAATAACAGGTAAGAGGTTTACGGGAGGAATTCCCTCCTTCATTGACCCGGGCAACAGTGTTAACTCCCGGTGTCCTTCTGTGTTTAGCTTCTGCTAAATCAGCCTCTATGCCTTGTGCTTTCTGCAACAATGTTCCTCTGTCCCGTATGGCTCTCCATTCGGGAGTACATGCCTTCAATTTGTCACCTATTTGGGGTACTAGTCCTTCCATAAACTGTCGATTGAAAGCCCTAATGGTGACGGGTAAGGCTAAATCTAGACCTTCGTCAGCCATCATGCTTTCCATGTTGAGGTAAAATTCTGTAACAGTCTGACCTGGGGCCTGTTTTATGGGCGCTGTCGAACCCCTTTCCTGCTGTTTCCCTTGGCAAAATTCTCGTAACTGATTAATAAACAGGGGTCTAGAGTCTATGTGACGGGGGTGTATTCCTGGTGGATCTGCCGCTGGATCCCCTTGTGGTCTATGTGGAGCAATTTCATTCATAAATTGATTAAACATCGTCAGTGTCATTTTATGTCTACACAAATCTTCCCCATCTTGCCAAGCTGCTTCATGTGTGTCTAGTAATTGTGTCACGAATCTACAGAATGCGGCAGGTTTTGCTACGGGATCAGGAGCATTCTGTATTAATGCCATAAGAGTGTCAGCCGACCAAGGTGTCCATGTCCTCAGAACGACTTGTCGAGTCACTGTAGGTGGCTGTCCTGCTTGACCCGCATTTGGATTATTTACTTGTATTACCCTAGTCCGACTGTGGACTGGAGCTACGGGCTCTGGTCTTTGAGCTCCGCAATGTACACATTCCTGTGCCCAGTCTGTATTCTGGGTACCGCATACTCGGCATACCCATCCTCTTCCTCTTAAGGAAGGATAAAGTTTTGGTCTTTCATTACCCGGTTTGGTAGTGCTATAAGGAGGTGGAGTACCTTCCGTTTCTACTCCATCCTCGGGAGCTGAAGGGAGACTCTTGCGTCGGACCTTCATGTCCCATCCACCCTGTTCATGACAATACTTCCATCCCTCCTCTTTAGCCCTGTTGGAAACCTTAATTAAACATTGTATTTGTGATACCCATCTGTTCTGCAGGACCTCTCCCTGTCTGTCTCTCTTTATATTCTCCCAACCTTCTACACTTAGCCCATTTTCTCCATCCATTCCAAATTTCTTGAGAACTCTATTCGTGCCCTGTGCCTTGTCCTTCCCATACAACATTGTAATTATGTCTTTAACAGCATAACATTTCTGAGATTCCTCCTGGGGTTTACCATGTGTCTGGCCCATTTTGACAGTCTTGCCTAGGTGACGTTTGGATCACTTACTAAGTGTCTCGTTGCCTTCTCCTCCTAGGGTGCCAAAATACTAAAAACCTCTCCTGGATGAGATTTCTGAAATCGAATTACTTTATATGCTAGCCAACTGACAAATATTATGACCAGACTGACGGCTACAACATATACAAGCATTCCTTTTGGTGGCCAAACACATATAACTAGATCTCCGGACTTTGTGGAGACCTTATTCCCTTCCCATTACCATGGAATCTCTCAGCATTCGTTTCTTATTCCTGCTTTATCGAGGTAGTCAGGACTTATACTTTCAACCCGTTTTTAGGCTCATGAATCAAAAAGCGTATATCAAACTTAAGTGTCGGACCCCCAAAGTACTCTTACGAGTTAAAGGCGCATTCCGTTACTCATTGGGATGATATATGTTTCAATTCACACCATACAAACAGGGCTTATCTCAGTCACAACAGACAGATGACAAGGAGACAGACAAGAAACAACGGTAACATAAGTCAAATATTAAATTCAAGACTCGCTTACTACAGAGGTTGGTTTTACCTGAAGAACAATTCAGACAGATCAGGTGGGCACAAATCTAAGAAGCACAGAGTTTATAAGAAAATAAAGCTTTTCTTACCTGCGCAGGTTTTGTCTGTGGTTCCTGATGTGCCCGACCTCTTCGTTCCGTCCTTATGTTCGTTCGCCTCTTGTAGTTTCTTCAGCGAGTCCCTGTTCGGGCGCCAAAATGTTAGGTGTGACTACAGCAAGTCACCTACTCATCAAGTTATGTTACCGTTTCCCAATTATTATTAGAGTTCTTATCTAAGCAAAGAGACACGGAAAGAAGTTCTCAGTATTTCTGCTCAGAAGACTGCACCCAACTCTGAGACTCTTTATTAACACAGGTCTCTTATATACACAAAAGACAGGCTTCAGGAATGTTGAAACACAACAACAATTTCCATAAAAGGCAATTCTCTAGGCGTCTTCTGCTTTTAGAGCTGATGTGGCAGATGGTCCTTAAGATAAGGTTTCCTCTTATGTGTACGTGACTGCACCCACCCGGACTTAAGGATGATGTGTCTTTAAAGTGGAAGTAAACCCACTTTTTTAACTTTTACCTACAGGAAAGCCTATAATAAGGCTTACCTGTAGGTAAAAAAAATATCTCCTAAACCTGTACGGTTTAGGAGATATTCCCCTCGGTATTCCCCTCGGGGTTCTCTCCGCGAAAATCCGGCAGCGCTCGTCCGGCCGGATTTAAATCTCCCGCGCGTCTCCCGGAAGAGACGCCGAGGGAGCATGTCGGCTTCCTCGGCGTGGATCGGGCGAGATGTCGGGGCCTCGTTCTAAGGTAAGTATTTCATAATGAGCTAGTATGCGGTGCATACTAGCTCATTATGCCTTTTGCTTTGCAGGTTTTTAAAAAAAAAAAAAAAAAATGCGGGTTTACTACCGCTTTAAGATACTGAGAATGAAACAGACAAGATAAGCATTTAGTAAAACATACTGTCAACCATCTTGGTTTTCTTATACCTTGATCCTCACAGTTGGTATTAGTGGGAGGAATTATGCCCAATCATTGGTGTCAGTGGGAGGAATTATGACCCACTGTTGATGTCAGTGGAAGGAATAATGCTCCAATGGATGGATCAAGTCAAGCAAATGGCTGTAGTTTGGAGACCACTGTACTAAAGGGTAATCATGACCAAACCTGTCTGCCCAGATCAGCTGATTTCTAAGATGGTATCTGTTCCAGCTGCTTCTGTGGCACCGGGATCTATAATAATGACTACTGTGGCAACCCCTGGTCATCAGATTCGACAATCTAAATCCCAGGGTATCAGAGGCATGTGCATGGGTTTTGCCTGGTGTGCTTGGGCACAACCTAATCACCCCATGTGCATTAACCGTTCCAGTATCTGCTCTCCTCCATCAGTTCCAGTATCTGTTTCTGAGGTACCTGAATCTATAATAATGACTACTGTGGCAACTTCTCATTATAAATTTCCACAATCTAAATCCTAGAGGGTCCACAGGTGGGCACACCCTAATCACCCCATGTGCATTGACCATTCCAGTAACTGCTCTCCTCCATCCTGCTGTCAAGCCCCCTTGTGTACCCCCCTTTCCGCAGCGCTTCCGGCTTTCCTCCTCTCCCCCCCGCCAGAAGCTGCTGTGGGGAACAGTGTCATATTTACCAGCCTCTTCCTTTTCTGAATGAAAACAGTAAGCAATCTATAACAATTGCTCCTGTGGCCGTTCACTAGTGAAGCATTGTAAACTGTGTTCGGGCAGAATCGGCTGCATCTATTACATGTTGAGTAGCACGTGTAATGGGTGTGCTCACCAAAGCCCGGGACCAAGCAGATGCTGCGATGATGTGCATAATCAAACATTAAGGTAGTCCCCGACTCAGAGATGGGCCATTTGTTTATAGTGAATGTGTGGGGTGTTTCCTTAAGGTGTTTGTTCCATGTCACTAAAAACTTGAACTGATATATTTGTTGCATTCGAAGAGACATGCAAAGCCATTACCCACTCCACCAGTTCAGTGTACCTCTGTTACCTCACTCCCAGTAACAGAATGGAGTCCCCCTGAGCACATAGCAGGCTCCATGCATGCTTGTTAACTCATTATTCCCGTACCTAGTGATCAGGCCTTAGATAGTATTGCCCGGTGACTGGAGTAGATAGACAGCTAGGAAGGTAGAGAGAACACAAACCCCCTCACTACCTCATCTAATCAGGTACCACGCCAACAACTGGTTACTGTAGCTGTTCTTACTTTCGGTTATCCACAGAAACTACCTCCTGTTCTTAGCCTTGTAGGTTAACTCCTTGTAGTGGTGTTACACAAACTCTATTGTGTTTTTACAGACTCGGGTTCTTTAGGAACCTGCCAAGACCCCAACATGCACACCTTTTAATTACTTCAGTCCATGCTTAATACAGTTGAAACAACTGTAGCAGTACCCCAGTGGGGGCTGCTGAAAGTTGTGGCCCATCTGTCACCCTGCCCAGCCCGGCATTCACTTACCAGTCACTTTTGAGACAATTAACAGTCCATGTGATTGTTTTCTATTTTTATTGAGGGATTTGAACTTGGATAGCAATATATGGGATTCCCAGTAGAAAAAGCAATTGGTTGATTGTATATCGATCACTTGGGACAACTATATACACTTGGCTTACTCCAGTCTCCTCCAGCACTTCACTTGCTTGCAGACTGTTATTCTTTCACTCTCTCTCTCCAACACATCACTTAACTCCAGGCACAGCTAGCATGTGGTTAGGCCCAACTCTAACTCTGTGAGGCCTCAGCAACTGCCTTTTGCAGGCAGGGACTGAGGGTCCCTTTAACCCCCCTAGCGGTAATCCCGAGTCTGGCTCGGGTTAGGAATTTACTGATAGGAGCGGTAACCCCGAGCCAGACTCGGGATCGCATCGCTGGATGCAGGGGAGGACACAGGGAGAGTTACTTACCTTGTCGCCTGGATCCAGCGATGTCCCCCGCGCTGTGTGATCGAGCTGTCCTCCGCTCGATTCACAGTGCCGAATGCCGCCGAGTTCCGTTCCCTGCGGCGTTACGGCGCACGGGAGCGGAGAACGGCGGCAAATTCAAAAAAGTAAAAAGACACAAAACACACACAGCACTGTAATCTTACAGATTACCGTGCTGTATTAAAAATGACACACCCCCTTTGTCCCTAGTGGTCTGTGCAGTGCCCTGCATGCACTTTTATATTATAAATACTGTTTTTTCTGCCTGGAATTTGGAGATTGCCCATAGCAACCAAAACATGTCCCTTTTTCAGTGTTTTAGGATTTGATTACATTATTGAATAATTTTTATTATTCTTTATTATATTATAAACGTTATCATACCCGGGATGTCCGCTAGACTCTGGTTTGAAGAGATTTAAGAGAGTTATTCCTAAGAATTACAGGACTACAAAATAAAACACCAAATTTCCATGCAAAATAATTGTACCACTTTCAGCACCTAAAACCGGACTGAATCATACCGCCAGGGAGGTTAATGTAGCAAAAATAGGAATAGGAAGTCTTTTATTGCTAGCTGTCCTATGGTGGACTACTGCTCCCAGTAAGTCCTCTTCAGGCCCTGCCAGCCCTCCTGGCTGCAGCTCACTGGCTCCACACCCAGCTCTGACTGTTTCCTCTCAGTCCTCTCTGGCATGCCTCTCCAGTCCTCCCGAATGCCCATGTTACTCACCAGCCCTCATGGCTGCAAACCATTGGTTTCCTCCTGAAGACTTGCCCGTCAGTACTAGCACTTGCTGTCCTCTCTGACTCCTCTCTGTGCCTTATGGTGAGATTCTCCATGTGTTCTTGAAAGGATCCTCCCTGCACCCGAGTCTCAGGCCCAAGGTCACCCCCCTCCAGACTGGGGAGCATCCTCCAAGGCCCCAAACAGCCTAGCACTCCATCTTCAGTTCTTCCACCCGACAACTCCTCCCCAGCTGGGCTGACCCCGGGTATTTCAAAGAGGCCTGCCTCCTGCCAATCCTGGTTGGGGATTGGTCAGGTCTCTCTGAGGCACCCCAGACTGCTTCTCCCCACTTTCCCTCCTCCTCTTCTATAATCAAGAAGAAGCAAGAGGGAGGTAACCGTGGAGTGATGTTGTCTGTGAGTCACAGCTGCTGCTCTGAACCACTCCCAGCCCACACAGAATAAAACAAACAGTCCTAGCTTCCAACTAGGCCTGCTTAAATTTAACTGCACTCACCAAAAAAAATCTTAACCTAATAAAATCTTAACCTACCTAAGTAGAGGGTGCTACATTCACCCCCCACCAGAATCCAGCTGGTCCCTCAGCTGAGAAAATTTACAAAAAAAATTTCTGGGCCCAGGAGCAAGGGCATTCCAAAAGATAAAATGGAAGGGGAAAAGGGAAACAACTTGAATGGGGAACTGTACAAATAAATTACGTACAAAAATAGAGGTATACATTTCTGATAGGTATTTCATAGTTTCATAGTTTCATAGTTCGTTTCATAGTTAGTTAGGTTGAATAAAGACACCAGTCCATCCAGTTTAACCTGAGTGAGTGTCTATAATTGTCCCTATCCCTGTACATTGCATACTCACGTTGGTCCCTACCCTCAAGGAGCCCACAATCCAAGGTCCCCATTCATATACTAAGGCCAATTTTGGACAGAAGCAATTTAACCTACCTGCATGTCTTTGGATTTACATCTGTACAGAATGGATAAGGCACTTCTAACTACAGGTTCCTGCAGCTAACAGTATATACACATCTGGACCAGAGAACCTCTCCCTTGAGAAAGATACTCCGTTCGCAAGAATTATTGTCTCCAGCTGTCCTATCCCAGAAGATCCTAAAAAGAAGACAAAAAAAAACACATCCTACACTTACACCTAACTACGCACTGTACATTATTTCTGTTGGGAGGGGTTTAGCATCCTGCCAACAGAAATATTAAAAAAAAGCACACACATTTTTTTTCCTGTCTTGTTCTGTCAGGAGGGGGTTATAACCTGCTAACAGAAACAATAGGGAAGAAAAACATATACACAATGTGGACAGTCCTCTACTGGAATTCCTGATGGGAGGGGCCCCTCCCAGAACAAACAGGTTCCTTGAAAGAGTAAAGTGGGAACAAACCTCACCCAGATGCCCATGCAATGGGAAGTCCTTCTGTTAGGCACACAGGGTGGCAAGCTGGTTTGTTCCTGCAAAGAAAAGAAAAGACACACTCTGCTTCTCTTCCAGCAGTTCATGTGGCTCTCTATGCATGCTGTGGCTCCTCACTGCCCCTTTAGGCGTAGAAGCGAGGTTCAAGCAACCTCTTCTGGTTCCCTCCTTCTTCTTCTCTGGACACTGAGTAGCTATGCGTGGGCTGACCCACCCTGGTCACAAGTACTCGGTCCCTTAGATAGATCTTAAAAGTCATTCACCCCAAATGTCTTTAAAAGGGGCCCAGACCTCACTCTCCGACACCTGCAGTGGCTTAGGGACATGCAAAAAGTCCCAGATTCCGTCATCCTGACACCTTTCCCAGGGGTTCTGCACAATGTCCATAATCTGGGGAGGGACATGTGCAAAGTCCAGGCCCCACTCTAGGGCTACCCTCCTCTGCACTTCTTGCTGGAAATGGGAGAATCTCTGTAACTCTCTGGGATTTCCTGTTCCCGACAGAATGCAGGCATCTGGAGCCCTCATGACCCACTGATGGTAGGTAGGTTCTTTGGTCTGTTAGTGAAAGGCCTGCCTAAGAAAAACTGCCTGCTGCTGTTCAAGGTTCCTGCGGCTGTTTCAGAACTCAAAACTGGCTCTGGTCCATCTTCCCCTTCAAGGACTTGGGATTCCCCAGTCTCCCACTCCTCTTCTGAACTCTCACTGGGTGATGACCACTCACCCAATCTCTCCAGAGATTGGAACTCAGTCTGAACTGTGGGGAAACCCCAATCAATGACCGGTCCTCACTTTCCATGTTCAGCTCACCTGAAGACACTCCTTCCTCTGACATTGGTTCCCTCTGGACTGGGATGACTAAGCTCTTAGTATTGGCCAGCTCTTCAGGGACTTTGACTGGCTCCTGCATGGTAGTAATTACAGTTGCCAGGTCCCTGGCCAGGTCACAGGTTTCAGCAGTCTCTTCTCCTCCGATGTCCTCTTTATTCACAGGGGAATCGCTAGGCCGCAACTCCGATCCACCTTTAGAGGGTGATTCCAGGCCCTCACTGGACTTCCGCGGCTGCAGGCAACAGAGCCCTGATTTCCCACCTAATTAATTCACCTGCATCCCAGGTACCAGCACTCCTCTATAGCTCCCATGCTCCCACCATGTGTGTACACCACTCAGGGGCTACCTGCATGGTCACCAGGCTTTGTGTTGAAGCACACAGAGAACGGGAACACAGCACTGTGAACCAGAGAAGACATTGCAGTGTATAACAGTAATGAATGCCATTCTCACAATGACCAGGTCTCTCTCACTTGCTCCTGGACTCACTTCTCCCTCTGTTTGAATCCGACACAAGCTCCCTCCACACAGCTGCCCCGGCTTCCTAACTCTCTCTGAACTGAACTGGTGGAGGGTGGGGTGCTCAGTGATTGGGGGAGCTGGAGGGTTACGAGAGGAGGGTGGAGTAACAGTCTGGGACACATAGGAAGTTGCGTGCTGTACCTGCTTTGGTACAATTGATCCCCATAGTGATGCCGCTGCCTCCCTTGGCTGGGAGGAGAGAGCGGCTCAGGCTGCTGTGGCTGACAGTCGGGATATCATGTGGCACTCGCGGGTGTCCAGGAGCCGCAGCCAAAATACGGGAGACTCCTGCAACTTGTGGGAGACTTGGGATGTCTGACAATGAACACCTTGGTCAGATCTATGAACAGCATAATGTTTAGAATGCAGAGTCAGGAATAGGTAAAAAAAAAAAAACATATGGAGTGCAGCAGTCAGGATGAGTGCCACATCACATTAGCATCTTACCTTACATCAAAGTCCCTAACATTCTCCCTGTGCTTCAGAGTCTGCAGAGTCCCTTCTTACATCAGAGCCCCACCTTAGATCAGCCCCTCCAGATTGCCACCTTACACATACCTCCCAAATTTTAGAGTGGGAATGAGGGACACCTATCAGCAAAAGTGTGTAGGCTTAGGACACACAACCTGCCACACCCCTTAAAGGGAAAATTATACAAAAAAAAGATTATTTAAACCCACTAGTGCTTTTTTTAATTATTTTACCACTACCAATCCTTTTTTAGCTTTTGTCAATGCACAATTTAAAAATTGGATGAAAGGTTTAGCACTGGGAAACACTTTTTAAAAGATAAATAGTGCATTTTATATACAAGTATATAGATCAGACTAAAATGAGGGACAAATGAGGAGGGAAGAGGGACAGAGGGACATTGTTCCAAATCAGGGACAGTCCCTCCAAATCAGTCGCATTTGGGAGATATGCCTTACATCAGTGCCCACATAGTGTCACTTTACAGCTGTGCTCCATTACATTCATCTTTTCACCTTGGTTCTTGGTGTGGTAGCCGGCTGGCAGAAAAGGCTTTTAATAATCCGCTTGTCGCTGGCTCTGAACTGCGCATGCGCAATCCCGGAGCCGGTCAAATGATGAACGGCTGGGCTTGGCCTCACATTGGGCAGTGGGGCATGTGAATAAGAGCCACACCTGATGTGTATCATGAAGTCAAAGTACAGACACGCACCTAGACCGACCGCGCTGCCCGATCGTCGGATGAACTGAGCAGTTCAGCCTTCGCCTAGGTCCGTAACTGCAGATGCGCAGTTAGGGTGACTTCGCACTGCTCCGCTGTGCTTTTGCTAAATGGCAGCTAACCCACAAGGCCCTGCGGTTTTGGTGCAGTTTCAGAAATCGTACCATAAACCACCGGAAATCCTAAAAGTCTATGGGAAAGTGTAGCTAGCCTGCACTAAACCCCAGGATAGCTGTGCTTGGTCCAAAGCACAGCAGGACCACATCCAGGCAGTGTGAAGTCGCCCTTAAGAGCTGGCTACAAATTCGTTTTTTATGGGTAGTTTTCTCCTGTCTACAGACGTTGATGAATAGTTGGCATACAGCCGCTGATCAAGTGGCTTTTTTTCCACAAGTCTATTCAACAGAATGTCGAGATCGACTTCTGTTGGACGGTAGTGAGAACACATGGATCATACAGCATACAAACACACACACACAAATGCTCCAGCTGCCAGCACCTCCTATTAGTAATGCAAATAAAGGGGGCAGGTACATTTTTTTCCCATTGGCTGAGGAGGCAGCGCAAAGGCAGGACTACTGTAGGTTCAACATTTTTACGAAAGGTGGATATCCGTAACGGTCATTCACAGACATTACGGACGATTGGCTATCCTGTCATCAAATGACATAAAGTTCATTAATGTGTGCCTTTATCATTAATTTAATTTCCATTTTCCATTTTACAAAGTATTGCAGCCATGATTTTTAAAGGACACAATACTTTTAGGACCCAGCAACTTTGTAAATATAACCCCTTATCACTGCTTTTTACTTTGTGTGTTGAGCTGTCAAAACAAACTCAGGCCAGTTCAAACATTCAATTGTATACTTTTAACTAATCTGTATCGGCACTACTGTAACTGGAGACAATGACATGGAAGGCATTTTGATCTGCATATTTTTTAGATTCTATGCCTTTGGTGCCAGCAACCATACATCGTACTTATATAATGAGCAATCAAAAGAGAAAATGGGTGAAAATAAAGCTGCTGACACCACAATAAATTTATAAATCACATAAGTTCAGCACTAAATAGGACAGCACAGTGGTGTAGTGGTTAGCACTCTCACCTAGCAGTAAAAAGGGTCACTGATTTGAATCCCAACCATGACACTACCTGCCTGGAGTTTGCATGTTCTCCCTGTGCCTGTGTGGGTTTCCTCCGGGTACTCCGGTTTCCTCCCACACTCCAAAGACATGCAGGTAGGCTAATTGTCTTCTGTCCCAAATTGGCCCTAGTATATGAATGGGGACCTTGTATTGTTGGATCCTTGAGGGTAAGAACCGATGTGAGTGTGCAATGTACAGGGATAGGGACAATTGTAGACACTCACTCTGGATGGACTGGTGTCTTTATTCAACCTTACTAACTATGTAACTATGTAAATGATACATGTAATGATCATATATAAGGAAATCAAGGTTGCAAAAATTCAAAACAAACGACAGATTGCAAAAGATAGTAGGACAAACCCCCAAAAAATTCTTCAAATATATTAATAGTAAAAAGGTCAGGTCTGAGCATGCAGGCCCTTTACAAAATAATATATAGTGGGTGACTGGGGACAAAGAGAAAGCAAATTTATTAAATAATTCTTCAGCTCTGTGTATACAAAGGAGCATGGGGGAGCTTATGTCCATAATGGGGCTGGTAGTGACACAGCCCCAAATGATCCACAATTGCTCAAAAGTGATATGGTCCAGAGATATCTGAGGGAGGAGGGAGAGACGGACCTCCTATCACAATTTGGATTAGCAGCAAGGATGGGAAGTGTTATCATAATGGGGGATTTTAATTATCCAGACATAGATTGGGCAGAGGGAACCATGCATTCGTCTAACGCTCGCCAGTTCCTAAATATCTTGTAGGACAATTTCATGGGCCAGATGGTAGATGCACCAACTAGAAAAAAAAAAAAGAAACAAGGCGTTACTAGATCTACTGATTACCAACAATACAGACCTGAACATGGATGTGGAAATATGGGGCAATTTAGGAAACAATGATCATAGGTCAATTGGCTTCAGTATAAAACACACAAATAGGAACACAAAGACACTGAATTTCAAAAGAGCCAACTTCCCTAAACTATGAACCTTGCTATAAGATATAAATCTTAGAAACAAAGAACACGGAGGAGAGATGGGTTTGCTTTAATAGCATATTAAATAAGGGCATTAGCCAGTGCATCCCATTGGGAAATAAATTTAAAAGAGCTAACACTGGATGGCTTTATTGTATATTAAAAAAAGGAGAAGGTCTTCAAAAAATACAAGACTGCGGGATCATCATCAGCATTCAAACTTCGCAAAGAATGCAACAAGATATGTAATGGTGCAATTAGGGCAGCTAAGCTAAAACACGAAAGACACATAGTGGAGGGGAGCAAAAAAAAATCCCAAGAAATTCTTTAAGTATATAAACAGTAAAAAAGGGAGGACAGACCATATTGGCCCCATAAAGAATGAGGAAGGACATCTTATTACATAGGATGGGGAGATGGCGAAGGTATTGAATTTATTCTTCTCCTCAGTCTTCACGAGGGAATCGGTAGGCTTCAGTAACCAAAACTACAGTGTTTGTCCTCGTGACACATCACAGGAAGCACCCTCATGGCTAACATAGGACAGAATTAGAAATAGACTTGACAAACTTAACATTAATACCCGAGGGTACTTAGGGAACTCAGTCAAGTAATTGCCAGACCATTGTTCCTCATTTTTACTGACAGTCTACTGACTGGAATGGTACCAGCTGATCGGAGAAAAGCCAATCTAGAACCAATATTTAAAAAAGGCCCAAATACATCCCTGGGAATTACAGACCAGTTAGCCTAACATCATTAGTATGCAAGCTCTTGGAGGGGATGATAAGGGGATTTATCCGGTCTGCAGATCACAACTTTATATGTAAAGAAAGATTACCCTCGCGCCACAGTAATTATAGAAAAAGGAAAATACACAAACAAAAAAGATTATGGTTGCAGCAAAGCACCGACAGGGGTTCAAACCCTCCCCTGAGTGAGTAAAAACAAATGTATGAAAGTGGTGTTGCGCTCCTTAAATAAATATAGCAGTAAATATGTGAAGTACACAATGTACAAAAAAAAAAAAAATAAAAAAAAAAAAAAATTAAAAGTGAATATTCCTACAAACTATAAACGCATGATTTAGCATCAAAAGGTGCATTCAATAAAGTGCATACAAGTGCTCGGGTAGATATATAATAAATCCAAAGTGCACAGATTGCAGTGATAGCAGGATCTGCAGCGTGATTAAAAAACACTCAATAATCTAATATCAAAAGGTGCAACAAGGAAAAAATATATATATGACAATAAAATCATAAAAAAGTAAATAAATTATATAAAGTATATTCCACAGTCCGCATTAAATCATGCACTGCAAAAAATATATTAATCCACTCTGTGTGCAAATATCTGGTAATCCCGTGAGTGAGAAAAATATATATAACAATAAAATTATAAACAGATTAACTATATTATATAAAGTATATTCCACAGTCCGTATTGAATCATGCACTTTCAGTAAGGAGCGCAACACCACTTTCATACATTTGTTTTTAGATCACAACTTTGTCCTCATAGATGTGCCGACCGTAACTCGAATGCCGTAAGCATCCGACAAACCGCTCATAAAGCTCAGTTGAAAAGGTCCTTTTCCGTAGCAGCTTTGGTACTTTTAAATAGCTCCAAACATCGTCTTCGTACCAGGCCTCAAGGTTCTTTTCAATAACAGTCATAATGTCCCTTGGAACATAGGGGAATTCCAACCCGTACTCATTAGCTACTCTCTTATGAAGGAGTCTCTGTGACCTTGCAAGTCTCGGCAATGCACGGGCACTTCCTTCCCCGGGTGGTATGCAGGAGTTTGAGGACCATTGCACCAACGTGGCAGAGTCCCTTTTCAGTGTGGGCAAATTCACGGGTTTAGGGAGAGTCACATTTACTGTGATGGGTGTTTCCGCACTCGGCGTTCCATCCCCTGATGTTAGAGTTAGCCAGTCTGTACAAGTGGCGGCTACATCATCCCCTCCAGCCCACAACAACTCCTCTGACAATGTCCCCAAAACGTCATCATCTTCAACATCTGACAAAAATTCTAACTCTGTATCTCTGTATTCTTCTGCCGGTAAGTAGTTAACTAAAAGTGGACTCATGGTCAGACTCTTTTCCGAAGCAACCTTCTTTCGCCGATTGGATCCAGCCGGACTCGGTGGCGGAGCTTTACGTTGACTCCGGGAAGACTTTTCTGTGCCTCACTTTCTCCAAAGGAGGCATAGTAATTTCCGTAGCAGTAGTAGAAGCAGTGTCCATCTGCTCCAGAGTGGTCTCCTCAGCGGTTTCACTAACAGACGTAGCAGCATCTCCCTCGGGGATGTCAGTAACAACAGGTGTCACTGCAGTGGAAGGCTTTACTGAAGGGGCAAAAATGGCCAACTCCTCGTTTGTCACGCCCGTGGTCCAGTCCATGCGGTAGACCTTTGGTAGTGTGACTGACTGCTCCACTTTGAAAGTGTAATCTCCACACTTCCTGCATCTGGAGAAAGGCTGGGGGTTAACGACCAGGCCGTCGCACTTCCCGCACAACATACCCAGGCCTTCGATGTCTCCAGTAATGTAGAGTACGAACCGCCCCTGCGGAAGCAAGCAAATGCCCATGTCTGTGAGCATGGTACCAGGCAGCTGTATTCCTGCAGGACCCCTTCCAAGAGGCATCCTGGGTCCTGGCACAGGTTGCACACCCGGAGCACGGTACATCCTCAAAAACTTTTTCTCCAATTCCGAGAAAAATGTGGACTTGTCTTTCCTCCTTCCACAACTCACTCTCACACGGTGCCTTGTGCAGGAAAGAACAACTCAGACTCCTCCCACTAAGGTGCTCAGGTTACGCAACTTCATGTGCTTTTTGGCAAGGGCTCCTACCATGCTTATGCACCTGAAAGTGAAAGTCTGAGTAAAGATGGCACCGATGGCACAGTTACAAAACACAACCCTCTGTCCTTGCTTTACCACGTGTACAGTTTCTTTTGCGAGGTAACGGTAAAATCCCGGACGAGCCCCCACATGTAGTACTAACCCCCGAAGCAGCTGCTGGCTATTTCTGGGCTTACCGTTACCTTTCGTTCTCCTTGTGACACGTCTAGGGTATATTATTTACAAAATAATATATAGTGGGTGACTGGGGACAAAGAGAAAGCAAATTTATTAAATAATTCTTCAGCTCTGTGTATACAAAGGAGCATGGGGGAGCTTATGTCCATAATGGGGCTGGTAGTGACACAGCCCCAAATGATCCACAATTGCTCAAAAGTGATATGGTCCAGAGATATCTGAGGGAGGAGGGAGAGACGGACCTCCTATCACAATTTGGATTAGCAGCAAGGATGGGAAGTGTTATCATAATGGGGGATTTTAATTATCCAGACATAGATTGGGCAGAGGGAACCATGCATTCGTCTAACGCTCGCCAGTTCCTAAATATCTTGTAGGACAATTTCATGGGCCAGATGGTAGATGCACCAACTAGAAAAAAAAAAAAGAAACAAGGCGTTACTAGATCTACTGATTACCAACAATACAGACCTGAACATGGATGTGGAAATATGGGGCAATTTAGGAAACAATGATCATAGGTCAATTGGCTTCAGTATAAAACACACAAATAGGAACACAAAGACACTGAATTTCAAAAGAGCCAACTTCCCTAAACTATGAACCTTGCTATAAGATATAAATCTTAGAAACAAAGAACACGGAGGAGAGATGGGTTTGCTTTAATAGCATATTAAATAAGGGCATTAGCCAGTGCATCCCATTGGGAAATAAATTTAAAAGAGCTAACACTGGATGGCTTTATTGTATATTAAAAAAAGGAGAAGGTCTTCAAAAAATACAAGACTGCGGGATCATCATCAGCATTCAAACTTCGCAAAGAATGCAACAAGATATGTAATGGTGCAATTAGGGCAGCTAAGCTAAAACACGAAAGACACATAGTGGAGGGGAGCAAAAAAAAATCCCAAGAAATTCTTTAAGTATATAAACAGTAAAAAAGGGAGGACAGACCATATTGGCCCCATAAAGAATGAGGAAGGACATCTTATTACATAGGATGGGGAGATGGCGAAGGTATTGAATTTATTCTTCTCCTCAGTCTTCACGAGGGAATCGGTAGGCTTCAGTAACCAAAACTACAGTGTTTGTCCTCGTGACACATCACAGGAAGCACCCTCATGGCTAACATAGGACAGAATTAGAAATAGACTTGACAAACTTAACATTAATACCCGAGGGTACTTAGGGAACTCAGTCAAGTAATTGCCAGACCATTGTTCCTCATTTTTACTGACAGTCTACTGACTGGAATGGTACCAGCTGATCGGAGAAAAGCCAATCTAGAACCAATATTTAAAAAAGGCCCAAATACATCCCTGGGAATTACAGACCAGTTAGCCTAACATCATTAGTATGCAAGCTCTTGGAGGGGATGATAAGGGGATTTATCCGGTCTGCAGATCACAACTTTATATGTAAAGAAAGATTACCCTCGCGCCACAGTAATTATAGAAAAAGGAAAATACACAAACAAAAAAGATTATGGTTGCAGCAAAGCACCGACAGGGGTTCAAACCCTCCCCTGAGTGAGTAAAAACAAATGTATGAAAGTGGTGTTGCGCTCCTTAAATAAATATAGCAGTAAATATGTGAAGTACACAATGTACAAAAAAAAAATAAAAAAAAAAAATAAAAAATTAAAAGTGAATATTCCTACAAACTATAAACGCATGATTTAGCATCAAAAGGTGCATTCAATAAAGTGCATACAAGTGCTCGGGTAGATATATAATAAATCCAAAGTGCACAGATTGCAGTGATAGCAGGATCTGCAGCGTGATTAAAAAACACTCAATAATCTAATATCAAAAGGTGCAACAAGGAAAAAATATATATATGACAATAAAATCATAAAAAAGTAAATAAATTATATAAAGTATATTCCACAGTCCGCATTAAATCATGCACTGCAAAAAATATATTAATCCACTCTGTGTGCAAATATCTGGTAATCCCGTGAGTGAGAAAAATATATATAACAATAAAATTATAAACAGATTAACTATATTATATAAAGTATATTCCACAGTCCGTATTGAATCATGCACTTTCAGTAAGGAGCGCAACACCACTTTCATACATTTGTTTTTAGATCACAACTTTGTCCTCATAGATGTGCCGACCGTAACTCGAATGCCGTAAGCATCCGACAAACCGCTCATAAAGCTCAGTTGAAAAGGTCCTTTTCCGTAGCAGCTTTGGTACTTTTAAATAGCTCCAAACATCGTCTTCGTACCAGGCCTCAAGGTTCTTTTCAATAACAGTCATAATGTCCCTTGGAACATAGGGGAATTCCAACCCGTACTCATTAGCTACTCTCTTATGAAGGAGTCTCTGTGACCTTGCAAGTCTCGGCAATGCACGGGCACTTCCTTCCCCGGGTGGTATGCAGGAGTTTGAGGACCATTGCACCAACGTGGCAGAGTCCCTTTTCAGTGTGGGCAAATTCACGGGTTTAGGGAGAGTCACATTTACTGTGATGGGTGTTTCCGCACTCGGCGTTCCATCCCCTGATGTTAGAGTTAGCCAGTCTGTACAAGTGGCGGCTACATCATCCCCTCCAGCCCACAACAACTCCTCTGACAATGTCCCCAAAACGTCATCATCTTCAACATCTGACAAAAATTCTAACTCCGTATCTCTGTATTCTTCTGCCGGTAAGTAGTTAACTAAAAGTGGACTCATGGTCAGACTCTTTTCCGAAGCAACCTTCTTTCGCCGATTGGATCCAGCCGGACTCGGTGGCGGAGCTTTACGTTGACTCCGGGAAGACTTTTCTGTGCCTCACTTTCTCCAAAGGAGGCATAGTAATTTCCGTAGCAGTAGTAGAAGCAGTGTCCATCTGCTCCAGAGTGGTCTCCTCAGCGGTTTCACTAACAGACGTAGCAGCATCTCCCTCGGGGATGTCAGTAACAACAGGTGTCACTGCAGTGGAAGGCTTTACTGAAGGGGCAAAAATGGCCAACTCCTCGTTTGTCACGCCCGTGGTCCAGTCCATGCGGTAGACCTTTGGTAGTGTGACTGACTGCTCCACTTTGAAAGTGTAATCTCCACACTTCCTGCATCTGGAGAAAGGCTGGGGGTTAACGACCAGGCCGTCGCACTTCCCGCACAACATACCCAGGCCTTCGATGTCTCCAGTAATGTAGAGTACGAACCGCCCCTGCGGAAGCAAGCAAATGCCCATGTCTGTGAGCATGGTACCAGGCAGCTGTATTCCTGCAGGACCCCTTCCAAGAGGCATCCTGGGTCCTGGCACAGGTTGCACACCCGGAGCACGGTACATCCTCAAAAACTTTTTCTCCAATTCCGAGAAAAATGTGGACTTGTCTTTCCTCCTTCCACAACTCACTCTCACACGGTGCCTTGTGCAGGAAAGAACAACTCAGACTCCTCCCACTAAGGTGCTCAGGTTACGCAACTTCATGTGCTTTTTGGCAAGGGCTCCTACCATGCTTACGCACCTGAAAGTGAAAGTCTGAGTAAAGATGGCACCGATGGCACAGTTACAAAACACAACCCTCTGTCCTTGCTTTACCACGTGTACAGTTTCTTTTGCGAGGTAACGGTAAAATCCCAGACGAGCCCCCACATGTAGTACTAACCCCCGAAGCAGCTGCTGGCTATTTCTGGGCTTACCGTTACCTTTCGTTCTCCTTGTGACACGTCTAGGGTATGTCCCGTGGTATATGGCCTAGTAACTTGAGACTGACAATAGATCAATTTGAATGGATTTTATTTGCAAACGTCAACCATTGAACAGTCTTTTAACTTGGGATCAGAGGGTTGGAAAGGAAAGCTCAGGTACTCTCAATGTCAAAGTCTATAAACGTTAAGGAACTTGCTTACTTTGACTGCATCCAGAGAATAGCCATTCGCAGGTGGATGAGCTCTCAGGTTGGACAGTCCCTCTCTCACAAGGCCTAGCAGCCAACAAGGTGCTTACTCAGGACCAGTCTTTATCACCGATGTTGTAGCTGAACACGTAGGGAAACTAAGCTGTAGAACACTTGTAGGAAACCTGGATCTTTCAGCCCACTTGGCGATATCCCCAAGACCGGATTCTCTCGGTTACTTCAGCCCTTCCAGGCTCTTGTTAAGAAACCAACCTCACATGTGGTATTCTTCTAAAGAGTCCTCCCCTGGAATGCTTGAAGTATACTGGGTCTCTCCCAGACCGGAGACAGCACCCATCCACCTCAGAAACCTTCCTCTTGCCTTGGGCTAGCCAGCCCAGAGGCATCAAAAACACAATAGGAGAATTGATGGACTCATTTTCTTTGTTTTAGATAGAATACACAGGAGCAGCAGACAAAGAAGAAGAGGGGAAGGAGATTAGGATAAATGCCTCCTACAAATAAAGTATATACAGATTTATTAGTTAAAGGCATTTGAAAAACCAGGGATAAATGATGCTATTCAGTTTAAACTCTTTTTGTAAATCTTCTTGTAAGCAGAGTTACACCGATTTGGGAAGTAACCTGTCTCGCTAAATACACTAAATATTTGAATGGCAATGCAGGTTTTTTAATTACATATTATAGATAATATAATATGAACCATTTAGTTGGATATGATTTGCTAATCCAGATATATGGACTCAAATTCTTTCTTTAAATGATCAGTTGATGCTGATAGTAGTTTTAAAAACAAGTCCAAACTAGCTTTTGTTTTGTTTATGTGTATGGTAGTGGTGAGCACTACTGCTGAAAGCTTTGGAGACGTTCATATTTAAGGCCATTTGGCTAGCATCAGTCTAATGTTACCTTTTACCATGCAATGGTGCTGTTTCCTCTGCATAGAATTAATTACCGGAATGTCTGGCTCTGGAATGAAATACAGGGAAACGGAGTGTAATGTACAGTGCCTCATCTGGATATGCTTCTGCATACAGAACTAGTTTAGTTGCAACACCAGTGATATCAATGGAGGCCATGCCCTCTTTTCAAAACCCACTAGGGGAAGAAATGCATTGGAGCACATGTGGTCTGGCATCTCTGCGTCCTTGTGTATGAGCAGACTGGCAAAGTAGCTTACATGTTTGATATGCCACTATGGAACTACCTTGTGGTACAGTGTACTTGAACTCCAGAAATTCAGTGAGGTTTATAAGTTGAATATACAGGAGATATTCCAATGGCTGTATACAGTTTTCTTGTGGTAAGAGCAATAGCAGTGGATCACAACAGGTATACTAATATGGAACGTGAATAAATAGACTAATCTATAGCATTGGGTCCCTTCAATGCGTATACCCCCATTTTGGATATAAAGCCTTCTTACCTAGTTACATAGTAGTTAAGGTTAAAAAAAGACAATAGTCCATCCAGTTCAGCCTGTGTAGGTGTATGTGTGTCAGTGTCTATAATTATTTCCCATATCCCTGTATGTAGTGTTCTTTAAGATGCATGCTCAAAGGTAATTTTAAAAATATTAATACTACCCGCTAACACCACCAGTTAGCAACAAACATAAAGATGATTATATTTCTATATCGATGTCTGTCTCTTTATTTTTGTTATGTGTATAAATAAAAATTAAAGTCCCGGGGTTGGTTACCCTCCAGCCCTCCCCCCCCCTCCCTTTAGGATTTTGTATATAACACCACCAGTTGTGGAAGAGAATTCCACATCCTTACCACCCCGACAATGAAAAAAACCCTGCGCAACTTAAGGTTAAACTGCTTCTCCTCCAGTCTCATTGTGTGGCTCCGTGTCCTTACACCCCCTGAGACTGAATAGCTTTTTTCCTATGCTTGGATCACCATTGAGGTATTTGTAAATCACTATCATGACCCTTTTGCAATTGATGTAATTGATGTGATTGCGTAGCATAAGAGAGTGTATGCCATCATCATTACCCTGCAGATCAGTCAAAAAACTGACACAACACTCACCATTCAATTATGCAAGACAGGCCACAAAAAGGGCTAAGCACATTTAGGTGAGATTCTAAAGCCCTTATGTTGGGAATTTGGTCTTAATCTTTTAACCTTAAATAGCTGTGCACTGGATAATTAAGTCAGAATTACTGCTGAATTAATAATTTAATAAAATTATTTGAATTACATTTGGATATATAGTACTATACGTGTACTTTTGCACACCTGGTTGCTTGTGTTCGTTATTGGTAGTCTATTGCATTTAAAGAAACTTGGATCATAGACAGATCTATACGCAAACTGAAAATAACAAATGTGTAAGGGCATGTTTACACTTATAGTGTCCACTGAAGGGCATTCCTCTGTGGATCACTCTTCAGAGGGCATTTGACAAGCATTGTACATAGTTGAAGGGTGATTGTAGTATGGCCCCATTTAGGTGACTGAATCACGTTCAGCAGGCGATGCTGACCACTGGAGTACCCTGTACAACTGGAGTATAATTGGCAATGCAAAGCATAGCACTCATGGCATGGGTACTCCCTTGTCTGTTGTCTTTGCAGCTTAGGTGAGAGTGCTTAGGGGGGGCAGTAAAAATGTGGCCAAACTGTGTGCCTATAAATGGCTGAGCGCTGCTCAGCCCGACACTAATTTGTTCCAGGTGTGAGACAGAAAGGTCTCATCTCACACCCTGAACACAGTGCTGTATACTGTATGTATTGTAGTTGAGACTACATACAGTTTATACAGCATGTCCTGCAGGCACACATGCTAGTGTAGGGAATGGTTTCCATGGACCAGCTTGGCCCAAACAAACTATTTAACGTGAAAGTAAAACTGGACATCAAATTTAACCACTTCAGCTCCAGAAGGTTTTACTCTCTTCCTGATCAGATAATTTTTTGCGATACTGCACTGCATTGCTTTAACTGACAATTGAGCATATGTGCAACACTGTACCCGAATACATTTTTTTCCCCATAAATAGAGCTTTCTTTTGGTGGTATTTGCTCACCTCTGCGGTTTTTATTGCTTGCGCGATAAACAAAAAAGACGGACAATTTTGAAAAAAAAACTATATTTTTTACATTCTTACATATTCAATAAAAAATAAATAAAAAAATGTCTATATCAATTTAGGCCAATATGTATTCTGCTACATAACTTTGGTAAAAAATATCCTAATAAGTGTATATCGACTGGTTTGCGCGAAAGTTATAGCGCCTACAATTTTTTTGCGCTTAAGGGCCACCCTGCAGCAGTAAATGTACGTGGGGCAGACCTTAAGCGGTTAAAGGCCCCAGCTTTACTTTCATGTTTATATTTGATGAACCTGCCACAGGGGAGGCCTGGCGTACTACAATTCTCTTCTCTACTTCTGACATGAAAGGAGAGCACTTCAGCAGAGCTGGGAGTGTAATGCATAGAAAAGTAGAGACAGGACTAAGGTGCGAACAAGCTACGGATGCCATGAGGCTGAGGGGCTTAGTTTAACTGGAACAAACTAATAGCAAAGCTACATTGTTTGGAAATATCTTTACAAGGCATTTCCAGGAGTTTTTTTCGGATAAAATAGATTGATTTTTTTCAACCTGATTATGTGGGAATACAATTTAGGACAAAATTAATTGCGATTAATTAACAGATATTTACTGTATATACTGTATACTGTGAGGTTTCGTGCCAAGGGTTGAACTTCAAGAACTTTATGTCCTCTTTTCCAAATTCCAAAGACGTTTCCACCCATTTGTATACAAAAGAAAGTTCACTAAGGCCTGGTTCACACCTATGCGTTTTTTAGTGCATTTTCAGTTTTGCAGTAACACACTACAGTCCATTTAACATGGTTTCCTATGGATAGGAACATAATAAGAGTATGTGCAGTTGGGTTTCTTTCTGGCCAAAAGAAAACCACTAATTCACAACAACAAATACTGCACCTCTAATTTCTCTCAGTGTAGCTTTTAACTGGCCATGGGTGATTTCTGCCTCTCCATCATATGTGTTATCTCACGTCTCTCTGTTACATAAAATGCCTCATACCTCTATGTAATACTCAATATTTCAATACCTTATTAGAAGCAGTTCTTTATAAGTTATATACAATGTCTCATTCCTTTGCTAAGTTGTGATTTGTTGCTTACACATTACGGTACTTCTTTCACTTCCATATGCTGAATTGAACAGTTGGGGAATAAACTGAGAGTATAAGCTGCTGAAGAGGGCAGCAGGTAAGTGAAGCACAAGTAATTCATTGGTTCAGGGTTTTTTTTCCCAGAGATGTTTTGGTTTTGTATTTTAAAGCTTTCACCATTCAGGGTCAGCTAATGCATCAGCTTATAAGCATGCATATTTTTTTTTTTCACTTTATAAAGTTGACCACATTTATTACACATTTCTGAAAGAGGGAGTAGATGCCATGTCATCAGCCAATGACTGATTAAAAAAAAAAAACATTCAAGAGACAGCCTTGGAGATCTTTGCAAGGTAAGTTCTAAGTACAAATATCAGGAAATTATTTGAAAAAGAAAACTAAATTAGTTCACCCTGCTAATAAATACAATGAGCATAATAGTTTATATTGATAACAAACACAATGAGCATAATAGTTTATATTTTTTATTGAATAGCTCAATTTAAATGTAAAACTAAAAATAAAGACACAGTAAAAATAATGCAAAATAAAATAAAATAAAATGTAAGACTTATATAGTCTATTAAATTAATTGCCTTAATGCGGAATTTTAAGTACACACACACACAATAATTAACACACAAAATAGATAAAAAATCAAAACTGGACAAAAAGTAAATGTAATAACCATCTTTGATTTGACAAAGGGAACTGTTCTCATGGTATTCAAATGTAATAGACTTAAATTGGCTAATAATATTAAAACAACAGAGACATATAGTAAATGCATTAACATTTAAATTAACTAATTAATAGCTATATTTAAACACTTTTTTTTGTTTACAAACTATTTTTATTGGGTACAAAGAAGTGGTATATAAAAAACTTTTGTCATATGCCATAAAAAAGTACAATACAGGTAGTTTACACATAAAGATTATCAATATATAATATATGTAAACACTTTAAGCAATATATTAAGATAAAAATTAATGTATAAAAAACAAGTGACGTTAATCTAAAAATGTTTCTGAGATTGGCATATATATTTTCACAGTACTAATATCACATGTAAAAAAAACATTTTTCAAAAGTAGTAACAGTAATGATCACTGTAGTTAAGCTGTGGAATACTCTACCATATGAGGTAACAACAGAAAACATAATAAGGGAATTGGACTATGTATACTGTGATATATATTGCATTCCCCACACACAAAGTGTGTACAGTCATAACTCTAGACACTGTAAAGTTATAAAGGAGTGGTTTTGTGTGTTAAATTTGGAGAGGTTCCTCCTGAAATACATCAATCTGTCTTGGCTCATCTTTAAGGAAAGTCTCTTTGTGAAGGGGAACCTGAAGTACTATTCTTTAGACCCCAGATTTCTGAACACTGTACAAGATATTGTTCAGTCATATGGAGCGTGAAGTGGTGGTGGAATATATGGAACATTTCCAACTTTAGTGTCCCTTCAATGTACAAGTCTACTAGGGGTACATGCTGTACAGTAGTATTCTTGGTATCCCTTTCCTTTACAGCATGAGTTATGCTGAATGGATGTATGAGGCATTCCAGACTAGTTGGGATTTGACACACTGGGGACATTTACTAAAGGTGAATAGGCTGTTTACTTAACACATTGAATATTTACTGTAATCATTTTTCTCTTAGCTTAGTGATTTAGGTGAAGCTCTGCTGACTTCCATCATCTAATCATATGCAAGCAAAAACACTTTTTTAATTTCCCTTGCTTGTGGCTGGGTGTTTATTTAAATGTTATTTTTCACTGTATTCTCTAAACTAATTTATATTGAAATGAATGGAATGTGCCAAAAGGCATGTGTTTTGTACATACACCCATGTCCTGCGGCACATCAACACATTGTAATGGACATCAAGGCATCACAATTCACCTTGACATTCAATACAAAGTGCACTGCAACACATGACAACACACGTTGATGTGTGTTGATGCTTGTACTGTTTTTATTTTTTTTAGGAAGCACAGGAAACACAGAAATGCTCATGTATTATGTGAAATAAGTGAGGTCTTAAAGTGAACCTTTCCCTCTTTTTACAAAAAAAACCACATCAGAATGCAGCTCTTCATGCTGATGGGAAACAATCTTGCACTCATTAGTTACACAGTTTTTGTTATTACTAATGCTGTGTACACATGATCAGACTTTCCAGCGGACTTAGTCCAGCAGATAATCCGCTGGGCTTTCCCACACACATAGTTACATAGTTAGTAAGGTTGAATAAAGACACTGGTCTATCCAGTTCAACCTGAGTGTCTACAATTGTCCCTATCCCTGTACATTGCACACTCACATCAGTCCCTACCCTCAAGGAGCCCACAATCCAAGGTCCCCATTCATATACTAGGGCCAACTTTTGACAGAAGCCAATTAACCTACCTGCATGTCTTTGGAGTGTGGGAGGAAACCAGAGTACCTGGAGGAAGCCCACACAGGCAAACTCCAGGCAGGTAGTGTCGTGGTTGGGATTCTAACCAGTGACCCTTTTTACTGCTAGGTGAGGGTGCTAACCACTACACCACTGTGCCGCTGTAAAGACCCTACACTAACGGACTTTTCCGGTGGACAATCCGCCAGACTTTTGGGAAGAAAAAGTCAGCCGGAGCCCACACACGGTCGAATTGTCCGGATAGTCCGATCGTGTGTACGTGGCATAACAGTCACTGATTTTCTGGCTTCCTGAAACATTGGTGATGTAATCCTTGGCTCAAACCTGCATCCCAGAAAGCACCTGGCATTTCCCAGGAGGCAGACCTAAAGTTATAGGAAGTAAAGAGATTTATTTGCCCTTGGTGAAAATGGCTACCATAAAAAGAATGGGAAGGTAAAGAAAATAAGGAATGCAAAGGATAATACATCTTTCATTTATCTCTAAGTATTTGTTTGTAGATTACCATTAATATAGGTTTCTAAAGGTGCCTTTGTTATATTTTTTGTGATAAGGGTGAAGTTCCTTATTAATTTGTTTGGACTTTTACAACAAGGTGGAATTACTTCTACTTTCTATCCTGAAATATGGCAAATTCAATCTAGAGTTTCTCCTAAAAATGCAAAGGAAACATTAAAAAATGAAGTCCATTACAAAATGTTTGGTTGTCTTATATTAGGGTTTTTACTATTTTTATGGTTCCAGTAAAGGGTTGTATTTTTCATATGCATTATGTGTTGTTAATAGATCAATTCTCCCAAAAACAATATTTTATTTCTAGGTGGGTTCAGTTAGCCTCTGGTTTGTTATATCGGTGTTCTCATCCAACTCTTCATGTTACAAGTTATTTTTGAGAATAGAGAATGGGAACCCCCTCATAATGGTAAAAGTAAGCATACAGATCCTATAACTCAAGAATAAATATATAAGACAGTGGTTTACAGTTTTGGCATCTACCACTGAATAACATTTTTAACAATTTAGGAGAATTATTTAATATTTTATATGTAAGATTATTTTCCTTTGTATGTTTAATTGTGGTACATGAATAAATAAAAAAAATTTAAAAAGGTGTTGGTGCAATATTTAATCATATATTTTATTGGAACGAATAGTAAAAAATAATGCAACCAGAAGGTAAAAAAATACAGGGATACAAATCTGAAGTTTGTAAACTCAGGTAGAAAGCGAGCTTTGTTTTGGGTACTTGAAGACAGGTTTGGCAAACATTTTCACATCATAGTAATAATTTTTAAAGATGCTGGATGAAACCTCCTGATTTTTTTCTTTAATGCTTGTGAAGCTTTGATGCGACAAACCATAGGTTCTGGCTGTGAATGCCTGTTCAATTTGGGAGCTGCTGGTGTTTTAGAGGTATTACCAGCCCACTTCAGTTCAATCACATTCAAGCTCTCACATTTCAAAGAAAGGCTACTATCACTAGTAGTAATCGTTGAGTCACTATCACTGGATCCTAAGTCTCCAAAACGATTGGTGGTGTACTCACTGGATACCTCATTGCTTGTGTCTATAACAGTGGAGTGGAAAAGAGAGGCACACTCTCCTGAATATTCAGACTCACTTTGATCAGTTAAGTTCATGTACCTGTAAGCCCCAGTCTTTTTCATTGGTTTCCTGTTTTTGACCCAGACAGTTTGAGGACTTCTGTAAAAATGACAATTATGTTTTTTATCAGAATTATCTACTGTTGACTGCCAACTGTGTACCATGTGGTTCTGATCCTTCATTATTCTGGAGGAATATAAAATCTTTGAGGAAACATCAGCCTGAGATATGGATATAAATGATGGATTTCTACACTGATCAGGATATAAACTGTCTTTTGAATAGGACCTATGCGCCGCAGCAACAAGAAAAGTGGGTCTTTTTATGGATCGTTTTCTGCCTGCCTTTGATTTACAATGCTCAGTACATTCATCTTTTAACCTTATGCCTGCTTTTAGTTTTGGCTGTTCTACTATATGTACAGGGCTTGATGTTTTTTCACTGTTTCTTCTTTTTCCATTTATTAATATATTTTTAGAAGTAGAAACTGTTATTTTAACTTGGCGGGATTCTGCAGGAATGAACTTAGCTTGAACAAACTCACATTGTTCAAAATTCTTAGTTGCACATACTCCTTTTTTACAACTGGGCACTTTGGGTGACTTATGTGATATAGTTTGATCAGAAGCTTGCAATGCTTTCTTTGCAAAATGATTTAAGCTTATTAACTTGTCCTCATATATTGTACTTAAATGACTAGCAGAGAGGGATGGATTTCCTGGTGGAACTGGGAGGGTGATTTTCAGTTTCTCACTAATAATAGGATTTTGTTTGGCATCTTCATTTGACTTCAATTCTAGTTCCCTGGTGTGTTCCTGGTCTTTAATGTCCTCTTCTATTGAAGAAACCTGCTTTTGTCTTTGGAAGATGCTATTATTTATGCTGGTAAGGCAACGCTGTGATATAAGTTCCTTGTGTGATAGCGCTGGTAGAGGCCTTTTGGTGGTTTCTTGAAAAAATTCAAGTTTCTCAGTTTCTTGGCACGTTATTACTTTCGGTTCCATTTCTGCAGACAAACCAGGTCCTGGTGACAGCTCAAACATATTTTTAGAGTTGTTGTTTTCTGTAGAATACTTTTGTGACCCCGTGGACAGTGGAAATAAAGGACTCTGTAAAGCAACAGCATGGAGGGGACTTGGATATGTGTAGACTTCATTTCTGTTTTTGGAAACAAGGTCAGTCTGATATTTTGGATCCATGCATTGAAAGTTTATATCATCTTTGATGTCAAATGTTGACTTGCTTTTATGGTCACTATTGATTTGAAATACATGGTACATTTGTATGAATCTTTCAAGGTCTCCTGCAATATAAATACAGAAGGTCGTCAAAACATAAAAATGCTATGAATCACTAAATAATAAAAATAGAACTGTGTGTCTCTCGCTTTCAAGCGTTGTTATCCCATCATTTCATATTCCTGATATGTGTCTATTGTGCCATGTACTTGTGTTAAAGATTTTACTTTGTATTTATTTCTCTGTGTGAAATACCTGGTGATCCTGCCAGTCCCCTTGCTTTCCTACCTCAAAATGACCACACTGGGCATAAGCGCACATCCATCCCAGTGTGGTTAGCTTTCTGGCTGTGCTATTTTGCTTGTTTTCATTTCATTACAATCCATTTGAACCTCAAGTATGATCTTATTTGCATAATTACATTGCTGCAGTTTGATGGAGAGCCTGAGAGAGCCGTGGAAGGCGGCGGGGGGCATCTGCTTGTAATAGCAAATGAGCAGCTGGTTAGCCACTTCAATTGCTATTACAAGAGAGCTGACCCCCAGCTCTAAAAAAATATGCTGCAGGCATCATCCCAGTATAATCACCGAAAGCCCAGCAATGAATGGGTACGCCACTGGACAGGAAGTTATTAAAAGCAACAATGTCACTATTTAAACAAAAAAAACACAAACCCTGCCTGCAAAGAAAAAAAAATTAAATTTGATATTTTTGCTTTCTAGAAAAGATAGGCTTGCTGAAGAATCTTCAACAACCAACACTTCTGGTTGTGCCAGATGCCCGGTCTCCCTCCATAAACCGTGGTTTCCTTTAGTGGACCTTATGTCACTTCAGGAGAAAGTAGTGACATGGGACTGGAGGGAGAACGACAGCCCTTAGATGGAGACCCGGCATTCGACACATCTGGAAGTGTGCCAGACACTATAGATTCTTTAGCAACCTTAGCTCTTCAAGACACAGATGATCGGTGCTGCAGTCAGTACAGAACAGGTATTTTTCTTTTTTAAATATTGACAAAGTTGCTTTAAAAGAGATCTTCACCCTAGAAAGAAAAAATTAAAATTACTTTTAATAAAAGGACACTTGTTCAGGAATTTGACGCCACCCTCTCCCGGGCCATCTCATCGCTGGTCTTTGATTGCCTGGCATCAGCATGTTTACTGTGGGCAGCTGGCTGTGACTCCTTGCGGCTACACAGCCCTCTTCCCACTGCGTATGTGCAAATGAATGCTGCAGCCTTCTGGGACTTGTAATGTGTTCCAGAAGGCTGTGGAAAAAAGGGAGAAGGGGCCAAACTTCCACTTGGATCACCTAGGCAATCCTAGTGGAAGTGGGAGTGGGTACCGCTCTAAACTAGGTACCTGCTCACCCCAAAAAAATTATCCTGTTCCAAATGTGTTAGAAGCGGAGGAAGGAGTACATAAAGTGGAACTTCCCCTTAGTCATGAAGCTCCACGTTAAGCCTAATCTTTCTCTTTTTTTTACTTCTGCAGGCCTAATTTCCTATAACTGCAACAACCTGCAAGATTGTTAAAAAAAAAGCAGGGAGTATTTCTGAAGTTATGAGTAACTATCTTGGAGTAAACATGCTGTAAATTGCTGTAACAAAAATGTCAAGTGTAAGTGTCAAGTCATGTGTACTTTATCTCTATGTCTGCTTGGTGTCGGCAGCTCAGACAATATTAAAGCCAAAATATTAGCAGTAAGGATGTGGAATTCTCTTCCCCAAGCAGTGGTTTCAGGCGGGAGCATCAATAATTTCAAAAACCTATTAGGAGGGCACCTTAACAACCACAACATACAGGGCTACTATTGTACTAAAAGCACACAGGTTGGACTGGATGGGTAGTTTTTCAACCTCACCAACTATGTAAATATGCAACTATGTAGAATACCTTTAAATTCAACTTGAAGTGACCCATTCCCTGCACAAACCATAACTTAAACTAGGCATACCTGTAAAAGAAAACTATATTTACTCTTTTTTCCAATTGCTCAAGCCACAAAATGCATATCCGATTCTGAGAAATCTTCTGGTGAAGCACACAGTGAAACTTCTGGGAGTCTTCATTTCCTGGGTCCCCCACAGCTTTCACTGGTTTGTCCTGCTGACCTCCATGACTTCCTGCAGAGTCCTGCAATGACATATGTACTGTATATGTCAGCAGGTGGACCCAGGAGATCGACACTTCCACAAATGTCAGTTTCCTTGTGGACTTCAGCAAAAGATTTCTCAGGATCCGAGAGGATGACAAGGTGGCAAGGCATTCTTTTACAGAAAGACTTTCAATCATTTTGCAGAGTGAAAGGGTTTGCTATATTGCTATTTCAAACAGTAGTGAATGTTGTACATTGATCATGAAGGTTTAAACTTGTTCTTAAGGAGCAGCCCTGAAGGTTTACTTGGAGTCAATAAGAAGAAAATATTTTTGATAGATTTACCAAAATAGCATCATATAAGGCTCAAAAATACCTCAAGAGAGCAAGTGTATTTATTTTTTGTGTTTTTTTTAATAAAAAGCATACCACAACTTAGGAATAATAGGAATAATAATAATACATTGAAACTATGGGGTTGATTTACTAAAATCAAATAGGCTGTTCACTTTGCAAGGGAATTTTCCCTTGCAAAGTCATAGTTTCATAGTTAGAGGGGTTGAATAAGGACACCAGTCCATCAAGAGTGAGTGTCCCCTATCCCTGTACATTGCACACTCACATTGGTCCCTACCCTCAAGGAGCCCACAATCTAAGGTCCCCTTTCATATACTAGGGCCAATTCTGGACAGAAGTCAATTAACCTACCTGCATGTCTTTGGATTGTGGGAGGAAAACGGAGTACCCAGAGGAGACTCATGCAGGTACAGGGAGAACATGCAAACTCCAGGCAGGTAGTGTTGTGGTTGGGATTTGAACCAGTGACCCCTTTTACTGCTAGGTCAGAGTGCTAACCACTACACCACTGTGCCGCCCCTACATCACTGTGCCACCCATGTGCAAGGGAAATTAAAAAAAAAATTATTTTGCTTGCACATAATTGGATGATTGAAGTCAGCAGACCTTCATTAGGCCAAGGGAAATTTCCCTTGCAAAGTGAACAGACTATTTGTCTTTAGTAAATCAGTCCCATTGTCTTTAAATGTGACATTAGTAAATCAGTTATAAATTCTTGCTAGTAACTATGTACATTCATCAAAAGCTAAAAAAGCAGCTGCTAGCACTTTTCACATTCCCATAAGTGTGTGCATAATATTCTAAATAAATCACTGTGCAGCGCTGTGCTCCCCAAATAAATTTGAATCTTTATACTAACTTTAGGTACACAAGTGAATTAAGAGTATTCCACAATATAAATAAACATACATTTCATAAGTGAATTAAAAACATTCCACAAGATAAATGCTGTTTATCATCACATATAGTACAGGCATACCCCACTTTTATGTACACAATGGGGTTTATTTACTAAAGCTGGAAAGTGCCAAATCAGGCTCACTTCTGCATAGAAACCAATGAGCTTCCATGTTTTATTACCAAAGCTTAACCTCTCTAGCGGTAATCCCGAGTCTGGCTCAGGCTGAAATTTCAGTACCATGAGGGGTAACCTCGAGCCAGACTCGGGATCGCATCGCTGGATACAGGGAGGATACAGGGAGAGGTTACTTACTTTGTCCCCTGGATTCAGCGATGTCCTCCACGCTGTGTGTGCGAGCTGTCCTCCGCTCGATTCACACAGTGCCCGAGAGCCACCGAGCTCCGTTCCCTGCGACGTTACGACGCATGGGAGCAGAGATCAGCGCCAAATTCAAAAAAATTAAAATACACAAAACACACACAGTACTGTAATCTTACAGATTACAGTACTGTATAAAAAAAATACACATCCCCTTTGTCCCTAGTGGTCTGTCCAGTGACCTGCATGTAGTTTTATATTATAAATACAGTTTTTTTCTGCCTTGAAATTGGAGGTTGTCCATAGCAACCAAAAAGTGTCCCTTTATGTCAAAAGTGATTTTAGACCAACTAGAAAACAACGATAATAAATTATAATCACTTGCAGAATTGAGCGATAGCAATTTGTGGGGAAATTCGTCATCAAACACTAAATCTAATGACAGTGACAATTGTGCAAATGAGCAAATTTCAGTGTTTTTGGATTTGATTACATTATTGAATAATTTTTATTATTATTTATTATCATTATTTATTATATTATAAACTTTATCATACCCGGGATGTCTATTAGACTCTTGTTTGAACAGATTTAAGAGAGTTATTCCTAAGAATTGCAGGCCTACAATATAAAACGCCAAATTTCCATGCAAAATAATTGTACCGCTTTCAGCACCTAAATCAGAAATAATCATACCGCCAGGGAGGTTAATTGAACAAGCTGGGGTTAGAAGCTCATTGGTTTCTATGCAGAAGTGAGCCTGATTTTGCACTTTTCAGCTTTAGTAAATAAACGGTATGCCTCTATATAAGTCCAAAGTGACAACTGTATGCAATTGATGTGCTCGAAGAATTCCATAAAACAACTTAAAACAACTTAAATAAATGTTAATCAAGTAAAGTGCATTCCATATAGTGAATCAGGTGACAAGTCTGTTGATTGTTGCTCTATAGCCATCCACCAATCACACCTGTGATATTATTACTCCATCTGTTGCTTGAAATATACCACCACACTTGTGCCCACCCCCCCCCCCCCCCTTGGGTGTATTCTCACCTTGCGAAATGTGACCTCACAATTAAGTTGTCGCCCTGAAGTGCCCATGTAATTTATTATACATCGGCATAACAAAAAGACCCCTTAGGGAAAGAATGGAGGACATACATAATATAAGTATAGGCTATGATAAACATTACTTGTCTGTGCACTTTAAGGATAAACACAATAAGGATTATAGAGGTCTGCAATTTTGGGATCTAGAGGCCCTAAAAATCAGTGGAGGGGGAATAATTTTGTGAAAGAACTTACGGTAGTATAAATGAGTTATGGTGGATATATAAATTAGGATAATTAGAGCTATGTGGTTTGAAAGAGTTTGATTTGGGATGTTTTCTGAGTAATTACTAATATGGGAAATTTCTCACAGGGGTGTCTAACTGGCGGCCCCCCAGCTGTTGTAGAACTACAAGTCCCATTATACCTCTGCCTTTGGGAGTCATTCTTGTAACTGTCAGCCTTGCAATGCCTCATGGGACTTGTACTTCTGCAACAGCTGGAGGGCCACCAGTTTGACACCTGTGCTCTAGAGCAGGGATCTGCAAACTAGCACCCTCCAGTTGTTGCAGAACTACATGTCCCATGAGCAGGGCCGCTAATAAGCCAGTACAGCTGACCCTGTTGTACCAGGCCCGGCCAGCAGGGGGGGCCCGAGCAATCTTAACAGCATTTAGAATAATAAAGAAAAACGTCTGAATGCACCGGGCTGATAGAGGGAGGAGGAGAGCATCACCCCAGGAGCCTGGATGTCACCAACTCTCAGATAACAGGGGTCTATGGATAAGAGAAGAGTGGACATGTATTTGAACATGTATTCCTATCAGCACCCGAGCCTCCCTCCCCCCTCCTCGGGAAGGACAGAACACCGGAGCTCTCCTCGAGGCAAGATAACAGGTGACAGATTGCATTCTCCTCCTGTGATCACCATTGTTCTGCCTCTGTACAAATCTGTGCTGTAAACTTGCCCTGCACCTCAGCAGGACAGGTCTGGTGGAAGTGAAAGCTAAAATCATGAATATGTTAGGAAAATAATGGGACTTTTCAGGTACTACACACAGATGCATTTCACAAAATCATTCTTTTAATATATGTGTATGTTGAATATATTTATATAGCACCTGAAAAGTCCCAGTATATTCCTAACATATTCATAAAGTTGAGTATTAACAGCAAAGAAAGTGTATACATATATATAATACAGCCCATCTCCAGGAAATGAAATAAAGTCCAACCTTGCAGTGTGTGTGTGGGGGGGGGGGAATAGACTCTTTCACTTACCTGTTTCCATGCTCCAGCCAGCTGCAGAGCCCTCTTCCTCCACCAAACCTCATCACATCGCAGGGGGGCTGAAGTGTGAGCAACTGGGCTTAGGTGTCCGTTTATGAAGCCATGATCAGCAGTGATCCAGAGGATAGCCGCTGATCACAGCCCAACAACAGTTTATGAACCTGAGATAATCAGGGGAGAAGTATTTGAACTTGTTCTCCCGCCGATTATCTCCACACACTGAGAATACTCATTGAATGACACAATAACGGCCAGTTTATGAAGCTGCGATCTGAGCGCTTCACTGGCGATCTGTGTCAGAATTCACACTCCCCGATTCACCATCTCATAGGTGGAGAATCGGGGAGTGAAGAGGGAATGTGGGGGGATCTGAGGAGGAGAGAGGAAGATAATTAACTTCCTTATGCCTCGTTCAGACCCCCCAACACTGTAACCATGTCCCCCTGTCATATTTATGTGTATACATACATACATACATACATACATACATATATATATATACATATATATATATATATATATATAGTGTGTGTATATACATGTATATATAATGTCTGTGTGTGTATACATGTATATATTATGTAGGGGGACTCTTTATTTTACTAACATTAATCACACCGTGTGTCAGTGTATTGAGCTGTGATAATTTATCACTGCTTAATAAATTGACATCTCTGTGTATCGGTGAATTTCTAGTACTGTAATCTTGTAAAGTCTCACGAGAGTAGTATTAGGGGCCGTTCTCCAGAGTTAGAAGCGTTTGTAGATCGCTTCACTCCTCCAAGGGTGAAGCGATCTACTCCACTTTATAAACTGGCATACAGAGGAGAAAGATCTCCTCTGTGAATACCGGAGAATGAAGCAGTGAATAGATTTCACTGCTTAATAAAAGGACACCATAGTCAGTAAAACATACACAAGCTCTGTAGGGAACCATTCAGCGCTGGAAGAAGCCAGCTAAAGCAAGAAATTGGGTAAAGCTGGGTACACACACATCAAAATTCAGTTTAGCAGTAATCGGACACATTTTGATCTATGTGTAGCCCTCCATGTTAGAAGCCAATCATTATACCACCTTAGTATATTCATATGCCATCCCACATACTGACTCCTACCACCTTTGATCACTTCAAATCACTGAAGTGGTCATTGTGGTTAGAGTGTTCCTTTAATATCTCTCAGAAAAAGTTAACCTCTGTATACTGATTACATTTCATTTAATCATCCTCTAGTTGTGTTAAATTGGTGGGGGGGGGTGCTGTCTGTATACCCTAGCCTCTTGGTATAGGGCGGGGCCAGGGATGGGGCTAAAGGGGGCCCCGTCAGGTAGGCTGTACGGGGCCCCATGGTTTCTATCAGCAGCCCTGCTCATGAGACATTTTAAAACTCTGACATTCACAGGCATGACTAGGCATGATGGGAATTGTAGTTCCTGAACAACTGGAGGGCCATAGTTTGAAGACCCCTGCTCTAGAGGATACAGTTAATGGGTAGGTGCATTTTTAAAAATATTAATAGTATTTTTGTTGAATAATATTGATTTTTTAGCTATAATTAAGGTTTTTAATATATTAATATTATTATTTTACTCCCATAGGGCATTATAAATATATATGTTTAGCTTGACAGTTGTATACAGTGGTAAAAATTTAAGATTTGGGATTTTTTTTTATAACTTTGTGATTATTTGATCTATCTCTGACACGCAGTCATACAACACTGTGAAAACCCGATATATGTAATATTAGAGAAGATGGTGTAAAAAAGTTTTTATTATAGATTCCAGGGAACCACAACGGAAAGGGTGATAACATTAGGATTAACCTGGACTTTATGAATCTTGGACTCCAAAAAAATAGCGATGGCCAGGATGGATATATGGAGTGAACGCCAACCTATTCAATAGGAATCACCCTGAGAAAGCCACGTAGTGTAACGCATAGGGGAAGGGGCAGTAGGACAGCATAGGGCCTGTACCCAGTGTAGAGATACTTGCATTGCAACTTTTGTGGTGTCACGAATACACCAAATAAAAGCTACAAGTGTGTTATAGAGTGGTGCGCTGGAAGCACCTGAAATATGTAAGTGGATTTCTCATGCATTTTTAATAAACATTTGTTCTAATGATATAAGCACTATTGGCGTTTTCCCCTTTATGCATGTATTCTGATGAGACTGACATACTTGGAGACAGCAGCAATAAGGAGGAGGAGATCTAGATTGCTTTTATCTCAGCCCTGGAAAAGCTAAAAAGCACGATTTGACCAAACTTAATTGAGGTCACATTTAGCAAGGTGACAATACACCCAAAAGGGGCAGCACAAGTGTGGTGATATACTGGCATATTTCAAGCAGCAGATGGAGTAATAATATCACAGGTGTGATTAGTGGATGGCTATAGAGCAGATATATGCAATTAGCGGACCTCTAGCTGTTGCAGAACTACAAGTCCCATGAGGCATAGCAAGACTCTGACAGTCACAAGCATGACACCCAGAGGCAGAGGCATGATGGGACTTGTAGTTTTGCAACAGCTGGAGGTCCCGCTATTTGCAGATCCCTGCTATAGAGCAACAATCAACAGACTTGTCACCAGATTCACTATATGGACTGCACTTTACTTAATTATCATTTATTTAGGTTGTTTTAAGTTGTTTTATGGAATTCTTTGAGCACATAAATTGAATGAATTTATAGTTGTCATCTTGGACATATATATGTGATGATACACGGCATTTATCATGTGAAATTATTCATACTGTGGAATACTCTTAAAGTGGTTGTAAACAAACTTAAAAAAAAAAAAAACTAACACCTGCAAGACAAAGGCATAATGAGCTAGTATGCATAGCATACTAGCTCATTATGTGATACTCACCCGAGATCGAAGCCCTCGCTGCGGTGCCTGTACACAGCACCGGCCGGCGACATCACTCCCGGGGGTTACTTTCGGATATTATAAAGATTCTAATTTATTAGGGGAGCACAGCACGGCACAGTGATTTATTTTTAGGATAACATTAGTATTCACAAATTTTCTTACCAGTTGACACAGGTCTTTGGCTCCCTTTCCCTTGGATATTTGAGGGACCAGAATTTGTTCTTTTCTCATGGGTATCTCTGGTAGAAACATCAGGCGATGTGCACATAGATTTTTCATCTGTTGATCTTGGGCGGGAAATTTTGAAATTGTTTCCACATTTTTGAGAACAAGGCTTTACACCCTTGCAGGCTGATGCCAAACATTCACTATATACAGATGTGCATGAATTGGATATAGAACAGGAGCTCAAATCACTCAGATCATAAAAACCTGTTGAAAATAATAGATATTTAGTGTCGTAGTAATTGTATTGGTACCAATAATTATATATACTGTGTATATATATATATATATATATATATATATATATATATATATACACTATATATATATATATATATATATATATATATATACACAATATATATATATATATATATATACAGTGCCTTGCGAAAGTATTCGGCCCCCTTGAACTTTTCAACCTTTTGCCACATTTTAGGCTTCAAACATACAGATATAACATTTTAATTTTTTGTGAAGAATCACCAACAAGTGGGACACAATTGTGAAGTGGAATGAAATCTATTGGATTTTTGAAACTTTTTTAACTAATAAAAAAATGAAAAGTGGGGCGTGCAAAATTATTCGGCCCCCTTGCGTTAATACTTTGTAGAGCCACCTATTGCTGCGATTACAGCTGCAAGTTGCTTGGGGTATGTCTCTATCAGTTTTTCACATCGAGAGACTGAAATTCTTGCCCATTCTTCCTTGCAAAACAGCTCAAGCTCAGTGAGGTGAGAGAGTGTTTGTGAACAGCAGTTTTCAGCTCTTTCCACAGATTCTCGATTGGATTCAGGTCTGGACTTTGACTTGGTCATTCTAACACCTGGATACGTTTATTTGTGAACCATTCCTTTGTAGATTTTGCTGTATGTTTGGGATCATTGTCTTGTTGGAAGATAAATCTCCATCCCAGTTTCAGGTCTTTTGCAGACTCCAACAGGTTTTCATCCAGAATGGTCCTGTATTTGGCTGCATCCATCTTCCCCTCAATTTTAACCATTTTCCCTGTCCCTGCTGAAGAAAAGCAGGCTCAAACCATGATGCTGCCACCACCATGTTTGACAGTGGGGATGGTGTGTTGAGGGTGATGAGCTGTGTTGCTTTTACACCAAACATATCGTTTTGCATTGTGGGCAAAAAGTTTGATTTTGGTTTCATCTGACCAGAGCACCTTCTTCCACATGTTTGGTGTGTCTCCCAGGTGGCTTGTGGCAAACTTTAGACAAGACTTTTTAAGTATATCTTTGAGAAATGGCTTTCTTCTTGCCACTTTTAAATAAAGGCCAGATTTGTGCAGTGTACGACTGATTGTTGTCCTATGGACAGACTCTCCCACCTCAGCTGCAGTTCTCTGCAGTTCATCCAGAGTGATCATGGGCCTCTTGGCTGCATCTCTGATCAGTCTTCTCCTTGTCTGAGCTGAAAGTTTAGAGGGACGGCCAGGTCTTGGTAGATTTGCAGTGGTCTGATACTCCTTCCATTTCAAAATGATCGCATGCACAGTGCTCCTTGGGATGTTTAAAGCTTGGGAAATCTTTTTGTATCCAAATCCGGCTGTAAACTTCTCCACAACAGTATTACGGACCTGCCTGGTGTGTTCCTTGGTCTTCATGATGCTCTCTGCTCTTTCAACAGAACCCTGAGACTATCACAGAGCAGGTGCATTTATACAGAGACTTGATTACACATTGGTGGATTCTATTTATCACCATCAGTCATTTAGGACAACATTGGATCATTCAGAGATCCTCGCTGAACTTCTGGAGTGAGTTTGCTGCACTGAAAGTAAAGGGGCCGAATAATTTTGCAAGCACCACTTTTCAGTTTTTTATTTACTAAAAAAGTTTAAATTATCCAATAGATTTCGTTCCACTTCACAATTGTCTCCCACTTGTTGGTGATTCTTCACAAAAAATAAAAATTTTATATCTTTATGTTTGAAGCCTGAAATGTGGCAAAAGGTTGAAAAGTTCAAGGGGGCCGAATACTTTCGCAAGGCACTGTATATATATAATAAAATGAAAAGGTGGCACAGCAAAAGGGACTAAGCCGTAATATCCACTTGAAACATGTACACCAACTGCAGCAGGATTTCTAGCACATATAACATTATGGAGGTCAACAATGGCTTACAAAGCCGGTAAGTAGAGGTATGTGGAGGAAGTGCTGGCTTGTATGTTGCACCCTGGTTCATACAAACAAAACTCAAATAAAGTGAGTGCATATATGTGAATATTACTGGAAGCTTATGGCGAACCTCTGTTGGAAAAAAGCAGCATAGAAAATGGTCATAGCGGCTCCTACTGCACACAGATGAGGATCCCTATATACCCCACCTCCACTTTAACCCTACGGGGGTACCTGTTGGTAATTTGTGTATGTGTGGGATATTTTTGAATATGTTTGTATCTATTTTTGGTTGAATTGTATTAAAATGTATATTTTTTTATCTTAAACCTTGGGTCTGTGTATCAGTGTCGTGATAGTCCATTAGCCTGTCTGGGTGTCCTTGTGTATTGGTCAGCATCAGCAACTGTCCTCACATTTTCACCCTTCCACCTTTTATAGTTATCAGAAGAAATTATCACTATTGATAAATGTGATTGCAAAAAAAACTTCTTCTTTATATTGCAACAGAAAAAAAAATTGAAACTGAAAATAAGTTTTCTCAGATTAGATTCCAAACAGAGATAGTTGTGTTTTGCGACATTACTCAATTCGGAAACATGCTTCTAGTAGAAATGACCTGATATGCACTATAGTTCAGGTAAAGTGATATGATAGAGTTTCAGATTTTCTAAGGTATTGTAACAGACAAACCGTCACCTATCAAAGCTTAGATAAAAGCTACAGCAACTGTAATAACTGCAAAATTGCTGTGAACAAGAATTTTATCCTATCCTAATTTTGTTCAATCTAGGGCAGCCTTATTCAACCAGAATGCCTTCAGGTTTCTTCAGTGGTGCCTTGGCAAAATACCTAAAAATTGCATATTAGCCAGCAGGTGTATAAGGCCTGCTTTTTAGTTACACAAAGCCACATTGTGCACCATTACAACCTTCAAGCTGCTGGCCTCCTATCAATCAATCATCTGTTGATAAAAGGTACCTCTAGCACCTTCACAGCATCCTTGTTTTTTGCCCTTTCCCTGCCCCTCTCCATCAGCACTGAGGTCACATCGGCTGAGTAAAGGAGAGAAGCTGAGGGAGAAGAGAAACATTGGGTACCAGTGTGCAAAGATGTATTTGCTTTGTAGGAATAAAGTACTTCTAATATTGGGTGTCCTACGTGTGTGGATGTTGCTGCACCATGAAAAATTATTAGTAACTATTAGTATAGTTTTGTTTTTTACATTTTAGAATGGGGTGCCTTGATATTGTCTATAATTTAAAAAGAGAAGACATAAGAGGGTGCCCCAGGAATTTTATGGGCAAGGGTTGAAACCAGATGTAGAAGTAGAGATGTATGTATAAATAAAATTACAAAATGTATTATTATATTATCATTTTAAAAGGGTGCCTTGACTGAAATAAGGTTGAGAAACACTGGTCTAGGGGACAGTAAAAGCACTTTCATTTACCTGATCCTCCACTCCTCTGAGTGCACTGTCCCTCAGCATCATCACATACAATGCAGGGCTATGGACTCTTGATCATGTCAGCACCTTAGACCAGTGAAACATTTTTTATTTTGTTTAACCAGTGGGTTGAAGTCCATACATAATAATTTTTTTGTTTGTTTGTTTAACCAGCAGGTTGAACATAAAAAAAGACCAGATTCCCCCATTCACACACTCAATGCGTTAGGGGGAATCCTGCTGAGCCTTTGTATTCTGACACTGTGGGACCAGTCTATAAGCACAGAGGAGGGGAGGATCAGGTAACTGCTTCTCAACATCTTCCCTGCTTTAGAAGTTCACTGAGCAGTGAAAATTGAAAAATATTAGAAAAGAGAAAGAAGATAAAGGAGCAGCACTACTTGGACACTGATAAGTCATTTTTTTCCTTCTGGATCTTCTATCCAGACTAAACGCTCGTACACACAATGAGAATATCGGACGAATGATCATCCGTTTTTTCCTGCTAGTCTCATATAAAAAATGAAGAGGTTATTAAAGGTATGAAAATTCTAGTATGACAGAATACAGTCTCGGAAATTATGTAATGTGTTGTATTTTAATGTATTCTATCATTTCTGAGCAAGCATTGTCTTGGTCTTCCGATTTTTTTCGGAGGAATACTGCACTTATTCAACAAAAGTCATACGTTCTGGTATCGTATGAGAACATTTTTCATGTTTGTCCCTTCGGATAATTTAGCATAAACTGTCAAGATCATCTATCGAAAGCTGGGCACTAACAATCAGACTATCATACGATTTCTTCAAAAGCTGTATTTTTTGTCCAATTTTCTGATTGTGTATACTAGGTTTAACCTCCCTGGCGGTATTCCAGAGTGTGGCTCGGGGTGGATTTTCAGTAAAAAAAGTGGTAACCCCCGAGCCACACTCAGGATCGCATCGCAGGATCCCGGCAAAGTTACTTACCTTGTCCCCAGGATCCTGTGATGTCCTCCTGCTGTGTGCGCGAGCCGTGTCTCCGCTCGATCTATCACAGCGCCGGGCTCCATTCCCTGTGAGCGACGCAAGGGGATGGAGCACGGCACCAAATTCAAAAAGTGAAAAACACACTTACATATTACATTACTGTATCACATTATTTCCCCTCCCTTTTGTCCCTAGTGCTTTGTCCAGTGCCCTGCATGCAGTTTTATATTATATATACTGTTCTTTCTTCCTCGAAACTTGAGATTGTCCATAGCAACCAAAAAGTGTCCCTTTATGTCAAAAGCGGGTTTTAGACCTGATAGAAAACAGCAATAATAAATTAGAATCACTTGCCGGTTGAACTGGATGGACTGGTGTCTTTATTCAACCTTACTAACTATGTAAGAATTGAACAATAGTGATTTATGGGGAAATTCGTCATCAAACACTGAAAGTAACGACAGCGACAATTCTGCAACTGAGAAAAATTTGCTGTTTTTGATTTGATTACATTACTTAATAAATTGTATTATTATTATATTATTATTTGTTATAATTATCTAGAGTTATTTATTATCTTATAATTTATGATTTCGTGTTTCAAACTTTATCATACCTGGGAGGTCTACTAGACTCTTGTTTGGATAGATTTAAGTGTGTTATTCCTAAGAATTACAGGCCTACAATATAAAACACCAAATGTCTATGCAAAACAATTTACTGCATCAAAAATCTGACATAATCATACCGCCAGGGAGGTTGACTAAAGTCAATTCCTAATTTATAATTGCGTTATCAACCACAAAAGTAAACTTTTGATCTGCTGGTCTGTTTTCTTACCTGAGCTTGGCCTGCTATCACTTTCCAGATGTTCTGTTGATGATTTATCTCCATCTAGTTTGCGTGCACTTATTTGCTGATCAAGGCGATTCCTCAAGTGAGACTAAGACAAACAAAAAACAAGTTAGCTGGAATGTTTATGACACGGATATATACAACATCCCTTAAATGGTGGTTTGGGAAACAAGGAGGGGCCCCACTCCTTGTTTCTCTCTCAGTTTGCTGGAATTTTGGCCTCTGGTCTCCTTCAGTGGCAGCCCTGAGTATTTGGATCCACTACCTGCTCCATATTATTTCAGACATATTTGGACTTTACAGGGTGCTTCAGAGGTACTAGTGCATTGCGCCTTTTACTTTTCCACTTAAATGTTGGTTTACTCCACTAAGGAGGGCCATACATTACTCATTTTATTTCGTTCAACCAGTGGGTTGAGCCTTTGTATTTTGATGACAGGGATACTTCCCAGCCATTAGGATACACTCATCACTACTGTCAGCTCGGTGGCACTGAGTGGTTATACAGAAGTTGACATGGATCAAAATTCAGCTGGTCCCTGCTGAACCGGGCAAATTTCAATCGATGTCCCTGATGAACTAGACAAATTTCAGTCCATGTCATATTCAAACTTTTTTACCAATATATAGGATTCTTTCATTAGCATAAAAACAGACATTAATGTTTTCACTGTTAAAGAAACTTCCCATCAGGTATATATTAACAATTAACATTACAAACAGAGCTGCTGTTAGAAATTGCAGGGCACATACAGTCTCATTGACAGGGCCCTGGCCGAAAGTGACTGAGGACATAGATTTATCAGTCCCTTTCTCTGCACCCCCAGCTGCACAGATGAATGAATTGGAAGTGCTCTGAAGCTTCTTGCTCATTCACAAACTGGAGCATGGTAAACACAGTTTACTATACTTCAGTGATGAATGGACACAGGAGTGACTGGTACCAATCACTCATAGGGGGTTTATTTACTAAAGGCAAATCCACTTTACACTGGATGCCGCTGTCAAAATAATGTAATCAGTGGCTGCAGCCTCTGATTGTCTAAATATTTTTGACATGTCCTTTTCGACAAAAGTTGTGTAAATAATCTGTCAAGGTGGAGAGACAACTCACTTATCAAAAATTTCAATCCATCTATGCTAACAGTACAAATTGTATTTGGACACCCAATGCTGTCAGCTTTCAGAAACCCAAACAGTGCCTGCATCTTTTGGCTGACAATTTCCCAACAGGTTCCTTTGATAAAAGTTGACTGATGCTGACTATTAGTAGTGCCCGTCTCTTTTATCTATATGAGGATATACCGAGGGCCTAAAACGTCAGGAGAGAAGTATATATCCAGGAACTGGCACACCCTCGCAACATCATCCATCACCAGTAAGAACATCAAACTGGGGCATCTTAAAAGTTGGATCTAGTAAAGAGGAAGACGGCCCCAGATAAAGACCCCCACTTTTATGCGGTTCAACCCTGCAGGGGTTTGGAAATATGGTGAGTGGGGAACTGAAGGGGAGCACTACCGTCACTTTATGCTGTTTGCACAGGATTTTGCACAAGTCACTTTGGATTGTTTTGTGGGCAACTAGTACTATTAACTGAATCAAAACATCAAAACAACCTGATGTATTTCACTATATAAACTGAGTTTACTGTTAAAAATAAGTGTGAAATTCAAGGGTGTAATAAGATGTCCACTTGCCGCCTTCTCACTGTATCCTAACTGAGGGTGTAGCAAGATGGCGGCAATGGATTATCACTTCCCTTACAAAATCTGAAGGGTCGTCTAATCTGACAAAATACCGACCACGCATTGATCCAAATGCAGCCAATTCAGCAAGGACTCGCTGAATTTAAAACCATGCATGGGCTATCTGGCTGAACACAAGTCAGTTTATTTCAGGACTGGTGGACAAAAATACAAATTCCTCAGAAGCTAAACCAGTTGCTTTAACATATGAATTCAGCTTTATTAATGGGATTAACTGTGATCTTGGGGGTGTTCAGCATTTGTATATATTCTTTTCTAATGCAAGGGTTTGATAACTTAGGGTTGAAAAAAGAAAGTTCTTCTTGTTTAACCACTTCAGCCCAGGAAAAATTTACCCTCTTCCTGACCAAAGCACTTTTTGCGATACGGCGCTGCATCGCTTTAGCTGACAAATTGTGCGGTTGTGCGATGTTGCACCCAAACAAAATTGACTTCCTTTCTTTTCCCACAAATAGAGCTTTGTTTTGATGGTATTTGATCACATCTGCGGTTTTTATTTTCTTTGCTATAAACAATAAAAATAGCGACAATTTTGAAGAAAAAGCAATATTTTTTACTTTTTGCTATAATAAATATCCCCCAAGAATATATAAATATTCAATTTTTTTCCTCAGTTTAGGCTGATATGTATTCGTCTACATATTTTTGGTTAAAAAAAAAAATCGCAATAGGCGTATATTGATTGGTTTGAGCAAACGTTATAGCATCTACAAAATAGGATCTAGATTTTTGCCATTTTTATTATTATTTTTTTTTATTAGCAATGGCGGCGATCTGCAATTTTTATCGTGACTGCGACATTATGGCGGACACTTTTGACACTCTTTTGGGACCATTGTCATTTATACAGCGATCAGTGCTATAAAATTGCACTGATTACTGTATAAATGACACTGGCATGGAAGGGGTTAAACACTAGGGGGTGATCAAGGGGTTAATTGTGTCCTAGTAGGGAGTGATCCTAACAGTGGGGGGGGGATGAGCTACAGGGAGCAGTAGATCCCTGTCTTGTCACTTGTTTATATAGGCATCTCCCCATTCTGCCGCTCTGTGACACAATCGCGGGACACCGGTGGACATTGAGTCTGCAGGTCCCATGGGCACAGTCACGGCGCACACGGCGGGCGTGTGCATGCCCACAATGCCCCCACAGGAAGGGGACGTTCCTGTACGGCCATTTGCGCAGCCGTGCCATTGTGCAAACGTTCATTGTCGTGCACTGGTCGGCAAGCGGTTAAAAAAATCTGTGTCTCCTTCATAATTTATATAAACCTTTTCGTTGCTACTCTGACACATACCCTCTATACCTGGACCCTGATTTTTTAATTGACAGCCTTCTCTAGGCTAAAGCCTGGTACACACAATGAAATTATTGGATGAATGATTTCCATTTTTTTTTTTTTTGGATGCTAGTCTACATCAAAAATGAAGAGGATACTAAACTTTAGGGCCCATACACACAATCAGAAAATTGTACAAAAAATACCACTTTTGAAGTGATAGTGCGAGCTTTTGAGATCCAATTACGATAGTTCATCCAAAATTATCTGAAGAGACAAGCAATTTTTTGGTATCAATCAGTACAGTATTTGTCTGAAAATACAATACAAATACAGCACATTACATCACTTCCAAATCTTTATTCTGTTGTGCAAGAATTTTCGGAAGTTTAGATCCATTTTCGATATGGATACTAGCATGCAAAAAAAAACAAAAAGCTAAAGATTATTTGTCCGATAATATTATTGTGTGAACAAGGCTTAATGAAAATTTTCGTATGACAGAATAAAAATTCGGAAGTGATATAATGTATTGTATTCTATTTGTATTGTATTTTTGGATGAAAACTGTACTGATTAAACAAAAATGTTAAAACAAATGATCTGATATCTTACGAGAACAATTTTTATATTTGTCTCTTCTTCAGATTACCATACGATCTCTGCGAAAGCAGTATTTTTCATATTTTCTGATCGTGTGCACAGGAGCGACAGTTCCTTCAGTTTTTATTATATTGAGTCCAATGGTAATCTTGGGGGTATTTAGCTTTTTGTGTATTTTATTTTATAACTGAGGAGGTTGATAAATCAGGTCTAAAAGAGAAACTACAGTAGTACCTTGCATTATGAGCATAATTCGATCCAGAAGCATGCTTGTAATCCAAAGCACTCGTATATCAAAGCGAGTTTCCCCATAGGAATCAATGGAAACCGCATGTACCCAGAGGTGGGGGGGGGGGGGGGGCGCCAGAGACACTCGAAAACACTCAGAGACGAGTGTCTCCGAACGTCTCCGAGAGTCACCGGCTCCCCTCCCATCTAGCCGCATGCGGTACTGCACACCCCAGAGACTTCAATCCTGCTCGTCTTGCAAGACAACGCTCGCTACGCGAGGCAGAATTTTTTTTACTTTAGAATTTTACTGTGCTCTTGGTAAAACACAAAATGTTGCAAAAATAAACTTTGCGTTTTTATTTCAGTTTTGCAACAGTATGCTTATAAATAAAAAAAGTTACACTGTAGCTGCCTCTGCAGCTGACTACAGTGTAACTTCTGTTTATCTATATTTTTTTTTTATGCGGCTAAAAATATAATTGAATGCATTTATGTGAACTTTTTTGCCTGTTAAAGATGTATATATTCTCCTTAGCCAGTAGTATCTAGACACTGCTGGCAGACAACATGGCTGTGTCCTACACCTCTGAAGTCCTTCCTTAGGAGCAGTGGAGGCCACTCGATTAGGGGCGCAGGGGTACCGCCCTCCTAATCCATGCGTCCGGCCCTTAATCTACATGCTTAGGAGCCTGCAAAAAATAGCGCCTGCAAAGCGCCCTGAAACAGAGGCTGCTGTCTCTCCAGTGTGAAAGCCCGAGGGCTTTCACACTGGAGCGGTGCGCTTGCAGGACGGTCAAAAAAGTCCTGCAAGCCGCATCTTTGGAGCGCTGTAGGAGCAGTGTATTTACCGCTCCTAAAGCGCCCCTTCCCATAGAAAACAATGGAGCAGCGCTACAAACCTGCCTGCAAAGCGCAGCTGCAGCAGCACTTTGCGGGTGCTTTTAACCATTTTTTGTCTGCTAGTGGGGGTTAAAACTGCCCCACTAGCGGCCACATAGCACCGCTAAAAGGATGGTAAAGCGCTGCTAAATAGGCAGCCCATAGATGATTTTTTTTTTCATTCAACCTGGGGATTGAACGTAAAAGAAAAGACTCAATTCTTATAGTCACACATTGGAATTGAATAGGGGAATTACCCCCTCTGAGCTATTGTGTTCTGACAGCGGGGGGGGGGAGAGACTTCCCCTCCATCAGAACATACTGAGTGATCGTGATGCTGGCTATAGCTGGCAGCACTGTGGCATTTATCCAACAGGCTGGCTGTACAGAAGTCGGCCAATAGATCGACTTTTGTACAACCAGGTTGCCCATACATGGATCGAAATTTGGCCAGTCCCTGCACAAGCATTCGAAATTCGATCCATGTATGGCTGGCTTTAGCCTTTAGTGAATCTTTAACTTGATGTGGTGCTTTAAATAACTGACGGCAGTTCAGTTAAACAGAAAAAGATGAGTAGTTAAACTTCAAGTAACTCTTCAGTTCTACTTGAGTTAACTATTAAGAAGTAATGAGTAACATATTGAGTGGCATGTTGGTGAAAGCACTGCTTGTTCAAGAGAAAGCATGGTCAACATTAGGATTTAAAGGTTAGTGCAAGCAACATAAATGGCTCCCATGCAAGCACACACTAAACTCCAAACTTGGCTCTTGCAGAATATCTGTAATGCACACACATTCGGAATTTCAGCCAGCAAAAGACAGATGAGAGCTTATCATCAGAAAATGCATCTGTGTGTATGCTCCATCGGAATTTAGCTGTCCGAAATTTCCACCAGCAAAAAATTCATAGCATGTTCTCAATTTTCCCAACGGAAATTCCGATCGTGTGTATGCAATTCCAACACGCAAAAACTCACGCATGCTCAGATTCAACTATGAGATGGATGCTATTAGCTACTGTGTATTGAACTTCCATTTTCTAGTCCCCTCATACGTGTTGTACGTCACCGCGTTCTTGGCGGTCGGAATTTGGTGTGACCGTGTGTATGCAAGACAGCTTGAGCGAAATCCTGCCGGAATTCCATCAGGAAAACCATCAGAGCTTTTTCCCATGAGAATTCCGATCGTGTATACTGGGCATAAGAAAATATTTGCTTTCAGAACCAGTGGATGAAAGTCTCGCCTTAACACATATTCCAATGCAATCCGCTATTCCTTTCAAGAGATCCTATCTCTAACTTAAAAAAACTGCAGGTAAAAGTATAGTAAAATCAAGTATTTTAAAGTGGTTGTAAACCCTTACAAACCACTTTGACCTACAGGTAAGACTAGATTAAGTCTTACCTGTAGGTCTAAGAAATATCTCCTAAACCTATACGGTTAAGGAGATATTTGCCCGAAGACAGGCACCGATGTCTACTGCGCATGCGCCGTAAACAGCGGCGCGCAGGTGCACTGAGCGCGGCATCGTCAATGACGAAGGTGCCACGCGTGTCGGCTCCCGCGATGCATAGTAGTCCATTATGCTTTGCCTTTGCAGGGAATGAAAGAGGAAGTAAACTCATCAGGGTTTACTTCCTCTTTAAATGCTTACTTGCAGTATTATTTATTTATTCCATAAATCTTTTAAGTGCCTATAAACTTACTAGAAAAATTAACTAGCCAGTTCCATAGCACAACAGCCAGGGGAGGAGGGAAGAGGAATTATATAGATTGTATATAGAAAATGTATATACAATTTTTTTTTTAAATGTATCGCAAATTTGCAATACATGCACATTTCCCATGTTTTATCCATCCATACAAGAACAGGAAAATACAAAAAAATTTATTTAAAAAGCAAAAAATGCACTCATCTCATAAGTTCTGCTGAGCTGGGCTAAAAATATAAAGCATTGTTGTGGACTAAATGGTGTCAGCCCTGCCAAGTGTCTTTTGCTAAAGTACTCAACCACACCTACTCTCAGATATCCACAGCATATAAAGGCTAATTGTTCTGTAATCCGTGATAAGAAGTAAAAAAGTATAATAATAACCATGCCACCTAAAACTTCTAAGAAAATAGAAAAAACTGTAAAAAGTCTTTGAAAAATACAATTTTTCTAAAGTAAATTGTGCGTGATTATTTTCACCTCTATAGATAGGTCAGGAATGAAAATTCACACTGCCCTATTACACTACCTGCATTTTTTGTGCATGTCAGCTGCACTTTCCCATAGACTTCTATTATATCCCATACTTTTGAAGCACTTTTTTCAAAGTACACCAAATGTCCTGCATGTAAGACTTTTAGCGAGCTTTCAGAAGACACATCAAAACTGTGGGACATAATAGAATTGTATGGGAAAGCACAGCTAACCTGCACATAAACTGTGGGTACACTGCACTGCGGGCAAAGCGCAGCTGATCAGTGTGAAGCCACCCAAAGTACTGGTAAACAGCAGCATTCTCTGATTGTTGTGGTGGAAAGATGGGGCAGTGATGCCGCAATCTGCATCCTGTCAAATCAGAAAATGCCTTGTATTGATGGAAAAAATACAAGTCCTTTTATGAATCTCTGTTGTGGTCAGAATTCAGAGGGCAACTGTAACTGTCAGCTTTCCCAGCGGCCCTTTAGGTGTGCGATAAGCATACTTACATCGTGCCAAGCTGGACCAATGTAAGTAAGTACAATAAAGATTGTACTTGAAGTTTAGCTTAAGGCTCCAAGCACACTAGCGTTTCTATTAAGCTAAGCAAATGCTGGGGAAAATGTTGGATAAAAAACACTGGTAATAGGTGTTTGTAGTAGTGTTTTAACAGCGTTCTAAGAGTGTTTAGGAGCATTTAGGCGCATTAGCATTTTTGCATTAAAAGGAAAAAAAAAAGCGAAATAAATGCTATTAGTAGCGTTTAGGAGCAATTCTGCTGTAAAAACACTCCAAGAAACTCTACAAAAACATTTTTTTTCTGCTCCTTTAGATGCTGAAGCTCAAAAAAAATGCTAATAGCCTAAAGTAGTGTGCATGGACACATAGGGGGTTATTTACTAAAGGCAAATCGACTTTGCACTACAAGAGCACTTGGAAGTGCAGTCGCTGAAGATCGCTGTAGATCTGAGGGGAAGCTTTGAAATGAGTGGAAGCTCTGCAGATTTTAGCATCCAATGTACAAGCAAAAATGCTGTTTTTTATTTTCCTTGCATGTCCCCCTCGGATCTACAGCGGCTGCACTTCCGAGTCCACTCGTACTGCAAAGTGGCGTTACCTTTAGTAAATAACCCCCATAGAATACCACTATTTGGCTTCTAGGAGCAGAGAAAAACAGCTTCTAAGAGCTAGTGTACATGGAGCCTAAGTATAACTGAAGGCAAAACTTTTTTTGTTTTAGTTTTAGGTTTTTAGAGTGGAGAGGGATTAGAACACCTATTGAATAAAAACATCTCATTAAATAAGGCTATAGTTACCATTTAGTAAATTCCAGAAGAAGCAGAGGATGCAGAGATTATTACTTCTACCTCCAAAATTGGAAGTAAAGATAGAGTGGAGAGGGATTAAGCCAGCCATAGATGGATCGAATCACAATCCATCTAGAGGCAGGCTGATTGTACCCGAGTCGATCCACCGATCAACTTGGGTACAACCACCATGTCGGATTTTTAGCAGGTGATCATTACCAGCATTTATAGCAACTAGCAGTAATCACTGTGTTCTACACCAGGGAAGGTGACCCCCCCTCCCCCCTCCGTCTGGAGAACACAATAGCTCCATGGGAGTGATTTCCCCATAAACACTGACTGCACTCGTGTGGATGTATAAAAGAAAATTGCATCATCTATGGGCTGCTTTTATTGCTATATAGTTCCCCTTTAGGGAAATACAGGCTTCTTTCATACTGCCACGTTACAAAAACACATATGTGTCTTTGCCGCGCTTCCGATGCATTTTGCACCGGTAAAAAAAGGACATGTGAATCAAAAACCAACATCAGATGTGTTTTTGATGCATTTTTGCCATGCTTTTGATGCAGTTTTCATTGATTACATGGAGAGGTGTATTTTTGGTGCATTTTTTTAACACACCAAACATGCCCCAAAAATGCAGCATGCATGACTTTTAAAAATTCAAGAGTTCCATAGGATTTAATGATCATGCGTTTTTCTTTCACAAGTAAAGTAAAAACAAAAGAAAAACTGATCAGTATAAAAAGGCCCTGAGGGTCCTTTCACACGGGGCGGATCAGTGATGATCTCCGCTGAGCAGGCATAGGACAGGTCTGTCTCTGTAGGGACGGAACCTGTCACAGCGCCGCCCTCCCCTATGGTAGATTGGGCGACGACGGACCGCAGTGTCCGTCGTCACCCGATCCGATGACGGATGGAAAAATAGCTTTTTCCTCCGTCACACTTTTTGGGATCGGAGCGGCTCGGATGTCAGCAGACATGTCACCTCTGACATCCAACGCTCCATAGAGCTCTATGGAGCATCCGTTCAGGTTCGCCTGAAAAACTGACAGGCAGACCTGAAAGGAACGTCCATGTGAAAGGGGCCTAACTCTGTATTTGTCCTGTTTGCCATTATCACCATAAGTTTAAATTTGTAAAAAAAACTCCATCAGAACAAGAATAAAGGGGAAACCTTCTCAAGGGGACACTAGTTCTGGTGACCCTGGTGACTACCAGAGATATCCACTCACTTCCTGTTGTGGCTGTGGGACAGGAAGTGAAGGGAAATCTCCCTTATGGAAAAAAAAAGCACACCACCTCCCCTATCCATACGCCCGGCCCCCTTATCTACATAGTGTCACTGGACCATGGATTCCAATGTGGCAGGGTGTTTTTTTGAAGCACCTGGTTAGAGCCAGAGGCTCTAATAGGCTCAGAGTGCAGAGCATTGCTCTCCAAGCCCACCCAGTTTTTGTGACGATAGCAAATGAATTTTCGCTATTTTCACACAATTTTCTCCCCGCCATTCAGGAGGCATGTCGTGAGACCTGTTTCCCGATTGACCAAAGCATCAGGCGATCCTATTGGATGCCTACCACTTTAGCAGAAGAGGAGACACATGGCGGAGGAAGCTTGAGGAGGGTACACTGGAGCACCTGCACTCCAGGAGAGGAGGAGGATATCACAGCCCCATCACACGAGCAGGTAAGTGCCGGGAAAGGGGTTGCTGTCAGTGCCGCCCCCCCCCCAAAAAAAAAGAAGAACCCACCAGCCACCACTGTGTATAACCCTTCCTTAGGGGGGAAGTGAAGGGAAATTTCTCCAATGGGACACAGATGGTAAATAAACAATCTGACAGGGGTTATAACCCTCCCTTAGGCCTTTTTAACATGGGCTGTGGAAAACACAAGCATCTGAGCCATGGTTTTACTGCCCCCCTCCCCCAGCCACCCACCCAATTGCTAAATAACAGCCAGGGGAAGCTGTTCACATGCAGAAGCTGCGATGCTTTGTGTTGTGGCCGCTCTTAGCCCTTGTACACACGGTCGGAGATTCCGACGGAATGTGTCCGATGGGACCGCTTTGTTGGATATTCCGACTGTGTGTGGTCTACATCGGACTGTTTCCATCGGAGTATACGACGGACCAAGTTTTCCAACTTGTTGGTAAAATTTTCCGCCAAAATGCTTCGATCGGACATACTCCGATCATGTGTAGAGAATTCCGATCGGACAAAGTGCCACGCATGCTCAGATCAAATTCCTACACCAAAGCTATTGGCTACTAGTGTGAACGTAGTCCCGTCGTAACGAAATAACGTAATCACGTCGGATTTTCCGACAACTTTGTCCGACCGTGTGTATGCAACAGTTTCGGACAAAATCCGTAGGACCAAATCTGACGGATTTGGTTGTCGGAATCTCCGACCATGTGTACAAGGGCTAAGGCTACATTTACACTGAGGGCTCTTTCAGACAAGCGTTGAATTCTAAGGCAGCCTTAAAGTGTAATAACACACCTATAGTGTTAATGAGCATTTTGGATGCATTGTACAGGCATTCATGTCCTGTCAGGCAACACTCCTAAAAACGCCCTGTGAGGTGTTTTTTTTTTTTTTTTTTTCAAGGCTAAAATGGGAAATGATAAATTTTGATGGTTTGCAACCGCACCTTCAACACCCTGTGAACACCATAGGCGTGTTTACAGTGCATGTACGGTGTGCTTGTGGTGCGTTTTAATAGCAGTTAATGGAGGCAGCTGCAAAGCATCAATGTCTGCCAAACTGTTTTTTTGCCTCACCGTGTGAGGAAGCAATGCCAATTTTGCAGTGTGAACACTTCCATCCGCTCTCTACTTTAACAATTTTTTGTGGCCTTGATAGGTGTTCAGAAAGAACTAAAAACGCAACCCTACCGCCTATTTTCAGGGCCCGTGTAAAAGAGCCCTTAAAACAGGCATTTCATGAGTGTTTTTGAAGCGCCTGTCAAAATTGTGTGCATCGTGGCACCCAGTGGTGTTCACATAGTTGCATTAGCGTCTCATCACATCAAGATTGACCCAACAAGTGTTGTTTGCCAGGCTTTGCCGTTCCCCAAACACTTCCATTGATAGCAATGTAAATGTACTGCAAACGCACCGCAAACACGTCACAACATGCCCTTATGGCATTTACATTGTGTTTACATTGTGTTTGGGATGCATTTAGAAAGTACATACAATAAAAAAACCCGACAGAAGGGGCGTCTGGCAAACGTTATGCAGTCTGCATTGCAGAAGGGTCCGGTGTGTCTTTGGCTGCGAACCAGGTGCGAATTCAGGCAGAAATTCAGACCTGATTAGCAACTGAATCAGTATACAGGGATAAGGGTGGATAAAAATCAATGATGTTTTTAAAAAAATCTGAATTTTTTTATTTCAATTGGATCTTTTTTTTTTTTTTTTATCAAATTTATTTTAATAAAATGCTTTTGAAGTAAAAATCTAAATCTATAGATAGTTTTCTATTTAAGATACATTACAAATTTAGTTTATTCAGCATGAAATGGAGCTTAGTTATGTAGCATGAGGCTGTATCTTGTGCAATATTAAAATTTTTGGTAAACTCATTCAATGAATCCAAGCTCTGCAAGCTGAAATAACATGCACTGCATTGATGTATTCACACAATTTAACAATAACACTCAGATAAAACAAATAAAAAAGGGGGGAACTTGGGACTTTAAATGAAGCATACGACTTTGCGGTGATGAAAAAGATAGATATATAATATCATGTTTATTGGTACATATACACGTGTTGAGTCATAACAAAATACAGTGAATAATTATGCACCATGTGTTACTAATGAGCAATACTATTTATTCATTGTATTTTGTTATGACTCAACATGTGTATATGTACCAATAATAGATATTATATATTGTTTTTTGCTTCATTTAAAGTCCCAAATTTCCCCTCTATTTTATTTCTATGTATTTGTATTTATTTGTATTTGTTTATATGACATGAGTCACTGCCTCGTTTAGAGTCCCACCTACCACCCCCCTTCTCAATGAGATAAAACAAAGCTCAGGAATATTCCTTTATCATATTATTATTTTGTAAATCTAAGTACACTACAAATTCTAACTACCGGCAGGAATAAGTCCTTACATTTAAAGATCACCTGTCATTTCAGATCCATCATGGCAGTGCCTGTTAGCGGGCATCCACTCACCTGCTGCCGCCATGTTTCTCACCTTGATGTCTCACTGCCGCAACACCAGCCATCCCATTAAAGTGAATGGGACTGTCGGTGAGTCAACAGCGGGTCAGTGGGGGAGGCGATGCGGGACAGAGATGACAGTTACTCTTTAAAAATTATGATTTAAATAGAGTTTATTTAAATCAAATCCACCCTGACAGCGATGCAACGGACCCTTGCTGTGACCTGCGACTGCAGCAAGTGTGAGCTCAGCCTGAGGCTGGGTTCACACTTATGTGAATTGGATGCGGATTTCCCAGCATCCAATTCGCATGACAGGAGAGTGTGACCGGCTCTCAATGGAGAGGGTCAACACATCTCCGAGGCGGCTGTGCAGCGCACTGCAAAAGGGTCCTGTATGCCTTTGGCTCCGTTTTAGGTCCGAATTCATAACCCTTCCTTAGGGGGGAAGCGAAGGGACATTTCTCCAATGGGACACAGATGGTAAAAAACAATCTGACAGGGGTTATAACCCTCTCTTAGACCTCTTTTACATGGGCTGTGTTACCCCTGCTGTGAGCCGCATGTGATCTTAGTGTGAACCCAGCCTTAATTTGAGACAAATGCATCAAAAATGCGCCATTAACACGTCTTATTGCATTAGGTGCATTATTGGGCACTCAAACTTCTTTGCACAGCTAATTGTGCCCTAAATCTAATGCGACATGCAGAACTGACAGGCGGCACCACTTCCCAAATGGCCATTAAAGTCAATCAGGCTGTGCTGCAACTGCAAGTCAAACGCTTGGCTCGTGGTTGCAGTGCATTATTATTATTTATATACAGGATTTATATAGCGTCGACAGTTATTATACAGAATTTGACAGCGCCAACAGTTACTATACAGGATTTATATAGCGCCAACAGTTATTAAAAAGGATTTGACAGTGCCAACAGTTATTACAGAGGATTTATATAGCGCCAACAGTTATACAGGATTTATATAGCGCCAACAGTTATTATACAGGATTTATATGTCGCCAACAGTTATTATACAGGATTTATATAGCGCCAACAGTTATTATACAGAATTTATATAGCGCCAACAGTTATTATACAGGATTTATATAGCGCCAACAGTAATTATACTGGATTTATATAGTGCCAACAGTTATTATACAGGATTTATATAGCATCAACAGTTATTATACAGGATTTACAGCACCAACAAAGGTTGGCACTGTTCAGGGTGCAGCTAAGCAGCCTCTGCCAGGTGTTCAGGGTGGCTCCTAAACATCTGTTTTTTTTTATTTTGTTTTGGCTGCCAAACAGCACTTTATAAAGAGGCTAATCATTAGCATGCCATACTAATCATTGGCCTTTTTATAAAGTGCTGTATACAGAGAAAAAACAGAGCCCTCCCGAACACCTGACAGCGGCTGCTTAGCTGCACTCTGAATAGCGATCCTCTGTGAATATCTTTTCACACTTTGGCTAGTGTAAGCCTTTAGTTCTACTTCAAAACAAAAAGACTAGTATGAGCCCCCCAGTCATTCTCACAATATACTGATGGTGAACCTACCTTGTGTCCCTGTAGTGGAGTGTGCGGTAGGTGCAGCACTGCGGCCACCCTCCTGCCCTGTGTCTCCCTTAAGGTGCGGAGTTCCTGTATTCCGGCCAGTGCGGCTTGTATCCTCTCCCTGACCCTGCAGCGATCCCAGGAGCTGACAGCCATGGTGTCCCTTGCTTAGTGAGTCCCTATAGTCCTCTATGAAGGACACAAGAAGAAGGGCCCCCCAGCAGGAGGCTGGAGCAGGATGTCATGTCTACTAGAATGACCGGAGAACTCCAGTCTACACTCCGGACTGGTCGGGTGACTTTTGTGTTAATGTTTGACACCTTCCTGGACGAAACTGCTGGGATCCCTCCCTCTCCTTTCTTCCTATTCTAGTCCCTGAGCACCCCCCACTGAGCTCTACAAGCAACACTCCACCAGTCCTACAATGGTCCTCCTTTATGGCTCCAGGTCACCTCCGACAATAGCAAGGATACTGACATGTCTGGACTGATTGGACTGGAAAAAAGAGAAATGACACAAAAGTATAGATCAACACACTGATTGCAATCTCATTGTACAACCTCCACCCACACCTGAGCATAGACCTTTCACGCATTAATGTGAGCGCCACCTTTTGCTGCCCTACACCTGACAAATGCCCCAAAAGTAGCACCAGTACCTTTTTCGTGGATATTCGTGACCATTTTGTTGTTTATAACAAATGATCTCGCCCGGCAAAGCGCACATCTGCTATGGGTGCTTGGGGTGCTATCCACAATTAGCGCTCCATTCACACCTCAGGGTTTTGTAGCTTGAACCTCTAAAATGCTCAGAAGAAGAGAAGAAAAAAATCAATTATTGTCTACAAAGTTGGTTCACATCTCCACTCCAAAACGCCCGAAGCCCCAAAAAGTTTTGGAGCTGCTTTTGTAGCGCGACTCGGGCAGATTGGTGTGTTCTTTGAAGCAGCTGAAAATAGAAAACACATAGCAACGAAGGATGTGACAGATAATAGACACAAAAACACCAAAGCTCCACAACGCTTGGAAAAACACTGCACAAAAACGCTCATAAACGTGCATACAAACGCACAGCAAAATGCCCCCAAAAAGTGCAAAAATACTTCAAGCATCGCTCTTCTATGTGATTACCCAGCAGTTCAACATTGTACAGACCGGTCACTTACCTATGAATATTGCTCAACGTTTCATATCTGTGGAGGGAATCTCCCTTATGCCCTGTACACGCGGTCGGAAATTTCTGACGGAAAAGGTCCGATTGGATTATATTGCCGTAAAATCCGATCGTGTGCGGGCTCTATCGGACTTTTTCCATCGGAGATTCCGACAGAAAAAATTTGAGAGCAGGATCTCAAATTTTCCAACAAAAAAATCAGACCTGACTTTTTCCGATCGTTTGTAGATAATTCCGATCAAAGTGCCACGCATGCTCAGATCAAATTATGAGACCAAAGCTATTGGCTACTAGCCTGAACGTAGTCCCGTTGTAACGAACAAATGTCATCACATTCCGAACGATCGGCTTTTCCCTCAACTTTGTCCGGCCGTGTGTATGCAACACCAGTTTCAGATGGATTTTGTGGTCGGAATGTCCGACCATGTGTACAAGGCATTAGAATTTGCTATTTGTGTCTTTTCTTTTTTAAGTGGCCTTTTTATGACAATTATCATACTCTCTTCTACCTCTTTATGCTATCATATAGCTTTTCTGTAATATGCAAATGTTCATTTTTATCTCCAATAAAATCGAAGTGAAAGAAAAGTGCAAAAACACAACACTCAGGGGTGAATGCAGCCTATTGGCACCACAAGCGCAACCCACTTTTGAAGCGCATAGTGGCGGCTGGTGGTATATTTTTTTGGACGGCAAACAATGCACCCACAGCCACCCCCCAGGTTGGTAACCCCCACCCCCTGGTCCATCTAGGTCAAAGGGAGCACTTCCTCTGGGCGGTGGCTTCCCCTGCGTCTCCTCCTCTTTGTTATCACGGCAGCTTCCACCATGCATCTCCTCCTCCTAGGCGGCCTATAGGATCGCTTCTCCTCTTGGCCAATCAGATCACGGGTCTCGGGACCCATTCCCTGACTGGCTGGGAGGAGAATCAGAAAGACAATAGCAAATAGTAATTCGCTATTGTTACACAACTGTTTTTTTTTTAAGCCAGTTAGGGTCCCAGGCTCTAATCATGCGCTTCTGAAAAAAAAACCCCATTGGAATCCATGCGTATGGCACCCTGCATGTGGATTAGGGCCCGAGCGCATGGATTAGGGGGGCAGCACCCCTACGCTCCATATAGACGGGCGGCCGCTGGCAGCACGTGAGCAGTGCGTTTCCTAAATACACATTTTGTGTGTGTGTTTTGTGGTACGTTTATAGGAAACACACAGGAGCATGCGGCCTTGGGGTGGTCATACACACTTAAGCCCCCATTCACACCTATGCGAATTAGATGTGTGTTTCCTCTTTTCGCATCTAATTTGCATAGTAGGAGAACGTGACTGGCTCCCTATGGAGCTGGTTCACATATCTCCAGGGCGGCTGCGGAGCGCACTGCAGAAAAAACGTGTGCGTCTTTGGCTCAGTTTCAGGGCCGAATTCAGGCATATATAATCGGCCCTGATTCGTCACCCTAAAACAGGGAACAGAAACGCACAGTGCTCCTGTGCATGCCGCAGCGGGTTATAGTGTGAACCCGGGCTTAATAAATGATCCATTCATTTTTTGATTGATCTCTTCTGATAGGAATAAATGAGCTTATAATTATAGTCAACAACCTATTCAACCCATATGCCACACACTGGGAAGTGGAGTTCAATTGATATTTAAGATACTATTAGAACAATCATAATTTATCAATCACATCTCTTTTTCCCAAATACAATTTTATAATCTGATCCATTGGGATACAATCACATTCATAAACAAAGTATCTCAGTGTCACTGATTGATGCAACACAATCAGTAATTTTCCAGAGTGATGGATCAAAAAGTGATATGCAGGAATAATTGGTCCATAGTTGACAACCCATTCAATCGATATGACACACACAGGGGAAGTAGATTTTGATCAATAGTGAAAAAGAAAAAAAGATGCAATCATAAGTTATTGATCACATTTACACTGTGAGGCGTATACATCAAAATTTGGTTGTATTTATGAAGAAAGTACCTCAGTGCTGATAATTGATGGCAAACGATCAATAATATTCTGCCCTCCCTGATCGACTCAGATTGAATCTGACTGAAACTGAGTCCAAATCAGTCAGAAGGGAAGTTATGGCTATTTGCTTGTGTATGGATTTGATCACTTTATCCACTTCAGCCCCGGAAGGATTTACCCCCTTCCTGACCAGAGAACTTTTTACGATTCAGCACTGTATCGCTTTAACTGACAATTGTGCGGTTGTGTGACGTTGTACCCAAACAAAATTGACATACTTTTTTTCCCCACAAATATAGCTTTCTTTTGGTGGTATTTGATCACATCTGGGATTTTTTTTTGCGCTATAAGCAAAAAAAGAGTGACAATTTTGAAAAAAAAAACAACAATATTTTTTACTTTTTACTATAATAAATATCCCCCAAAAATATATAAAAAAACTATTTTTTTCCTCAGTTTAGGCCGATATGTATTCTACATATTTTGGTAACAAAAAATCGCAATAAACGTATATTGATTGGTTTGCGAAAATTTTATAGCGTCTGCAAAATAGGGGAAAGATTTATAGCATATAGCTTCCTGGGGAAGCGTGTAGGAAGAGTTTTCATACTGCACTGAGCTGTCCTATGAGGCTGCAGGGCTCCTGACCGTCTGTCTGGATAGTGCTGATTGGCCCTGTGCTGATCACATGCACCCTTCCAAGAAAAAAATAAAAACCTCTCTAGCAATAAACATCAAACTGAGCATGTGCAACATGACTCCAAAGGCTCTGTCTTATTTGGTCTTTTCCAGGGGGACAGTGCAGGGAGGGGAGGATCTGTGCATACAGGATCAAGCAGCCTTTTTACACAATGCAGAGGATTAACCCCTTAGGTTCTACAGTGAGTATAACAAGCATTGTAGATAATTTAGAAGACACAACTAATGCGTTTCACACTACCAAGAGTGCTTATTCAGCTATGAATATGGACTCTTGGTAGTGTGAAACACGTTAGATTTTGTTGCTTTTGCTGTGATTCATTTGATGTGTTCCTGTTTTACCAATAAAAGGCATTGAGTTTGTTTTGGAGTGCGGCCGTCCAGAGTTGTCCTAATTACATACATTGTCTGCATGCCGTTGCCTGCACGCAGGTTTCTCTACTCCTGGAGAAGCTGTCTTTTGTCTTGTGGATCTACCTAGAGCGGTGGTGTCTCCTTCATCTGAATTTCTGGATTTACTGCTACTGAGTACTTCTGTTTATACCATACCTTATAGCAGGGGTGTCCAACCTTTTGAGGAACAAGGGCCACTTTATCGACTTGGTAACCTGTCGCGGGCCACAATGAGTGTAAAGAGGGGATGGCAGGTCTGTGTCCACTCTGCATATGTAGAGCAGAAACGAATGCAGCCCGCTCTACCCAAAGGGCCCTCCGATCCGCCCAGACAGAAGGGGACAGATTCCCTTCTTTTTTTTAAGTAGATCGGATTGCAGATAGGCGGGTGTAGATGGACACAAGTCTGTTTACATCTGCCGCTCTATAGAGGTGAATGGAGAGTCCGTTTGAGTCCACCTGAAAAATAGACAGGCGGACCCAATTGGACCAATCATGTGAAAGGGGCCTAAGGCTGTTTTCACACTGATGCACAGCGGTTTACCTGCTCCTCAACTGACTTCAATCTTCACTACTTCCTCAGGATTCCTGCAGCTGGCTGGTACTGCTGACAGGTGCTGGTACTGCTGGCTGGAACTGCTGGCGGGTACTGTTGGCTGGTACTGATACTGCTGGCTAGTACTGCTGACAGGTACTGGTACTGCTGACCGGTACTGCTGGCTAGTACTGCTGGTGGGTACTGGTACTACTGATTGGTACTGCTGGCTAGTACTGCTGGTGGGTACTGGAACTGCTGGCTGGTATTGGTACTGATGACTGGTACTGTTGGTGGGTACTGGTCCTGCTGGCTGGTACTGATACTGGTGGCTGGTACTGGTACTGCTGGTGGATACTGCTGGCTGGTACTGGTACTTCTGGTTTATACTGCTGGCTGGTACCGATGACTGGTATGGATGGTGGGTACTGATACTGCTGGCGGGTACTTCTGGCTGGTACTGCTGGTTTATACTGCTGGCTGGTGCTAATGACTGGTACGGATGGTGGGTACTGGTACTGCTGGCGGGTACTAGTACTGTTGACTGGTACTACTGGCTGGTATTTGTACTGCTGGTTGGTACTGGTACTGTTGGTAATGGTAATGCTGGCTGGTACTGGTACTACTGGTTGGTACTGGTACTGTTGGTTGGTACTGCTGGCTGGTACTTCTGGTTGGTACTGTTACTGCTGGTTGGTACTGGTACTGCTGGCTGGTACTGATACTGGTGGCTGCTGTCCCAGATTACGGGTTCCTGTGTCCCGACCTGCCATCCCCAAGCATAATCGTGACAGAAGCATGCAGCTGCAATAGAGAGCAGAGCCGAAAGTTCCTGTCACAGGCGGAGTACATTTGGTATCAATGGCGGCTCCATTGTTTGCACTAATGCTTGGAGATGGCAGATCGGGAACCCGCAATCTGGGCTTGCTGACCCACCATCTCAGAGCAAGACATGGCAGGCCACATCGGGGGGCGCCGCGGGCACCCCTGCCTTATGGTCTAGATGTTTGAAGCAAAGGAAGGGCCAATTTCTAACTTTGTGTTGCAGTAAAGTGCATGTTACATGTGTTGCCATTCTTTTTGATGGGTATCCCAACACACTAAGGTAACACACGTGTTCCGGCACACTGCACAGCGTGGCAATGCATCATAGTGTGTTGTGTTTCAAATCTTCTGGCATATTCAATTTTTTTGGTACCTTGACAATGTTATGTACATTAACGCAGTGTTTCTCAACTCCAGTCCTCAAGGCACCCAAACAGGTCATGTTTTCAGGCTTTCCATTATTTTGCACAGGTGATTTGATCAGTTTCACTGCCTTAGTAATTACCACATCCGTTTCATCTGAGAGAAAACCTGAAAACATGACCTCTTGGGGCACCTTGAGGACTGGAGTTGAGAAACACTGCATTAATTTATCACAAAAATGTACATGGGTCCTAGGGCACTTTCACACTGAGTTGAGGGGGCATCGGCAGCATAGCGCTTTATCGTTGTTTTAGAGGTGCTTTTCAGCCATTAGTGGGGAGCTTTCAACCAGCGCTAGCAGCTGAATAAAGGGTTAATAGCGCCCGCAAAGCTTCAGCAGCGCTGCCTATTGATCTCAATGGGCAGGGGAGCTTTAGGAGCGTTGTATGCACAATTGTGTCTCTGGTTGCCATCACAACGGCAGCGTCGTAGGATGGTCCGCCCCGTTGTTATGGCAACCAAATGTAAGCTAGACAATAGATGGCAAAATCACGTCATTTCCTGTTTGGAATTAGCACGATGATAACAGGCACGTTACCCACTGACTCTTGGGAATGATGACACACATTTCCCAGGAGCAGAAGCACTGCAAGATATAACATACCTCGCCACAATGCCTGAAAGAGAAAAAACTAAGAAAAAAAAATTAAATAAAATAAAAAAATAAAAATAAAAATGAAGCGCCCAATGTTGTTATAATTTGCAGGATTGAGGCGATTCTTGGAAAGATGAAAATATGGGTGGAACTCCACTTTAACCACTTCAGCCCTGGAAGAATTGGCTGCTCAATGACCAGGCCATTTTTTGCGATACAGTACTTTGTGGATTTAACTGACAATTACGCGGTCGTGCAACGCTGTACGTCCTTTTTTCCCACAAATAGAGCTTTTGGTGGTATTTGATCATCTCTGCGGTTTTTATTTTTTGCACTATAAACAATAATAGAGCGACAATTTTGGAAAAAAATATATTTTGCACTTTTTGCTGTAATAAATAGCCCCAATTTTTTTTAAGAAAGAAATGTTTTTGCTCAGTTTAGGCCGATAGGTATTCTTCTACATATTTTTGGTAAAAAAAAAATAGCAAAAAGCATATATTGATTGGTTTGCGCAAAAGTTATAGCTTCTACAAAATAGGGGATAGATTTATATAATTTTTATTATTATTATTATTTTTTTACTAGTAATGGCGGCAATCTGCAATTTTTTTATTAAGACTGAGACATTATGACGGACACATCGGACACTTTTGACACATTTTTGGGTCGATTGACAATTATACAGCGATCAATGCTATAAAAATGCACTGATCGCACTAGGGGGCAATCAAATGTTAACTGTGTTCCCTATGTGTTCTAACTGTGGGGGATGGGACTGACTATAGGAGATGAGAGATTGTGGTTCCCAGCTCATAGGAACTCACAATCTCTATCTCTCCTCTCCTTACAGAACTGGGACGTGTATGTTTACACATACACATCCCTGTTCTGCCTCTTGTACCCGTGATCGCTGGTGGCCAGCGGTCATCGCTCACCGCTCACAAGCATCGGCACCCCCGCTGTGCAGTGGCATGCCTGCTATCCCGCTTAAAGAGAGCGATGTATAACTACGACGGTTCGCGGGATCGTGCCGACCTGCCCCAGTATAATGATGGCGGCTGGTCGGCAAGAGGTTAATGTGCTTTTAGGCTGCTTTTAAATTTAATGCAAGTTTGAAAGAGCCCTTTAAAGTGTATGTAAAAGCAAACCTTTTATTCCCAGTTTTGGATAGACTAGAGAAAGGTTTAAGGGCTGGTTCACATTGACAATTGCACAGAAACTCACTGTACGTTCCTGTGAGATTCACACACAGTTCTGTGCAGTACAATTGCAGCCCATGCATTTTGAATGAGCTTAAATCGCACTGCACTGCACCAAAAGTAGCTTGCTTACTTCTGTACAATCCGATCCAGTGCAGGCAAACGCTCTGTGCTTCGGGTGTCTTAACTTAATATTGACACCCACTGCAGGTTGCAACTGCAGTGCATTTTAAACATGATGCGGGATGTGGGTTTTCCACACCATGTTCTGGTGTGAATAGGCCCTAGATCATTATCAAGTTATCTTGTGTAGTCTGATTTCCCACTACATCCTGTCCTAGAGACACCACAGGAAATGAGAGGATTTCACTATAAAGTGAGCTAAATTCCCATCTTAGAGAGCTTTCACAGAAACAGGATCTTCCCTCATCTCTTGCTTGGGTGAAAGCCTTAACCTGGCCATACATGGATTGGAATTCAGCTGGTTCAGAAGGGACCAGCTGAATTTCTGTATAGCCGCCCTGTCTGTTTTTACCCACTTGATTAGTGCTGCAGGCTGTACTTGCTTATTTGAGAAAAAAATTCCATCCTGCTTATTCAAATTCTCTCTTCTCTTCTTGTTATTGTAAAAAGAAGCATCCATTTCACCCCCCTAAGAATTAGAAAATCTAACAAATGAGTGCTGGGAGTGCACGTGGGCTGTATTGGGCATTAGTGTCAGGTAGTACCTGTATATTGTGAGTACTTTAGTGTTGCATGAGCAGTGTGTGTGGATCGTTAGTATATGTGTATTGTGTGCGTGTGTGTACATGGGTCAGCAAGTGCACCTTGGTCTGCGAGTGCACATTGGTCAGCGAGGATATGTGTATTGTCTTGTTGAATACCTGTGTATTGTCTTGTTGAATACCTGTGTATTGTCTTGTTGAGTATTAGTGTCAGGAAGCTAGTTGTTAGGTAATTTGGACAGGGTATAATCCCCAATCCTCATTAAATTAGTAGGTACGATGCCCGGTGGGTGTGGACTCTGTGTACATCTTGCGGCATGTACAGTATGTGGTCCTTGATCATCTTCTCAAGGGCGAATACTGCTGTGCAAAATGTTAGCACATTGTTTTCCTGGAAACCCAGGTTCTGAATATGGGGAAGCAACTGTCAGCACTGAGAATTCCCCCCATACTAAAGGAGAGCCAGGAATGTACACGGCACATGCCGGCAGGTCCCAGCACAGAGGCGGATGGAGACAAAGAGGTGCAGGCACTAGGAAAGAGAAGATGGGTGACAGGCAGGAAGGGTAGAGGGGGAAGTTCCAGCACGCTGATCCAAGGCTGGAGCATCCCAACTAGGGATGAGCCGAACACCCCCCGGTTCGGTTCGCACCAGAACTTTCGAACGGACCGCAAATTCGTGCGAACTTTAGAACCCCATTGAAGTCTATGGGACTCGAACATTCAAAATAAAAAGTGCTAATTTTAATGGCTAATATGCGAGATGTTGTCCTAAAAAGGGTTTGGGGACCTGACTCCTGCCCCAGGGGACACAGGTCAATGCCTAAAATGTTTTTAAAAACGGACGTTTTTTGGGAGCACTGATTTTAATGGCGATTAAAGTGAAAAAAAAAGGGAAATATTCTTCTAAATATCATGCCTGTGAAGTGCAACGTGTTTCCCGTGTTTAGAACAGTCCCTGCACAAAATGACATCTAACGGAAAAAAAGTCATTTAAAACTGCTTGCGGTTTTAATATAATATCTGGTTCTGGCAATATGGATGTAAATAATTGAGAAAAATGGCATGGGTTGCCCCCCCTGCCCATTACCAGCCCCTTTGGGTCTTGTACGGATATTAAGGGGAACCCCGTACCCATATTAAAAAAAGGAAATGCGTGGTGCCCCCAGGCCCTATATACTCAGAACAGCACTATACAGACAGTGCAAACAAGACAGGGACTGTGTAGGTTTGTTGTGTTAAGTAGAATCTGTTTGTAATTTTGAACTGGTACATTTTTAAAGTGTAGCTCCAGTCAAAAAATCTATTTTTAAGCTTTTTGGAAAACATCGGGAAGGGTTATCACCCCTGTATAATTTGTTTTGTCTTTTTTCATCTCACTTCCTGTTGTCTCCTTCCGTTTGCAAGTAGGAGACGTTTGTAAGTTGGATGTTTGAAAGTAGGGGTCTGCCCTATATGCTCTGCAGAAATGGCGGAACAAGGTGTTGGTGTTGCCACAATATTGTAAGCCCTCAAAGTGACTCTTGGTGGGCGCTGGAGCGACCTGCTGTGAACGATTATATCAAGAATTGTAATTACATGCCATTGTTGAACAGTGGTAGAAAAATCGGGCCTTTGGTGGTTGTGGTGCTTGTGCTGGTGCCACAACACTATAAGTCCTCACAGTTACTCTCGGTGGGCACAGGAATGGGCCCTGCTGTGAAATATTATATCAAGAATTGTAATTATATGCCCCTGTTTAACAGGGGCTGAAAAATTGGACCTTAGGCACTGGTGCTGGTGCCACGACACTGCAACCTCTCCCATATACTCTAGTTGTAGTGCAGGAATGAGCCCTGCTGCAAAGCATTGCTTCAAAAATTGTAATTAAACGCCCCTGTTAAACAGGGGCTGAAAAATTGAGCCTTAGGCACTGGTGCTTGTGCCACGACACTGCAACCTCTCCCATATACTCTAGTTGTAGTGCAGGAATGGGCCCTGCTGCAAAGCCTTGCATCAAAAATTGTAATTAAATGCTCCTCTTAAACGGGCAGAAAAATTGGGCTGGTGGCATCACCCAGAACCAAAAATGTTCTTCCAACATATCAGCGGAGGAGGAAGAGGATAGACAATCAACATAACAGGACAGTCACTCAGCATCAGCATAGGCAGTCTTGAAGGGATGTGATATTTAAAAAAAAAATATTCGGTTACATCAGCTTCAGGTGCTTGGTAGCTGTGGGTGATCCAAGACTGATTCATCTTTATGAAGGTCAGTCGATCAACTGAGTCGGTGGACAGGCGCACCTTGTGATCGGTAACAAAGCCACCAGCAACACCGAAAGAACGCTGGATGCAGGACAGGCCAGTAGCTCAATTGCATACTGTGCAAGCTCTGGCCAGTGATCCATCCTCAAGACCCAGTAAGCCAGAGGATTTTCGGTGGGAAAGGTGTCCAAGTCTGACCTTGCCCCTAGGTATTCCTGCACCATGTAAATCAGACGCTGGCGATGGTTGCTGGAACCGATCATACCTTGGGGCTACGGACTAAAAAATTGCCTGCCTGTGGCCAATCATGGCTCTCCTCGCTGCCGGCGCTGTGATTGGCGAAGCATGCGGGGTCACAGTGCATGCTTGGCCAATCATGAGCCAGCAATGCACTGTGATGGCGCAGTGCATTGTGGGCCGTGAGCGCAAAACGAATTTGGTGCGAACGGTCCACAGAGTTCTGGCTTCGCCGAATGGGCGAACAGCCGATGTTCGACTCGAACATGCGTTCGACTCGAACACCAAGCTCATCCCTAATCCCAACAAATATGCTCCATTGAGTGACATTGGTGAAACCAGTCAGGGACCAGCACTGTTGGAGATGATGGACTCTCCTAGCTGCAGGGGGGAGAACTTCTCCAGTGAGAGTGGCGGGGGAAGCGAAGGGAAAGGAAAGACAGATACTGGTGGTAGGGGACTCAATTCTTAGAAGGACAGAGAGGGCAATCTGTAACAAAGACCTGAAGCGCCAAACTGTATGTTGTCTACCAGTCGCTTGGGTTTTGCACATCACGGATCTGGTGGACAGATTACTAAGAGGGGCTGGGGAAGACCCGGCTGTCATGGTGCACGTTGGCACCAATGACAAAGTCAGAGGCAGATGGAGTGTCCTAAAGAACAATTTTAGGGACTTGGGAGCTAAATTGAGAAAAAGGACTTCCAAGCCTGTATTCTCAGGACTACCTGTACATCGAGCCACACCAGAAAGGCAGAGGGAGATTAGGGAAGTAAACAAGTGGCTGAAGAGCTGGTGTAGTAAGGAGGGGTTTGGGTTCCTGGAGGATTGGGCCGACTTCTCAGTCAATCATCAGTACTATAGTAGGGACTGCACCTAAATAAGGAGGGTGCAGATCAGCTGGGAATAAAGATGGCCAAAAAGTTATAGGGATTTTTAAACTAAGTGACGAGGGGAGGGCCCAGAGGTAGAGATAGTCAACGTGAAACATATTCCAGAGGGTAGTATTGGGGGCATTAGTGGTAAGTTGACTAAAGCACATAAACCCTAGGTAAGTATAGTAACAAGTCCTAGTTGCAATCTCGGAACACCCCATAAGAGGACAGTATTCGACCGGTCTAAACTACGTGGTATGTTCACCAATGCCAGGAGCCTGGCGGACAAGATGGGTGAGCTTGAGATACTGTTAAAAAGGAGAATTTGGATTTTGTGGGAATTTCAGAGACCTGGTTCAACAGCTCTCATGATTGGCTGGCAACCATTCAAGGGTATATGCTTTATTGCAGGGAATAGAGAGGGTAAAAAAGGGGGAAGGGTATGCCTATATATCAAGAATAATATACAAGTGAATGTGAGAGATGACATCACTAAGGGAGCTAGGGAGGAGGTGGAATCCTTATGGGTAGAGCTCCAAAGAGATGAAGCTAAGGGGAAAATATTACTGGGAGTATGCTATAGGCCCCCTAACCTGAGGGAGGAGGGGGAGGCGGATCTCCTATCACAAGTTGGATTAGCAGCAAGGATGGGAAGTGCTATTATAATGGCGGATTTCAATTATCCAGACACAGACTGAGCGGAGGAAACCACGCATTTGTCTAAGGCTCACCAGTTCCTAAATGTCTTGCAAGATAATTTCATGGTTCAGATGGTAAATGCACCAACTTATGGAAATATGGGAAACAGCGATCACAGGTCAATTGGCTTCAGTATAAATCACACAAATAGGAAACATAAGGGGAATACAAAGACACTGAAGTTCAAAAGAAACACTTCCCTAAACTGCAAACCTTGTTAGAAGGCATGAATTGGGATAAAATCTTAGGAACAAGGACACACTTCTGCACATGCAGGATTGCTGTCTCCTATAGCAACTGTACTTAAACAGTTCCCAACTCAAAGTAACAGTTTTCTCAGCTGTACCACAACTTCTCCTTGTAGTTCTTCGGCCCCTTGAGCTCCTGTTGTCTCACTGGACCCTCTGATTCACTAACTCTGAATCCCGTGAGCTCCCTTTAAGGCTTTTGCTGTGGTATCTCCCTCAAGCATCACCCACGATTCCTTGCTGGGTCCCTAGTATTGTACTTCGGATACCTTCAAGCTTCACCCCTGCTGACTGGCTCAGTTCCTAGCTTGACACACAAGGCTACTCTGCAAGCGTCACCTCCGCTGGTTGGGTCCCTAACTTGATCACCGCCTGAAGTTTCCAGATTCTCCACTGTGCCCGTTCGGTGAGAATACTGCTCTGGTATTTGCTTCAGTTACTCAATGTGGTCCCTGGTAAAGGTGATTGGTCCCTTGGCAGCTTCCCTTCTACCTTCAACCACTGACAGATTCTCCGGTCAGCAGAACCATCACTTTTGGTTGGACTGCAAGCCGCAGTCCAACCCTGTGCTGCCCTCTTACTTCTGGATAACCTGACCTCACTCAAATATATAGGCTTGCCCAGCAGGCGAAGGAATTTAACAATATCCCTGTCCACTGGCTGAGATATCCCATATACCCATAACCTGACCTTGAGTTGTCATTCCCAACCTAATCCAAGTGCCCAGCCACCTGGTGGTAGAAGAATAAAGTACAACCAGGCCAAACTTAGGGAGAAGTCAATGGATCCCTAGTAATTAACTACAGTAGCTACTCCTGACAAGGAATTTGGTCAGGAGCTCCCTGACTAAACCCCAGGGCACTACAGTTTTATTAGGGCTAGCATCTTGGATGGGTGGAGGGATATAGGATGCCCAACTTGAATCAGAAACAACAACAGGGGACAACTTCCTTCCTCTGTATAAAATATCCTGGACTGCTTTCTTTCCTGTATATATACACAGTCCTTTGTGGATTTAGTGGCAAATGTCCATTAAAGACTAGGATCTCTCAGAATGTATCCTCTCCTTGTGTAGAATTGCTCTCAGCTATACTGCTTGCAGGCAGCCCTCCTGGCTGCTCTGCAGTTCTCCCAAGGCAAAGTAATAAAAGGATTAAGTGCGGGGCTGTCCTTTTAGAAAGCTAACTACATATAGCAGTCTTTCACTTTGAATGTTCCTGGGTGTTCTGATGTACTCACACTGTCCTCATTGGTCCCGCTGCTTTTCAAGCAAGATTCCATGTCAAATTGCTCTGCTGAATGGACCCCCCTGAGCCAGCTTGAGCCCAGCCTGGACTATGTTCTCCCCTAGACCTAGAAGAACACTCCTAGGCTGCTGACAGTCTCCTCAGCATTCCATCTTCCACCAAACTCCCCTTGCTGGCCTGAACCTCTATTTACTAGCTGCTTCAGCTGCCCTGCCAGGCCCACTGCCTGGAGATTGGCCAAGTTTCCCTAAGAATGCAGATCAACCCTCCTGGCCTCCGCCCACTAACTTCTAGAAATTTCTCCAAACTTCCAAAACTAGGGGGAGGCCCAAGAGACCTGCCAGTATGAGTCATCCATCCTGCAATAAACCCTGACCCAGATTCCAGACTCATACTTACCAGGAGCCAAATATATTTGCCTGTACGTAAACACTAGCCCACTAGAGTGTGCTACAGTTAGCAAGGGTTAAAGCACCTGTCAAGTTTTACTTCTACTGTAGGATTTGTTAAAAAAAAATATATATATATATATTTGGGGGACAGCCTTTTACCAGACAGGAAGTGAGGGAAAATCAGACAACAATAAAAAGTTGTCAGGGGCTCTAGCTTTCTTCTACTTTCCTTCACTTCCCATCTAGTACAAACGGTGTACCTAGGCAGGAAATGAGGACCAATCTCTCAAGCTGAGCTGCAGTAAAACCCTGGTAGGGATTCTAGTAATTTCTGAAATAGCCATAGCTGAAAAAAATGTATTATCTATAGATACTCTTTAAAATACTATAGATGAAAAAAATTACAAACATGATATAACAGAAACAAAGCAGACGTTTGCTCTATTGTTTCATTTTTCTCTACCACTTTGGTACTCTTTTAGATCTTCGTGTTCTGAAAGAAATAGTGTATTTCATTGTTCACTATTCATCGGGGACACCTTTTTTGTTGTTTATTAAACTAGGTCATGTGTCTACTTAAAGGTAAACTACAGATAAACACAAATTTTAATATATACATTTCCCATAAAATGTACACGGTCATATCACCCATGTCTACCCTGTCACAGAAAACAGACCCTAAACATCTGGCTGGACCAATGTCATATAAAGAAAGAAATGCAGGGTTCATCAACCTTGTGCATTATCAAAGATAACATTTATTTAAATAGTAAAAACAAGAGTAATACTCACAAACAAACATTTATAAAAGGCTTAACAGTGCTCCAACAATTCGGAATGGTGTCTCTAGACACCTGCAACCTGGACCGGATGTTAGGAGGAACCATATGGCATTGCAGACAGCTTACGCGTTACGCAGGAGTACCCTCTTCATAAGAGCCACAGCAATAGCAGACTGACCTTCTCAAAGTTCCCTCTATATAGAGCCACATCCACATGTCTAGGTGGATGCCCACCAGAGCATGCCCCACCCATCCAGATGGGCGCCGCCCACAATGTCAGTCCATCATAACAAACCATATACTATATACTATATAGTATATAGTTTATAATTAACCATTTAAGCACTAAGGGTTTTCTACATAGGGTTATCCTTACTCCCATGAACAGGGATCCATGTCCCTGCGCTAGCGACAGGTGCATCTACAGCTTCCACCAGACTTTCATCCCATATAACGACCAGGTCCAGTGTTTCCCATATCACATTATAGCATAACACTGATTATTCACCCATATCACATTCTAGCATAACACTGATTTATCACCCTAAAGTGTACCTACCCTTTTATCCACTGTATTTTTCCATCCCATGCTGTGCACCATTCATGCCAGGTGTTACTCCTTGCAAATCTGTTCACTTGTAGGGCAAGGATGGAGTGGAGGAGGTGCTGGGGGGGGGGGGGACAGGAGAGATGGGGTGCCTCCATAGATGATAAACCTGTGGTTGATACTACTTTATACTAAGATCCAACTTCTTATAGCCGTGATTCTGTGCGTTTCATATCCACCAATCCAGTGACAACACCACCACCATAAGAATTGGCCACTCACCAGATATTATTGTGAAAAGCGCCTTTGGTTCATTGATATCCTTCACACTTTGTTGCTGGATGCTGTGACGGAGGGACGTATACTTGTATTGTATCAAGGTGCTCTCTTGCGGTGATATCACCTCTAAAAGTATTCATTGGCTCCCAGGACTGGTTGCTTTGCCCCAGTATCTCTCTCGGGTTGGGAGCTTTTCAGCTCTTACCTGCCTACATACGCAAGGGACCTGGTCACATTATAACATCCTGCTGGGTATTTGGCCTCTACTGTTGGAGTGATCGCATCTGAAGGCTTCAAGGGGGCAAAACATCCATCGGCAATAATAGTTGTTCTGGCCTCCTGTCATGTTTTTAATCATATACTCTGATGGAATGTGTACCTAACACACATATAAAACATATTATTCATTATCAATGTACATACCCCCTGAAGAAGGAGATCTATTTTCTCCGAAACACGTAGGGTATTTTGAATAACTTGTATATGTACGGATCATCAGTGTATTTATGTACTCTTTGTTTTATGTATTTTTTTAACCTTTTCAATAAAAAACTTTTTTTGTATTTTCAAAATTCTGATATTGACTCAAAGTGCCTTAAAAGTCCACCTCTAGGGGTATTCCAAGATTTTGGTTCATTGATAGGGATAGCTAATCCACTCAGGGTCTATGCTTCTCCCAGCTTACAGGTATTAAACACATGTTCACCCTCATAAAAAATTAACAGCGATCATTGTGCAGTATATCTGTACATTTATTTATGAAAAAAAGGAAAAACAAGCCATATTGCTCACATTTCCAAGTGCCTATAGGTTGGCACTAAACCTTTCCGGCAGTATGAGTGGGTTTAGATGTGTTAGGGTATCGCTGTGTCTCCCAGCGTGCGTCCCAAGCCTTACTATCATTACCCGGACGTGACTTTTTGTATGTCCCAGAAGCCTCTATGCATTTTGCAAGTAAAATTGCGTCATCAGGAAGCCTTTCAGTATGCCTATTGTACCATTGTATAATTATGCGATTTATGCCTTCTAGCAATTGATCTTCGAGCTCCTGTCTTGACAGACACTTGTGTTTGTACATACCTTGGACCTCAGCAGTTTTTTTTTTCCTTAAAGAGTAAATTTATTAATATTTCAAATAAAAATTACAATATCCAAAACACTTCTGTTACAGAGGATGACATCCATAATATGAAGAAACAGTAGCATACAGATTCCAAAGGATTAGAGTCTATGCATCAGTACATACATTACTAGCATCCTGTGTATTCAGCGGTTTAATTCCAGCCTCCTGTACTTCCAGGGGAGTACCCAAGAATGCGTAACAAAAAACATAAGAAAATAATCTGAACTCAACTTTATAGATAAATGAAATTATCCATCTTTTGAAAGCACAATAATAGACCAAATGCCATTGGCATGCATAAGTATTTATTTTGCTGATTAGTATATAATCAATTCAGAGTCCCATCTTTACCACATTTATACCTCTATTTCTCCAGAGGCCGATTTAATCCAACCAGGCCATATTTTGTTAAACTTTTTAGGCAACCCCTGGAGTTGTAGGTTAGTTTATATTTTGGTAAAGCTCCATTAATCAGTTCCACCTAGTAGAGGCGTAACAGAGGCCTTGGATCCTTCCATTCATGCTTTTTTAGCATAAAAAAAGACTATCCTTAAAAAGTTTTTTTTAGAAGTTGACAATTCCTCTTCCCCAAAATCACGCAATAAGCATCTGGCCAAATCACAGATATTTGGAAGGGATAATTTTTCCTCTAGGAATTTTGTGATTGCTGCACAAAATGTCCCCACCTGAGGGCAGAGCTATACCATATGAAAATAATCCCCTACCCTTCTGGTGTTTCCATCCTACCAATCTTCTGAAGACGTGCGGATGTATAACACATGGAATTGGTACAATAAGTGTCTCCCTCAAAGAATCAGCAAGCACCCCCCTATCCAGTGCGGCAGTATAAACCTCCAATAGTTTTGATGCCAAAAACTATTTATAAGTGCCGCACCGCTCAGCTGGGTATCCGTCAAGCCCAGGGGTTTTATTTGGGTTAAGAGAAAGTATTGCAGACATAATTTCGTCAGTATTAAAGAGGAAGTAAACCCTTACAAACCACTTTGACCTACAGGTAAGCCTAGATTAAGGCTTACCTGTAGGTCCAAGAAATATCTCCTAAACCTATATGGTTTAGGAGATATTTGCCCGAAAACGGGCACCGCTGTCTACGGCGCATGCGCCGTAGACAGCGGCGCGCAGGCGCACTAAACGCGGCAGTTCCAAGAATGGAGCTGCCGCATTTGTCGACTCCCGTGCGCATGCGCGGGAGTGACGTCATCGCGGCTTTGCCGAATGACAGCGGCGGAGCTGCGAGACGCCACTCCCGTGCGCATGCGCGGGAGTGACGTCATCGCGGCTTCGCCGCTGTCATTCGGCGGAGCTGCGAGACGCCACAAGCAAGATGGATGCGGCGGACTACAGGGGACAGCGGCGACTTCGCTGGCTCCTGTGTCAGGTAAGTGACACATAATGGGCTACTATGCGATGCATAGTAGTCCATTATGCTTTACCTTTGCAGGGAAAAAAAGAGGAAGTAAACTCATCAGGGTTTACTTCCTCTTTAAAAGGAAGATCCAAATCCTTTACCGCCTCCCTGGACAGCTCCTGGAGAGGGATTGAGGCCGAAAATTGACAAAACTCCTCCTCCCCATAATCCACCCTAGATGTGTACAGATTTGAATAAAATCCAACAAACATCAGAAATATCACTTTGAGTGGTGCAAAATATACGTTGTCCATTATAAATTTGGGGAATAGAGGCTGATGCTTTATTGTGAGTGTTAATAATTTGCTATTCTTATCACCAAATTCGAATATACGTTGTGATTGGTACAGCAACTTTTTTTGGGTCTTTTCCACCAACTCTAGGTCCAGTTGGCAAGCCTTATCCCTCCAGACCCCAAAATTAGTAGAGTTAGGATTTCTAATATATTTCATTTCCGGATCTGTGGCAACCTGCTCACAGTCCCTAACCTTCCATTGCCTGTCAGATCTAAGTTTTTTATTTATCCCCGAAATAGATCCCTGGAGAGTGACTTTAACCACTTCAGCCCCGGCCTATAGTCCTATGAAGCCCACAGATGGGCACCCGCGGCATCGCTTGGGACCTGGTGCGTGTGCCCGGCGGCCGCGATGTCCGCTGGGCACTCGCGATTGCCCCGGAACACAGCAGGACCGTGGATCTGTGTATGTAAACACACAGATCCACATCCTGTCAGTGGAGAGGAGACCGATGGTGTGTTCCCAGTATAGAGGAACACCAATTGGTCTCCTCCCCTTGTGAGTCCCCTCCCCCCACAGTTAGAATCACTCCCATAGGGAACATATTAACCCCTGCAGCACCCCCTGGTGTTAACCCCTTCCCTGACAGTCACATTTACACAGTAATCAGTGCAATTTTATAGCATGATCGCTGTGTAAATGTGAATGTTCCCAAAAATGTGTCAAAAGTGTCCGATGTGTCCGCCATAATGTCGCAGTCACGAAAAAAATCGCAGATCGCCGCCATTACTAGTAAAAAAAAAAACATAAATCTATCCCCTATTTTGTAGATGCTATAACTTTTGCGTAAACCAATCAATAATCGCTAATTGCAATTTTTTTTTCCAAAAATATTTAGAAGAATACGTATGGGCCTAAACTGAGGAAAACATTTTTTTTTTTAAATTGTATATTTATTATAGCAAAAAGTAAAAAAATATTGTGTTTTTTTCTAAATTGGCGCTCTTTTTTTGTTTATAGCGCAAAAAATAAAAACCACAAAGGTGATCAAATACCACCAAAATAAAGCTCTATTTGTAGGAAAAAAAGGACGTCAATTTTGTTTGGGTGCAACGTCGTACGACCACGCAATTGTCAGTTAATTGTCAAATCACAAAAAGCGCTCTGGTAAGGAAGGGGGTAAAATCCTCCGGGGCTGAAGGGGTTAAAAGCATCCCATGTAATTCAAACAGAAACCTCCCATCTTTTTTCTGACCAGAAGTTTGCTATATCAGTGGCTGTTGACCTCTCAAAACACTCCTCCTTTAACCACAATGGGCTCAGTCTCCACAACGTATAACCCTGGGACCGGCCCATAGACATGGAGAGTAATGGGGGGAGTGGTCCGAAATGGCTCTTGGAAGATATTGTGCATCAGTCACTCTCGGCAACACCTCCCTATTCACAAAACACATATCTAGTCTGGATAAAGTGTTGTAAGAGGAAGAAAATTCAGCGTTCTTCTAGCGCCACAACTCCACCAAATGATATTGTTCTGCACACGTGGTTAGGGAGGAGTCACATTTAGAGACTGCCTGGAATCTATCCATTTCCAGGGACAGTACTGCTTTAGATCCCCTGCCATAATAACTGTGCCTTTTTCTACCTGGAGCACCCTTGCCATCACAGTATTCCATAACGCAATTGTAAATGGTGGTGGCACATAAATCACCACAAATGTATAGGGGGTATTATCTATAATGAGGATCACTTTTATAAATCGTCCAAAAGGGGTCCGTTATAACCTCCTCCAGGGTACATATCAGAGATTTTGTAACCAAGACGGAAACTCCCCTTGCATAATTAGAGTAAGTTGAGTTTAATGCATATTTTTACAAATGCCCTCTGAAGGGCCATAGTTTTAGAGCCTACCAGATGTGTTTCCTGTAGGAACTTTACATGAGGTTTATGCTTCTGTGTATAATTAAAGACTATTGCCCTTTTAGTCCTAGAGTTGAGGAGTGATGGTGTCATAAGAAGAGGTGTTTATAATGTGGGAGTGCCATAGCAAGATGATGGCAGAGGGCTCATTTGGAGCACAAAAAGCAATACATATATGAGCCCTCTAAGAGGGTAACATGCAGTATCAGACAGTGTCAACAGAGAATAGGTAACTTCAGAGATACAAAGTGGATTATCAGCAGCGTAAAAAACATGTTGAAACCTCCAACCATAAAAGTAATGATCCAGAACAAAGGAGCACATACCTCCCTCCCCCCACCCTGCCCGCAGTCCCCAACATGCTACAGGCCTCTAGTTACCCTAGTGAGGGAGTCCTTCTTTATCCAGATGGATAGAATGGGAAGGGTGATAATTTGGTGAACAGCTGAGCAAACAGTGAACCGCTTGATAGAAGGATTATTCTTTGCAGCCAGTCAACAGTGCATCAGATGCAGACAAGAGCCTATAACCAAGAGTAAGGCACATTGTAGGGCTTTGGAAATACAAACCAGGAGACCAGCGTTCCCTCAGCACACTGTCTCCCAGGTCAGGCACTACTCAATGATTCCAGCCATCTGTTAGCTTGCTTAGGAGAGGTAAAGAATTGCACTTTTCCTTTATGGACCACTCTAAGCTTTGCTGGATAGAGCATGTTATATGGTAGACTACGCTCACACTGCTCCCTGTTTCTGCGTAGCCGCTGAAAAATCTGGGAAAATAGTAATGTGATTATTGTTGTAGAGTAATTCTGGATTATTGTGAGCTTTATGAAGAATAGTTTCTTTATCCCTGAAATATAGGAAACGGGCCAGCATGGGTATGGGAGGCCAACCTGGTGGGGAAGCCCTTAGCGGCACACAATGTGCCCTTTCAATAGCAAACAGGTGGGATAAGGAGTCAGGTCCAAAGGTTTGTTTGAGCCAGGATAGTAGGAATTCCTCAGGATGTTTCCCCTCTGTGTCCTCTAGGAATCCCATAAAACGCAGGTTATTCTGGCGAAGCCTATCCTCTATATCTCCAAGCTTGGATTGCTGGAACTTGTGGTCTGCCACCACCTCCCAGACTGTCACGATGAGCGGGGTCAAATTATCTTCAACCGCACTAATGTGGTGTTCAGCAGTGTTCCGGATTTTATGGACATCGTCCTTTAGCAGGGCAAAGTCCACCCGAATGGTTTCTATTTGGGTCGATAGGGATGCATGGCAGCTTTTAATGGTCACCATGATCTGAGACAGCGACGGCTCTCCTGCCTGGGAGCATGTTGCCTCCTCATCCGAGGGTGAAACCATTTTGCCAAGGGGTCTGTAGCATCCATCCAGTCTGCCTCATCCTCTGCCCAGGGCTGGACGTGGCCACTCCTCCAGGTTTCATGCGCCATCTTGGCTGGCCTCATGGGCAAAATGAGCGAGCCTCTCCGCAGGCGATAGGTCCAAGTTTGGCCTGTATTTTACAATTTTTGTGCTTCTGGGGTGTTCCCCGACCGGTCTGTGTGGGTACCATGGAGTAAAATCTGTGTGTGGCTGCACAGGATAGTGAAGGATTTGAGCGCAGTCCGGAGCACAGAAGAAACGCTTCTCACATACTGGAAGTTGACTGACCGCAGTTTGTAGTGGGAACATTGATTTGGGAATAGCATTGTACCTCCACTTACCTCATGTAACATGTTCCCAATTTCATATTGTCTTCTGTAGCATCTCTCCATCTAAAAATGTAGCATGTCCATACTCTCTGACCCTGATTTCCTCTATTAGGTCTGCAGTTTCTCGAACTACTCTCAAGCATTACATATATTGAACATTTTATGCAACGCTTTGGTGATGTTAAGGGCTGCGTTCGAAGTCACCTTTAGCTCATGAGATGACAATCTTCTAAATACTGAATGAAGTGGCCTCAAATTCTCTATGGGAATGTGCATCAGATCGAAGTGTATAAACCTGAGGAGATGATGTATAGTTCCCTTCCACCTAGGTGAGCTAAGCTAGCCACGTTTGTCCAGTTCAGCAGGGACTGGCTGACTTTCGATCAGTGTGTGGCTGTTTCTGCTTGACAAAATTTGAATGCTTGATCAAATTCTGTCAAAGGGACATTCTGGAAAACAGAACACAACATTGCAGCAGGGGGTTGGTTGGTTTGTTTTATTTTGTTCAGTCAGCCCACTGAACAAATAAACTGTGTATAGCCAGCTTTAGCCTCAATTTGCTGCTAGAAGTGCAACAATAATATAAAACTAAACCCAATGAAAAACTGAAAAACTGGAAGCCCCCAAATCCGTGATATTCTTCTACAGTCTGGGCCTGGCCACAGGTTGTTCTTGCTGCCGTGACTCATTGTGGTGTTGTCACACTGCCTCTCATTCTTTAGGACCTTGTGAGGACTTCACAAACTGACTCATTGGAAGGTATCCATTTTACCCAGTAGTGATGTGGGAATTAAAAAAAAAGAACCTGCCACTCTGAAGTGCAAAAGCAATAATGGGGCTAGAGGGGTTTGGGTGCAGGGGGGCAATTGCCTGGTGGAGAGGAGTAAAAAGTCCCTTCCTTTGTCCTACCTAGTGCGGGATGAGGACAGAGCAGAGGCCGCCCCCCCAGCATAGATGGTGTACGCTGTGTCCAGCCCCAGGCTCCCTTTTGCAGCCAACCAGTTTGGGAACCCATAGTCGGTGCAGCAGGCGCTGTCCAGCCTGACCTGCCCAGCAAGCATAAAGGGCCTGAAGGGGAGCTTCAGCCTGGGATGGGGGTCAGGAGAAGACAGGGAAGAGGGAGAGCAGGAGGGGGGGGGGCGAGTAGCTGCACCATGGGCCACTAGGTTTTATATGTCCCCGGGGGAAGAAATTGGTCGGTCAGCCCCTGTTTGGGGGGGTATTGTTTGTGGGACGAGGGATTCCCTGGCTGGTTCTGAATCTTTAAGCTGACCATACACTAGTTGAAATTTGTATGAAAAGTTTGGTTTCAGTAACTATGGTTGGATTTTGCAATGGTTAGTGGGGTGAAATTACCATTCATTTTTTACCATAGTGACAAGAGAAGCCAAAGAAACCTAATGGAAAACAAACAGAGGCGGCTCTAGGCTTTGTGAGGCCTTAGGCAAAACTTAGACATGAGGCCCCACTCACTCCCACAATGGGAAAAATCATTCAAATAATGAAAATTAACTGTATTAGGAGGGTACAGTATAGGGGAGTGGACAGTACAGGGCGCAGGAGGGAACAGTACAGGAGGTAGGTAAGTAGGCACAGTACAGCGGGCAGGAGCATACAGTATAGGGCAGTAAGGAATAAAAAATATATGTTCTCCTCAAGCAGAGTTGTGCAAGGAAGGTGCTCTCACAGATCCTACCTATCCTGGCAGGCTGTCACAGAAAGGGGGATGGGTGAAGAAAGAAAGAAAGAAAGGATGGAAAGAAATAAAGTGAGGGGGGTGGAGGAAGAAGGGAAGGAAGGGCACCCCCCTACATCCATGTACTCACTAGGAGGCAGGAGGGACTGGATGGATGGATGAATCTGACTCCACTTTTCCTTTTCTGTTTGCTGAGCTTCAGCTTCAATCTTCCCGCCCACACATCCCCTTCTCTGAGGCAGAACAGAGAACATTGCTGAGGAGACAGACACAGGAGGAGAGGGCAAGAGGAGGAGAAGCAGAAGCTCTCTCTCCTCTCCTGTCTGGCTGTACGGGCAGCAGGGGGGGTGAGGAGATCTGTCAGAGCTGACTCTGCTGAGTGGCTCTCCCTGTCTGTGATCCAGAGCTGTACGTGAGCTCCGATCACACGGTAACTCACTCGCAGCCTGTATCTCTCCCTGTAGCAGAGTGAGGGGACTCAGGACTATGTGATGGCGGAGATCTCTTCTGTTGGAAGAGGCAGCTCTCTAATTAGGCAAACTAGGCGGCCGCGAGGCCCCTGTGAATGCGAGGCCTGAGGTGACCACTTAATTAGAGAGCCCCTCTGAAAACAAATTTCTAAGGAGCGACGAGAGGGAGGTAAAAGCAGGCAGTGGGGCTGTGATTTTACTGTACCCTAACTGCCCATTTAAAGTAGGGCATGCAGCTTCTCAGGATTGCTTTTCAGAGGGGCAGCTGCACATCAAAACATTCTCACTCAGGAAATTCTATTCATATCAAAATTGAATGTTAAAAGCAAACAAAATGCTTTCGAACAACCACATCAAGTTTTTTGCCATTATTAAATTTGCCCACGAGCTTTAAGGTAATATTAGTGACTGCATCCTATCAAACGCAGTCATTGTTCAGGTATTAAAGTAGCTGCAGGTGTTATGACTTGAATAAAGTAGCCACCATCCACTATGTATAGCTAACCTTACATTCTAGGTACTTATTACTTATTTTATGCTATAATAGCAGTTTATCTAGTAATATTAGGGCTGCTGATTTGGTTCACAAATAGTTATATGCAGTGCTAATTCTAAAGAAGGTTATTTATGATATTTGACATGTTGTTACATTTCTCGTAATGATAATTTGAGGCTTAGTTTATACTTGAGGTTAGGGAGTTCTAAAAATAAGCAGATGAGCTGTGTTTTTTCTGCCCTCCACCTACACCCCCTCACCTTTAAACTGCAAAGCCAACTGGATGGGGGTGTACACATGGCATGAGGATTTGCTTTGTGGCATGGCAAAAATGGTCCCACCTGTCATGTTTGGTGGCCATACATTCAAGTAAATGTGGCAGTTCTGCAACTGTGAGCAAAATGCTAGGCCCCTGGTTGTTAGTGTGCTATTCCCATTTGAAAAGCTGTTTGACTGTCACAGAAAAAAAAGCAGACATTCAGGAGGCAGCATTTTTACCTACTGAATGTCTGTCAGTTGCGTCTGCACCACTCTGGGAAAAGTGATCCACCATTGATTGCTCTTCACGGAGCAATGCAGGTGTAAATAAGCCTTTTTAATCTGTCAGTTTGTGTCTTATTTCCATATTATACGATGTGTGCCGTTACCTACTGTCTTCAACATTGATAGAGATTTTTGTACATCATTTGTATTAAATATACACTGAGCAAAATTATAAATGCAACACTTTTGTGTTTGCCCCTATTTACCATGAGCTGAACTTAAAGATCTACAACTTTTTTTATGTACACATTTTTCTATGTTAGTGAGCACTTCTCCTTTGCCGAGATAATCCATCCACCTCACAGGTGTGGCATATCAAGATGCTGATTAGACAGCATGATTATTGCACAGGTGTGCCTTAGGCTGGCCAAAGTAAAAGGCCACTCTAAAATGTGCAGTTTTATCACACAGCACAATGCCACAGATGTTGCAAGTTTTGAGGGAGCGTGCAATTGGCATACTGACTGCAGGAATGTTCACCAGAGCTGTTGCCCTTGAAATAAATGTTAATTTCTCTACCCTACTCGGTGGTGTTCTCTTTCGAGAATTCCTTGATAACTTTGTTATTGTCTACCTAGTCGACATTATTTCTGCCACATTGGAACTCAATCGAACCCATGTAAAGTGCTTGCAACTCTCAGAGGACATGGGCTTATGTCAAGGCAGAAAAGTGTGACTTTGAGAAAACAGTCATTCTGTTTTTGGGACTTGTTAACTCCACTGAAGGGATCTCAATGGACCCACAAAAAGTAAAGGCAATTCTGGAATGGCCAGCCCCTGTAGACTCGGTAGAGAAGGTTCTGGGCTGGAGGGCTAGGTACAGTAAGCAAGCATTCTTGAAAGCTCTGAATTTCTTACGATCCACCAGAAAACGTTCGGATGTAGGAACTCTTGGTTCAAGAGGTGCCACCATTACTGCGGAAGTTAAACTGGCCTGATCTTGTGTAGAAGAGGTGCATGTTGTGTTGGAAGATGATGGGCCTGAGTCTGCAGGAGCAGGAGAAACCGTCAGATGCTGCAGACGACCCTCCAATTGGAAATAGCCTTCCTGGAGCCTCTGTACTGCCTGAGTAAGAGCAGAGACCTGCTGGCACAGGGCCTTGAGTGGGGTACCAGCTCTGACAGCCTCTGACATGACTGGATTGTACTGTCAGGTGCCTTATCTGAGGTCAAGATGCTGAGAGAGGCTTCCCTTGTGGCTAAGCACAGTTTAACCCTGAAGGTGGTATAGGGCTCAAAGAAGCATGGGTTGCCAGCAGGTTGAAGAGGGCTTGAGCTGACTTGGAGTCTACTTGTGGTGGCAGCAAAGGTGTGAAAGCAAGTCCCTGTAGTCTGTAACTGGATAAAGATGATTGTGTATACAGGCCAATCAGTAAAGGCCTGGCTGAGGGTCAAACACTGGTAGTCAGGCAGGTACAGGTGATAGCAAAGTCTGTGAGCCAAGCAGGGGGTCAAACACTGGTAATCAAGCAGGTGCAGGTAATAGCAAAGTCTGTGAGCCAAGCCAGGGGTCAAACACTGGAGAAGAGATCAGAGCAGGTCAGGAGGCCAGCCTCGTCACAACAGGAATCACTTGGAAGGACAAATGCAGGTTCAGGAACAGGGGAGAGCTGAAAACAATTCAGCAATTTGGAGAAGATATGGGCAGCATTTTATAGGCCATCAGAGAGTCCTGATTGTCACGAAATGCATGTGCCACCAATGTCCCATTCTGACGCGCACCCACATGCAGTAAAACTGCCATCCTTCTGCAGGAACATGGTGATAACGCCTGCTATAGCTATTTCTCTGACAGCCTGATGGTGTTCCCTGCATGTTGGGCCTCTCTATGTGGCCAGGCTGTGGAAAACTCTCACACGTGTGGCATCGCCATACTCGGGACAAGTAACAGAATGTATTTTGGGGTGTCATTTTTTCTATGCACATGCAATGTATTGGAAATAACTTATAAATGGACAACGTTGTATAAAAAAAAATGCGTTTTCATTTTCTTTCCACATTTTCCAAAAACTTGTGGAAAAAAATGACATGTTCAAAAGACTCATTATGCCTCATAGAAGATACGTTGGGGTGTTTACTTTCCAAAATGGGATAATTTTTTAGGCATTTCCATTGTCCTCGTGCTGCAGGACCTTTAAAAGTGTAATGCCCTGTACACACGGCCGGAAATTCCAACGGAAAAGGTCAGATCGGATTATATTGTCAGAAAATCCAATCGTATGTGGGCTCTATCGGACTTTTTCCATCGGAAATTCCGACAGAAAAAATTTGAGAGCAGGAGCTCAAATTTTGCGCCAAAAAATTCGATCTGACTTTTTCCAATCGCTTGTAGAGAATTCCGATCGGACAAAGTGCCTCGCATGCTCAGATCAAATTATGAGACCAAAGCTATTGGCTACTAGCCTCAACGTAGTCCCGTCATAACGAACGAACGTCACCACGTTCTGAACGATTGGATTTTCCAACAACATTGTCTGACCGTGTGTATGCAACACCAGTTTAGGACAAAATCCGTCCGACAGATTTAGTGGTTGGAATGTCCGACCGTGTGTACAAGGCATTAGAGGTAGTCAAGAAATGATATGTGTAATTTATGTCCCCAGAACGACGTATGGTGTTCCCTACATTTTGGGCCTCTGTATGTGGCCAGGCTGCGTAAAAGTCTTACACATATATTGCCATACTCGGGAGTAGTAGCAGAATGTATTTTGGGGTGAAATTTGTGGTATGTATATGCTGTGTGAGAGACATAACTTGTTAATGTGACAGTTTGGTGAAAAAAAAAATCTTAATTTTGCAAAAAATTGTTGGAAAAAATCACAACTTCAAAAAACTCACCACGCCTCTTACTAAATATCTTGGACTGTCTACTTTCTAAAAAGGGGTCATTTGAGGGGTTTTTGTACTTTCCTGGCTTGTTAGGGTCTCAAGAAATTAGATAGGCCATCCGTACATCAGGTGTGATCAATTTTCAGTGATTGGCACCATAGCTTGTGGACTCTCAAAGACCAAATAGTTTACACTGATTTGGTTTATTTTTACCAAAGATATGTAGCAGTGTAAATTTTGGCCAAAATTTATAAAGAAAAATTAGTAATTAGCAATAGTTTTAAAAAAAAAATGTCAGTCTTTTTTCATTTATAGAGAAAAAAAAACTGAGTGGTGATTAAATACCACCAAAAGAAAGCTCTATTTGTGTGAAAAAAAAGGACAACGATTTCATATGCGGACAGCATTGCATGACTGAGTATTGCCATTCAAAATGTGAGAGCACCAAAAGCTGAAAACTGGTCTGGTTAGGAAGGGGGTTTAAGTGCCCAGTGGGCAAGTGGTTAAATAAACATTAGTGTTCAATGAAAAATTGTGCCTTTTCGTGCTTTAATAATGTGAGTAAATGATATCTATATATCTATATATATATATATATATATATATATATATATATATATATCTATATATATATATATATATATATATATATATATTGTAAGGGATCTTCCCGGGGTAGGGTGTGTTTGGACACAGTTCACAGCAGACTTGGAATTTGATAAAGCAGATCTTGGCGTTTATTCGTGGTACAAACAGTCCAGCAAACAAAATATACAGCAACACCGTGCTTTTCTAAGTACAACAAAAATAAAAGTCCTAGCCCGGCTGGGCGCTTACTAACAGGTTCTGCTCACCTATCTGACACTTACAAACACAGCGTCTTTCACCTGGATATCGCAGGGTGGGTTTTAGCTCCAGCAGTGGCAGTGCTTGCAGCTTCCTTCAACACACAGATTGTTCATTCCCTGGCTGAGCAGCAATCACCTGCAGACCCTACAGAGCCTTTAGCTTCCCAGGCTAATTAGGATCCAAGCTCACCTGATCCCAAACCCAGAACTGGATCGGGGGATGTGGAATGACAGGTCCCTCTACCAAACCTACCTGCCATTCCATATAAACCCAGGCCCGGCAAAATTAAATAACAACTCAGCAGCATATCGCTGCTGAGAAACTGATCCATCCTGGATTTACCATCTCACACTGTGTAGCAACCTAGGTGAGATGTACACCCCCTCGATCACTTCTCCAGTGACATGTCTACATATCCCCCCCCTCTTTTTCAGACCGGAGGGCTGAGCCTTTTGTCCCCACAGACAACTTACCCTTGACAATGCGTCAGCATTTGCCTGTAATTTCCCTGGCCTGTGTTCCACAGTGAAATTAAAGTTTTGTAGGGAGAGAAACCATCTAGTCACTCTTGCATTTCTCTCCTTGTTTAACTTCATCCATGTTAGGGGGGCATGGTCTGTCACCAACTTGAATTTCCTGCCTAGCAAGTAATACTTTAAAGATTCTAGGGCCCACTTCACTGCCAAACATTCTCGCTCCACAATGGCATAATTTTTCTCGGCCGGGGTTAGTTTTCTACTCAAGTACGTCACCGGATGCTCCTCACCATTCACTACTTGTGAGAGTACTGCACCTAAGCCTGTGCTAGAGGCATCTGTCTGGACCAGAAATTCTCGCCTGAAATCGGGGGTGACTAACACAGGTGGTTGGCACAAGGCAGACTTAAGGCTTTGGAAAGCCTCCTCGGCCTCTGGGGTCCACGTGACCATTGCTGTCTTTCCGCCCTTTGTCAAGTCAGTTAGCGGAGCAGCAACTGAGGCAAAGTTCGGCACAAATCTACGGTAATAACCCGTAATACCCAGGAAAGCTCTAACCTGTTTCCTTGTCAGGGGTCTAGGCCAATTCTGTATTGCCTCAATTACCCCCAGAGCAAGCATACGTTTTACCTCGGCAGATACGGCTTCCCTACGTGCCTCGGGTATCCTATAGGGCTTAAGGTTTACTCTGCTTCTAGGCTCAGTTTCAATGTGATGATGGATGAGGTGTGTACGCCCTGGGAGGTCAGAGAACTTGTTTTTGTTTTTCTGTAAAAATTCCTGAGCCTCCTGTTTCTGTGACACTGATAGAGTATCACCTACCTTGACTGGAGGGATTGGTTGTGACAAATTATTAACAGTATTTGTCGCCCCCAAGGATTCCCTGTCTTTCCAGGGCTTGATCAAGTTTATGTGATAAACTTGGAAAGGCTTCCTTCTACCTGGTTGGTGCACCTTGTAGTTCACCTCACTGATCTTTTCAACAATTTCATAAGGACCTTGCCACTTCGCCAAGAATTTACTCTCAACAGTGGGGACTAGTATAAGGACCCTATCGCCTGGGTTGAATGTCCTGATTCTTGCGGACCGGTTGTAAATTCTACTTTGGGCCTCTTGAGCTCTCTGGAGGTGTTCCCTTACCAGGGGCATTACAGTGGCTATACGGTCCTGCATTTGTGCTACATGCTCAATAACACTCTTGTATGGGGTGGACTCATTCTCCCATGTCTCTTTTGCAATGTCTAGTAGACCCCTAGGGTGATGACCATAGACCAACTCGAATGGTGAGAACCCTGTGGACGCTTGGGGCACCTCCCTAATAGCAAACATGAGGTAGGGTAATAAATGATCCCAGTCACGACCATCTTTTGCCACCACTTTCTTCAACATATGTTTCAAAGTTTTATTAAATCTCTCCACCAATCCGTCCGTCTGGGGGTGGTACACAGAGGTACGGATGTGTGAGATTTTAAATAGTCTGCATAATTCCTTCATTACTTTCGACATAAATGGCGTACCTTGGTCAGTTAGGATTTCTTTGGGGATCCCAGTCCTAGAGAACATATAAAACAACTCACGTGCAATTGTTTTAGATGCAGTGTTTCTTAAGGGTACAGCCTCAGGATAGCGGGTCGCATAATCCAGGACTACCAAAATATACTGGTGTCCTCTAGCTGACTTTACAATGGGACCCACTAAATCCATGGCAATACGCTCAAAAGGCACCTCTATAATAGGGAGCGAAACCAAAGGACTGCGAAAATGTGACACTGGGGCACTAACCTGACATGTGGGGCACGACTCACAGTATTTTTTAATGTCATCATATATGGCCGGCCAAAAAAACCTCTGGAGAACCCTCTCTCGCGTTTTGTCAGTCCCCAAGTGACCCCCAAGAACATGGTTATGTGCCATGTCAAGCACCTGACGCCGGTACGGCTTAGGTACCAGAAGCTGTTCCACAATCTCATCCTTAACCTTATTGACTCTATAGAAAAGATCATTAGTCACCGAAAAATGTGGAAATCTTTTTTCAGCATCTGGTTCCTGAGGTACCCCGTTCATAACAGCAACCTGCTCTCTCGCATTTTTGAGAGTGGGGTCCTGTAATTGTGCAGCCCCAAAATTATCGCTAGACACCTCTAAGTCTAGTATATTTTGCTCAGTGGGAGGAGCCTCCTCCTCCCCAGCCAGGACCTGCAAAGGAAAACAATCATTTTCATCCTGTACACTTTTATCATTCACAGTGGACAAAGCAACCACCTTAGAGATATCCTCACTCCTTTTGGGGATTTTTCTTTTTTCCCAGAGAGCCCAGAATAAAGGAAAATCGCGCCCCAATATTACATTATGCATGAGGTTTTTAACCACACCCACTTCATATTGTACTGTGCCTTGTTCAGTCCCGACTTTAGCCAGCACTATAGGGTACACTTTTGTATCACCATGTATACACACAACACTCATATGCTTTTTAGACTCTAAGTCCCCAGTCACCAGGCTAGCATGCACCAAGGTTACAAGGCTTCCTGAGTCCATTAACGCTTTAACAGGAAAGTCATTGATTGTGATGTTGCAGATTTGCGGTTCAGTCTCTAGTCCAGGAACTGCAACACAAGATGGTTCCACAAATAGCGACTGACGCCTGCTAGCGTCACATTCCATGGGTTCAGAGGTAAGAGGGCAATGGGCCGACACGTGTCCCGCCTCATGGCATCTCCAACACTGGATAGGGCCTGGTCTCTTTGGCAAGGAGTCCTTTTCAGAGCCCCTTAGCCACCCGGGACCATCACCAGTCTTTTGTCCCTGAGACACCACTTGAGCCCTTTTCCCCCCATCAGCACCCCTCCACACTCCCCCAATAGATGGAAGTCTCTTACCAGCTGACGGCACAGATCTGGCGCTCCGGGGAGGTGAAGATGCTGCAGGAACATCACGGAGGTAGTCCTCAGTCGCCTGGAACCTCTCCACAAGGTTGACAAGTTCGTTTGCATTCTTAGGATCACCTTGTCCCACCCAGCGTTGCAAGTCAGTAGGAAGGGCTCGGAGGTAGCGATCCATCACGACCTTCTCTAGGATTTGTGCAGGAGTAGAAGTGTCTGGCTCCAACCACTTTCTTGCCAAATGGATTAGGTCATACATCTGGGACCTCGCTGATTTGTCCAGACTGTAGCTCCAGTTGCGTACCCTCCGGGCACGGACTGCAGTAGTAACTCCTAGTCGGGCAAGCATCTCCTCTTTTAGCCGAGTATAGTCCTTAACCTCTTGCTCACTGAGGTCATAGTAGGCCTTTTGAGGTTCACCTGTTAAATAGGGCGCAATTACCTCTGCCCACTCAGCGGCTGGTAACTTCTCTCGCTCAGCCACGCGCTCAAATACTGTTAGATAGGCCTCAACATCGTCCTCAGCAGTCATCTTTTGCAGCGCTTTCTGCACAGTCCTTCTCCCAGAAAAAATCTCTGGAGCGGCTCCCTCCATTGTGGGTGGATTAGCAACCACAGGCGCCTCTCGATTTACTATCAGGTGCTCGATAAGTTGTTGTTGGCTTTGGCGCAAAGCTTGCAACTCTTCCTTATGCATCCGCTGTTGTGCAGCCATCATCTGCTGTTGTGCAGCCATGGACTGTTCATGTCGTCTATTGGCCTCTGTCTGCGCCTGCTGTTGTGCAGCCATCATCTGCTGTTGTTCAGCCATGGACTGTTCATGTCGTCTATTGGCCTCTGTCTGAGCCTGCTGTTGTTGCAAACTCACTTGCATAAACTGCTTCAGCATCTCCTCCATGTTGCTGGACTGTTCTTGGAGTGTAGTTGCAGCTTTCACCCAGGACATCAGCAGCTGTAGCCAAGTCTGTCCACACCGTTGCCCCTAGCAACCGCGTTGCCCGCTACCTCCACCAATTGTAAGGGATCTTCCCGGGGTAGGGTGTGTTTGGACACAGTTCACAGCAGACTTGGAATTTGATAAAGCAGATCTTGGCGTTTATTCGTGGTACAAACAGTCCAGCAAACAAAATATACAGCAACACCGTGCTTTTCTAAGTACAACAAAAATAAAAGTCCTAGCCCGGCTGGGCGCTTACTAACAGGTTCTGCTCACCTATCTGACACTTACAAACACAGCGTCTTTCACCTGGATATCGCAGGGTGGGTTTTAGCTCCAGCAGTGGCAGTGCTTGCAGCTTCCTTCAACACACAGATTGTTCATTCCCTGGCTGAGCAGCAATCACCTGCAGACCCTACAGAGCCTTTAGCTTCCCAGGCTAATTAGGATCCAAGCTCACCTGATCCCAAACCCAGAACTGGATCGGGGGATGTGGAATGACAGGTCCCTCTACCAAACCTACCTGCCATTCCATATAAACCCAGGCCCGGCAAAATTAAATAACAACTCAGCAGCATATCGCTGCTGAGAAACTGATCCATCCTGGATTTACCATCTCACACTGTGTAGCAACCTAGGTGAGATGTACACCCCCTCGATCACTTCTCCAGTGACATGTCTACAATATATATATCTATATATATATATATATATATATATATATATATAGATATAGATATATCTATATATATATCTATATATATAGATATATGTAAATATGTATCCAGTTGCAGTGTGTTTCCAAAGTAATGCATGCACTGCTGTTGTTTGAGTGTGGGGTGATTTCACCCCTTTCAAAATTATTAGGCTGAAATTGTACTGCGTGAAACTGGCTTGAGAATTGCACAGGAACACGCTTCCGGTGTGAACCAGCTTTGAAAAAAAAGAGCCAATTGTAACTTTTCTTCCTCTTGCAATCCACCATTGTGAATTCCAGCTTGTTACATACAGTGTATCCTTCATTCTCCAAAAAAAGAAACAAACACACATCGATGTGTAAGGCCCCTTTCACTCGATCAGCCCACTCGGATCCGCCTGTCCATTTTTCAGGTGGATCTGAGCAGGCCACCCATTGTCATTGACTTCTATGGGATCGACAAGATCTGCTTAAAACAGACAGATGGCGATACGTTCGCCAGCTGTCCGGCAGATCGGATCAGATGAAAATGGACAGGTTGTCCATTTTCATCCAATCTCCCCATGGAGAACAGTGGGGCTCTGACAGGTCTGTCCCTGCACAGTGAGCAGAGACGGACCTGTCATTCAGATGCTCAGTGGGGATCAAAGGAGCGTTCCCCTGCTGAACTAGCTAGTCCGTCCAGCAGATCCGCCCCATGTGATAGGGACCTTATTGTCATCTTCCCACCAGGTGTATACTGGACTAACTCACCAGAGATCCAACATGTATGTATAATAAGGTCACAAAAAGCCTGTCCTCCCATAAACAAACCTTTTGTGTGTAACCTCATATGCCATTTCCCAGTAAACAATGTCACCAAACCAAGAAAAGATGATGTTTATCAATCAATTGCACTCACAAAGCATATTTCTCTATAGTGTGTACTTGTTTTATATAAGAGCACTAAGTGTCATTTCTGTCTGCTGTTACCTCTGCTATCAGTATGGATTAATTTGCCAAGCCTTTCTGACACCAAGAGAAAAATGGTGCAAGAGAAGGGAGTTCCATTAGACTGACAGCTTCAGCTCTTCTCCTGTGTGCTGTGTGAAGGTGGCATGTCTCTTCCCTCCAATCAGCTCTCAGAGCTCTCCTCACTGAGCTCTGCACTTCACCCTGTTTACTGAAATCTCAGGCAAGCATTACAATTTAGCAGTTTGAAGGGATGTAGCGAAGGGAAGGCTGCAGATAAACAGGTATAACCTATGTTGAAGGATTTGTTGAATTTCAGTGTATCACCTGAGGCCAGATGTCAGGTCACCTTGAGGCGAGGTGACAGATGCACACCGTAGGGATCAGGAGTGCACCGCAAGGTTGTGGACCCTAAAGCTGACTGCTGCGGACAGGAGACAGATCCCACTGGGGTTAGAGCGTAAGATTCCCTGGAGCGTGGAGTCTAAGAGCCAGCAGGTGTTCACCAGCACCTCTAGTGGTGAGGATGGACTTGGCTGCAACTGGCTCCAGGTCGCAACCCCCAGGGTCCCCCAGCTCGCACCCACAGTAGGCAACAGGAGGATAGGGATGGTGAGGGACAAAGCCAAGGTCGGGGCCACAAGCAGACAGGAATAGTCAGGGACACGCCAAAAGGTCAGGATCACAGGCAAACAGGGATAGTCAAGGACACGCCAAAGTCGGTAACGGAATAACTGCAGAGCACATGGCAGGTAACAGGAAGCTAATACACAAAGCTATACACAATGGTTGATCAGCCGCGTTGGCCTGCAGTGCACAGGTTAATATAGAGTTCTCTGATAGGAGCTAGGGTGGAGTCATGCCAGAGGATGGATTACAAAAGCAGTCAGGTGAGGGTCGGCTGGTCTCTAGAGGTGAACACATGGAAACAGGTAAGCAGACTAACTCTATTGCATAACCATGACAGTACCCTCCCTCTTATGAGGCCTCCCCCCTCCCCCGCCTGGGTTCAGGCTTAAAGGGAAACTCCAGATGGAACCTCCTCAACAGACTAGGACCAAAGACCTCAGATGCAGTGACCTAAGATCTCTCCTCAGGGCCGAACCCTTTCCAATCTACGAGGTACTGAAGAATGCCTTTACGGAGTCGGGAATCCAAAACTTGACTAACCTCATATTTTAGATTATCCTCAGAGACTGGAACCGAGGTAGGAAGAGGACGAGAGGACTTGAAGACTAAAGGCTTTTTAGGAATGGGTAAGGGCATGAGAAGATCAGGAGCCTGAGCAGGGTCCCCCAGACCCTTAAAGATGAGCTGGGCATCTAGAACAGGACCACCAGACTGGGCAGAGGTCAGTGGAACCCAGAGGTCAGGTTGGTTAGAAGGTGACATGTCACAAGAGTCAAGCTGGATAGCTGAAACACAAACAGAATGTAGAGAACCCTGAGAAAAAGATTGAATACCCCACCTGGCGGAATGCGGCAGTCTATCCAAAGGATGGATTGAGCCTCTTAAACGGGTTTGAACGGACATAGTAGCAGTAGGGTGAGGCCGGGTCCCTGAAGGTCCTGAACAAGAAGCAGGAAGATCATTGGGCATGGCCTGGACTGGCATAACTGGTGCAGAGGCCGACTGACTAATATTGTAAGGTGTAGCGACCATCTCAATCGCATCACAGGGCATAGCAACTGTGGAACTTGCAGACAAATTAGCCTGGCTGTGCGTCCAAGGGAGATTAGGGACAGGCAAAGGTAAATGGTTATGCAAACTGTAGTGAATGATCGACTCAGGTTCATAGGTGGGCCCCTCATCCAGAGTACCACATGACCTAGAGAGTGCATCAGTCCGACTATTGCAGGACGCATCCCAGAGATCGCTATATACAGCGGGAAGAGCAGAAGATACTGGGATGGTGGTAACAGGAAGTTTCTCCTTTGGGGTACCCTTGAGTAGGCAGGAAGAGGAACAGGAGGGACCCCAAGCCAGGATCTGTCCAGCAGACCAGTCAACGTGTGGAGAATGGAGCCGTAACCAAGGAAGACCTAATATGATAGGAGATGAAGCCTTAGGTAAGACAAGGAAGGATATCCACTCCTGATGGAGTGTCCCTACTGACATCTTAACAGGAAGAATCTGGAAGCGGATAAGGCCCCCTGGGAGAACAGTGCCACCAATCCCCAAGACCACCAATGGCGTTGTAAGGGGCAAAAGGGTAAGTCTCATGGAGGATGCAGTTTCCCAATCCATGAAATTGGCAGCGGCTCCGGAATCCAGATGTGCTGAGACCGAACGAGAGGAAGCACCGACATGAAGCAACACAGAAAGGAGAAGACGAGAAGGTTAAGGTGATATTTCAGGGTCTAATACTCCACCTTCCAGATGTATTAGCCCTGAGCGTTTTTACCTGACAAAGAGAACATGTGTCACGGAAATGACCTTTGGCCCCACAATAGAGGCATAGGCCCAGAGTTCTGCGCCTATCGCGTTCTTTGGGAGATAACCTTGTCTGGCCCAACTGCATAGGTTCCTCAGCAGGCAGGAGGTGCTCCTCGGATCGAAGAGAAGGGACTGGGAGCTCAGGCTGCCTAAAGAAGGAGACTGCTGGCATCTTTTTTCCAAGGCCCTCTCCTGAAAGCGAATATCGATCTGGTTACACAAGGTGATGACACTGTCCAGATCAGCAGGAAGGGATCTTCCTGCTAATTCATCCTTCACTCTATCAGAGAGGCCATGTAAAAAGGTTGCAACTAGGGCCTCATTATTCCAGCTCAATTCAGCTGTGAGGATACGGAACTGAAGAGCATACTGTCCCACAGAAGCGGACTCTTGACGAAGACATAAAAGAGCGCTAGCCGCTGAGGAGACGTTACCCGGTTCCTCGAAGATATTCTGAAAATGTTTAAAGAAATCAGACAGGCTAGAAACCACTGGATCATTCAGTTCCCACAGAGGGGCAGCCCAAGCTAGTGCCTCGCCGGACAGGAGGAATATAATATATGCTACTTTGACCCGATCGGAAAGGAAGTTTTGGGGCTGAAGTTCAAAATGAATTGTGCACTGGCTAAGGAACCCCCTGCAAGCCTTGGAGTCCCCAGAGAAATGGGCCGGAGCTGGTAGTTGTAATGAATGTGTGGCTGCGACTGATGCGATAGGTGCAGCGGCAGATAGCGGTTGAGGTTGTTGAACCGGGAATCCTAATGAGGCCTGAACCTGTTCAATACGGGATGCCAAATCCTGAAGGAATTGCATCACCTGGGTCTGATGCGCTTCTTGGGTCTCAAGTCTGCGAACTAAGCTCTGCAATGGATCATCTGCAGGAAGTGGCACATCAGCCGGGTCCATGGCTGATCAAACTGTCAGGTCACCTTGAGGCGAGGTGACAGATGCACACCGTAGGGATCAGGAGTGCACCGCAAGGTTGTGGACCCTACGGCTGACTGCTGCGGACGGGAGACAGATCCCACAGGGGTTAGAGCATAAGATTCCTTGGGGCACGGAGTCTAAGAGCCAGCAGGTGTTCACCAGCGCCTGTAGTGGTGAGGATGGACTTGGCTGCAACTGGCTCCAGGTCGTGACACCCAGGGTCCCCCAGCTCGCACACACAGTAGGCAACAGGAGGATAGGGATGGTGAGGGACAAAGCCAAGGTCAGGGCCACAAGCAGACAGGAATAGTCAGGGACATGCCAAAAGGTCAGGATCACAGGCAAACAGGGATAGTCAAGGACACGCCAAAGTCGGTAACGGAATAACAGCAGAGCACACGGCAGGTAACAGGAAGCTAACACACAAAGGAATACACAATGGTTGATCAGCCGCATTGGCCTGCAGTGCACAGGTTAATATAGAGTTCTCTGATAGGAGCTAGGGTGGAGTCATGCCAGAGGATGGATTACAAAAGCAGTCAGGTGAGGGTCGGCTGGTCTCTAGAGATGAACACATGGAAACAGGTAAACAGACCAACTCTATTGCATAACCATGACACCAGACACTTCAGTGGTATATATGCAAGGGTGTACAACCACTTTAATATTGGTGCCTTTCTGTAAATAATCTGTAGTCTTTTGGGTAAAAGAGGACCTAAAGTTCTATCACTTGGAAAAATTGGCCAACATCTCCCAATAATCCCCTCTAATTGTTTATATTGGGCAGTAAAATTTGTAGAAAAACTAAATTCTGTTTTTTCTCCTCCAGTTTTCTGTCTTTTTCATAATATCCTTTAGATATGAACCCATCTTTCAATATTTCTGACTGTTTAATAAAGTCCTCTTCATCAGTGGAGTTATATTTAATTTGTATAAACTGTCCCCTTAATACGCAACCATCTCAGATGAGGACAGCTTTTAATAGGGATATAACCATTTTGATCCTTTTTTTTAATGTGTTAGTACAGAATTTGTTTTGTTCCCCAAAAAATATAAATTTAAATCTCAAAAAGAACTGTTTGTTTTTTTATTATATTCCCCATATCCCCATATCATTCTTCTGAACGTTTTCCAAAAAGAATCAAAGACTCCTCACTACCCTTCCAGATTATCAGGATATCATCAATAAACCGTTTATAAACTTTAATCATTTGCCACCATCCCTAATCTTTCTCCCAAGCAACCATATACAGATTGGCCAAGCCGGGCTAAAACTTTGCCCCCATCACTACCACATTTGTTGTATGCAAAACTGACCTTCAAACCAGAAAAAAATTCCAAAATATAGAGTTTTTGTGCTATTGGTATACTGGTACAGTAACTCTTTCTAATGCAATTCAAATCGCTTCCTCCCCTTCCCAGAGTAACACAGGTGTAAATGAGCCCATATTCTATCTGTTTGTGTTTTATTTACATACTATATAATGTGCTTTCACCTACTGTGACTTCAACATTGATAGATCATTTGTTTTATAAAGAAATAAATGACAGATCCATCAGACCTATCAGGCATATTCACTTACAGGAATCAACTAAATGAATTGATCCCAACACACAACTTAGTTAAACCACTTATTTATTAAATAAGGTGCTTACTGCAAAATGTATGCTTCCCTCTTAAATAAAGACTTACCCTTCATCGTCTATTAAATGCAAATGAAGCATTGTTGTGTGACAGGATTTACTTTTTAGAAAGAAATGAGGGCATTTAACCAATACTATAACATACTATAAAAATCTAATCATTGAATGCGTAAAAAAAAAAAAAAAAAACTTGCTTTCAACTTTTATGGCTTAAAAAACAACGATATTCACACTCTTATTCACATCTGCTGACTCAAAATTATATTTTTTAAATACTAGAAATAATAATAACAAAAACAACAAGGAAGGATATCCTTTTTGTGTTTGCTGCTTTACTCTTATATGTTATCTTGTCTGGTTTTGTGCACAAGTGTGCTGTTTTTATATATGAGTTATTTATAATGTTTACACACACCTTACTGACTGGAATGGTACCAACTAATTGGTGTAGCAAAGCTGTGGATGAGATGGAGGGGCAGGGTGGTGACGTCACACTCTCCACAATGTCCAATCAGAGAATGAGAGAATGTTTTGCATTCAGGGCTGGTGCTACCACTAGGCAAACTAGTCAGCTCTGTCGCAACTGCAGAGGTGATCAAATATCATCCTAAGAAAACTCTATTTGTGGAGGAAAAAAGGGCATCGATTTTATTTGGGTACAGCGTCGTACCAGCAATTGTCAGGTAAAGTAACGCAGTGGCGCATCACAGAAAACTGCCTAGTCAGGAAGGAGGTAAACAATAATACAAACTTACATCCTCACACCTGTGTATCACCACTGCGCTTGTAAAAACCTAAAAAAATCAAAAAAAATCCTGCTGCCACTCTAAATAAATGAATAATGTGCAAAAGGATTATTTTAATTTATTCAATATGTAGGATGATAGGATTAAATGTATAATTTTCCGTATAATTAAGCCTGTAGGAACTGGTTAAAGCAGGCGGTGTGGCTGTTTGATTTGCAGGACACCACTGCTTGCTATGCGCTATGGGACTGTGCAGGAGTTTATAACTATATCATGTTCCTTTATTATGGAGTGTTACATTATTTTATGTATTTATCAGCACTGGATCTGTAAAGGTCTGATGTATTGATGGGATGGGGACACGGGAAGTGCACTTGTGCGGCATTTGTGTTTTCTCCACTTTGTGGAATAAAGAAGAATCGCTCTGGTGGGTAGCCAATCCCATGATTAAGTCAATTTTATGACGAAACATGTCAGGGGTGTGGCTACTAAGCGATCATTGAGGTAGACACGGAACGCTGACCAGTATACACCAACTGGCTACTAGCGGGAGCTGGGACGAGGAGGGGTGAGCTGGATAGCTGACATCTCATAATTTCGTAAGCCCTGGGTCTGCCGTGGCCATCCGTTATCCAGCTACTTATGATTTTGGAGTGCTGTGCATTTATTTATGGTGTGCCTTTGATATCCCACCTGTGAGTGCAATGTATTGAAGTTTTATGAGATTAAAAGTGTGTGAAGTTTTTACACTATCGGAGGCTATACTTTCTTTCATTTACATGTGGAGTATTTAAAGAGGATAAATCGGAAACTGTGCATTTATCTCTGACTGGCACCTGGAGACTTTTCACCCTTCATCCCTATGAAAAGAGGGTTAAAACGTCTTTAGACAAGCACGGCAGTGTGAGGGATAAACAGCTGGTGAGTGTGTGCACATAAGGGGATTGGAGACACAGTCACGGCTGTGTGGTGGAGGAGTGTTCCTGGAAGTTTCTATAAACTATAATTATAAGTGATTCACTGGTCACCGTCTAATAAACTTTTTTTTTAAGTGGACCTTTTGTTTTAAAAAATTGGACACTTTATTTATTTATATATTCTTTTGGAATCACTAATTTCACAGGGTGTTTACATTATAGTTTAATTGTTACAAATCACTGTTACTTTTGTTATTTGTATGCATTTATTTGATACATTTGGGTTTAGAGCGGTGATTCTCAACCAGGGTTCCGTGGAACCCTATCGTTCCTCCAGAGGTTGCTAGGGGTTCCTTCAGCATTGGGCCATTTCTGCCTCTCAGATAAGTGCCCACTGACACCACTGATCTTTTTAGCTATCTGTAAGAAGGTAATTCTTCCCAATGACCACAAGTGTAAGGATCATTCTTCCCACTGACCATCACACTAATTTATCATGAGTTGTAGATTTCAAATTTTTAGAAGGGGTTCCCTGAGACTGGAGAACTATTTCAAGGGTTCCTCTGTGTTGAAAAGGTTGAGAAAGGCTGGTTTAGAGTGTGTGCAATTGGCATATTCACCTAGTATTTAGGGCCGCTCATTCTACACTGTTAGGAAGGGGGTAAAATCTTCCAGTCTTTAATTGGTTAGTAATAAAAAATGTATAAAGAATGTCCTCCTGACCGCTGTTCTCTCCTATCCCTGCTCTAATTCCCTCCCCTCTCTATTAAATGTTCTTATGTAAGCTTTGCTGAGGGTGCAACAGGAGAAATTAGAACACTTGAAGTCTACAGACAGGAAGAAAAAACAAAGCTATGTTAGGGAGAGCTTGCTACTGCAATCCCCAAGAGAAAGTAGAGACCTGTCCTGATCATAAATGAATCATGGCTTAATTAATATACAAATAAGTAATAATAAATAAGTCCATACACTAGGTGGCACCAAAGCATAACATTTGGGGGATATGCAGAACTTATATTAGTCAATCTACATTCTCACGAAAAAAATGAACTTTTCTGTTGAACACCCCATAGTATTGGAAAATGTTCTGATAATCTATATCCTAACCTGACAGACAGATTCTTTAATTCATATATAGAAGCAAATTCTTGGATGCCATTAACCATCTTACCACAGGTGCCTTCCTATGCATTAAGGAAAAACAATAAGCATAATAATACCAATAATTTTGTTTTTTTTAAATATTCAAAATCATTTTATTGGGATTTCAATAATGATGGAAAAAATACAGAATGTTGAGAAGTAATGAGAAAGGAGAATATAACAAAAACACTTAGTTGTTTTCATACTATTATAAACATAATAATACCATACAATACAAATATAAAAGTTGGACTCTGGTCAAATGATGAAAAACACGATTGAAAGACATATGTGTGATCTGTCTGTAGGTGATGTGCAGTGTGGTACAGCGGCACTAATTTACATAGTTGGGTGCAGTAGAGAACTTGTAGTAATGCAGTAACAGTTCACAACAAAGCCCAGAAAGAGGACCGCCCAACCGGGTACACTCACAGTTTTTGGCAATACAAATGGAACGATGTTCAGCTGGACTGACAGCTCATTTAAAGAGGGCACAATGTGACCTTGTGCCTAATTGTAAAGATGTCTAAAAGAGTAGCAGGCCCTAGGCTTTTCCTCCTTGCGGAAACCATTCCCTACCTCTAATACTGTCCCCAACAGGCAATGAAAACTGTTCCTCTTAAAGTGGTTGTAAACCTAGTTACACCTCTTTTACCTACAGGTAAGCCTATAATAAAGCTTACTTGTAGGCACTGGAAATTTATCCTAAACCTGCATGGTTTAGGAGATATTTACTATATACGCTTGGGCCGATGTCATCAACACATATACACTGAAGACATTTTTCTAAGAGGCTTGTGCCATGACTGGTGGCTCCCGCGTGCATGCTTTTACTTTGCAGGGGAAAAAAGAGGAAGTAAAACCCATCTGGGTTTACTTCCTCTTTAACCTTCTCTCCAACAACAGTGCCTCTCCAACAAGCAAGGTCCATAAAGACATGGATGAGCGAGTTTGGGGTGGAGGAACTTGACTGGCCTGCACAGCGTCCTGACCTTAACCCAATAGAACACCTTTGGGGGGAATGAGAGCAGAGACTGCGAGCCAGGCCTTCTCCTCCATCAGTGTCTAACCTCACAAATGTGCTTCTGGAAGAATGGTCAAACGCACGGGTGGGCCAACTCAGTATTGGTCACTACGGACTAAGACTGGGATGCCCATTAAATTTCATGTGCATATGCACTGCCAGAGCCACGCCGGGGGTTGGATGCAATGCCAAAGCCGCGCCGGGAGGGGGGGGGGGGTTAGATGCACTGCCAGAGCCGTGAGCCCGGCGATTGAGGGGGGTCGTGGGCACAGTGGCTGAATTTGATGGGCACAAGTGGCTTCATATACTGGGCACAAGTGGCTACATTTTATGGGCATGGGTGGCTGCATATGATGGGCACAAGTGGCTGCATTTGATGAGCACAGTGGCTGCATTTGATGGGTACAATGGCTGCAATTGATGGGTACAATAGCTGCAATTGATGGGCACAGTGAGGCTGCAATAATGGGGGTTTCAGTTTTTTTAGTTTGTTTGTGCCCCCCCCCCCCTCAAAATTTTGAGCACCAGCTGCCACTGCCCCAGAGCCTGGCAGGACATGCTGGGAGTTATGGTTCTCCCTCCCACAGACTGGCAGGACATGCTGGGAGTTATAGTTCCCCTTCCAGAGACTGACAGGACATGCTGGGAGTTATAGTTCTCCCCAAAAGCCTGGCAGGGCATGCTGGGAGTTATGGTTCTCCCTCCCACAGACTGGCAGGGCATGCTGGGAGTTATAGTTCCCCTTCCAGAGACTGACATGACATGCTGGGAGTTATAGTTCTCCCCCAGAGCCTGGCAGGACATCCTGTGAGTTATGGTTCTCCCTCCCACAGACTGGCAGGATATGCTGGGAGTTATAGTTCTCCCCAGAGACTGGCAGAGTATGCTGGGAGTTATAGTTCTCCCTCCTAGAGACTGGCAGAACATGCTGGGAGTTATAGTTCTCCCTCAGAGCCTGGCAGGCCATGCTGGGAGTTATGGTTCTCCCTCCCACAGACTGGCCAGACATGCTGGGAGTTATAGTTCTCCCCTCCAAAAACTGGTAGGACATGCTGGGAGTTATAGTTCTCCCCATAGAGCCTGGCAGGACATGCTTGGAGTTATGGTTCTCCCTTCCACAGACTGGCAGGATATGCTGGGAGTTATAGTTCTCCCTTCCAAGGACTGGCAGGACATGCTGGGAGTTATAGTTCTCCACCCAGAGCCTGACAGGAGATGCTGGGCTTTATGGTTCTCCCTTCCACAGACTGGCAAGACATGCTTGGAGTTATGGTTCTCCCTCCCACAGATTGGCAGGACATGCTGGGAGTTATAGTTTCCCTTCCAGACACTGGCAGGACATTCTGGGAGTTATAGTTCTCCCCCCAGAGCTTTGAAGGACAGGCTGGGAGTTATGGTTCTCCCTCTCACAGACTAGCAGGATATGCTGGGAACTATAGTTCTTCCTTACAGAGACTTGGCAGGACATGCTGGGAGTTATGGTTCTCCCTCGTAGAGACTGGCAGGACATGCTGGGAGTTATAGTTCTCCCCCCAGAGACTGGCAGCACATGCTGGGAGTTATGGTTCTCCCTCCCACAGACTGGCAGGACATGCTGTGAGTTAATGTTTTCCCTTCCAGAGACTGGCAGGATATGCTTAATTAATAGATTAAAGAGCTTGACTTGTAGTTTTGTTAGCTGTTTTTTTTTTGTTAAGGTTATCTGAAAGATGGGTTTCAAATGTTTTGACAGGGGTCGCATTTGCAGTGCTTGCCATAGGCACCATTTTCACTAGATACGCCAGTGTACAGTGATCATAAAAAGTGAAGAGGGCGCTATATAATAATACGTGATGGTCTAAACGTGTTTAGACCAATAAAAATAAAAATAGCATTCAATAGTGAGCTAAAAATACTACATACAATTAAACTACATTTGTGTGATATGAACATGTGCTCATAACAATATATTGGCCAATAAGCCAGGAAAATGTATATATAAATAGTCCCAAACAAAATTAATTTAGTGACCCAAGAGAATCTTCTGTGCAGATAGTCTTCCAGAAAAATAGTGAGTAATCCTTCACCACAAGCTGTATAAACACCCCACATGTTCTGAGTAAATATTCTGTTTACCAGAAGGATTTGACTCCTTTAATTAAAAAGTGAGTCAAAAGAAGCTTTGGCAGGATAATGCCTGCTACATTGGTGTATGGTGGAGATGTATACAACTCTTATATATATATTTAAGAAAAAAACTGGAAATCCATAGCGTAATTCTATTTATTTAACCACCTCAATACAGTGCACTTACACCCCCTTCCTGCCCAGACCAATTTTCAGCTTTCAGCGCTCTCACACTTTGAATGACAATTACTCAGTCATGCAACACTGGAATTGCGTCCTTTTTTTCACACAAATATAGCTTTCTTTTGGTGGTATTTAACCGCTTCCCTACCAGCGCACGCCAATATAAGTCAGCACTGGTGGGCAAAAAGGCGTACAGGTATGTCCTGTTTAAGAAGCGGTGCTTCTCCGTGACTGCGGGTCCCGTGGAAACAAAGCATTTCCCCATTCTGCCTAGTGACAAGACAGAGATCACTGCCCTCTGTCATTGAGAGTAGTGACTGCTGTCATGTGTGTTGTAGCCACCCCCCCCCCCCCCATAGTCAGAATCACTCCCTAGGACATCCCTTCACTGCCAATGTCATTTACACAGTAATCAATACATTTTTATAGCACTGATCGCTATATAAATGACAATGGTCCCAAAATAGTGTCAAAAATGTCCGATGTATCCACCATAATGTCGCTGTCACAATAAAAATAGCAGATCGCTGCCATTACTAATAAAATTGTATTTTGTGGCCCTTAAAACCTTTGCACAAACCAATCAATATACACTTATTGCGATTTTTTTTTACCAAAAATATGTAGAAGAATACATATCGGCCTAAACTGAGGAAAAAAAATATTTTTTTATATATTTTTGGGGGATATATATTATAGCAAAAAAGTAAAAAATAACGTGTTTTTTTCAAAATTGTCACTTTTTATTTGTTTATAGTGCAAAAAATTTAAACAGCAGGGGTGATCAAATACCACCAAAAGAAAGCTCTATGTTTGTTTGTTTGTGTACACATTGTTTTCTTTGTTTGGATACAACATCCCAGGACCGCGCAATTGTCAGTGCTCTGGTCAGGAAGGGGGTAAATCCTTCCAGGGCTGGTTAATCACTAGTGGGGTTTTATTTTTTATTTTTTGTGCTATCAAAAAAAAAAGACCATACATTTTGTGAAAAAATTTGCCTTTTTCTTGGTTTCTGCCATAAAATTTTGCAAATTAGTAATTTTTCTTCATAAATTTTGCCCAAAATTTATATTGCTACATATCTTTGGTAAAAATAACCCAAATTAGTGTATATTATTTGGTCTTTGCGAAAGTTATAGAGTCTACAAACTATGGTGCCAATCCTAGAAAATTGATCACATCTGATCACACCTGATGTACCGAAGGCCTAGGCCTCTTTCAGACGAACAATCCGTTCAGGTCCGCCTGTCAGTTTTTTAGGCGGACCTGAACGGATGCTCCATAGACCTCTATGGAGCATCGGATGTCAGTGGTGAAATGTCCGCCGACATCCGACCCGCTCCGATCCAAAAAAGTGTGACGGGGGAAAAACCTACTTTTCCATCTGTCTGCGGGTGACGACGGGCTCTACGGTCCGTCGTCATCCGAACTCCCATAGGGGAGAGCGGCGCTCTGACAGGTCTGTCCCTGCGCAGTGTGCAGAGACAGACCTGTCATCTTCCTGCTCAGTGGGGATCGACGGAGCGATCCCCGCTGAGCAAGCGGATGTTCAGCAGCACGGATCTGTCCCCTGGGAAAGAGGCCTAACTCAATTCTCGAGACACTGATAAGTTAGGAAAGTACAAATGCCCCCCAAATCAACCCTATTTAGAAAGTAGATATTCCAAGGTATTAAGTAAGTAGCATGGTGATTTTTTTAAATCTGTAATTATTTCCCACAATTCTTTGCAAAATAAAGTTTGTTTGTTTTTTACAAAATTGTCATATTAACAGGTTATTTCTCTCACAGAGCCTATGCATAAGACAAATTACACTATTCAATTACTTCAATTACATTGAAGTAGCCCCTTCAGACATTCTACGAGCATAAATGACACATCTAATTTCTCAACCATCTATTACACTTTTGAAGGCCCTGGAGCACCAGGACAATGGAATTGCCCCCAAAACAAACACCCCAATGTATAATCCCTGAGGCATAATGAGTCTTTTGAACGGTTCATTTTTTTCCACAAGTTTTTGGAAAATGTGGAAAAAAAAATGAAAACTCTTTTTTTTTTTTTTACACAAAGTTGTCAATTTATAAGATATTTCTAACACATAGCATGTATATAGCAAAAATTACACCCCAAAACACAGTCTGCTACTCCTCCTGAGTATGGCGATACCACATGTGTGAGACTTTTACACAGCCTGTCCCCATACAGAGGTCCAACATCACATCATAAACTACACATCTCATTTCATTCCTACCATCACACTTTTGAAGGTCCTTGAGCACCAGGACAGTGGAATTACCCACAAAATTACCCCATTTTGGAAAGCAAACACCCCAACATAAATTTTATGAGGCATGGGCTGCAGATAGGTACTCAGGTACTCTGATGGGCTGCAGATAGGTACTCTGGTACTCTGATGGGCTGGAGACAGGTACTCAGGTAACTTGATGAGCTGCAAATAGGTACTTGGCTACTCTGATGGGCTTATGACATGTACATGGGTACTCTAATGGGCTGGTGACAGGTACTAGGTACTGTGATGGGTGGAGACAGGTACTCTGAGGGGCGGGGACAGGTACTCAGATGGACTGTGACAGGTACTCAGGTACTTGGTACTCATATGGACTGTGACAGGTACTCAGGTACTCAGATGGACTGTGGCAGGTACTCGAGTAATCAGATGAACTGTGAGAGGTACTCAGATGGACTGTGACAGGTACTCAGGTACTCCGATGGACTGTGAAAGGTACTCGGGTACTCAGATGGACTGTGACAGGTACTCGGGTACTTAGATGGGCTGTGACAGGTACTTTGATGGGTGGACCTCATTATTGGGGGGACAATCAGTGTGATTGGTCTACACTAGGGGTGCAACGGATCAAAAAACTCACGGATTGGATCGTTCCTCAGATCAGAGTCACGGATCGGATCATTTTTCGGATCAGCAAATAATAATTGAATTTGCAAAAACCTGTGAAAATTCCACCACCATATAGTCCCCACTCTAATATCCTCGTCATCTCCCCCACTGTCAAATCCACAATCTCCCCCACTGTAATATTGGCTGAGTATTGCAGAGTATTGCAGAGTATGGCTGGGTATCGCAGAGTATTGCAGAATATGGCTGGGTATCGCAGAGTATGGCTGGGTATCGCAGAGTATTGCAGAGTACAGCTGGGTATCACAGAGTATTGCAGAGTATGGCTGGGTATCGCAGAATATGGCTGGGTATCGCAGAGTATTGCAGAGTATGGCTGGGTATCGTAGAGTATGGCTGGGTATCGCAGAGCATGGCTGGGTATTGCAGAGTATGGCTGGGTATTGGCAGGGTATTGGCTGGGTATTGCTGGGTATTGCGGAGTATCGACAGGGTATTGCAGAGTTTTGGCAGGGTATTGCAGAGTATTGGCTGGGTATGGAGGTATGGCCGTCACAGAGCAGCGCTGTGGGCACTGCAGATCCAGCCCACAGCGCTGCTGACACCGATCTCTCCCCTCCACTGTACAGATCAGTACAGAGAGGGGAGGGAGGAACCGGTGTCATGGTTTGTTTACAAGTGATCGCTCCGTGATTTGACAGAGCGATCACAGTTTAAACGGCCTGGTTGTAGAAAGATGGCCGCTGCTTCGGAGCTATGCCAAAGCCATGGCCTTTCCTAAGGCCGTGTCCGTGGAGCGCTCCGCGGAGCGCAGCGTGTGCCGATCCGAGCGGGGTGACCCGTTTGGATCACGGATCGGTGACGATCCGTTGCACCCCTAGTGTACACTGTAAGCGGTAACGAGATGTTAATCTTCTTCTCACACACGATCGGTGTGTGAGGAGGAGAACGCGGTAACATCTTGTTACCGCTCTGTGTTTACATTTGGGGATCAGCTGGGAAAGGATCACAGCCAATTACGTGGTAAACATCCACCGGCCAATGGCTGTTTACCAGCGTCAGTGAGGAGCAGTGTTCCCGGGAATATGCTGACACTATATGCACGAGCAGTGCGCTCGCTATCAGGCGCATGCAACGTGCATAGTAGGGCGGTACCATCTGTGATCAGCCATGACTTCATCATGGCTGATCACGTGGTAAACAGTCATGCCCAATGGCTGTTCACTCCCCTCTGTGACGAGCGGTGTCTCCGTAACACGCCGCCACGACAGTATAGGGCTGCGCACACATGATCACGCGCATGCCCTGTTTAAATGGATGGACATCATATGACGCCCACCCAGAACAAGAGCCACTATATGATGGTCGGTGGGTGGCAATCGGTTAAAATAGTAAAAAATACAAGAGCCAAGTGGTCGCATACACGTGTGAGTGCCTTAACCCAGCACTGGGGCTGCTAGCTTGTCTGTGTTGGATGGTGCCTTGCGTCCAACCTCCGTGGCTGGCGTGCGTTCCCCCAACCCGACCGGAATAACCAAAGGGACCAGAAATACATACTGCCTCAGTGTATGTTTCGTGATTACGTCTTCAGGAAGCATACTTGGTCACTGGAAGGCACGTTTTTTATTAAAGGAGTCAAATCCTTCTGATAAGCAGAATATTTACTCGTGGGGTGTTTATACAGTTTGTGGTGAAGGATTGCTCACTATGTTTTTGGAAGACTATCTGCACAGGAGATTCTCTTGGATCACTAAATTTATTTTGTTTGGGACTATTTATATATATATATATATATATATATATATATATATATATATATTCCTAGCTTATTGGCCAATATATTGTTATGAGCACATGTTCATAACACATGAATGTATTTTAATTGTATTTAGTATATTGCATTTTTAGCTCACTATTGAATGCTATTTTTATTGGTTTAAACACGTTTAGACCATCATGTATTATTATATAGTGCCCTCTTCACTTTTTATGATCACATTCTTAAGTAATACCAATACCCAATTAAGGGGAGCAGCTTCACTTGTAATTTTAGTAGTTTTTTGTAAACAGGCGCGGAGTACACACAATCGTTTTTAGTAGGTGCCTTGAAAAAGCATTCAAACCCTTTGAAATTTTCCACATTTTGTCATGTTACATCTAAAAACGTAAATGTATTTTATTGGGATTTTATGTGATAGTCACATAGAGTGGCACATAATTGTGAAGTGGAAGGAAAATGATAAATGGTTATCAATTTTCTTTACAAATACATATCTGATAAGTGCATTTGTATTCATCCCCCTTTACTCTGCTACCCCTAACTAAAATCTAGGGGAACCAATTGCCTTCAGAAGTCACCTAATTAGTAAATAGAGTCCACCTGTGTGTAATTTAATCTCAGTATAAATAAAGCTGTTCTTTGAAGCCCTTAGAGGTTTGTTAGAGAACCTTAGTGAACAAACAGCATCATAAAGGCCAAGGAATATACCAGACAGGTCAGGAATACAGTTGTGGAGAAGTTTAAAGCAGGGTTAGGTTATAAAATAAATATCCCAAGCTTTGAACATCCCACAGAGCACTGTTCAATCCATCATCTGAAAATGGAAAGAGTATTGCACAACTGCAAACCTACGAAGACATGGCCATCCACCTAAACTGACAGGCCAGACAAGGAGAGCATTATTCAGAGAAGCAGCCAAGAAGCCCATGGTAACCCTGGAGGAGCTGCAGAAATCCACAGCTCAAGTGGGAGAATCTGTCCACAGGTCAACTATTAGTTGTGCCATCCACAAATCTGGCCTTTATGAAAGAGTGGTAAGAAGAAAGTCATTGTTGAAAAAAAGCCATAATAAGTGGACTTGAGCACAATGGAAAATTTTGTTTCGTTTTGGTTCGTTGTCATTTGTAAAATACATAATTCTGTTATATTGATTATTTTACATTAATACATTTTTGGATAATACGTTATTTCTGTGGAGTGTCGATATTCGTTATACTGAATCTCAAATCATGTCGAATTCATTCATTATATGCACTATCATTTTGTTGAAATTCTATATTTATGTATGTGGCTATATATTCATGATAATGATTTGTAGTTTGGAACGTTGTTTGTTTATTGAATCTGTTAACATACACAATGACAATATCTCTTCTCCTCTGCTCAAATACAATACAACACCCTTCTCAGTTCTCAGGAATGCACTTTGCCAGTAATCCAACCTCCAGCACAAAATTAATCAGCTGATTGGGCTGTAAGATTTAATTTGACTAGACCTTTGTTTCATTAGGTCTTTAACGAATTACCGAATCATGTTGAATTAATTCGTACCTGCTATAATTTCCTTTGTATTAGTTGAAATTCGATATTTATATATGTATATTGATTCGTGACAAGGATTCGTAGTTTGGAAAGTTCTTTGTTTATTGAATCTATTAACACACACAATGAAAATTTCTCTTCTCCTCTGCTCAAATACAATACAACACCCTTCTACTCAGTTCTCAGGAATGTACTTTGCCAGTAATTCAACTTCTAGCACAAAATTAATCAGCTGATTGGACTGTAAGATTTACTTTAACCACTTAAGGACCGCCGTATTGCCAATGTACGTCATTACAATGGCACCGGCAGGCACAAGCATGTACATGTACATGCCTGCCTTCCAGCGGGTGGGGGGTCCGATCGGACCCCCTCCCGCTGGATACGGCGGTCCGGTTCGCTTCAGGAGCGATCCGAGATGAGGGGATGGCCGTTGGTTTCTGGCCATCCCCTCTCGATCGCTCCTGGTGAATGAGAAGCTTCCTCCCACTGTGTATTGTATACACAGGCAGGGAGGAAGTGATGTCATTCTCCTCGGGGCGGTCTTTTTGACCGGACTACGAGGAGAAGACAAAGTAAGTGTGCACCAACACTACACTGATATGTAGGCACACACAGGCACACAAACCCCCCCGATCCCCCCCCCCCGATCTACTTTCCAAAATGGGGTCATTTGGGGGGGGGGATTGTGTTATTTTGGCATTTTATGGCCTTCAAAACTGTGATAGGTAGTGAGGAGTAAAATGCACCCTTAGAAATCCTGAAGGCAGTGATTGATTTTCGGGGTGCCGTACGCAGCTAGACTCCCAAAAAGTCCCACATATGTGGTATCCCCGTACTCAGGAGAAGCAGCAGAATATATTTTGGGGTGCAATTCCACATATAACTATGGCATGTGTGAGCAATATATCATTTAGTGACAACTTTTTGTAAACTTTTTTTTTTTTTGTCATTATTCAATCACTTGGGACAAAAAAAAAATATTCAATGGGCTCAACATGACTCTCCACAACTTCCTTGAGGTGTCTACTTTCCAAAATGGGGTCATTTGGGGGGGGGGGGGGTTTGTACTGCCCTGCCATTTTAGCACCTCAAGAAATGAGATAGGCAGTCGTAAATTAAAAGCTGCGTAAATTCCAGAAAATGTACTCTAGTTTGTAGACGCTATAACTTTTGCGCAAACCAATAAATATATGCTTATTGACATTTTTTTTACTAAAGACATGTGGCTGAATAAATTTTGCCCTAAATGTTTGACTAAAATTGAGTTTATTCGATTTTTCTTATAACAAAAAGTAGAAAATATCATTTTTTCTCAAAATTTTCGGTCTTTTTCCATTTATATCACAAAAAATAAAAATCGCAGAGGCAATCAAATACCATCAAAAGAAAGCTCTATTTGTGGGAAGAAAAGGACGCAAATTTCGTTTGGGTACAACATTACATGACCGCGCAATTACCAGTTAAAGCAGTGCAGTACGAAATTGTAAAAAGACCTCTGGTCCTTAGGCTGTTTATTGGTCCGGGGCTGAAGTGGTTAAGTTGACCTTTTGTTTCATTAGATCTTTAACAAATTACCGAATCATGTCAAATTAATTCGTTATATCCGCTATAATTTCTTTCATATTAGTTGAAATTCTTATTTTTTTATTCAGACATTCGGATGCATCCGAATGTCCGAAAGATGCAAAATTCGGCCAAATTTTGTTTCGTTACGAAACAAATTGCACAAACCTAATAAGAATTCCTGTTTGCAGTTTGCGAGAAGCAATGTGGGGGACACAGCAAACATGTGGAAGAAGGTGCTCTGGTGAGATGAGACCAAAATGTAACTTTTGGCCTAAAAGCAAACCACTATATGTGTCGGAAATGGAACACTGCACATCACCCTAAACACACCATCCCCAATGTGAAACATGGCGGCTGCAGCATCATGTTGTGGGGATGCTTTTTTTCAGCAAGGACAGGGAAGTTGGTCAGAGTTGATGGGAAGATGGATGGAGCAATCTTAGAATAAATCCCATTATGCCCCGTACACACGATCGGAAATTCCGTCAGCAAGTCCAATGCGAGCTTTTGGTCAGAAAATGCAATCATGTGTATGCTCCATCGGACTTTTGCTGGCGGAATTTCAGCCAGCAATAGAAAGAGAGCAGGTTCTCAATTTTTCAGTGGGAAAAAGTTCCTATCCAAAAATCAGTTTGTGTGTATGCAATTCCGACGCGCAAAAACTTGCGCATGCTCAGATTCAACTACGAGACGGAAGCGATTGGCCTGGTAAAACTACTGTTCGTAATGGACATAGCACATTCCTCTCTCTGAAATTGTTTTAATAGTTTAATGCAGTGCATTCTCTTCTTCTTTACAATGCTAGAAGAATGAAGTTGTTTTGCTGCTCATATTCACAAACTTCTTTCTTTATTATTTCTCCTGATCTCATGAATAATCTTTTTTGTTTTTAAAGCCAGAGCTCCATAATAATGTTTGGATTTTTTTTTTTTTTTTTGTATTATTTTTTTTTTTAATCAAGAACTCCTTTTTTTTGGAATATTTTGAAATTATTTTCTAGTCATCTCCATAATTTTTTTGTGTGTGTGTGTTTCAAGTTTACACAATAACATTATTATCTTGTCTTTTTAAAGCTCCAGGAGGTTGGTTGGTGTGCCTTGTTAATTTAACATTGTATTTTTGAAATGTACCTGCCTACTCACAAACAAACTGTTCTATTTGAAGAAAAACACATAGGCCAGTATTTTCCAAAAAAAAAAAAAATCTCCATTGATTCTGGCTGATAACAAAATAAAGAAAGCAACGCTGGAGAAACTGCTGGAATTTGTGAAACCTTTCTACCCCAGGGCACACATCAACTATTTGGAAAATAAAATTGGTAGCTTGAGAAGTCCATATAATGGGGAGTAGGGATGGCCGAACGGTTCACCCGGCGGTCGTTTTACGGCGAATTTCGGCTGTTCGCGGTCCGCCCGATCGGCGGACTATTGCCGCCGTTCGCCCAGTGGACTTCCGTGTTTACTGTGTAAAAGAACTTTGACCTATGATGACACATCCATCATGGGGTACAGGACAGCCAATTGAGACATTACAGCACATGGACACTTGGACATTCCCCCTAACTTATAAATACACCCGATCCGGCGGCCATTTTACATTCTTTCTTCTGTCACTATAGGGAGAGGTTGCTGTGTGGAGCAGGGAGAGATTGCAGTGACCCAAATCGCTAGCTATTTGGTACACAAAAGTTCTTTTCAGGTCTGGTTTAGGTGTTAGGTGTATATAGGTTTGCTGTGCTACTGATTGTTGCAGAAGCCTGAGTGTCTTTTGTCAGTTTAGAGAAAGGGACAGGACGGTGTGTCTGCTGTAGGGACAGTCAGTTTAGTCATTAGCTGTTACTATCAGGTCCACAAAAGTGCTATTCCAGTTATTGTTCCAGTAGCCTCTGTTTTGTCAGTTTATATAGGGACAGGCAGGAAGCAGTGTGTGAGGCAGTGAGGGTCAGTTTAATCAGTAGCTGTTACTATATTAGGTCCACAAAGGTTCTTTTCAGGACTGGTATCAGTGGTATGGTAATAGGCTTGTACACGTATAATATTCTTTCTTCCAAATATAGAAAGAATATTATACTTGACTGCTGCCCTTCTGCTGCAGTCTGCTAATCATTCACAACCTACTTGTTCCACAAAGGTCCTTATAAGGACTGGTAATAACCTGGTGTAGGGTGCTATAGTACAAAGGGTTGAGTGAGGTACAGTCTGCTATTCTATAAGGACTGGTATAGGTCCACAATACATAGGGTTGAGGTGAACTACTGCTGACCGCTGCCCTATACTGCAGCAGTCCTTCATCGGTATAGGGACTGATGTACAGTCTGCTAATCAGTCACAACCTACTTGTTTCACAAAGGTCCTTATAAGGACTGGTAACTTGGTCTGTCTAGGGTGCTACAGTACATAGGGTTGAGTGAGGTACAGTCTGCCATTCTATAAGGACTGGTATAGGTCCACAATACATAGGGTTGAAGTGCACTACTGCTGACCGCTGCCCTATACTGCAGCAGTCCTTTATCGGTATAGGGACTGATGTACAGTCTGCTAATCAGTCACAACCTACTTGTTTCACAAAGGTCCTTATAAGGACTGGTAACTTGGTCTGTCTAGGGTGCTACAGTACATAGGGTTGAGTGAGGTACAGTCTGCCATTCTATAAGGACTGGTATAGGTCCACAATACATAGGGTTGAAGTGCACTACTGCTGACCGCTGCCCTATACTGCAGCAGTCCTTTATCGGTATAGGGACTGACGTACAGTCTGCTAATTAGTCACACACAACCTACTTGTTCCACAAAGGTCCTTATAAGGACTGGTAACTTGGTCTGTCTAGGGTGCTACAGTACATAGGGTTGAGTGAGGTACAGTGTACCATTCTATAAGGACTGGTATAGGTCCACAATACATAGGGTTGAGGTGCACTACTGCTGACCGCTGCCCTATACTGCAGCAGTCCTTCATCGGTATAGGGACTGACATACAGTCTGCTAATCAGTCACACACAACCTACTTGTTCCACAAAGGTCCTTATAAGGACTGGTAAGGTATAGGGTACTACAGTACATAGGGTTAAGTGAGGTACAGTCTGCTATTCTATAAGGACTGGTATAGGTCCACAATACATAGGGTTGAGTTGCACTACTGCTGACGCTGCCCTATACTGCAGCAGTCCTTCATCGGTATAGGGACTGACGTACAGTCTGCTAATCAGTCACACATAACCTAATTGTTCCACAAAGGTCCTTATAAGGACTGGTAAGGTATAGGGTACTACAGTACATAGGGTTGAGTGAGGTACAGTATGCCATTCTATAAGGACTGGTATAGGTCCACAATACATAGGGTTGAGGTGCACTACTGCTGACCGCTGCCCTATACTGCAGCAGTCCTTCATCGGTATAGGGACTGACGTACAGTCTGCTAATCAGTCACACACAACCTACTTGTTCCACAAAGGTCCTTATAAGGACTGGTAAGGTATAGGGTACTACAGTACATAGGGTTGAGTGAGGTACAGTCTGCTATTCTATAAGGACTGGTATAGGTCCACAATACATAGGGTTGAGGTGCACTACTGCTGACCGCTGCCCTATACTGTAGCAGTCCTTCATCAGTATAGGGACTGACGTACAGTCTGCTAATCAGTCACACACAACCTACTTGTTCCACAAAGGTCCTTATAAGGACTGGTAAGGTATAGGGTACTACAGTACATAGGGTTGAGTGAGGTACAGTCTGCTATTCTATAAGAACTGGTATAGGTCCACAATACATAGGGTTGAGGTGCACTACTGCTGACCGCTGCCCTATACTGCAGCAGTCCTTCATCGGTATAGGGACTGACGTACAGTCTGCTAATCAGTCTCACACAACCTACTTGTTACACAAAGGTCCTTATAAGGACTGGTAAGGTATAGGGTACTACAGTACATAGGGTTGAGTGAGGTACAGTCTGCTATTCTATAAGGACTGGTATACGTCCACAATACATAGGGTTGAGGTGCACTACTGCTGACCGCTGCCCTATACTGCAGCAGTCCTTCATTGGTATAGGGACTGAGAGTTTTGTCACAGGGTCATTTAAAAAATGACAGGCAGAGGAAGAGGCAGGCCCTTTCGCAGGGGTGGTAGGGGTAAGGCAGGAGCAACAGGCTTGAGCCAAAGTGGGAAGTTGCAGAAGGTGCGTTCAATTACTTTAAAGGACGCACCAGACTTGGTTGAGTGGCTCACTCAGCCTTACTCTTCTGCACCCTCCTCATCCTCTCGATCTGCACCCTCTTCTTCACTCTATGCTATGTGCACCCCCAAAGACACTACCACCAACACCACCACCACCACATACCTTCCGCTTGAGTCACAGGAATTATTTTCCGATCCATATCAAGACATTTCTGATGCGCAGCCATTCTTGGTATTGGATCAGGAAGAGGAGGTAGCAACAACCGCTACTCAACAGTCTGACGACAGTACCCAGATCAGCCCAAGGAGGAGGTTGGTCCCCGGTGTTGCTGCCTACTCCGAGATCTCTACTTATAGCGGTGGGGAAGGTGACGTCGATGATGACGTGTCTAGTGATGTCACGTGGGTGCCCACAAGAGAGGAAGAGGAGTTCAGAGGGAGATATGGACCAGCAGATAGGGAGGAGAAGCAGGAATAACTTACATTGCACAGGAGGGACAAAGCAGACTGCAAATGTATCAGGAGCGAGTCATCGACCATGTACGGTCACATCTGGTGCTCCCAGGACACCGGCACATGGCTCTGCAGTGTGGGCTTTTTTTAACGTGTCCGCTGCTGACAATAGCGTTGCCATCTGCAATCTTTGCAGTCAAAGCATTAGTCGCGGTAAGCCCAACACTCACCTAGGGACGACTGCCTTAAGAAGGCACATGAGCAGCCATCACCGAGCCCAGTGGGAGCAACGGAACACACAAAGCCACACTCCAGGCTCTCACCATCCAGCCTCGTCTTCTACTTCTCCTTCTCCTCTCTCCTCACAATTGTCCTCCACTCTACCTTCCATCACGCCAAGCTCACGTTTTTCTGCAAAAAGGCAGGCTTCCGTGGGCCTAATGTTCAAGCGTAAAAAAATGATGACGCCGGATAACCCTCTTGCCCAACGGTTGACGGCTGGCTTGTCAGAACTCATAGCCCGCCAACTACTGCCATATAAACTGGTGGACTCGGAGGCCTTTCGCAAATTTGTGACCATTGGAACACCACAATGGAAAGCCCCAGGAAGGAAGTATTTCTCAGAGAAGGGCATCCCAGAGCTATATGGCCATGTTCAGCGGCAAGTGAATGTATCTCTGGCACACAGTGTCGGTGCCAAGATACATCTGACCACAGACACGTGGTCTAGCAAACACGGGCAGGGAAGGTATATCACTTTTACTGCCCACTGGGTGAACCTTCTGACGGCCGTCAAGCATGTAACCCGTGGCACCCGTGTAGATTTGGTTTTACCGCCACGGATTGCATGCAGGCCTGACTCTTCTTCTCCTCCTCCTCCTACTCCATCCTCCTCCCTCTCCTCCTCGGTTGACTCCTCCTTTTCCGCTGCTAGCGTCTCTTCCGCTGCACCGCCCAAGCTCCCCAGAACCTATTCGACATGCCAGGTGAGACGTTGCCATGCCGTGCTGCGTCTGTTGTGCCTGGAATTCAAGAGCCCCACTGGCCCGGCACTCCTTTCAGCTTTGCGTTCACAGGCAGATCAGTGGCTAACACCGCGCCAGTGGCTGCTCATATGCGACACATGCAGACTTCTGCGGCCATTTGAGGAGATCACCAAACTGTTCAGTCGCAGTCATGGCGCCATCAGTGACATGGTATCTTATGCATTCTTTATGGAGTGTGCATTGCGTCGTGTCATTGATCAAGCTGTGGAGGAGCAGGAGTGGGAAGATGAGGAAGTCGCAATGCTGGATGAATTCCCAGGGGGGGGCTAGTCTATTTGAGACAAGTCAACAACCGGAGTCTGAAGAGGAGTCAGAGGAGGATGGTGCCGGGGCGGATGAGGAGGAGCAAGAAGAGCATGCTTTAAACCTTTCTGGGATCCCTGTTGTTGTGCGTGGATGGGGAGAGGAGAATGAAGAGGACGACATTATCCTGGATGATGAGCAGGAGTCAGGCCACCACACCGCTTCCACTTTTGTGCAAATGGGGGCCTTCATGCTCCAGTGTTTTAATAGGGACCCCCGTATAAAAAGCATAAGGGTCAAGGACCAGTACTGGGTGGCAACGTACTTAGACCCCCGGTACAAACACAAAATGGCGGAAATGTTACCGCTGTCACAGAGGGCTGGCAGAATGGAGCACTTCCAGGCCTTGCTTCGAGAAATGCTGCATTCTGCTTTTGTGTGCGCTGGCAGAGAAGCAATTCCCACTCCCAGAGAAGGAATTGCGGGTACCAATCCAACAGCACCTGCAAGAAGAGGCCAGTTTGAAGATGTGTTGGTGACTTCGGATATGAGGTCATTCTTTCAGCCGACCCATCGACAGGTGTCATCCGGATCCAGCATCAGGGAACGCCTAGACCGTCAGGTGTCCGACTACATCGGGTTAACAGGCGATGTGGACGCTCTGAGGAGTGATGAATCCCTGGACTACTGGGTGGGCAGGCTTGACCTCTGGCCAGAGCTTGCCCAATTTGCAATCGAACTGTTGGCTTGCCCCTCATCCAGTGTCCTGTCCGAAAGGACTTTCAGCGCAGCAGGGGGGATCGCGACTGATAAGCGTACTCGCCTAGCTCACGACAGTGTTAACTACCTCACATTTCTAAAAATGAATGAGGCATGGATCTCGGAGGAATTCAAAACATGTGACCAGTAGACAATGTATATGTCTATAAACTATTTTTTTAATCGAGCACAGAGACCTTCTTTCTTCATTTGGCTCACTTCCTTGTCCAAAAAAAGCACACCGTACTATATGCCTGTACCCTCCTCTTTGAAGAGGTTGAGCGGTGTCATATTTCTACTGGGGCTGCTTATTATGAGGAGCTCCCACCATCCCTGTGCTGTGCTGACATCCTCCTGGGGCTGTACCTCTGCTGTGCATATTATGAGGGGCTCCCACCATCCCTGTGCTGTGCTGACTTCCTCCTGGGGCTGCTTATTATGAGGGGCTCCCACCATCCCTGTGCTGTGCTGACTTCCTCCTGGGGCTGCTTATTATGAGGGGCTCCCACCATCCATGTGCTGTGCTGACATCCTCCTGGGGCTGCTTATTATGAGGGGCTCTCACCATCCCTGTGCTATGCTGACATCCTCCTGGGGCTGCTTATTATGAGGGGCTCCCACTATCCCTGTGCTATGCTGACATCCTCCTGGGGCTGCTTATTATGAGGGGCTCCCACCATCCCTGTGCTATGCTCATTATGAGGGGCTCCCACCATCCCTGTGCTATGCTGACTTCCTCCTGGGGCTGCTTACGGTGCAGGTGTCAGTGCTGTATATCACGGTGCTGATGTCAGTACTCTCTATCACGGTGCTGCTGTCAGTGCTGTATATCACGGTGCTGGTGTTAGTGCTTTATGTCACGCTGCTGATGTCAGTGCTCTATATCACGGTGCTGTTGTCAGATGACTCTATCACGGTGCAGGTGTCATTGCTGTATGTCACGCTGCTGATGTCAGTGCTCTCTATCACGGTGCTGCTGTCAGTGCTGTATTTCACGGTGCTGGTGTTAGTGCTTTATGTCACGCTGCTGATGTCAGTGCTCTCTATCACGGTGCTGCTGTCAGTGCTGTATATCACGGTGCTGGTGTTAGTGCTTTATGTCACGCTGCTGATGTCAGTGCTCTCTATCATGGTGCTGGTGTCAGATGACTCTATCACGGTGCAGGTGTCAGATGACTCTATCACGGTGCAGGTGTCATTGCTGTATGTCACGCTGCTGGTGATCCTCTCCTGCACCCTCTTCTTTGCCTACCCTGGTCCCTGACCTTCCCTCCTCCATTGCTTTCATGCGCTCCACAGTCCTGAATTGTCACAACAATTTCCCATATAAAAAAAGAATGCTTGTAGTTGTCGATCCCAGATTCACCTCATCCATGTGTTATGTCATTGGCCATGTGGTGGGACTATGTTTGCACAGCTATTTATTATTTTGTGGCTGCAAATTTGACCTGTAGGTTTGCGAAGTTCACCTCCCATTGAAGTCAATGGGGCCCGCCGCGAACGTTCCGGTTCGCGAACTATTGGCCGCATTCGCGGTCCGCGTTCGCGAAAACGTCCTGTCGGAAGTTCGTCCATCACTAATGGGGAGCACAATCTGGTCTAGGACTCCCAGAGATCATGAACAGCAGCAGGTGACATATATGTCCCCAGGCTGTGGTACTGGGTGAGGCTGTGGTACTGGGTGAGGCTACTGGGCCCTGCCACCTCCTGGCTGACACTTTCCAGAGCCTCGTCCTGGCTGAAGTATACCTGTGTATGAAAAAGGGACATAGTTTTAGTTTTTGGTTCATCAATCACACCCAAATTTCAGCTCATGACTGTTGCAAATTGAATCCCATTATTTTTCATTCTTGTCACACTGATTTTTTGGCCCCTACTGTCAATTGATATGTCAAACACTTTTTGTTAAATCATTCATTTGTTAGCAAGAATAACATCTAGTTAACAACAATAATTTTCGGACAATAAATATGTGAAAAAAAATACTATACCTGGCTCGTACTGGGCTCCTCAACTTCTTCCAGGATGGAAGGCCCAGGTTGGTCCTCAAAGCCTCAGCTGGGGTTGAGGGAAGGGTGGATGGAAGTGTAAAAAGTGATTCTCTGGCTTCCATCTGAACTTCCAGAAATGGCATCCTGCTGTAGTACCACAGACTGGGTACATACACATCCTCTGCTGCAGCTCCTGATCTAATGGAAGCCTGGACCTTATTAAACTCCTTCCTATATGTGCTTCTCAAGCTACCAATTTTCCTATCCACAAACTTGATGTCTGCGTCGGGGACCTGCGTCTTCACATAATCCAGCAGTTTCTCCAGCGATGTCTTCCTAGCTGGTTTATTTCAATATAAGGGGTTTTTAACCTCCCAAAAATTTTGCATATCCATGTATATGTAAATGAAGTGGCCCATGAATTCAGGGTCTTTGAATTGTTTCATATTTGCTTCAAGACAAAACACAAGACAAAAACATTAAATATCAGGCTAAACTCTCCTAATCTTATCCCAATATAGGCTTCAATCTAGAATCAGTATAGGCCACTGATGTACCAAAGTTAAGATGTTACCTTCGTTAGAACGTTCATCCTCCTTCCTCAGCACACCGAATGTACGTGCGACACACGCGTCTTGACTCTATATACACTGCGCATGTGCAAAACTCCGCCCGCCCCTGACGTTCTTTCACGAAGATTCCCTGCCCCGTCTCTTTCATTGCAGTGGGAGAGGAACATGGCGGAGGCGCAGCAGGTGGTCACTACTACTAGTAGTAACGAGGAGGAAAGCCCAGAGGCTAAAACATCCTGATCCAGGAGGAGGTTTAAAGAGGAAGTAAACCTGATGGGTTTACTTTCTCTTTCATTCCCTGCAAAGGTAAAGCATAATGGACTACTATGCATCGCACACAGGAGCCAGCGAAGTCACCGCTGTCCCCTGTAGTCCAGCGCATCCATCTTCTCGGTGAGTCTCGCCATCCGCCGCTGTCATTTGGCAAAGCCACGATGATGTCACTCCTGCGCATGCGCACAGGAGCCGCCACTCGTGGCATATCGCCGTTGACTGCGGCGCGCTCAGTGCGCCTGCGCGCCGCTGTCTACGGCGCATACGCCGGAGACAGCGGTGCCTGTCTTTCGGCAAATATCTCCTAAACCGTGTAGGTTTAGGAGATATTTCTTGGACCTACAGGTAAGCCTTAATCTAGGCTTACCTGTAGGTCAAAGTGTGTTGTAAGGGTTTACAACCAATTTAAGGCCTCCAATATGTCCTTTGAAGACATGGTGGAGATGGTCCACATATTGAAGAGGGCCGACTATGATGGCAAGAATGGACCTTACCCAAACCCCAATCTGCGAAAAGCCAAAATCATGATGAAAGTGGTGAAGAGTCTGCGGCGGAAATTTGGGATGCGATGATCCAAGAGGCAATTAAGGAAACTCTGGTCAGACCTAAAATTAAGGGAGCAGGATCAGTACAGAAGGATAAAGAAAGAGCTTCAAAAAAGTAAGTACTTGTTGTGTGTTACTATTATGATTATTAACTTGCATGCTGTTCCATGTGCTTTTCTTTACTTTCTTTTCTTCATGTTTGTGGGCACAGTAATCGTTCGTAGGAAACATCATTCATTTGCCAACTAAATACAATGTTTTTAGCAGATACAGGGTTAACTACATTTGGTCATGCTAATTTGTATTAAAAGAAGTTGAGGACATTGTTGTCTAGATGTCTTTGAAACTAGAATGAATTGCAAACTTGATTCAGTGGAATGTAAGGAGAGGACACTCAGCAGCTGTTTACACATCTGGACTCAGGAGCACTAGTGTGGGACACCAGAACACATTTTTTAGGGCGACCCACACAGGTGCTTCAGTGGATACTTGGGGTGTCACCATGTGTGAAACTTTTCCAAAAAAGTAAGTATTCCAGCTTGGTTAAGGGAATTAATCATGTCTTCAACTTGTAACTTTGCCCAAACAGACAATTGTACACTACTTCCAAGCTATGTTTCACAGTCATATTTCTGGCCACAAATATCTGTGTGCTAAGTATACCTTTTGTTTCATTCTCATGGGGGAGAAAAGACTTGCTCCATCAGAGGACAACATGAACCCCCCACCTCCTCAAGAAGGGGAGCAGAGTATTGTGGTACCTCAGGATGTGGAGGAAGGAGAGGTGGAAGATGTGCTGGAATTTGGCATCACAACAGGTCAGTGTCAGACACCACAGATTCAGGTAATAGATGTTTGCCTGCATATTTATATTTTTAATACATGGTGTGTATTTTTATTTTAGGTGATGTTCAGGTTGTGGTACCAAAATCCAGTCATTTCACCAGTGACAGTGCACAGCAGCTTATCCAGGAAATCATATCTTGTAGTCGGGATTTGGACTTTATCAAAGAGAAAACCAAGGAGATTGAACAAAGACTGAAGAACACGATTGATGTATTAGGGAGAATCTAAATCCTAAAAAGATTCATTTTGTCTCTACAAATTTTATCTAAAGTTTTAATACAGTTTAAAAGCCAAATTTAAAAGATGCACACATTGTATCAACATGTGCTATCTGCCATCAGGGGATTCCAGTGTACATGTTTTTTGGTTGCAACCCCTTCACCCCAACTCTAGTAGGTGAGAAGAAGTGGTTGCACCCCCAAAACACTTCCATTGATCCCCCATGATGGAGATAGCACATGTTGACATTAGGTATTGGATCAGAAAGGAAATCCCCATTTTGACTCACAATTTTTGTGCATCTTCTAAATTTGGCTTTTACAGGGGTGACTTCAGCCCATCTGATGAAGGCAAGATCAAGACCTTTTTCACACTTTAAAATGTCTGATATTGCCTTCTTTTTTGCAATGTTGAACTTTGTAAGTTCCACAGTTGTGTATGTTATGTTTGGAAACATGCCTGTTTCTGTATTTTTTTTTAAATGTCAAGGTAAAACTTTGAAAAAATAGATTTTTTTTACCGCCAAATGTTTTATAAAATGCATATGTGAATGTGCACAGAGTAAAAGACTTTCTACTCAACAATGTGTGGCTTCTTTCAATGCCCAATAGCACTTTTTGTATTAAGTTGGTGTTTACAGTGACAATGGGTGTTATTTAAATAATGTGAAAACCACTTGGCACCAAAAGTGCACTAGGTGAACCTAGGAGACAGATAAAAGAAACACAAGCAGTAAATCCAAATCAAGATTTTATCAGATCAATTTTTTTTTATTTAAAAAATATTTACAAATTAGCTGGCATAGCAATGGCCCCCCTACCCGTAAAATATTTCACATATTTTTCATGCACTTCACTGACGTTTTGGGGGGGCAAGCCAGGACGGATAACTTCCAGGGCCATCAGTGTTGGTTCCCGAAGTCTGGCCTCAGGGCCAACTGAGGCTATATAATTTGGAGCATTTCTTTTTAAAAAGTTGTGCAGGATGCAGAAGCATAAAACAATGCGGTTCAGTTTGTACTGCACCAGGTTCATTGTCATTAGAAATAGGCAGAAGCGGCTGGCCATTATCCCAAAGGTATTCTCCACCACTCTTCGGGCTCTGGCCAGCTGGTAATTAAAAACTCTCTTCTCTGGGTGAGGGTCCTCTGGGGGAATGGCCTCATCACGTGATCACCCAGACCAAATGCTTCATCAGCAATAAAAACAAACGGAAGTCCTTCAATGTTCTCTTCCACAGATGGCAATCCCAAACCACCGCTCTGGAGACGTCGGTAGAATTTGGTCTGGGCAAAAAACTCCACCATCAGACATCCTGCCATTCTTCCCCATGTCCACATAGAGAAACTCGTATTTCACCAACACCACCGCCATCAACACAATACTATGAAATCCCTTATAGTTAAAATTAGGGATGCACCGAAATTTCGGCCGCCAAAACATATCGCCCGAAAATGCCCTTTTCAGCAATTTGCCGAAAGAGAAAAACGGCCTATAATGGAGACGAATATGGGGCGTGGCTATATAGCGCAGGAGAGCCGCCTCCGCCGCCTGTTTGATCACAGCGCCGGGAACATCACAGCTTTCATTTCCATAGCTGTGTGTTCCCGGCCGCGCGCCGTCACACACAGCCCCTCCCCCTTGTCCGGGCACTTAGATAGACAGATCATCCGCAGGATTGGACGGATGATCTGTCTATCAAAGTGCCCGGACAAGGGGGAGGGGCTGTGTGTGACGGCGCATGGCCGGGAACACACAGCTATTGAAATGTAAGCTGTGATGTTCCTGGCGCTGTGATCAAACAGGCGGCGGAAGCGGCTCTCCTCCCTGCACAGGCTGACTGCAAAATGGGACACAGGCACACTGGCTGCAATGGGGCACACTGGCTGCAATGGGGCACACTGGCTGCAATGGGACACAGGCACACTGGCTGCAATGGGGGACACTGGCCTGCAATGGGGGACACTGGCCTGCAATGGGGGACGCCTCCTGCACCACGTCCTCTGTCTCTGACCATCTCCTGTACCACGTCCTCTGTCTCTGACCATCTCCTGTACCACGTCCCCCTGTCTCTGACCATCTGCTGTACCATGTCCTCCTGTCTCTGACCATCTCCTGTACCACGTCCCCAGTCTCTGACCATCTCCTGTACCACGTCCCCAGTCTCTGACCATCTCCTGTACCACGTCCCCAGTCTGACCATCTCCTGTACCGTGTCCTCTGTCTCTGACCATCTCCTGTACCGTGTCATCTGTCCCTGACCATCTCCTGTACCGTGTCCTCTGTCTCTGACCATCTCCTGTACCGTGTCCTCTGTCTCTGACCATCTCCTGTACCGTGTCCCCTGTCTCTGACCATGTCCTGTACCATGTCCCCTGTCTCTGACCATGTCCTGTACCGTGTCCCCTGTCTCTGACCATGTCCTGTACCGTGTCCCCTGTCTCTGACCATGTCCTGTACCGTGTCCCCTGTCTCTGACCATGTCCTGTACCGTGTCCCCTGTCTCTGACCATGTCCTGTACTGTGTCCCCAGTCTCTGACCATCTCCTGTACCGTGTCCCCAGTCTCTGATCATCTCCTGTACCGTGTCCCCTGTCTCTGATCCTCTCCTGTACCGTGTCCTCTGTCTCTGACCATGTCCTGTACAATGTCCCCAGTCTCTGACCATCTCCTGTACCGTGTCCCCAGTCTCTGATCATCTCCTGTACCGTGTCCCCTGTCTCTGACCATCTCCTGTACCGTGTCCCCGGTCTCTCACCATCTCTTGTACCATGTCCCCTGTCTCTGACCATCTCTTGTACCATGTCCCCAGTCTCTGACCATCTCCTGTATAAAAATATTTTTTTTTAAATATGTTTCGGTATCGGTGCTGTTTCGGTATCGGTTTCGGTTTTCGGCCTAGTGTATTTTTGATTTTCGGTATCGGTTTCGGCACCAAAAAACCCATTCGGTGCACCACTAGTTAAAATAGTATGACTCTGAATGGGGTCGTGGGACGATGTGGACATGTTTCCCATCCATTGCCCCTCCGCAGTTGGGAAAGTCCCAACGATGGGCAAAGTGGGATGCCACAGTCTGCCATTCCTGTGACGTTGAAGGAAACTGTGGAGTCAAAACAGAATTTTTTTTTTTAATTTTGCACATAAAACATTGCAAGCAGATTAGACACAAACATTCTTGGTCAATATCAGTATAACATTGATTATAAAGATAAAGCATATTTAAAGACAAAAAAATAAGGTCCACTTATCAGATTCCTCACCCACTCTGATGGCCCATTGTCCAAATTTTAGGGGGGGTTCTAAATGAGTTTGTGTGCCCAAAAAAAGCCTCTGACACTCTGCATGAATTTAAGGACATTAATAACATTTGTACACATTATAGGGGGTGTTCAGGATAAAGCACTACAATGGAGCTGATAAAATACATTGTTAAGTGACTAGGCTAGGTGTGTATGGGCCCAGTATAGCATGCTGCAAAGGTTAGTGAAGGCAAATATGCATGTAGGCCAAAAAAGGAGCATTAAGGACAAAGAGGACTGTCAGGAAAGGTTCCCTCCGCTGGTAATATCGATAATTTGGCGTGCAGTACTGAGATCCACCAGCAGGTGTCTCCTGCTGGAATTATGTAATCTTTGGTCCGCAGTACTGGCGTCCACCAGCGGAGGGATCCTGGCACTGTGGAGCAGGTATTACCTTCTGCAGTCAGGCGTCACATGACTGACAGCAGCCATTATAAATACCCGGCAAGTGCACACACACCTTGCCTTGGTATTGTCCTTGTGCCCTGACCTGCAGCCTGTTTGATACCTGATACCTGATACCTGATCCTTGTTTCCTGCATCCTGCCTCCTGTATCTGGTACAACCTGTTCCCTTTCTCCTTGTCCCCTCATCTGCTGACCTCCTATTTATGACCCTGGCCTGGCTTGACTACGATTCTGGTACTCCCTTTTTCTACATATGCTGGTTTATTTGTTTATCTTCACTGTTTGGTTGTTTGGTTTGTTCACTCAGTTTGTATTGGTGGTGTGTTCACATTTATATGCGTTTACTTTAATAAATTTACCTTCACCTATTTACGTCTGGTTCACTCTGTCGCAGTCACACAGTTCTGGTCACATCTAGTTCATGATAAGGACATTCACAGCATATTACAATCAGGGTAATTATGGAATGATGAAATAAAAACAAAACATTAGCAAACATTAAATACATAGAATGTGATGTTAAAGGATAAAACTTACGCTAATATAGTCCTTTGTAAGACCTGAATAATAGCAGATCAGGTCTCTGGAATAATGATCCCCAGAGCCTGGGGGGGGTGGGGGGGGGGGGGGGGCGAGATGCCAGTAGAGAGCTTGAGGTCCTGCAGACTTCTCCCCATCGCCCATCGGCGACTAGCCTCTGCTTCGGAGTGATAGTTTTCCACATTCAGGTCTCCTGCCTGCTATTATAAGGGATGAGCAAAGCCAACAGTGAAAAATGGGCTCAGTCATCCAGAGAAAATTCCTGAAATCATCTGGGATATTCTCTTGGATCTCACGAAGCAGAAGCATGAGAGAATTGGTAACGCTGGAGTAACCAATTCTTGGTCCTTGAACTCTTCCCCACACTGTTCATGGACTGGGCTTGGGTCAAAGTAAGAACTCCAACACCAAGCCCCTGCACAGCACGAACTGTATGACGAGTACATAAGTGCAACATGGCTTCAAAAGGTCGGCTGATCAGAACAAACTAACCAAACGCCGAACAGTCCTTGGGCATGCTGGGACTGTGACGTCATAAGGGGCAGGTCACCGCGTGACATCACCTGGTGACCCAGCCCCTTATGCCTATATAAGTCGTCGCGCACTGTGTCCACGGCATTATAGCGGGAGAGAGCGTTGTGTGAACATCGGAAGAACAGAAGAAGAAGGAAGAAGAAGAAGAAAACGGCGACGACGAAGGAGAATGCCGGGCCACTGCTAGAAAAAGAGCGGTAAAAGAACAGAAGATAGCAGAGGAGCCCGGCAGAAGAACCGGAGAGCGGGAGAAGAGGCCAGAGAGCGGGAGAAGAACACACAGAGAAGTTGGAAGAGACCCCCGAAGTTGGAAGAAGACCCCCGGAGCTGACTAATAAATTACTTTAAAAACCCGTCTAGTGTGTTTTTTTCCCCATGTGAATGGGTAGGGTGAGAGTCGGGATCTGGGGGCCCCCTTATTAAAGGGGGCTCCTGGATTCCGATAAACCCCCCACCCGCAGACCCTGACAACCAATAGCCAGGGTTGTCTGGAAGAGGCCCTTGTCCTCTTCAACATGGGGACAAGGTGCTTTTGGGTGGGGGGGCCGCAGGGCGCTCCCTTCCCCAAAGCACCCCCCATATTGAGGGAACGCGGCCTGGCACAGCTCAGGATAAGGGTCTCGTATGGACTTTGGGGGGACCCCCGCAACATTTTTTCAGCATAGGGGGCGCCAAATAAAATCCATACCAAACCTAAGGGACATTGCCGCCTATCTCTCACGCTTGCTGCAATAGGAAAATGTGTTTTTCCTATTGCAGCGAGCGCAAGATGTACAGTATCCTGCAGCCAAGAAGCAGCACGATAGGAAACATTCCTCGCGGGCAGGTGCTATAGCTGCCCTTGCGTCGTATTTGGTCAGTTGGACCAGCATACAGACAAACGGGCTTCCTGATAGGAACTGGGTCCAGCGGACTTCTGGCGGGAAGATTTAGGGAAGATTTAAAACATGTTCTATTTCTAGGTCCGTCTGACTTTTGGGAAGAAAAAGTCAGATGGAGCCCACACAGGATCGAATTGTCTGACGGATTCTGGTCCACCAGACCAAGTCTGCCGGCACGTCCGATCGTGTGTACGGGGCATAAGGAGCAGCCATGGGGGGGGTGAAGGGTAGGGATGTCTGGCACCTACAGGAAAAAAACTCCAATGAGTGTCATCCAATTGTATCATGAATTTCAATTCAAATTTGATCTACCGTATTTATCGGTGTATAACACGCACTTTTTTCCCCCTAAAATCAGGGGGAAATCAGGGGTGCGTTTTATATGCCGACCCCCCACTGTTTCTATCCCCTTCTGTGGCTCTCTGCGGCTTCCGGGTATCTTCGGCTATCTATGGCCATTCTCTGCTATTTTCGGCCGTTCTCGGCGGCTTTCGAAAAGCCGAAAGCCGCCGAGAGCGGCCGAAAATAGGCGTGAACGGCCGAAAATAGCCGAGAACGGCCGATTGCGGGCGAAAATACCCGAAGGCCGAGAATGGCTGAAAACTACCGAGCGCCACCGAGATACACAGGATATCCGCTCTGTAACTCGCCGGCGCCATTTTTAAAAGGCAAACACACTAACGAGGCTGCAAATGACTGGCAAGGCTGCAATAGAAGGCTGAAAATGACTGACAAGGCTGCAAATGACTGACAAGGCTGCAATGCAAGGCTGCAAATCACTGACAAGGCTGCAATGGAAGGCTGCAAATCACTGACAAGGCTGCAAATGACTGACAAGGCTGCAAATGACTGACAAGGCTGCAAATGACTGATAAGGCTGCAATGCAAGGCTGCAATTGACACTGACAAGGCTGCATTGATGGGCATTTAAATGTAAGTTTTTTTCCTTAAACTTCCCTCCTAAAAGTTTTTTTCTTTTAACCACCTCAATACAGTGCAGTTACACCCCCTTCCTGACCAGACCAATTTTCAGCTTTCAGCGCTCTCACAGTTTGAATGACAATTAGTCATGCAACACTGTACCCATATGAAACTTGCGTCCTTTTTTCCACACAAATAGAGCTTTCTTTTAGTGGTATTTAATCACTAGTGAGTTTTTTATTTTTGGTGCTATAAATAAAATAAAACGTAAATTTTGTGAAAAAAATGCCTTTTTCTTTGTTTTTGTCATAAATTTTTGCTAATTAGTAATTTTTCTTCATACATTTTGGCCAAAATTTATACTACTACATATCTTTGGTAAAAATAACCCACATTAGTATATATTATTTGGTTTTTGTGAAAGTTATAGAGTCTACAAACTATGGTGCCAATCGCTGAAAATTGATCACATCTGATCAGGCCTTCAGTACATCAGGTGAGTCTCATTTCTTGAGACACTAACAAGTCAGGAAAGTACAAATACCCCCCAAATGACCCCTTTTTACAAAGTAGACATTCCAAGGAATTAAGTAAGTAGCATGATGAGTTTTTTTAAGTTGTCATTTTTTCCCACAATTCTTTGCAAAAGGAAGATTTTTTTTATTATTTTTTTTTTTTTACAAAATTGTCATATTATCAGGTTATTTCTCACACACAACATATGCATACAACAAATTACACCCCAAAATACATTCTGCTACTCTTCCCGAGTACGGCGATACCACATGTGTGAGACTTTTACACAGCCTGGCCACATACAGAGCACCAAGATTGATGTAGTACCTTCAGACGTTCTACGAGCAAAAATGACGCATCTCATTTCTCAACCACCTATTACATTTTGAAGGCCCTGGAGTACCCGGACAATGGAATTGCCCATAAAATTACCCCATTTTGGAAAGCAAACACCCCAACATATAATCTGTGAGGCATAATGAGTCTTTTGAATGGTTAATTTTTTTCCAGAAGTTTTTGGAATATGTGGAAAAAATTAAAACGCATTTTTTTTTACACAAAATTGTCAATTTATGAGATATTTCTAACACATAGCATGTATATAGCAAAAATTACACCCCAAAACACATTCTGCTACTCCTCCCGAGTATGGTGATGCCACATGTGTAGGACTTTTACACAGCCTGGCAACATAGAGAGGCCGAACATTGAAGCAGTACGTTCAGGCGTTCTAGGAGCATAAATTACACATCTCATTTCATTCCTACCCATCACACTTTTGAAGGTCCTGGACCACCAGGACAGTGAAATTACGCACAAAATGACCCCATTTTGGAAAGCAAACATCCCAACGTATATTCTGTGAGACATGGGCTGCAAAGGGCTGCAAATAGGTACTGGGGTACTCTGATGGGCTGGAGATAGGTACTCTGGTACTCTGATGGCCTGGTGACAGGTACTCGGGTACTCTGATGGCCTGGTGACAGGTACTCGGGTACTCTGATGGCCTGGTGACAGGTACTCGGGTACTCTGATGGCCTGGTGACAGGTACTCGGGTACTCTGATGGCCTGGTGACAGGTACTCTGATGGCTTGGTGACTGGTATTTGGGTACTCTGAAGGGCAGTGACAGGTACTCATATGGACTGTGACAGGTACTCGGGTACTCAGATGAACTGTGACAGGTACTCGGGTACTCAGATGAACTGTGACAGGTACTCGGGTACTCAGATGAACTGTGACAGGTACTCAGATGAACTGTGACAGGTACTCGGGTACTCAGATGGACTGGGACAGGTACTCAGGTACTCTGATGGGCTGTGACAGCTACCCGGGTACTCTGATGGGCTGTGACAGGTACTTGGGTACTTTGATGGGCTGTGACAGGTACTCGGGTACTTTGATGGGCTGTGACAGGTACTCAGGTACACTGTTAAACCGTGACAGGTACTCGGGTACCCTGATGGACTGTGACAGGTACTCGGGTACCCTGATGGACTGTGACAGGTACTCGGGTACTCTGATGGACTGTGACAGGTACTTGGGTACTCTGATGGGCCGTGACAGGTACTCGGGTACCCTGATGTGCCGTGACAGGTACTCGGGTACCCTGATGTGCCGTGACAGGTACTCGGGTACCCTGATGTGCCGTGACAGGTACTCGGGTACTCTGATGGGCCGTGATAGGTACTTGGGTACTCTGATGGGCCGTGACAGGTACTCGGGTACTCTGATGGGCCGTGACAGTTACTCGGGTACTCTGATGTGCTGGGACAGGTACTCGGGTACTCTGATGTGCCGTGACAGGTACTCGGGTACTCTGATGGGCTGGGACAGGTACTTGGGTACTCAGATGGACTGGGACAGGTACTCGGGTACTCTGATTGGCTGTGACAGGTACTCAAATACTCTGATGAACTGTGACAGGTACTCAAATACTCTGATGAACTGTGACAGGTACTCAAATACTCTGATGGACTGTGACAGGTACTCTGATGGACTGTGATTGACAGGTACTATGAGGGGTGGTGACAGGTCCTCTTTATTGGGGGGGGCGCAATCAGTGTGATTGGTGTACACTAGGCGGTAACGAGATGTTACCGCAATCTCCTCCTCACACACGATCGGTGTGTGAGGAGGAGAACAACCCGGTAACATCTCGTTACCGCGGTTTGTTTACATTTTAGTGATCGGCTGTGATCCTTTCACAGCCGATCACGTGGGTAAACAGCCGGCCAATGGCTGTTTACCAGCGTCGGTGACGAGCAGTGTTCCCGCGGAACACGTCGCCACCGACGTGCACGCGCAGCGCGCTCGCGATCGCGCACATGCGCCGTGCACAGCCGGAGTGTGACCATCTGTGATCGGCCGTGACTTCATCACGGCCGATCACGTGGTAAACAGCCATAACCAATGGCTGTTCACCCCCTTCGGTGGCGAGCGGTGTCTCCGTGACACGCCGCCACCGAAGAAACAGGAATGCGCGCGCCCGATCGCGCGCATTCCCTGTTTAAACGGGAGGCCGTCATATGACGGCCTCCCGCCACAATAGGTATGCCGCCTGGCCATCATTTGACGGCCGGCGGTCAGCATCTAGTTAAATTCCCTCCTAAACTTGGGGTGGGTGTTATACGCCGATAAATACGGTAAATAGGAATTGCCCATTTATTATATATAATGCTAAAGATTACCATATATTAAATCAAGAATATCATGTGTCGTTAGTGAATTAAATATGTGATGAGTTGTGAAGGTGAATGGTGTGGATTAAAAAAAATATTAATTATTGGTGATTAAATGATGACAAAGTGGTAAGTGGCTAATGTTTATAGCTATGTGAGAGAATCAAAAAATGTGTTACTGAATGCTGGTGAATGTGCAGGTATGGTTGAATGGATACAAATTGTGCTGGGTGGGGATGTGAATAGGTGGGTAAAATAGTGTTGGAACAATAATGAAACGCAAACCAACACACAAACAAACTGTGGAAAAATGAAGGACACCGTGATGGGGCCATGTATCAATAACAAATAATTAATGCCGAATAATGGTTTATTGAAATGGTGTGAGTAAAAGAAACATTTTTTTTTTTTTAAAGTGTTGTTTGTTATGGCAAATCATATTATGTGTACTTGAAGTGCTAAAAAAAACATATGGCTATCATTCCAAAAATCAATAAACTTAATTATACCTTGATGGTGTGGATGGTATCGACCAATATTGAAGGTGCATTGGTTAGTACCAAGTTGAGATTACCACAGTCCTTTTATGGCCCGGTGATTGCCCGGCTGGCATTGAAAATGTTTATTAAAAAAGTTTAAATGCATATATCAGTCAAAATTAATTAAATAGATATCACTGCCCAATTTTAAACAGGCAGGGGAAGATGTATGTAAATGCACAAGTTTAGCCAGCCAAACCATATAATACGCTTATGCCGCGTACACACTATCGGACTATCCGGTGGACTTAGTCTGACTGACAAACCGCCGGACTTTGAAGCAGAGATCCACCGGACATTCCGAATGAGCGACCTGCCCACACACAACCGGACTTTTCCGGCGTACTAAGGCCGGACTTTTGAAATGAACGGACTTGCCCACACACTGAGGAAAGTCTGTTCATTTTTTTTAGACGGGACTAGCATAGAAAGTCAATGTCTCCGCCTTCAGCGGCGAGATTGACACGTCACTGGCCCTGTCATCTGGTATGGACTTAAAGGGGAAGCCCTATGCCGAAAAAACAGCGTGGGGTCCATATCAGATCATACCATATGTCCATATCAGACCCTTATCCGAGCACGCAGCCTGGCCGGTCGGGAAAGGGGGAGAGGACGAGCGCCCCCCCCCTCCTGAGCCGTACCAGGCCGCGTGCCCTCAACATAGGGGGTGCTTTGGGGAAGGGGGGGCCCTGCGGTCCCCCCACCCCAAAGCACCTTGTCCCCATGTTTATGAGGACAAGGGCCTCTTCCCGACAACCCTGGTCGTTGGTTGCCAGGGTCTGCGGGCAGGGGGCTTAGCGGAATCCCGGAGCCCTCTTTAATAAGAGGGCCCCCAGATACCGGCCCCCACCCTATGTGAATGAGTAGAGGTACAATGTACCCCTACCCATTCACCTGGTGAAGAAAAGTGTAAATAAAACACAACACAAGGTTTTAAAATCATTTATTGCACAGCTCCGGGGGTCTTCTTCCCCTACCCATTCACCTGGTGAAGAAAAATGTAAATAAAACACAACACAAGCTATAGACATTAGGCACTTACCACTTTGTCATCATTTCATCACCAATAATTTATATAATATTTTTTTTTCATCCACACCATTCACCTTCACATCTCATCACATATTTAATGGACTTAAAGGGGAAGCCCTACGCCGAAAAAACAGCGTGGGGTCCATATCAGATCATACCATATGTCCATATCAGACCCTTATCCGAGCACGCAGCCTGGCCGGTCGGGAAAGGGGGAGAGGACGAGCGCCCCCCCTCCTGAGCCGTACCAGGCCGCGTGCCCTCAACATGGGGGGTGCTTTGGGGAAGGGGGGGCCCTGCGGCCCCCCACCCCAAAGCACCTTGTCCCCATGTTTATGAGGACAAGGGCCTCTTCCCGACAACCCTGGTCGTTGGTTGCCAGGGTCTGTGGGCAGGGGGCTTAGCGGAATCCCGGAGCCCTCTTTAATAAGAGGGCCCCCGGATACCGGCCCCCACCCTATGTGAATGAGTAGAGGTACAATGTACCCCTACCCATTCACCTGGTGAAGAAAAATGTAAATAAAACACAACACAAGGTTTTAAAATCATTTATTGCACAGCTCCGGGGGTCTTCTTCCGTCTTGGGGGGCCTTCTCGCTGGACTCCTCCGCTATCTTCTGCTAGCCTTTTAATAGCGGAGGAGCCCGGCTTTCTTCTTCGCCGCCTGGGGGTCTTCTTCCGACTTCAGGGGTCCTGTCCCCCTCTTCAGTTCTTCTTGCCGGGCCTCCGCTCTCTTCTCCCAGCTCTTTTACTAGCGGTGGCCCAGTCTTCTGTCCCCGCTGCCTCTTCTTCTGACTTCGGGGGTCCTGTCCCCCTCTTCAGTTCTTCTTGCCAGGCCTCCGCTTTCTTCTTCCAACTCTTTTACTAACGGTGGCCTGGTCTTCTGTCGCCGCTGTTGCCGCCTTCTCTTCTTCTTCCAGAGGATGCTGGGACTGTGACATCATAAGGGGAGGGGACTCCGCCCATTGTCCCTATATAAGTTGCCGCACAACGCGTCCCTGTCATTGCGGCCAGAGAGAGCGTCGAGTCAACATCTCAAGGAAGAAGAAGAGAAGAAGAGAAGGCGGCAACAGCGGTGACAGAAGACCGGGCCACCGCTAGTAAAAGAGCTGGAAGAAGAAAGCAGAGGCCCGGCAAGAATCTGGGGGCCCCCTTATTAAAGGGGGCTAGATATTCCTAAAAGCCCCCCGCCCGCAGACCGGGACAACCGATGGCCAGGGTTGTCGGGAAGAGGCCCTTGTCCTCATGAACATGGGGATAAGGTGCTTTGGGGTGGGGGGCCCCAGGGCGCTCCCTTCTCCAAAGCACCCCCCATATTGAGGGCACGTGGCCTGGTACAGCTCAGGAGGGGGGGGGGGCGCTCGCTCGCCCCCACCCCCTTTCCTGATCGGCCGGGCTGCGTGCCCGGATAAGGGTCTGATATAGACCTTGGGGGGGGACCCCCCACACCATTTTTTCGGTGTAGGGCTTCCCCTTTAAGTCCATACCAGGTGACGGGGCCAGCGACGTGTCAATCTCGCCGATGGAGGCGGCGACATTGACCTCCTTTGCTAGTCCCGTCTACTTGGAGCCACGTTCAAAATGAACGGACTTTTCTCCGTGTGCGGCAAGTCCGTTCATTTCAAAAGTCCGGTGGACTAGCACACAGATGGCCGGATTGCTTGCCGGACTACCGAGTCCGGCGGACAATTTTGAGTCAAAACTTCTTTCTAAGTCCGCCGGACTTTTGGGGAAAAAAAGTCAGCCGGATCCCACACATGGGCGGATTGTCCGCCAGATAGTCCGATCGTGTGTATGCGGCATTAGACTAACCTGTGTCAAAGTGTTTGATGCATCAAGTTTGTATGCGACCCTCCTCCTCCAAACGCTGGGGATCAATGAAAGATCCTTAGACATTTGGGATTTTTATATCAATGTGGGTGAATGACAGAATAGGTGCAATGAGCCACAGGTGCCGAATGACCACCCCCTCTCACCCCCCTGTCCAATACTTCTGCCGCAATGGCAGCACATGTGGCTCCCTCTGCGTTCCGGAAGGTCGACATCACTTCAGCCACACCAGGAAAATGCGATGACGTCATGTGTATGCGCAAGACATCGCACGCACCCGTGGCATCCAGACTTCCGGAAGTGATCCAAGACACCGCCAGTAGGTACACGGCTTCTCCCGGCAGACAGAAGAGAATCCGCCCATCTGCTGGAGCATGTGGGGAGCGATGGACAGCTCCTCCCCCTTGCCGGGAAGGCATATGGGCAGGGATCTCCACAAAGAAAAACATGGTGACTTGGAAGACATGGGAGTCTGAAAATTAGACAGCGAAAATAGAGAGAAATACATTTTATGGCGCCAAACATGATTCAATTGCATCAAATGTAATAACAATCTGCCAAAACAAGCAAAATACTTATATAATTATCAATCTATTAATTATATTCTTAACTATACAGAGATATTGGTAGTTTTTAATCCGATGCATTGCGTTTTATTCAGCTGGAAAGTAATTGTGCTATCAAGTAAGTATATTGTAGTGTGGGGTTATCACTGGGTCTTGCCAATGAAAAACCCTTTAGTAAGGTTGCAAAGGAAATGGAATCATTCAGACTTGGAGGCGTAGTAGCCTGAAGTCTGAAGAGCCACCTTTGCTCGTGCTGGAGCAAGATCTTATTCCAGTTTTTCCACGATTTGTCTTTGTGTTGGTTTGTGTTTCATTATTTTTCCAACACTATTCTACCCACTCATTCACATCCACACCCAACACAATTTGTATCCATTCAACCACACCTGCACGTTCACCAGCATTCAGTAACACATTTGTTGATTCTCTCACATAGCTATAGACATTAGGCACTTACCACTTTGTCATCATTTCATCACCAATAATTTATATAATATTTTTTTTTCATCCACACCATTCACCTTCACATCTCATCACATATTTAATTCACTAACGACACATGATATTCTTGATTTAATATATGGTAATCTTTAGCATAATATATAATAAATGGGCATATCCTATTTAGATCAAATTTGAATTGAAATTCATTTTATAATTAGGTGACACTCATTGGGGTTTTGCTGCCGGTGCCAGAATATTTTTTGACAGCAAATCAATCCGAGGAAGACTTTGACCATGCAGGTCGAAAAGCGTTGGGAATTTGCATACCGGATATTTTGATATAATATTGTGTACTATTGTATGTTCGCTTATTCTGGTAGAATTTTGAATGGTGTTATGACCAGAGCTCATATTTTAGAGTCCATGTTACGTTGCCATTTTTCAATAAAGAATTATTTTTAACTACTTTTCCAACAAATTCTATTCTTGCTGTGAAAAAACCCCATTGGGGGAGACCATACTGTGAATGTATCTTAATCAGGGGTGGGACATATAAAATGAGCATGGCTCTACAAGAACCATCTAATGCCATACCCCTTTGCACATCTCTACACCCCCCAGAATGCCTCCGTACCCCTCAGCATGCCTCTATAATCTCTGCACATCTCTGTACTTCCAAAATAACCCCTGTACCCCAGCGCATCTCCACACCCCAGCACACTTTTGTACCCCTTTGCACATTGCTGCACATCCTACAATACCTCTGCAGCTCCCAGCATCCTCCACCCCCCAAGCACACCTATGCACCCCCACACACCTCTGCACCTCCTAGCATACTCTTATAAGCCCCAGCACACCTCCGCACCCCCCCCCACACACCCTGCATTCCCCAGCACACCTCAACACACCCCAGCTCTTCTATGCACTCTGCTGCACCCCCACACCTCTGTACCCAGCCCCACATATACATTTGAACCTCTGTATCCCTCCAGCACACCATTGTATACTGCAGCAAGTAAACTTGGCACCCCAAACACCCCTAAGACCCATCAACGGAATCCGCTTTCTCAGTGGGGGACCTCTCCACTGATTACTGCTGAGCAAATAAATATATCCGTGCACTCCACGATAGCTGAGCCTGCTGCTCTCTATGGGGCTGTTGGATGGAAACGGATTGCCTGTCCATTTCCATCTGACTGTCATCCAATCCGAACTGCCAAATGTATAAGAAATGGATCTCCCATCTGTTTTTAGTGGATTGAAAGTCTGCCAGTGTGAAAGGAGCCTAACACATCTGTGCTCTGTACCCACTGCACCTCCAACCCCCAGCACATCACTTTTTTTTATCATATAAAATTTTGCAAATAAGTACATTTTGTTCATAAATTTGGGCCAAAATGTATACTGCTACATATCTTTGGTAAAAATAACCCAAATTTGTGTATATTATTTAGTCTGCGTAAAAGTTACAGTGTGTGTTACAAGCTATGGTGCAAATCATTAAAAATTGATCACATCTGATGTACTGTCACGTACCTGAAGGGAGACTGAGATGACGAGGTTGGCCTCTCTTGTATCTGCAACCCAGGTCCCGCTAAGAGAGAAAAAGAGGGAGCGAGGGACAGGAGGAACATGAGTGCCTGCAGGTGTAGACCCCGAAACTTGCAGCAGGAGATATGACTTTGGAGAGAGGAAGAGCCATCAGATCAGGAGGGACAGCCGTGCACCATAGTTCAGCTGGGGTTAAAGAGGCACTCTGCTTGTACTGCAGAACTGGAACATCTGGCTTGCATATAGAGTTTCAGGCAGGCTTGCAGCAGGAACTCGCAGCAGGTCGCAGGACCGTAATTGCAGACACTCAGATGACAGTGTTGAGCTGAGCAGGGAACAGGAGCGAAGTCACTAGGATAGCCGAGTTTGGTAGCAGGCGGGCAGCAAGGTACCAAAGCATTAGGCAGGAGCAAGGTCAGTAGGAAGCCGGGATCAAGAACCAGTAATCAGAAATATAATAGAGTTCAAAATCAGGGTCAAGGAAAGCCAAATTCAGCAACAGGTATCAAGCAGGATATCAGCAGGATTCAGGGTATCAGGAAACAGCTGAAGACCAGTCAGCATTGATCAGGAGTCTGGCACCAATTGGGAATAGGGATGCACTCCCGTGCATGCACGCAGTTCGTCGCACATGCGCATTGATGCCTATAGGAATCTGCAGTTGCCCGTGAGCGCGCGCATGCGCACGTGTGCGCACGGTCATATTCCAATGGTTCTTTTACATTGACCCCCCTTATGGGCAGCCTCTGGTGCCCACTAAGGAACTCTTCTCAGGGTGAAGATGAAGATAGGCTTGAATTAGTTATGGAGCATGAACATTGGAGGAAGGTTCCCATGAATTATCTTCAGGGCCATAGCCCTTCCACTTAATGAGGAACTGAGTTTGGTCCATTCTCTTCCTAAAATCCAGGATAGTTTCAACCTCAAATTCTTCATTTCCTTCAACAAGCAGTGGAGCAGGAGTCTCAAGTTCCCGATCAGGGAAAGGATCAACAACAGACCGTTTTAAGAGAGACACATGAAACACTGGATGAATTCTCAAACTCTCTGGCAAGCTTAGCTTAAAGGCTACAGCATTAATCCTCTTCTTTACTGGAAATGGGCCAATGTATCTTGGTCCTAATTTCTTTGAGGGGCAAGCCAGCTTTAAGTTTGCAGTAGATAGTCATACCTTATCCTCAGGTTTCAGGTCTATATTACCCCTCCTCTTCTTATCATAGAACCTTTTATTACTAGCCTGAGATTTGATAATAGCTTCTTACAAGAACAGATTATTGGATCTCCAGAACTCCAGACGATCCTGTACTGCAGGTACCGAAGCTTCTTGATTCATCAGGCAAGAAGCATGGGTGAAATCCATAATTTGCAAAGAAAAGTGTTTGTTCGATAGCAGCGTGTATTGAGTTGTTATAAGCAAAGTTGGCAAAAGAGATGCTCAGTCATCTTGTGCAAAAGAAGAAAAACAATGTAAATATTGTTCCAGGGTCTGGTTCGTTCTCTCCGTCTGACCGTTCGTTTGTGGGTGATAGGCTGATGATAAACAGTGTTTAATGCCCACAATTTCACATAAGGACTTCCAGAATCTGGAAGTAAATTGTACCCCATGGTCTGAACTGATGTTAACAGGAATACCATGTAGACTTACTATTTCCCTGATGAAAGAAGAAGCAGTTTCTGCAGTGGAAGGGGTACCTTTCATGGGCACAAAGTGGGCCATCTTAAACAAACGTTCCACAATCACGAAAATTGCGTAAATCCTTCAGACGGGGATAATTCGACAATAAAGTCAATAGAGATCATGCTCCATAATTTATCAGGTACAGGAAGAGATTCTAAGAGACCCCAATTTTTAGCTCTATTAGACTTGTTTCATAAACATGCTGTACAAGATTTAAAGCGGGAGTCCGCCGTTTTTTTTTTTTTTTAAAGCCAGCAGCTACAAATACTGCAGCTGCTGACTTTTAAAATAATGACACTTACCCGCCCAGCGCGCCCGCGATGTCGGCACCCGAAGCCGATCTCGCGATCGTCTCTCGGGTGCCGCCGCCGCCATCTTGGCTATGGGAATCAGGAAGTGGAGCCTGCGCAATAAGGATGGTCCCGCTGTCTCTGGGATCCGTGTGTTTCCCAGCAGACAGAGGGGGACCTTCGGAAAGGGGCGTAGATATCTGCGGAAAGGGGCGTATATTCTGCAGATATCTATGCCGGAAGTGGGTGCAGATACCTGTACTGTACAGGTACCTTCACCCCCCTCCCCCCTGAAAGGTGCAAATTGTGGCGCCGATTGTGGCGCCGGAGAGGGGGAGGGTTCCAATGAGCGGAAGGTCCACTTTAGGGTGGACCTCCGCTTTAACATAGTCTCTGTAATTCTGTACCAGGTCTGGCCACCAGAAGGAGCAAAGAACTAGATTTGAAGTTTTATGTACTCCAAAATGTCCTGCCAGGGGATAGTTGTGGCACATGTAAAGGACTGCTGTCCACGAATGCTCTGGAACAAAGATCTGCTCACCATGGAAATAGAGATATTCCTTCAGCAGAAGGTGAAGTTCCTGAGATGGAGGATGATCCAGGACTGCTGTCTTGATTTGGGAGAGGAGATCAGTTAAAATGGTATCAGGTTCAGGGGGCGCCTCAATATCTTGAAATATACGAGAAAGAGCATCAGGCTTCCCATTCTTAGATACAAGCCGATAGGTAATGTGGAAGCAAAATCTTGTGAAAAAGAGGGCCCATCTGGCCTGGCAGGGTCTTAATCTTTTTGCTGCTCTTAAATATTCTAGATTCTTATGATGAGTGAACACAAGAATAGGATGTGCCGCTCCTTCAAGCAGATAACGCTATTCCTCCAGGGATGATTTAATGGTAAGTAACTCTCGATCACCAACATCACAGTTCTTCTCTAGGGCACTTAGCTTCCTGGAGAAAAAAAAAGGATGAAGAAGTAGGGATTTTGTCCCTTGTCGTTAAGACAGTATGGCTCCCACAGCAATCTCAGAGGTTTCAACCACGAGAACGTAAGGCAAAGCAGGGTCCGGATGTTTGAGAATGGGTGCAGATCCTGAAAGGCTTGCAATTCTAGAAAAAGGCTTCATTCCATTCAAGATACTTGGGGAGTCTGCGCTTCACCAAGCTCCAATGGCCTTGCACTTGTTTCTTCAGATTGTGGACTCCCAAGGCCCAGAGACTGGCATGAGAATAATCCTATCTCCTGGGCTGAGAGGCATGCCTCCGAACTAAGCACAGTGGCGATGTCCAAAATTCTAGTTCTTGTTGAATCTGTACAGGCATAAAGATTTTCTGATCCATAGACAGCCCAACTCATAGGCTAAAGAAGGCAAGTTGAAACGATCCTCATGGCCCAAGGTACCACCACTGCCAACAAGATCTTCAAAAAACTCCTGGGGCTGTGCCAATTCTGTAAAAGGCAGACACCTGAACAGGAAGTGACATCTGGCCACCACAACTCTCATATGCCTCTGGTGCTCGGCATTGATTGGTACATGGATGTATGAGTCGGCCTGTCGATTGATACCAACTGGTCCTCCTGCTGAACCGTCCCTGTGACTGTCTGCATTGACTCCATCTTGAACCTCTTGGTGTGTATGAACACATTTGATTCCTTCAAACTGAAACAGGCCAGAAGGCTCCTGCCTTAAGTACTAGAAAAACTAGGAAGAAAGGACCCCAGATGATTCAATGTTTCTGGCTTCACTGGCATGATGGCCTTGTAGCAGTATAAAAATCTTGCAAACATTTTCTCTTCTGAGATCTGTTGGACATAAATTATATGAACTCAGCGGTCAACTTTGGAATTATCCCTTGTACTCCCACCTGTCTTCTGGACACACTGGTCTTTGATGACTGTTGTCCAAACCCTCCAGGAGGCTACAATCATCAACTTCACTCAGGCCCCCTGGCCCCAACTGGAAGAGACTGGTTGGTCGCACCTTAAAAAATACTTTCCAGACATCTTAGTAGCCTGCTCTGGACTTGATTTGACGTCAAAAGTAACTTTGAGGCACTTCCACTGTGATCTGTTAAATCTGCAGCCTGTCCTATAAGATTTGACCTCCTGCACCTTCTGAAATTCAGTAGGCTTGAGTGAAGGATGGTGGCTTCCTCTTACTAGTCTGTGGCCACAGTCCAGACTTTTCCTCCTGTCATTTGCTTAATTGCGTTGTTCAGCGTTTGGCCAAACAATAACCTCCCATTATAGGAAATGTCAAAGGCTTGTGTAGAAGTTCCCGCCTGCTCTCATAGCAGGGACTGAGTGTGCCAGCCCTTGTATTAGGTCTATCAAAAGCATCAACCAAATGTCAGTTGCTAGGTTCCACTCTTTCCATAAACTGTGCCAAATTTTGTAGTTTCCAGTGTTGAATGTAATGCCATTTCTGAAGTTTATATAGCGAAGTTAAAGGGGTTGTAAAGCTTTGTTTTTTATTTTCTACATAGGTTCCTTTAAGCTAGTGCATTGTTGGTTCACTTACCTTTTCCTTCGATTTCCCTATGTTTTTTTTCTTTGTTTTCTTTGTCTGAATTTCTCACTTCCTGTTCCCCTTCAGTAAGCTGTTTTGGCTGACTAAACACCACTCGAATTAAGGTGTGAGGAGAAACAGGAAGTGAGAAATTCAGACAAAGAAAAAAAAATTTAGAAGGGAAATCGAAGGAAAAGGTAGGTGAACCAACAATACACTAGCTTAAAGGAACCTATTTCGAAAATAAAAAACAAAGCTTTACAACCCCTTTAACTCTATTGCTGATTGGCAGGCAAAATCTGTCACTGTATAGATTCTGTGCAAGCCTGATGGCCAGATCAACACAATTTCTGTGTTCCAGATGTGTTTCTGCATGAGTGTTTTTTGATGCATTCTCAATGCGTTTTGCCACTTTCCAGATGTGTTCCATACAGAAACAATGCAACATTCTACTTTTGTTGACTGCACTATATTGCATTGTACTGGTGTGAACTAGGTAATTGGAATCAAAGACACTGTCCATGCGTTCTTGATGCAGAATAAAAACACTGGTCTGTATCTGGTTTGAAAAAGTTCACTTTCTCATAGGCCTCTTTCACATGGACTGTCCGTTCAGGTCCGCCTATCAGTTTTTTAGGCAGACCTGAACGGACGCTCCATAGACCTCTATGGAGCGTTGCATGTCAGCGGTGACATATTCACTGACACCCGACCCGCTCCGATCCGAAAAATTGTGAAAAGACGGATGAGAGCTTTTCGTCGGAAAATGCGACCGTGTGTATGCTCCTTTGGAATTTTGCTGGCGGAATTTCCGCTAGCAAAAGATTGAGAGCAGGTTCTCAATTTTTCAGACGGAAAATCCAATTGTGTATTTGGTGTGAGCGTGTGTATGCAAGATAGCTTGAGCGAAATCCCATCGGAATTCCGTCGAGAAAACCATCAGAGCTTTTTCCGACCAAAATTCCGATCGTGTGTATGGGGCATTAGGTGTCATCGTCCTGATCGTTGGTGGGTCTTATGTTTTTTGGAGCATTGCGTTCAGGATTTTGGCTTCTAAAATAATGTAAAACACCTAAATTTGTATAATTTCCTTGAGCACTTTTTTAAAAACCATGTCCCATGTTGCCCCCTCCTACCTTTGATAATCTTCTGTGCCACTAACAGGTGTGGCAAGCTCATATTTGCACAAAATATATGAAAAAATGCATATTACCTCTCACCAAAAAACATGGTACCCTGTCTCTTTAAGAGCCATCTGCCTTCCTCCACTAACTTCAGAAGCAGCCACAGGTGAGCTCAGACGGCATTTCCAAAGGCAGACAGCAGACATTGTTAGAGTCTGAGACAAAAACTGTCCAACCGTCAAACTCACACAAGTACACAGCATGGCAGGGGAGCCAAGACAGCACATCCAGAGGCAGACAGGAGACTCAGTCAGAATCGAAGGTAAGTCCTTTACCTGGCAGGACTGCAGAGAGAGAGGGAGCGAAGCCCTCACAACTGCAGACCTCCAAGACTTTTTACACCATTGCATGGCGACTGGCCCATCCCGTGCTGCCCATCTCCCTGCACCCTGAGACCTGAGACTCTCAGACTGACAATAAAGCCAGAAGAGCAGTGTGGTGCACTGAATATAAAAAGACAGGGAAAAAAAAAACGAAGGGAGAGGCAATGATGATATTGCAGAGCCTTCATAATACCACACCTGTACAATATCAGTGCTGTTTAGGCATAATTTTGCCCAAAACCCTGGCACAAAAAGGGCACCCAGTTTTTAGAAGGATTTACCTTCAGCATTTAGGGTCTTCCAGCTCCATGAGAGGCTGAACATGGAGGGGTAGGTTCAGCGGGGGGAATGCAGCATACAAATTACTTACCAACTGCAATCAACAGGTGGCCTGGAGGGGCTGCCTTTTATTCCGCTTGGAACAGGTGGTCATGTGGGACTCTGGAAGAGGTGTTAACCTGTTGTATGCTGATGTGAGGATGGGCCAGGAAACATCTCTTCCTCTGGTATACTTTTCCCCCTCAGGTATACATCTCCCTCTCAGGTATATATTTCCCCCTTGGGTATACATCTCCCTTTCAGGTATACATCTCCCTCTCAGGGGTGGAAAGTGGGGTCCCCCAGGGTTCTGTTCTGGGACCAATCCTATTTCATAGGATTGGTCCCAGTCCTAGTTCATAAACGACCTGGAGGATGGGGTTAACAGTTCAATCTCTGTATTTGCAGACAATACTAAGCTAAGCATGGCAATAACTTCTCCGCAGGATGTGGAAACCTTTCAAGAAGATCTGAACAAATTAATGGGGTGGGCAACTACATGGAAAATTAGGTTTAATGTAGAAAAATGTAAAATAATTAACAATCGGACATTCTGACAACAAAATCCTGGATTTATTTCCGACAAATGTTGGCTCAAACTTGTCTTGCATACACACGGTAGCACAAATGTTGTCGGAAATGGCAAACGCCAAGAACATGGCGGCATACATGTACAACGAGCCGAGAAAAATTAAGTTAAATAGCCAGTGTGGCTCTTCTGCTTGATTCTGGGCATGCGTGGAATTTTGTACGTCGGAATTGTGTACACACAATCGGAATTTACGATTTTGTTTTTTGTAAAATTTGAGAACCAGTTCTTAAATTTTGTTTGTCGGAAATTCCGACAAAAAATGTCCGATGAAGCCTACACACGGTCCGAATTTCCAACAACAAGCTCACGTCGAACATTAGTTGTTTGAAATTCTGACCGTGTGTACGTGGCATTAGATAAGCATCTGAACGACCACAACATACAGGGATATACAATGTAATACTGACATATAATCACACACATAGGTTGGACTTGTGTCTTTTTTCCACCTCACCTACTATGTAACTATTGTAGACATGTCACTGGAGAAGTGATCGAGGGGGTGTACATCTCACCTAGGTTGCTACACAGTGTGAGATGGTAAATCCAGGATGGATCAGTTTCTCAGCAGCGATATGCTGCTGAGTTGTTATTTAATTTTGCCGGGCCTGGGTTTATATGGAATGGCAGGTAGGTTTGGTAGAGGGACCTGTCATTCCACATCCCCCGATCCAGTTCTGGGTTTGGGATCAGGTGAGCTTGGATCCTAATTAGCCTGGGAAGCTAAAGGCTCTGTAGGGTCTGCAGGTGGTTGCTTCTCAGCCAGGGAATGAACAATCTGTGTGTTGAAGGAAGCTGCAAGCACAGCCACTGCTGGAGCTAAAACTCACCCTGCGATATCCAGGCGAAAGACGCTGTGTTTGTAAGTGTCAGATAGGTGAGCAGAACCTGTTAGTAAGCGCCCAGCCGGGCTAGGACTTTTATTTTTGTTGTACTTAGAAAGCACGGTGTTGCTGTATATTTTGTTTGCTGGACTGTTTGTACCACGAATAAACGCCAAGATCTGCTTTATCAAATTCCAAGTCTGCTGTGAACTGTGTCCAAACACACCCTACCCCGGGAAGATCCCTTACAATTGGTGGAGGTAGCGGGCAACGCGGTTGCTAGGGGCAACGGTGTGGACAGACTTGGCTACAGCTGCTGATGTCCTGGGTGAAAGCTGCAACTACACTCCAAAAACAGTCCAGCAACATGGAGGAGATGCTGAAGCAGTTTATGCAAGTGAGTTTGCAACAACAGCAGGCTCAGACAGAGGCCAATAGACGACATGAACAGTCCATGGCTGCACAACAGCAGATGATGGCTGCACAACAGCGGATGCATAAGGAAGAGTTGCAAGCTTTGCGCCAAAGCCAACAACAACTTATCGAGCACCTGATAGTAAATCGAGAGGCGCCTGTGGTTGCTAATCCACCCACAATGGAGGGAGCCGCTCCAGAGATTTTTTCTGGGAGAAGGACTGTGCAGAAAGCGCTGCAAAAGATGACTGCTGAGGACGATGTTGAGGCCTATCTAACAGTATTTGAGCGCGTGGCTGAGCGAGAGAAGTTACCAGCCGCTGAGTGGGCAGAGGTAATTGCGCCCTATTTAACAGGTGAACCTCAAAAGGCCTACTATGACCTCAGTGAGCAAGAGGTTAAGGACTATACTCGGCTAAAAGAGGAGATGCTTGCCCGACTAGGAGTTACTACTGCAGTCCGTGCCCGGAGGGTACGCAACTGGAGCTACAGTCTGGACAAATCAGCGAGGTCCCAGATGTATGACCTAATCCATTTGGCAAGAAAGTGGTTGGAGCCAGACACTTCTACTCCTGCACAAATCCTAGAGAAGGTCGTGATGGATCGCTACCTCCGAGCCCTTCCTACTGACTTGCAACGCTGGGTGGGACAAGGTGATCCTAAGAATGCAAACGAACTTGTCAACCTTGTGGAGAGGTTCCAGGCGACTGAGGACTACCTCCGTGATGTTCCTGCAGCATCTTCACCTCCCCGGAGCGCCAGATCTGTGCCGTCAGCTGGTAAGAGACTTCCATCTATTGGGGGAGTGTGGAGGGGTGCTGATGGGGGGAAAAGGGCTCAAGTGGTGTCTCAGGGACAAAAGACTGGTGATGGTCCCGGGTGGCTAAGGGGCTCTGAAAAGGACTCCTTGCCAAAGAGACCAGGCCCTATCCAGTGTTGGAGATGCCATGAGGCGGGACACGTGTCGGCCCATTGCCCTCTTACCTCTGAACCCATGGAATGTGACGCTAGCAGGCGTCAGTCGCTATTTGCGGAACCATCTTGTGCTGCAGTTCCTGGACTAGAGACTGAACCGCAAATCTGCAACATCACAATCAATGACTTTCCTGTTAAAGCGTTAATGGACTCAGGAAGCCTTGTAACCTTGGTGCATGCTAGCCTGGTGACTGGGGACTTAGAGTCTAAAAAGCATATGAGTGTTGTGTGCATACATGGTGATACAAAAGTGTACCCTATAGTGCTGGCTAAAGTCGGGACTGAACAAGGCACCGTACAATATGAAGTGGGTGTGGTTAAAAACCTCATGCATAATGTAATATTGGGGCGCGATTTTCCATTATTCTGGGCTCTTTGGGAAAAAAGAAAAATCCCCAAAAGGAGTGAGGATACCTCTAAGGGGGTTGCCTTGTCCCCTGTGAATGATAAAAGTGTGCAGGATGAAAATGATTGTTTTCCTTTGCAGGTCCTGGCTGGGGAGGAGGAGGCTCCTCCCACTGAGCAAAATATACTAGACTTAGAGGTGTCTAGCGATAATTTTGGGACTGCACAATTACAGGACCCCACTCTCAAAAATGCGAGAGAGCAGGTTGCTGTTATGAACGGGGTACCTCAGGAACCAGATGCTGAAAAAAGATTTCCACATTTTTCGGTGACTAATGATCTTTTCTATAGAGTCAATAAGGTTAAAGATGAGATTGTGGAACAGCTTCTGGTACCTAAGCCGTACCGGCGTCAGGTGCTTGACATGGCACATAACCATGTTCTTGGGGGACACTTGGGGACTGACAAAACGCGAGAGAGGGTTCTCCAGAGGTTTTTTTGGCCGGCCATATATGATGACATTAAAAAATACTGTGAGTCGTGCCCCACATGTCAGGTTAGTGCCCCAGTGTCACATTTTCGCAGTCCTTTGGTTTCGCTCCCTATTATAGAGGTGCCTTTTGAGCGTATTGCCATGGATTTAGTGGGTCCCATTGTAAAGTCAGCTAGAGGACACCAGTATATTTTGGTAGTCCTGGATTATGCGACCCGCTATCCTGAGGCTGTACCCTTAAGAAACACTGCATCTAAAACAATTGCACGTGAGTTGTTTTATATGTTCTCTAGGACTGGGATCCCCAAAGAAATCCTAACTGACCAAGGTACGCCATTTATGTCGAAAGTAATGAAGGAATTATGCAGACTATTTAAAATCTCACACATCCGTACCTCTGTGTACCACCCCCAGACGGACGGATTGGTGGAGAGATTTAATAAAACTTTGAAACATATGTTGAAGAAAGTGGTGGCAAAAGATGGTCGTGACTGGGATCATTTATTACCCTACCTCATGTTTGCTATTAGGGAGGTGCCCCAAGCGTCCACAGGGTTCTCACCATTCGAGTTGGTCTATGGTCATCACCCTAGGGGTCTACTAGACATTGCAAAAGAGACATGGGAGAATGAGTCCACCCCATACAAGAGTGTTATTGAGCATGTAGCACAAATGCAGGACCGTATAGCCACTGTAATGCCCAGGGTAGATGAGTTGATTGAGAAGTTGGGTAACGCCAGGTACATAACCACCCTCGATCTCACAAAGGGCTATTGGCAGATTCCACTTTCTGACGAGGCTAAAGAGAAAACTGCTTTCTCCACCCCTGATGGGCTATTCCAGTATGTAGTGATGCCGTTCGGGTTACATGGAGCGCCTGCAACTTTCCAGAGGTTGATGGACTTGATTCTGCGACCACATCGTGATTACTCAGCCGCCTACCTCGATGATGTGGTCATTTTTAGCCCTGATTGGGAAAGTCACCTCTGTAAGGTACAGGCCGTGTTGGATGCCATAAGTGATGCAGGGTTGACCATAAATGCCGAGAAGTGTGCTCTAGCCCTAGAAGAGGCCAAATATCTGGGCTACATTGTTGGAAGAGGATTGGTTAGGCCACAGCTAAATAAAATTGAGGCAATACAGAATTGGCCTAGACCCCTGACAAGGAAACAGGTTAGAGCTTTCCTGGGTATTACGGGTTATTACCGTAGATTTGTGCCGAACTTTGCCTCAGTTGCTGCTCCGCTAACTGACTTGACAAAGGGCGGAAAGACAGCAATGGTCACGTGGACCCCAGAGGCCGAGGAGGCTTTCCAAAGCCTTAAGTCTGCCTTGTGCCAACCACCTGTGTTAGTCACCCCCGATTTCAGGCGAGAATTTCTGGTCCAGACAGATGCCTCTAGCACAGGCTTAGGTGCAGTACTCTCACAAGTAGTGAATGGTGAGGAGCATCCGGTGACGTACTTGAGTAGAAAACTAACCCCGGCCGAGAAAAATTATGCCATTGTGGAGCGAGAATGTTTGGCAGTGAAGTGGGCCCTAGAATCTTTAAAGTATTACTTGCTAGGCAGGAAATTCAAGTTGGTGACAGACCATGCCCCCCTAACATGGATGAAGTTAAACAAGGAGAGAAATGCAAGAGTGACTAGATGGTTTCTCTCCCTACAAAACTTTAATTTCACTGTGGAACACAGGCCAGGGAAATTACAGGCAAATGCTGACGCATTGTCAAGGGTAAGTTGTCTGTGGGGACAAAAGGCTCAGCCCTCCGGTCTGAAAAAGAGGGGGGGGATATGTAGACATGTCACTGGAGAAGTGATCGAGGGGGTGTACATCTCACCTAGGTTGCTACACAGTGTGAGATGGTAAATCCAGGATGGATCAGTTTCTCAGCAGCGATATGCTGCTGAGTTGTTATTTAATTTTGCCGGGCCTGGGTTTATATGGAATGGCAGGTAGGTTTGGTAGAGGGACCTGTCATTCCACATCCCCCGATCCAGTTCTGGGTTTGGGATCAGGTGAGCTTGGATCCTAATTAGCCTGGGAAGCTAAAGGCTCTGTAGGGTCTGCAGGTGATTGCTTCTCAGCCAGGGAATGAACAATCTGTGTGTTGAAGGAAGCTGCAAGCACAGCCACTGCTGGAGCTAAAACTCACCCTGCGATATCCAGGCGAAAGACGCTGTGTTTGTAAGTGTCAGATAGGTGAGCAGAACCTGTTAGTAAGCGCCCAGCCGGGCTAGGACTTTTATTTTTGTTGTACTTAGAAAGCACGGTGTTGCTGTATATTTTGTTTGCTGGACTGTTTGTACCACGAATAAACGCCAAGATCTGCTTTATCAAATTCCAAGTCTGCTGTGAACTGTGTCCAAACACACCCTACCCCGGGAAGATCCCTTACACTATGTATATGTAGCTCTTACCCCCGAAGGAGCGGCAGATTTTAATGGGCTTACCGTTACCTTCTACACTTCGATTTGCGTCTAGGGGTTTCCCATAGTAGATGACCCAAGAACTATAGAGACTGACGACAGATCCACTCAAAGAGATTTTTATTTGCAAAAATGTAGTTAGCAAATAGTCTCTCAGTATAGGATCAGAGGGTTTAGGTGAAAATCCAGGTACTCGTAATGTCAAAGACAGTATAGGAGAACTCTCTTACTTTGAATAAATCCATAGAATAGCCATTCACAGCTAGATCTCTACACTAATTGGATAGTCCTTGTCTCACCAGGCCTAGCAGCCAACAGGGTGCTTGAGTCAGGAACAAATCTCTGCCACAGACTTTATTATAGAACACGTGTAAGGAAACTTGAAAACTTGTAGAGTGCTCGTGTGGTACCAGTATCTTGCAGCCAGTCTGGCGATACCACACAAGATTGGATTCGCTTAGGTCCTTCAGTTTTACCAGGCTCATGTTTAGAAGCCAACCCTTGCGTGGCCTTCTCCCGAAGAGTCTTCCCCTGGATAATTTTGAAGTTTCTGGGCAACCAGAGACGGCACCGGACCACCTCCGAATCCTTCCTTTAGTTTCCTCGCCTCGGGCTAGTAACATCGGATTAATCCGCACCTCAGGCCATAGGCATCCTGGGGGCTGGTCAGCAGGACCAGGACCATGCAGTCAGAACATACTTCTGGACCAGAACCCCCGAAACACGTGACATCCGCATCTTAAGTTCCCCCCTTTCCAGAGGGCACAGCAAGAGTGACACTCCCACTGGGCTGACTCAGAGAGAAAGTAACCTTAAAGCACCCAACCAGACTGTGTTACCCTGCCTGCCAGAAGTGACAGCGCCTCCCATGGCCAGGCAGAACATCTTGTAGTCTAGTCAGACTGATGCCGAGTAGGGATGGCCGAACGGTTCGCCCGGCGGTCGTTTCGCGACGAATTTCGGCTGTTCGCCGTCCACCCGATCGGCAGACTATTGCCTGACGTTAGCCCTGCGGACTTCCATGTTTACTGTGTAAAAGAACTTTGACCTATGATGACACATCCATCATGGGGTACAGGACAGCCAATTGAGACATTACAGCACATGGACACTTGGACATTCCCCCTAACTTATAAATAGACCCGATCCGGCGGCCATTTTACATTCTTCCTTTTGTCACTATAGGGAGAGGTTGCTGTGTGGAGCAGGGAGAGATTGCAGTGACACAAATCGCCAGCTATTTGGTCCACAAAAGTTATTTTCAGGACTGGTATAGGTGTTAGGTGTAGTTCAGGATATAGGTTTGAGGCACTGCTGTGCTACTGATTGTTGCAGCAGCCTGTCTCTTGTCAGTGTAGAGAGAGGGACAGTACGCTGTGTGCTGCAGGGACAGTCAGTTTAATCATAAGCTGTTACTATTAGGTCCACAAAAGTGCTACTCAAGTTATTGTTCCAGAAGCCTCTGTTTTGTCAGTTTAAATAGGGACAGGCAGGAAGCTGTGTGTGAGGCAGTGAGGGACAGTCAGTTTAATCAGTAGCTGTTACTATTAGGTCCACAAAAGTTCACGTATAATATTCTTTCTTCCAAATATAGAAAGAATATTATACTTGACTTCTGCCCTTCTGCTGCAGTAGTCCTTTATGAGTATAGGGACTGAGGTACAGTCTGATAATCATTCACAGCCTACTAGTTCCACAAAGGTCCTTATAAGGACTGGTAAGGTCTAGGGTGCTTCAGTACATAGAGTTGAGTGAGGTACAGTCTGCTATTCCTTAAGGACTGGTATAGGTCCACAATACATAGGGTTGAGGTGCACTACTGCTGAGTCTGACTGCTGCCCTATACTGCAGCAGTCCTTTATCAGTATAGGGACTGAGGTACAGTTTGCTAATCATTCACAACCTACTTGTTCCACAAAGGTCCTTATAAAGGACTGGTAAGGTCTAGGGTGCTACAGTACATAGGGTTGAGTGAGGTACAGTCTGCTATTCCTTAAGGATTGGTATAGGTCCACAATACATAGGGTTGAGGTGCACTACTGCTGAGTCTGACTGCTGCCCTATACTGCAGAAGTCCTTTATCAGTATAGGGACTGAGGTACAGTCTGCTAATCATTCACAACCTACTTGTTCCACAAAGGTCCTTATAAGGACTGGTAAGGTCTAGGGTGCTACAGTACATAGGGTTGAGTGAGGTACAGTCTGCTATTCCTTAAGGACTGGTATAGGTCCACAATACATAGGGTTGAGGTGCACTACTGCTGAGTCTGACTGCTGCCCTATACTGCAGAAGTCCTTTATCAGTATAGGGACTGAGGTACAGTCTGCTAATCATTCACAACCTACTTGTTCCACAAAGGTCCTTATAAGGACTGGTAAGGTCTAGGGTGCTACAGTACATAGGGTTGAGTGAGGTACAGTCTGCTATTCCTTAAGGACTGGTATAGGTCCACAATACATAGGGTTGAGGTGCACTACTGCTGAGTCTGACTGCTGCCCTATACTGCAGCAGTCTTTTATCAGTATAGGGACTGAGGTACAGTCTGCTAATCATCCACAACCTACTTGTTCCACAAAGGTCCTTATAAGGACTGGTAAGGTCTAGGGTACTACAGTACATAGGGTTGAGGGAGGTACAGTCTGCTAATCCTTAAGGACTGGTATAGGTCCACAATACATAGGGTTGAGGTGCACTACTGCTGAGTCTGACTGCTGCCCTATACTGCAGCAGTCCTTTATCAGTATAGGGACTGAGGTACAGTCTGCTAATCATTCACAGCCTACTTAGTCCACAAAGGTCCTTATAAGGATTGGTAAGGTCTAGGGTACTACCTACATAGGGTTGAGTGAGGTACAGTCTGCTATTCCTTAAGGACTGGTATAGGTCCACAATACAAAGGGTTGAGGTGCACTACTGCTGACTGCTGCCCTATACTGCAGCAGTCCTTTATCAGTATAGGGACTGAGAGTTTTGTCACAGGGTCATTTAAAAAATGACAGGCAGAGCAAGAGGCAGGCCCTTCCGCAGGGGTGGTAGGGGTAGGGCAGGAGCAACAGGCTTGAGCCAAAGTGGGAAGTTGCAGAGGGTGCGTTCAATTACTTTAAAGGACGCACCAGACTTGGTTGAGTGGCTCACTCAGCCTTACTCTTCTGCACCCTCCTTATCCTCTCGATCTGCACCCTCTTCTTCACTCTCTGCTATGTGCACCCCCAAAGTCACTACCACCAACAACACCACCACCACCACATACCTTCCTCTTGAGTCACAGGAATTATTTTCCGATCCATATCAAGACATTTCTGATGCGCAGCCACTCTTGGTATTGGATCAGGAAGAGGAGGTAGCACCAACCGCTACTCAGCAGTCTGACGACAGTACCCAGATCAGCCCAAGGAGGAGGTTGGTCCCCGGTGTTGCTGCCTACTCCGAGATCTCTACTTATAGCGGTGGGGAAGGTGACGTTGATGATGACGTGTCTAGTGATGTCACGTGGGTGCCCACAAGAGAGGAAGAGGAGGGGAGTTCAGAGGGAGATATGGACCAGCAGATAGGGAGGAGAAGCAGGAATAACTTAAATTGCACAGGAGGGACAAAGCAGACTGCAAATGTATCAGGAGCGAGTCATCGAGCATGTACGGTCACATCTGGCGCTCCCAGGACACGGCACATGGCTCCGCAGTGTGGGCTTTTTTTAACGTGTCCGCTGCTGACAATAGCGTTGCCATCTGCAATCTTTGCAGTCAACGCATTAGTCGCGGTAAGCCCAACACTCACCTAGGGACGACCGCCTTAAGAAGGCACATGAGCAGCCATCACCGGGCCCAGTGGGAGCAACGGAACACACAAAGCCACACTCCAGGCTCTCACCGTCCAGCCTCGTCTTCTACTTCTCCTTCTCCTCTCTCCTCACAATTGTCCTCCACTCCACCTTCCATCGCGCCAAGCTCACGTTTTTCTGCAAAAAGGCAGGCTTCCGTGGGTCTAATGTTCGAGCGTAAAAAAATGATGACGCTGGATAACCCTCTTGCCCAATGGTTGACGGCTGGCTTGTCAGAACTGATAGCCCGCCAACTACTGCCATATAAACTGGCGGACTCAGAGGCCTTTCGAAAATTTGTGGCCATTGGAACACCACAATGGAAGGTCCCAGGAAGGAAGTATTTCTCAGAGAAGGGCATCCCAGAGCTATATGGCCATGTTCAGCGGCAAGTGAATGTATCTCTGGCACACAGTGTCGGTGCCAAGATACATCTGACCACAGACACGTGGTCTAGCAAACACGGGCAGGGAAGGTATATCACTTTTACTGCCCACTGGGTGAACCTTCTGACGGCCGTCAAGCATGTAACCTGTGGCACCCGTGTAGATTTGGTTTTACCGCCACGGATTGCATGCAGGCCTGGCTCTTCTTCTCCTCCTCCTCCTACTCCATCCTCCTCCCTCTCCTCCTCGGCTGACTCCTCCTTTTCCGCTGCTAGCGTCTCTTCCGCTGCGACGCCCAAGCTCCCCAGAACCTATTCGGCATGCCAGGTGAGACGTTGCCATGCCGTGCTGCGTCTGTTGTGCCTGGAAGCCAAGAGCCACACTGGCCCGGCACTCCTTTCAGCTTTGCGTTCACAGGCAGATCAGTGGCTAACACCGCTCAATTTGACAGTTGGTAAAGTTGGACAACGGTGCCAATCTGCTTAGCGCATTGAGACAGGGCAAAATTACACACCTGCCATGCATGGCACACGTCTTAAACTTGGTCGTGCAGCGATTCGTTATCAAATACCCTGGGGTCCAGGACATCTTGCGGCAGGCAAGGAAAATCTCGGTCCATTTCAGAAGATCTTACACGGCCATGGCTCGCCTTGCTGAGATTCAGCGGCAACACAATCTGCCGGTCAGACATCTTATTTGCGATTGCCCGACGCGATGGAACTCAACCTTCTATATGCTTGATAGGCTGCTCCAGCAGAAACGTGCAGTTAACGTCTACCTGTATGAACTCTGCGGCAGAACAGGTTCTGGGGAGCTGGTTTTTTTTTCACCGCGCCAGTGGCTGCTCATGTGCGACACATGCAGACTTCTGCGGCCATTTGAGGAGATCACCAAACTGTTCAGTCGCAGTCATGGCGCCATCAGTGACATGGTATCTTATGCCTTCTTTATGGAGCGTGCATTGCGTCGTGTCATTGATCAATCTGTGGAGGAGCAGGAGCGGGAAGATGAGGAAGTCGCAATGCTGGATAAATTCCCAGGGGGGGGGGGCGACTCTATCTGAGACAAGTCAACAACCGGAGTCTGAAGAGGAGTCAGAGGAGGATGGTGCCGGGGCGGATGAGGAGGAGCAAGAAGAGCATGCTTTAAACCTTTCTGGGATCCCTGTTGTTGTGCGTGGATGGGGAGAGGAGAATGAAGAGGATGACATTATCCTGGACGATGAGCAAGAGCTAGGCCACCACACCGCTTCCAGTTTACTGCAGATGGGGGCCTTCATGCTCCAGTGTTTTAATAGGGACCCCCGTATAAAAAGCATAAGGGTCAAGGACCAGTACTGGGTGGCAACGTACTTAGACCCCCGGTACAAACACAAAATGGCGGAAATGTTACCGCCGTCACAGAGGGCTGTCAGAATGGAGCACTTCCAGGCCTTGCTTCGAGAAATGCTGCATTCTGCTTTTGTGTGCGCTGGCAGAGGAGCAATTCCCACTCCCAGAGAAGGAGTTGCGGGTACCAATCCAACAGCGCCTGAAAGAAGAGGCCGGTTTGAAGATGTGTTGGTGACTTCGGATATGAGGTCATTCTTTCAGCCGACCCATCAACGGGTGTCATCCGGATCCAGCATCAGGGAACGCCTTGACCGCCAGGTGTCCGACTACATCGGGTTAACGGCCGATGTGGACGCTCTGAGGAGTGATGAGCCCCTGGACTACTGGGTGGGCAGGCTTAACCTCTGGCCAGAGCTTGCCCAATTTGCAATCGAACTGTTGGCTTGCCCCTCGTCCAGTGTCCTGTCCGAAAGGACGTTCAGCGCAGCAGGGGGGATCGTGACCGATAAGCGTACTCGCCTAGCTCATGACAGTGTTAACTACCTCACATTTCTAAAAATGAATGAGGCATGGATCTCGGAGGAATTCAACACATGTGACCAGTAGACCATGTAAATGTCTATAAACAATTTTTTTAATCGAGCACACAGACCTTCTTTCTTCATTTGGCTCACTTCCTTGTCCAAAAAAAGCACACCGTACTATATGCCCGTACTCTCCTGTTTGAAGAGGTTGAGCGGTGTCATATTTCTACTGGGGCTGCTTATTATGAGGGGCTCCCACCATCCCTGTGCTGTGCTGACTTCCTCCTGGGGTTGTACCTCTGCTGTGCATATTATGAGGGGCTCCCACCATCCCTGTGCTATGCTCATTATGAGGGGCTCCCACCATCCCTGTGCTATGCTGACTTCCTCCTGGGGCTGCTTACGGTGCAGGTGTCAGTGCTGTATATCACGGTGCTGGTGTCAGTGCTGTATATCACGGTGCTGGTGTCAGTGCTTTATGTCACGCTGCTGATGTCAGTGCTCTCTATCACGGTGCTGGTGTCAGTGCTGTATATCACGGTGCTGGTGTCAGTGGTTTATGTCACGCTGCTGATGTCAGATCACTCTATCACGGTGCAGGTGTCATTGCTGTATGTCACGCTGCTGATGTCAGTGCTCTCTATCACGGTGCTGCTGTCAGTGCTGTATATCACGGTGCTGGTGTCAGTGGTTTATGTCACGCTGCTGATGTCAGTGCTCTCTATCACGGTGCTGGTGTCAGATCACTCTATCACCGTGCAGGTGTCATTGCTGTATGTCACGCTGCTGATGTCACTGCTCTCTATCACTGTGCTGCTGTCAGTGCTGTATATCACGGTGCTGGTGTCAGTGGTTTATGTCACGCTGCTGATGTCAGTGCTCTCTATCACGGTGCTGGTGTCAGATCACTCTATCACCGTGCAGGTGTCATTGCTGTATGTCACGCTGCTGATGTCAGTGCTCTCTATCACGGTGCTGCTGTCAGTGCTCATAGTTCATAGTTAGTAAGGTTGAATAAAGACACCAGTCCATCCAGTTCAACCTGAGTGAGTGTCTACAATTGTCCCTATCCCTGTACATTGCACACTCACATTGGTCCCTACCCTTAAGGAGCCCACAATCCAAGGTCCCTGTTCATATACTAGGGCCAATTTTGGACAGAAGCCAATTAACCTACCTGCATGTCTTTGGAGTGCTGTATATCACGGTGCTGGTGTGAGTGCTTTATGTCACGCTGCTGATGTCAGTGCTCTCTATCACGGTGCTGGTGTCAGATCACTCTATCACGGTGCAGGTGTCATTGCTGTATGTCACGCTGCTGATGTCAGTGCTCTCTATCACAGTGCTGCTGTCAGTGCTGTATATCACGGTGCTGGTGTTAGTGCTTTATGTCACGCTGCTGATGTCAGTGCTCTCTATCACGGTGCTGGTGTCAGATCACTCTATCACGGTGCAGGTGTCATTGCTGTATGTCACGCTGCTGATGTCAGTGCTCTCTATCACGGTGCTGGTGTCAGATGACTCTATCACGGTGCAGGTGTCATTGCTGTATGTCACGCTGCTGGTGATCATCCCCTGCACCCTCTTCTTTGCCTACCCTGACCTTCCCTCTCCTCCATTGCCTTCATGCGCTCCACAGTCCTGAATTGTCACAACATTTTCCCATATAAAAAAAGAATGCTTGTAGTTGTCGATCCCAGATTCACCTCATACATGTGTTATGTCATTGGCCATGTGGTGGGACTATGTTTGCACAGCTAGTAATTATTTTGTGGCTGCAAATTTGACCTGTAGGTTTGCAAAGTTCGCCTCCCATTGAAGTCAATGGGGCCCCGCCACGAACGTTACGGTTCGCGAACTATCGGCCACGTTCGCGAAACATCCCGTCGGAAGTTCGTCCATCTCTAATGCTGAGGTCAAAATTTGGAGTAATCAAACCCAAACTGCGGTTTAGATTAAACATTAAATTTCAAAAACATATAGCGCGTACATATACATCTCCCCTCGGGTATACATCTCCCCCTCGGGTATAAACCTCCCCCTCAGGTATACACCTCCTCCTCAGGTATACACCCCTCCTCGGGTATACACCTCGCCCTCGGGTATACAGTTGTGATCATACGTTTACATACCCTGGCAGAATTTGATTTCTTGGCCATTTTTCTGAGAATATGAATGATATTCTCTATGTTTGGCTGAAACTATGTATTATCAATCAACTGCATTTACTCTTTTTAAATCATAATCACAACAGAAACTACCCAAATGACCCTGATCGAAAGTTTACAAACCCCAGTTAAATTGCCCCCTTTAACATCAATGACAGCTTGAAGTATTTTGTGGCATTTGTGGATGAGGCTCTTTATTTTCTCAGATAGTAAAGCTGTCCATTCCTCTTGGTAAAAAGCCTCCAGTTCTTGGGCTGTCTTCCATGAACTGCATGTTTGCGATCTCCCCAGAGTGGCTCAATGATATTGAGGTCAGGAGACTGAGATGGCCACTCCTGAACCTTCACTTTATTCTGCTGTAGCCAATGAGATTGACTTGTTCTGGATCATTGTCATGTTGGAATACCCAAGTATGTCCCTTGCACAGCTTCCTGGCTAATGAATACAAATGTTCCTCCAGTATTTTTTGATAACATACTGCATTCATCTTGCCATCAATTTTCACCAAATTTTCTGTAGCTTTGTAGCTCACACATCCCCAAAACATCAGTGGTCCACCTCTGTGTTTCAAAGTAGGAATGGTGTACCTTTCTTCAAAGAGACTTGTTGACTCCTCTCCAAATGAAGCGTTTCTGGTTGTGGCCAAAGAGCTTAATTTTGGCCTCACCACTCCAAATGGCTTTGTGACAGAGGGTTTGGAGGTTGTCTCTGTGCTGTCTGGCATATTGTAAGAGGGATACTTTGTGGCATTTGTGTAGCAATGGCTTTCTTCTGGCGACTAACCACTAATTACAAGCAAACAGATCACAGGTGAGGATGGTTACCTTTAATAGCCGTTCAAACCCCTTTGTGTCAACTTGTGTGCATGTTATCAGGCCAAAATCACCAGGGTATGTAAAATTTAGATCAAGGCAATTTGGGTAGTTTCTGTTGCCATTATGATTTTAAAAAAATAAACACAGTTGATTGATAATAAATGGCTTCAGTCAAACACTAACCATGAGTGAAAGAACAGTTTTTGTGTTATTCATATTCTCTGAAAAAAGTCCAAGAAATCATAAGTTCTGCCGGGGTATGTAAACTTATGAGCACAATTGTACTCTCCTCTTCAGGTATACATCTCCTCTTCAGATATACATCCCCCCTCAGATATACATCTCCTCTTCAGGTATACACCAACCCCCCCCAGGTATACATCTCCTCTTCAGGTATACACCCCCCCCCCCCCCAGGTATACATCTCCTCTTCACGTATACACCCCCCCCCCCCCCAGGTATACATCTCCTCTTCAGGTATACACCCCCCCCCCCCCCCTTCAGGTATACATCTCCCCCTCAGGTATACATCCTCCCTCAGATATACATCTCCTCTTCAGGTATACATCTCCCCCTCAGTTATACATCTCCATCTCCCCCTCAGATATACATCTCTTTAGTAATACATCTCCTCATGCACACTGTCTACTCCATGCACCACACATAGCGGACTGGACAGAGACTAAAGATAAGGAAAGTCCAGTAGGATTCCTCTCCGCCAATGACCGCACGAGGCCGTAATACTATGCCCCGCCCACTGCACGTGGTTCCATTGATACAACAGCTCAGAGTCCTCCCCTTCTAATGTGTTTACAAGCTGCCGGTCCGGGTCGGCTCATCTACCCCCCAGCAGTGGGGGGAGACAAGTGAACAGGAGCGGTCATATACACTCCTACTAAACACAAAACGACTTGTTTGTAGTGAGTACTAGTTTAATAATTATAGTGGGTCTGACTGAGAGCAGTTAAATCTGTGAAGCGATATGGAAGACATACATCCCCCCCACAGAGGGAATGGGATGTCCTGACGGTGAGGTGTGTGTTGTCCCATCTAGAGAGAAGTTGGGATGAGCGGAGCTGTGCGGAGTGTAGATGCTCCGGGATCAGAGGACACAGCGTGCTATGACTCGGGAAACTACCTGTCTACACTACTGTGGTAAGTGCTCTGCTTATAGTATCGTTCATTAGAGTCGGGGGACTAACACTGACCGTATGGTCTGATTTACATCTGTCATCCACTCAGTACTGCAAGAGCCGGGGAGTGATTGGATAGCATGTCATAATACAACTCTAAGGGTGGACGTACTATACAATCTCCTCTACATTTATCAAAACTATATAATAGGAGGACACACCTATCTATCCAATCAGGCAGGAGCTTGCATTACATAGATTATGGTAGATCTAAAGGAGATTGTATAATCAGATTGTATAGTGTATGATCCAATTTAAATTGAACCTAAATTGATTGAATGGGAAGTTATGGATATTCCATTGTTTGCAGATTGAATCGTTTTTTAAGCATGGGGCTTCAATTATTTTTTCTAATATATGCGAGATTCCATCAAAACAAATAAATCTGCAAACAATCGGATATCCATATCTTCCCTTTCCATTAATTTAGGCTCAATTTAAATTGGATTCATACAAACTGAGACAGTCGTGGGGAATGTGTAATTGTTGATTGTGCTGCACGATGATGATGGCAGTGCCAAGATACTTTCTTCATGAACGCGATTTTCAATTGATGAGATTATGTGTGGGTGATGTGTTTTCTGGCATGTTTTTGTATTGTCATGCATGCTTTTTAATACCTTTTGCATTTTTGGGGAAGCGTCAATGTTGTCTGGAAAAGGAAGTGTCTGTTATTATACAGGAAAACGCACCAAAATGCACGTACATGCATTTTTGAAGTCTGTAAAGCCAAAAATGCTGTGTGTTTCATGTTGGTTTAAAGAAAAAAAAAGTCCCTGCTAATATTATTATTATGATTTCTATATATTCTCACACTCACTGGCCACCTTATTCGGTTCACCTTGCTAGTATCGGGTTAGACTTCCTTTTACCTTCAGAACTGCCTTTAGGCTGAGTTCACACTATTGCGAATTGAATGCGGATTTGCACCGCATCCAATTCACATTTCTGGAGATTGTGACCAGCTTTCTATGGAGCCGGTTCACACATCTCCAGAGTGGCTCCGGTGCGAATTGCACAGGAGTCTATGCGTCTTTGTCTCTGTTTCAGGTCCAAAGTCAGCCAAAAATTCAGGTTGAAATGATGAACAGGGGCGCACCGGATCCCTGCTGTGAACCACTCCGTGCTGTGGTGTGAACCCAGCTTCATTCTTTGTGGCATAGATTCAATAATGTGTTGGAAACATTCCTCCGAGATTTTGGTCCATAGCGACATGATAGCATCACATAGTTGCTGCACATCCATGATGCTAACTCCACCACATCCTAAAGGTGCTCTATTGTTTTGAGATCTGGTGACTGTGGAGGTCATTGGAGTACAGTCACCTCATTGTCCTGTGCAAGAAACCAGTGATGAGATGATTTGAGCTCTGTGACATGGTGCATTATCCTGCTGGAGGGAGCCATCAGAAGATAGGTACACTGTAGTCATAAAGGGATGAACGGGGTCTGCAACAACACTCAGGTAGGCCATGGCGTTTAAGCGATGCTCAATTGATACTAAGGTGCCCAAAGTGAGCCAAGAAAATATCCTCCGCACCATTACATCACCACCACAAGCCTGGCCGCTGATAGAAGGCAGGATGAATCCATGCTTTCATGTTGTTTGCGCCAAACGCTGACCTAACCATCTGAATGTCACAGCTGAAATCGAGACTCCTCAGACCAGGCAACTTTATTCCAATCTTCTATTGTCCAATCACTTACTTGTTCTTAACTGACAGTAGTGACACCTGGTGTGGTCTTCTGCTGCTGTAGCCCAATCTGCTTCAAGGTTTGATGTGTTGTGCATTCAGAGATGGTATTCTGCATACCTTAGTTGTAACAGGTGGTTATTTGAGTTACTGTCACCTTCCTATCACCTCAAACCAGTCTGCCCATTCTCCTCTGACATCAACAAGGCATTTTTATCCATACAACTGCCACTCACTGGATATTTTCTCTTTTTTTGCCGATTCTCTGTAAAGATGAATGTGCATGAACATCCCAGTAGATCAGCAGTTTTTGAAATACTCAGACCAGTCCGTCTGGCACCAACAACCATACCACGCTCAAACTTCCTTAAATCCCCTGATCTGATGCTCAATTTGAACTTCAGCAAGTTGTCTTAACCATGTCTAGATGCATTGAGTTACTGCCATGCAATTTGGCTGATTAGCAATTTTGTGTTACCAAGCAATTGAACAGGTATACCTGTGTCAATATCTCCAGAGTCCTTCGCTGAGCACTGCTCACTGTACTAGATTGATTGGCCCGTGCCTGTGGATGGTGTTTGGTGCTTCTACTGTTGGATTGTGCATACAGGCCCCATTCACACCAGAACGCCTTGTCGTGCAACAATGCTCATCATCCAGACTCGTATTGTTTTACATGGTGCCCGTACACATCTGAGCACTCAACCACTTGGAGCTCCTATGCCACCTGTTGCTCAAAAAAGAAAAAAAAAAAAATCTCAGGCAGAATTGAGTGTGTTTGGCTCCATAGACTTCGAGCCCCCACTTGTTTCAGCTTGTTTCCTATGCTTGGCTACACATAAACACACAGAATCCCATTCTTTCTAATTATGGCCGCTCACACTTGTATGATCAGATGCCCTATGATCAAAAGGCTCCATGAGCTTCTTTCCTCTTCCTTTTTTTTTGTGTTTTTGCCCCCATAGACTTTAATGGGTGTGCCTGTACACTCTTCTTCTTCTTCTCTAGAACTGCTCCCTTTGCCCAGCCCAGGAAACAAACTCTGAAGCTCGATACACGTGCTTGTAAAACACCCAAAATAATAGATTCAAATTTGTTAGGCAAATTCTTTGCTTAGGAGTCAATGCAGGCTAATGGAAGCGTGCGCTTTTCAGGTGCTCCCAAAAGTAAGGTCTGGGGGGCCAAAATTGCATTATCCTGCCCCAAATAAGCTCCAGTAGACCCAAAAAGGCTCCTGAATACACCCAAGCGTGAATGCTGTTATATTTCAGAGGAAATGCTGGTCTCATTCCTTTTTTTTGTGGAGAATGCAACATTTTATTCATAATATTTTAGAATTGTTTGAAATGTTTTTAAATAATTACAAATGCTGGTAAGGATGTGTTGAGATGTCAACATAAATGTTACATGGACTAGTGTGCAGAAATATATACACTCTAGTTGTTACAATGTGACAGAGATAGGAAATTGGTTGTATACCTGTGGAGATTATATTATTATTGTTATACAGTATGTTATATACTGTGCATTCAGTGCTACAAGATTTTGTTAAACGCATGATCTGATTTATTTTCTGCACACAGCTATAGTGAGATTACTCGCCAGTAAAAAGATCCTGCATAATCCCTTTCATGACTAAGCCTATTTCTGACATTTGTTGCTTGCAAGGTAGAATCCATTTTTTTTTTTTTTTTTTAATAGAAAAGTGCTTAGAACCCCTCCCCAAAAAAATAAATAAAAAATAAATGTATATACAGGGCCTTGCGAAAGTATTCGGCCCCCTTTGAACTTTTCAACCTTTTGCCACATTTCAGGCTTCAAACATAAAGATATAAAATTTTAATTTTTTGTGAAGAATCACCAACAAGTGGGACACAATTGTGAAGTGGAACGAAATCTATTGGATAATTTAAACTTTTTTAGCAAATAAAAAACTGAAAAGTGGTGTGTGCAAAATTATTCGGCGCCTTTACTTTCAGTGCAGCAAACTCACTCCAGAAGTTCAGCGAGGATCTCTGAATGATCCAATGTTGTCCTAAATGACTGATGGTGATAAATAGAATCCACCTGTGTGTAATCAAGTCTCTGTATAAATGCACCTGCTCTGTGATAGTCTCAGGGTTCTGTTGAAAGCGCAGAGAGCATCATGAAGACCAAGGAACACACCAGGCAGGTCCGTAATACTGTTGTGGAGAAGTTTAAAGCTGGATTTGGATACAAAAAGATTTCCCAAGCTTTAAACATCCCAAGGAGCACTGTGCAAGCGATCATTTTGAAATGGAAGGAGTATCAGACCACTGAAAATGGAGAAGACTTATCAGAGATGCAGCCAAGAGGCCCATGATCACTCTGGATGAACTACAGAGAACTACAGCTGAGGTGGGAGAGTCTGTCCATAGGACAACAATCAGTCGTACACTGCACAAATCTGGCCTTTATGGAAGCAAGAAGAAAGCCATTTCTCAAAGATATCCATAAAAAGTCTCGTCTAAAGTTTGCCACAAGCCACCTGGGAGACACACCAAACATGTGGAAGAAGATGCACAATGCAAAACGATTTGTTTGGCGTAAAAGCAACACAGCTCATCACCCTCAACATACCATCCCCACTGTCAAACATGGTGGTGGCAGCATCATGGTTTGGGCCTGCTTTTCTTCAGCAGGGGCAGGGAAGATGGTTAAAATTGAGGGGAAGATGGATGCAGCCAAATACAGGACCATTCTGGATGAAAACCTGTTGGAGTCTGCAAAAGACCTGAAACTGGGACGGAGATTTATCTTCCAACAAGACAATGATCCCAAACATACAGCAAAATCTACAAAGGAATGGTTCACAAATAAACGTATCCAGGTGTTAGAATGGCCAAGTCAAAGTCCAGACCTGAATCCAATCGAGAATCTGTGGAAAGAGCTGAAAACGCTGTTCACAAACGCTCTCCATCCAACCTCACTGAGCTTGAGCCGTTTTGCAAGGAAGAATGGGCAAGAATTTCAGTCTCTCGATGTGCAAAACTGATAGAGACATACCCCAAGCGACTTGCAGCTGTAATCGCAGCAAAAGGTGGCTCTACAAAGTATTAACGCAAGGGGGCCGAATAATTTTGCACGCCCCACTTTTCATTTTTTTTATTAGTTAAAAAAGTTTCAAAAATCCAATAGTTACATAGTTACATAGTTAGTAAGGTTGAATAAAGACATCAGTCCATCCAGTTCAACCTGAGTGAGTGTCTACAATTGTGCCTATCCCTTTTACATTGCACACTCACATTGGTCCCTACCCTCAAGGAGCCACAATCCAAGATCTCCAGTTGTATACTAGGGCCAATTTTAGACAGAAGCCAATTAACCTACCTGCATGTCTTTGGAGTGTGGGAGGAAACCAGAGTACCCGGAGGAAACCCACACAGGCACAGGGAGAACATGCAAACTCCAGGCAGGTAGTGTCATGGTTGGGATTTGAACCAGTGACCTTTTTTACTGCTAGGCGAGAGTGCTAACCACTACACCACTGTGCCGCCCAAATAGATTTTGTTCCACTTCACAATTGTGTCCCACTTGTTGGTGATTCTTCACAAAAAATTAAAATTTTATATCTTTATGTTTGAAGCCTGAAATGTGGCAAAAGGTTGAAAAGTTCAAGGGGGCCGAATACTTTCGCAAGGCACTGTGTGTGTGTGTGTGATATATATATATATATATATATATATATATATATATATATATATATATATATATATATATATAATTAATAGAAAATCATTTTAAGTTCATTTTTTTTCCCTCATGAACAACACAGAATTGTTGACATTTTGTGCAGATTTATTAAAATGCACAATGCAGCCCACCTGTGAGGAGCTGCCGCCTGGTTGATCAGAGTGCCGGGGAACATAGCAGCTTTCATTTCAATAGCTGTGTTTTCCCCCATGGCGTGCCGTTGTATACAGCCCCTCCCCCTTGTCCGGGGAACTTTAAAGTGGTTGTAAACCCTTACAAACCACTTTGACTTACAGGTAAGCCTAGATTAAGGCTTACCTGTATGTCCAAGAAATATCTCCTAAACCTTGTAGGTTTAGGAGATATTTACAAAAAGACAGGCACCGCTGTCTACGGCGCATGCGCCATAGACAGCGGCACGCAGGGGCACTGAGTATGCCGCTGCTAACGGTGATATGCCATTAGTGGCGGCTCCTGTGCGCATGCATCCACTGGGAGACCTGAAACGTGATCCGGCACTTCTGAATGAATGAAATACTTATATAGCGCACAATGCGAACTGAATCGCCTCTAGACTTCTGCCAGCTAGAGTAAGACTGGAAGGAAGCCGGAAATGGCTTTGTTCGAGTCTTTCTCTAAACGCGGAAGCTATGTCACAACATAACTTTTGGTTTACTCGACTGCCAATGGCGCCGTTTAAAAAATAAATAAAAATAAAATAAGAAAAAGACAGTACTCAGAATCACCGTTTTTAGCGATCTGAATACTGTGAAGTGCAAAGGAGGGATTTAGAGTCTTTTAGATCCCCGATCCCTCCATAAAGAGTACCTGTCACCTCTTATTACCGTCACAAGGGATGTTTACATTCTTTGTGACAGCAATAAAAAAATAAAATTAAAATTGGTAACTTTTAAGTGACAATGTAAAAATAAATGGCCGGCTTCTGGCAAGCAGACAGGCTGAATGTCTGCCATTTTTTTATTGAATTTCACCTGTGTGTGTACGGGGCTTTGGTTAAAGGGGTAGTCAAAAGGTTTTATATCTTAATGCATTCTTTGCATAAGGATAAAAATTTTTACCACTCCAGCACCCCCTAATACTTAAGCCGTCCACCTCTCGCCAGCGATGTCCACGAGTGCCTAAACCATTTGGGACTCTCGTCCTGATTGGCTGAGACACGTTAGCAACACCATTGGCTCCTGGTGCTGTCAACCAAAGTCAGTTAGCCAATCAGGAGAGCGAGAGAGGACAGGGTCAAAACGGAGCTCAGTGTCTGAATGGACAAAGGGAGCTGTGACTCGGCTCGGGTGCCCCCATCGCAAGCATCTTGAGATGGGGGCACTCGACAGGAGGGAGGGGCCAGGAGGGTCAAAGAGGGACCCAAGCTGCTCTGTGCAAAACCAATGCACCAAGCAGCTAAGTGTAACATGTTTGTTATTTTTAGAGGGGGGGGGGGGGGGGAGGGAGGGAGACTTTACAATCACTTTAAAGTGGTTGTAAAATCAGAAGGGTTTTTATCTTAATGCATTCTATGTGTGTAGCAGCCCTCCTCCAGCCCACCTAATACTTACTAGAGCCCATCTTGATCCAGCGATGTTGCATGGACAGTCTCGGCTGCCCAGGACTCTCCCTCCTCATTGGCTGAAACAGCAGCCAGGAGCACCAGTGGGGGACCTGAGAAGAGGAAAATCTGGTCTGCTCTGTGCAAAACCACTGCAAAGTGCAGGTAAGTACTGTATGTTGTGTTTGTTATTTTTAAAGAAAAAAATTAAGACTTTAGTACCACTTTAGGGTCCTTTCACACGGGGCGGATCAGTTCTGATCCGCCCCGTGGATATCCGTTTGCTCAGCGGGGATCACTCCGCCGATCCCCGCTGAGCAGGGAGATGACAGGTCCATCTCTGCACACTGCGCAGGGACGGACCTGTCACAGCGCCGCTCTCCCCTATGGGAGATCGGATGACGACGGACCGCAGTGCCCGTCGTCACCCGATCCGATCCGCAGACGGATGGAAAAATAGCTTTTTCCTCCGTCACACTTTTTCGGATCGGAGCGGGTCGGATGTCAGCGGACATGTCACCGCTGACATCCGACGCTCCATAGAGCTCTATGGAGCACCCGTTCAGGTCCGCCTGAAAAACTGACAGGCGGGCCTGAACGGGACGTCAGTGTGAAAGGGGCCTTAAAGCTTTGTGAACTGAACACAAGAATTTTATATTTTGTAGCAAAATAAATACTATATATTTTATAAATTTTACCTAGGGGATAAAATTTAGAAAAACAAACTGAAGTAAATTGTTTTCTGTCATTGTTTAATGTAAGTAACATAACCTAAGACCTTTTTACCTACCAAAATAAACAAATGTTAAACAATTGGTCTTTATGTTCCTCCAAAATATAAGGTTTGGCTCAAGTCACAAAGCTCACACACCAGGTTAAGGAGCCTTACTTTAAAAGCCAAGAGCCAATGATGTCTGAAAATTATGGTAACCTCGTTTAGAAAGATGCTTACCATTGTGTTTTAAAGCTTTTTGTGACTTGAGCATATGGTCTTCTCTATGCACAGATACTACATTTTATGTAATTTAGAAAAAAAAAATATGTATACCAAAGACAACAGACACTGCTGCAGTAAACAGACAGGTAATCCAACTATTAATATCAAGAAAACGTGAGGCAATAACAGACTTCAGAAATGATTTAACCATTCATTGCTGTAAGGCTACACATATAAAGCTGACAGAACAAGCCTGGCCGGTTTACCTACTAAGCTGTGTGTGTATGTGTGTGTGTGTATGTGTATATATATAATATATATATATATATATATGTATGAACATGCTGCTCCATGTGCAGCTGTGCATGGAAAAAACGTGCAAAAATGCACATGTGTACAAGGCCTGTCCTTGTGCTACAATAGTGTAAATGAGTTAGGAGGGGACGTTTTAGGCATTTCATAAAGAGTGGCATCTGCCACCTTCTGAAAAGTACTATTTGCCTGGCTGTGTGTGGCTGCAATATTTTTGAGTCCCAGATCCAGAACAAGCTTGCTGTAAGTGAGTATCACAAAAGCCTCCCAATTCCTTACTTCTGGGTCAGCGACTACTCGGCATGCCGGTCAGACCCTTAACATTCCCAAAAGGAGAGGTCAGTAGGCATGAGTGAAACTGTCTGGTTTCAGTTTGTTTTTAGTTTGGACAATGGGGGGAAAAAATAGCACCATGACAATGTTTAAGAGACAGTACATTGTAGTGCTTTTGTCTGTTGTTTCCTAACATATATAACAGAAAAATCTGCCAAAAATGAAAAAAACAAAAGTGTACTGTCCCATTCAGTGTTTCGGGTTGCTATTTAGACTTGTAAGCTCCAACGAGCAGGGATCTGAGTCCTCTTGTATTGTATTGTATTGTCACTACTGTCTGCCCTCATGTTGTAAAGCGTTGCGCAAACTGTTGGAGCTAAATAAATCTTTTATAATAATAGACTCCTAAAAATAAATAAATAAAAATGTTGTAAAGCTTTACTCTTTACACACTTCACATACACTTTTTTTTTTTTATGCTTCTCTGTGGTTTGTTGTGATCAATGTATATTACTTTAAAGCGGTAGTAAACCCGCACATATTTTTTTTTTTTTTTTAAACCTGCAAAGCAAAAGGCATAATGGGCTAGTATGCACCGCATACTAGCTCATTATGAAATACTTACCTTAGAACGAGGCCCCGACATCTGGCCCGATCCACGCCGAGGGAGCTGACATGCTCCCTCTGCGTTTCTACCGGATATCGTCACTCCCGCGCATGCGCGCGGGAGATTTCAGTCCGGCCGCTCGGCTGCTGCCGGATTTTGACGGCGAGAAACCCCTTGTGCGCATGCGCCGCTGCAGTCAGCGGCGCATACCGAGGGGAATATCTCCTAAACCGTACAGGTTTAGGAGATATTTTTTTTACCTACAGGTAAGCCTTATTATAGGCTTTCCTGTAGGTAAAAGTTAAAAATGTGGGTATACAACCACTTTAACTCCTGTTAATGCATGTTTCATGCTCTGGCACCATTTGTTTTGAAGGACACCCCAGTGCACAAAGGCAGTGCAGCTCTGATGTACATGCGTTGTAGCACACCACAAGGCATGGTAATGTACTACTATGTATTGTAGTGTGCTGTGTTGGAGGAAAAGAATACAATGCATCAATTTGTGTGTCCATTCTGGTCTGCTGGCAGCCCATTAGCTTCACTGGGCTGCCCTAAAGAAAAGCTGAACTCTGGAAGCTATGCTGATAAAAATGCAGGCAGAGGACAAGGGAGTAGTCAGAAGACAAATTTTGAAATGTTAAGTGTATCCAAGCATAAAGTTGAAAATCTTACACTTTGGGGGTTATTTACTAAAGGTAAAATCCACTTTGCACTGCAAGTGCACTTGGAAGTAAAGTCGCTGTAGATCCGAGGGGGACATGCAAGGATAATAAAAAAAACAGCATTTTAGCTTGCACATGATTGGATGATAAAATCAGCAGAGCTTCCACCCATTTCAGATCTATCCCTCAGATTTAGAGTGACCGCACTTCCAAGTGCACTTTCAGTGCAAAGTGGCGTTGCCTTTCATAAATAACCCCCAAAGTGTAAGATTTTCAACTTTATGCTTGGATACACTTAACATTTCAAAATGTTCCCAACAACATAGCAAACGTTCACAGGTTGGTTCCTTTCTAATGCAATGCAGGTTAGTGTGTGACATAACACACGTTAATCTTATGCACTAGAACACGAACGTGAGAAAGGGAATTTAAAAACGAAATACACCCCAAAAACCCAGGAAGGAAACATTCACGTTGGTGTGTGTTTTTTATGTTTATTATTGGGGGGGTGGGGATTTGTAAATTTTTCAGGGCCACATGCAGGGCCGTCTTTAAGGCAGGGCAAAAGGGGCAGCTGCCCTGGGCCCTGTCATTGTCGTGGGGCCCAAAGCAGCTGCCTCATACTTATATGCCAGTTTAAATTTCATTGTCCCTTGAAGTTTTAGCCCTGTTGTTGTGCACAGATGACTCGCCTGCAGACCCTGTGTTTACATGTAAATAACTGGCATTCATATGTAAATAGCAGCGGCATTACTAAGCAAATAGCTGTGGCCATCTGCATTGATATGTAAATAAAAGTGGGATTCATATGTATATCATTCCCTTTAGCAATCAGTGAGCAGTATTACTGTACAGTAATCTCTAGCAACTAACAAGCAGAAATCATTTGCTGTAACCTCTAGCAACTAATCAGTGAGCCGTAATGTGTGATGTAACTTCTAGCAACCAGTCAGTAAGCAGTAATGATATGCTATAACCTCTGGCAACCAATCACAATTGCTGCCTGACCTGATACAGTAAACTGATTTTAAGTCCAGCTTCTATTTATTGTATGTCTCCGAGCAGGTGGAGAGTGAAATTGCATGGGAGGGGCCCCCAAAATTTTTTTTGCCCGGGGTCCAATCAATATTAAAGACGGCCCTGGCCACATGTATGAACATGATTACTAACCAATACCCCATAATGTAGTAAAGAAATAACTAAAAATACCCAACAAAAGGGTTTTTTTCTGTCCCCGTTTTTCCCTTTTTTTTTTTTTTTTGTATATTTTTTATTTTTATTTTTACCACTCCTGAGTTTTTACCACTTTTTTGCCACTTCCCCAGAGGAATTTACCCTCTTCCTAAATGGGCCGTTTTTTTGAGGTACGGCACTGCGTCGCTTTAACTGACAATTGCACGGTCGTGCGATGTTGTACTCAAACAAAATTGATGTCCTTTTTTCCCACAAATAGAGCTTTCTTTTGATGCTATTTGATCACCTCTACGGTTTTACTTTTTGCTCTATAAACAAAAAGAGTGTAAATTTTCAAAAAAACACAATTTTTTACTTTTATGCTATAATAAATATCCCCATTTTTTTTTTAACCACTTCCGGACGGCCCACCGTCATACGTCGGTAATTTGAAGAGGAATATATTTATTATTGTAGCAGCTAACTGCCATAACCCCGATATCCTCTTCTTCAGCGGGCAGTCTGCTTCAAGATGAAAGTGATCTCTGCCGTGGATTCACGGCAAGATCACTTTTATCATATATATATTTTTACTAGTATTGCCGGCAATCTGCGATTTGTTTATACACACAGATCCACGTTCCTGCTCTGTCACAAGCGATTGTGGGTGCCTGGCGAACATCGCGGCCACTGGGCAAGCGCATCGGCTCCTCATGACGCAACCACCGTACAGCTACGCCGATTCGTGCAGGGGAGCCATTCTGCCACCGTCAAACAACTGCCGGCGGTCGGCATGTGGTTAATAGTAGCAAAATGGCAACTTTTGTGCTAAGGCCCCTTTCATACTGAGGTGGTTTTCAGGCACTACAGCGCTACAAATTGCGCCTGAAAAAAAAACGGCCCTTCCACTCCAGTGTGAAAGCCAGAGGACTTTCACACTGGAGCAGTGCGCTAGCAGGACGGTAAAAAAAAAGTCCTGCTAGCAGCATCTTTGGAGCGGTGTATTCACCGATCCTAAACCGCTCCTACCCATTGAAATCAACTGGCCAGCAAAGCGGCGCGTTGGGCGCGGTTTTAACCCTTTTTCGGCCGGTGGAGGTGGATGGGGGAGGTGGATTGTAATGAAGAAGCTTGGAACACGGTGACTACGCAAGCATTTCACAGAAAAGTGTCTGTGTGCTTCAGCACAGAAATTATTCAAAGTGAACATTTTCTGTTTGAATTAATGAGGAAGAGTAGGTGAAGCCTGCATGAGAATTATGGGCATTAATTACCCATCTAAAGGTAACCATAAATGGGTTGAAACTAGGCCAGCTTAGCAATCCATATGGGGCTGTGCTTGTTTGATAGTCAATCGATAGGCCCCTTTCACACTAGTGGACTGATTAGATCTGCTTGTCTGTTTTTCAGGTAGACCCAATCAGACCCACCAATCTTCTCTATGGAGTGGCGCGATGTCATTGACACCTGCCGACATCCGATCCCATTCTATCTTCTAAAAACAGACAGATGGGTATAAATGGATAGACGGGCCATTTACATCTGACCACCCATAAAGGAGAGCGGGCTGTGTCTCTGTCTCCTCTGCATGAGTGGACATGGACAAGCCATCCGCCTACTCAGCATGGATCATTCAAACCACTAGTGAGCAGGCTGAATTTTTTAAAATTATTTTTATTTTATTATTTCCGCGTTCAGGACACCCATGTGGGCGTGCTCCTGAGTCCTGCTGCTGCGTCTGTTGACACAGACAGCAGGACTCACCCCCGCGTCATTGGATTTGTATGACAGCAGTGGGAGCCAATGGCTGTGCTGCTATCAATCTATAAAAATCAGGACACGAGACACTGGCCGGAGCTGGTGTGCTTGTTCCCCTTGCAGGAATTTCAGGGCTCGGGTAAGTAAAAGGGGGGCTTGGGGGGCCTGCTGCACAAACAGGAGGTTTTTCACCTTAATGCAATGCATTAAGGTGAAAAACCTTGTGGGTTTACAATCCCTTTTTAAATTGGTTGTAAAGCCACTTTGTTTACTTAAAGCGGAGGTCCACCCTAAAAGTGGAGCTTCCGCTCATTGGAACCCTCCCCCCCCCTCCGGCGCCACAATTGGCACCTTTCAGGGGGGAGGGGGTGAAGGTACCTGTACAGTACAGGTATCTGCACCCACTTCCGGCGTAGATTCTGCAGAAGGTACGCCCCTTTCCGCAGAATCTACGCCCCTTTCCGAAGGTCCCCCGCTCCCTGCTGGGAAACGCACGGATCCCAGAGACAGCGGGGACCATCCTTATTGCGCAGCGCGACTCGCGCATGCGCAGTAGGGAACCGGGAAATTAAGCCGCAAGGCTCCACTTCCTGATTCCCATACCCAAGATGGCGGCGGCAGCACCCGAGAGACGATCGCGAGATCGGCTTCGGGTGCCGACATCGCGGGCGCGCTGGGCAGGTAAGTGTCATTATTTTAAAAGTCAACAGCTGCAGTATTTGTAGCTGCTGGCTTTTAAAAAAAAAACAACGGCGGACTCCCGCTTTAACAAGTTAAGTTGTGCCCCACTGTATGTCCTTTATAAAAAAATATGTAGATGTATACCTTTTATTTCAGAGCGGCACTAATGTCACTGCCCGTCGCTGTCTTTCCTGATCTGATCTCCCCACTGATGTCAGCTGGGAGGCAAGCGGCGAGTGGTCATGTGAGCACAGAGTGGTGTACATCTACATATTTTTTTATAAAGCACATACAGTGAGGAACATAACTAAATGTAACAAAGGGGTTCCATTAACAAAGCACAGTAATTACATCAGCAGGAGGTGAGGGGTAGGCACTGGCACTAGCTGACGGGCAGGGAGGGGGAGAGAGGAGAGACAGCAGGCTGACTGAGACATGTAAACTGACCACGGTATCGGGGATCAGCAGCCATGCTAAACGTGGTCAGTTTGCAGAGGGGATGGCAGGATTAGCCAGGTATTTTAGATGGTACAAAGGGACAAATTACACAGCACTGTGCTGTTATTCATGCTTTAAAGTAGGGGTCTCCAAACTTTCCTACCAATGGGCCAGTTTACTTTGCTTTGGAGGGCGGGACTGTAAACTGTGAGAGTAAACAATGCCCCATCATTGGTTTTGGTGGGAGGAATAGTGCCCTATTGTTATCAGTAGGGGGAATAGTGCCCCATTTTTGGTGTCCGTGTGAAAAAATGTGCCGGATATCTGTGGAAGGAATAGGGCCGGATAAAGGCAGGCAAAGGGCCGCAGTTTGGAGACCAATGCTTTAAAGGAACAGGACCGGTTTCCATCCTCAACACAAGCGAGGTGGATGGAGGAATTCTCCCCTGCTGGGACATTGTATTCTGACAGCTGCAGAATTTACCAACAAGTGCTTTTGATAGAGGTTGAGCAGGGGTGGCCACATACTGATGGAAATTTGGCCGGTCCCTGCTGAATTTCGATCAGTGCATGGCTGCCCTAAATAATGTCTGAGGTCTTCTATTTACATTTCTTTGTGGTGAGGATGGTGCGGGGGTTGTGTGGAAGGAAATGGATTGTAATCTCAATTCCACTTTAAGCTAGAGGCCTACACAAAAAAATGTATTAATGGGTTCTGTTGTTCTTCTACTTTTATCTGGGAAGCATTAGACCATTAAAGGATTTACCGATTTGATTTAATAGTTTTCCAGAAAGGTGGGTTTGTATACATGCACAGTGACTGTAACATAATAGAGAAAAGTCTTTATTGTACAAAAGGAAGATTACTCCAGGTGTCTTTTTGATCTTTGAAGCAAGTCGTGGATGAGAAAATCTGAAAAAGCCCTCAGCTGTGTACATCTACACATTTTAATTACTGACGTGCTCAAAGAAATTAAGTTGTCTTTTTTTTAACACATGTAATTGTAATTGCTGACAAGCTATCAGTGTCTTGTATGGAAAGCCTTATCTTTGTAACTTTGAACGTTGGATCAAAGTCTTTCATCTGCAAACCTGTGCTATAAAAGCTGCACATATTGCCTGAGCAAGTTGCATTGGTTCTGCTTTATTTGGTTTATGTTTTTGTAGAACAAGACCTGTTCTGCACCCAATAAATTTTGATCTAAATTGTTTTGTATTATTTGAATACATGCCATACAGTATTTTCTGCATGTGACCACTCACTGAACATGGTTAATCACTTCAGCCCCCGAAGATTTTACCCCCTTCCTGACCAGAGCACTTTTTGCGATTCGCCACTGCATTGCTTTAACGGACAATTGCGCGGTCGTACGTCGTTGTACCCAAACAAAATTTACATCCTTTTTTTTTTTTCCCCCACAAATAGAGCTTTCTTTTGGTGCTATTTGATCGCCTCTGCGGTTTTTATTTTTTGCACTATAAACATAAAAAGCAACAATTTTGAAGAAAACACATTGTTTTTTTACATTTTGTTATAATAAATTTCCCCCAAAAACATATAAAACAATTTATTTTCCTCAGTTTAGGCCAATATGTATTCTACATATTTTTGGTAAAAAAAACGCAATAAGCGATTATTAATTGGTTTGCACAAAAGTTATAGCATCTACAAAATAGGGGATAGATTTATAGCATTTTTATTATTATTATTATTTTTTTTTACTAGTAATGGCAGCGATCTGCGTTTTTTTTATTTATTTTTTTTATCATGAATGCGACATTATGGCAGACACATCGGACAATTTTGATACATTTTTGGAACCATAGGCATTAATACAGCGATCAGTGCAATTAAAAATGCATTGATTGCTGTAAAAATTTCACTGGCCGTGAAGGGGTTAACACTAGAGGGCGGTGAAGGGGTTAAATGTGTTCCCTGGGAGATAATTCTAACTGAAGGGGGAGGGACTAACTACAGGAATTAGTGACAGATCGTGGTTCCTAGCTAATAGGAGCACACGATCTGTCACTCCGGTCAGAACACACTCCTGTTTACACACTCGTCCCTGTTCTGTGTCTCCAGCTCATGATCACTTGTGACTGGCAGTCATCGCGACTGTCTGCCACGAGCATTGGCACCCCCACTGTGCCTGCTATCTGGACCCTGCGAGCCAACGTATAGTTGCATGTTTTCACGCAGAGCAGCCAACCTGCCACAGCAAAACTGCGGTGGCTGGTCCAGAAGCAGTTAATGTGCAAAACTTTTTTTTTTTTTTTTTTGAGGACTAGCTTTGACTAAAGCTGGCTATACACAGTTAAATTTTCATGCAAATTGTTGTAGAAAAAACATTTGAAATAAGAAAAGGATGGATTTTTGAAATGTCAAGATAATACTTTTCTGAGCTCTTAATATTTCCTCCCCCACGTGCCCCTTCCCCTGACTTATCTGTCAAGATAAATGGCACATCTATCAATCCGTCCCCACATGCCAGGGTGCTAGGGGTAACCTTAGACTCTGGACTGTCCTTTCAGGCCCACATCCAATCCCTGTCCAAATCGTGCCGCCTTAGACTCACAACATTTCCAGAATATGCCCCTTTTTAACTAATGACACCACAAAGCTTTTAATTCACTCCCTGGTTATCTCTCGTCTCGACTACTGCAACTCCCTCCTAATTGGATTACCTTTACATACACTATCCCTCCTTAAAGTGGTTGTAAACCCATTTTTTATGCTACAGCATAAAACTTTATGCTACAGGTAAACCTATATTAAGGCTTACCTGTAGCTACCCTGGATATCTCCTAAACCTGTACTGTTTAGGAGATATCCCCCTGTGTCTGCATGTGCCGAACTGATTGGCACATGCGCACTGAAGCAATGGTGCGTAATGCCGGTGCTTCAGTTAGATGTGCCATTACCGCCGGCTCCAACGCGCAGGTGTGACGTCATCACGGTCCCCGGCCAATCACAGCACCAGAGCCACAATACCCGGAAGTAAGCTCCGGGAGGAGGGTTCGAGGACGGCTGCGGGGGCTTTGATGTAAGGTAAGTAATACATAATGAGCTAGTATGCTATGCATACCAGCTCATTATGCCTTTTGTCTTGCAGGTTATTTTATTTTATTTTTTTAAGGGTTTACAACCACTTTCAGTCCATAATGAATGCCGCTGCAAGACTCCTCCACCTTACCAACTATTCAGTGTCCTGCGCCCCTCTCTGTCAATCCCTCCACTGGCTTCCACTCACCCAACAAATAAATTTCAAAGTACTAATAATAATTTACAAAGCCATCCACAACTCTGTCCCCAGCTACATCACTAACCTAGTCCCAAAATACCAACCAAGCCGCTCTCTTCGGTCATCCCAAGACCTCCTGCTCTCTAGCTCCCTTGTCATCTCCTCCTATGCTTGCCTCCAGGATTTCTCCAGAGCTTCTCCCATCCTTTGGAACTTCCTACCCCAATCTGTCCGACTGTCCCCTAATCTATCCATCTTTAGATGATCCCTGAAAACCCTTCTCTTTAAAGAAGCCTATCCTGCTTCTAACGAACACTGTTTTACTTCCTCCATCAGCTCATCCCCCCACAGCTATTACCTTTTGTATCAATTGAGCAGGGATCTCTGATTCCTCCTGTATTGAATTGTATTGTAACCACTGTCTGCCCTCATGTTGTAAAGCGCTGCGCAAACTGTCGGCGCTAAATAAAACCTGTATAATAATTTGTCAGAATGTTCTTTCCTGCCATCGTTGGGTTAAAGTGGTTCTAAAGCCTGAAGTTTTTTTTTTTTTTTACCTTAAGGCATTCTCTGCATTAAGGTAAAAAGCCTTCAGTGTGCTGCTCCCCCAGACCCCGCCTTATACTTACCTGAGCCTGATCTCGATCTAACTATGTGCACTAGAGCAGTGGGTCACTTGGCTCTCTCTCTTTCTCTCTTCTGATTGGACATACAGGCAGCAGTGGGAGACATTGGCTCCTGCTGTCAATCACAGCGAGTGAGGAGAGGGCAGGGCCAAGCCATACTCTCTGTGTCAATGGACACAGATCTGGCTCGGGAGCGATCATGGGACACTTGCCAAGGGAGTGAAGTGGACAGTGCCAGCGGGGGACCTGAGAGGAGGATCGGGGCTGCAAACCATTAAACAGAGCAGGTAAGTATAACAAGCCTGTTTTAAAAAACTAAAATGCTAACTTTTACAATCACTTTTAAATAATTTTGTTTGAGAGCCCTTCAAATTGTATCCAGACCTACTGTAACAAACAGATTTCATTACAATATGTGCAAATTATTGTTTATTTTTTGTTCGAGAAACATTTTCCTTCTTGCTCCTTTGCATTTTCTCATTGCCATGGTTGAAAATAAACATTGATTTGACCCCACTTTATGACTAGCAAACCGAACAAACATTCCAAAAATGTATGTTTTCTTTAAAAGTTCTACTGGTGTATGGATAGTTTAAGAGTGCAATCCGGTAAATGCATGTTGAACCAAAAGCGAATGCAATTTTCGAAAGCTTTTGTTGAAGCAGGACTACAGATAGAAAGTAAATGAAGGCACACGTTAATAATAATCCGGTGACTAACATTTATTTTTTCAACTCCCTCAGACACTCACACATTCATTCTACTCCTATCTGCTGTAGAATTCCATGGGTGGGAGGGATGTTCACATGTTGTGTGGAATGTGAATGCTCAGCTGCCTGTCATGTTTTGGTGCTGCAAAGTGCATTTTTTTTCTTCAACTCCTGTGTGTCCCAGTTTTCTGAGTGTGCTGTTTTTTTGTTTTTTTTTCACATATTCAACATGCCTTAACAAAGAAATATTTGAAAGAAAGCTATAGGTTTAAGCCCTGGTTCACATTGGAGTGATTTGGCATGCCAAATCGGCAGCAATTCCTGGCAATGCACCGTCCAAATTGGTGCGACGCCAAATCGATTCACAAAAGTAGTTTCTGTAATACTTTTGGTGGTTTTGTGGTGCAAATTCCATAGACATCTGTGCAGCAATCCACACATCTCTGAAATCGCCCCCCAAAGTCGGGACTGACATGCGGGAATGAAATGGTGCGTCTTCAGCATTTCCGCTGTCAGTGTGAACCTAGGCTCAAGCGGAAATGAACCCAATAGCAAAAATGGAATATATTGCAGTTGACCCAGTTTACTAATTCTTGGATGTGGTGGCTGCATTTGTGTTTTTTATTTTTGTTTTGTTTTCTTTCACCTGTTTGATCTGGCTAGTAAGTTTTCTTTCATGCAGGCTTTCTAATCGGGTCCGCCTGTCAGTTTTTTAGATGGACCTGATCAGAAGCTCTATGCCGTTTACATCTGCCTACCTCCTGAGTCAGTCCAGGTCTGTAACAAAAAACACTAAAAGGAGCGCTTCCTTTTATGTTTTTCAGGCCTAAATGTGATGGATCAGAGGTAGCCTGACATAAACACATAAGTCTGTTTACATCCAGCCATCCATAGAGCCATCACGGTCTGCCATAGTTCCTTGTCAAAATGTGGACAAAAACTGAATTGGCACAATGTCACAAACTGACCTCTGCCCTGATATAATAGAAGATCTGTTCACGGATTCCCTGAAAGGAGCAGAGCACCCTGTGTTAAAAGACCTCAAATCTGTTATGTCCACTTCCTTTAAAGAGGAGGTCCAGCCCCTCACAAAATATTTAAAGTAGTTACAAATACTGCAGCCTTGCTGACTTTTTTAATATATGGGCACTTACCTGTCCAGGGAGCCCACGATGTCGGCACCCCAGCTAATCTGTTGGGCGCAGCCACCGCTATTCCTGGTAAGGGAAAATACGGCATTTCTAATTGGTGCGGTGGAGGAAGGTGGAAGGGATCAAAAACAGGTTCCCCCCAGAAAGGTGCCAAATGTGGCACCGGAGGGGGAGAGGAGACGGATAAGTACTCCGCGTTAACGGACCAAGCTCCAACAAAGGTGTGATTTTTAGATGCTTGAGATAAACTGTTTACCACTGACAGGGCTGCTTACAATGGTCAGCTTTTATTTAGTTAAACCTTTGTTCCAAAAGGGAAGAAGAAAAAAACTGTTTGCTGTAACTGCTTAAAACTTGCCAACTGCCGTTCAGCTTCAATTTGTTAGTCATGTCCATCTAAATCTACTAATGCATCCTAAGCTGGTCATACACTAGTAGATTTTTTAATTTTGCTTAATGAATGTCGGTTGAAAGTACTTCTTTCTTTTAGTTTCCTTGTAATATTTGATTTTGCGATGACTGTAACCAGACTTTTTTTTTTCCTCTGAAAATAGGTGCAGGAACTCATCCACAACCCCCAAAATCCCCCTCTCCCCCATAGATGCCCTCCATCATATAGTGGGTGTGGTCAAATTTCAGAATGGGCGGGTCTTGAAAAGCATTAAATACTAGGAATGCAATACGAGGGCAGAGTTCAGAGGGGGGTTACACACAGAGTGCAGAGTTCGTGGTACACTACCTACATAGTGTAAAGTTCAGGGGTGAGCTACTCAGAGTGCAGAACTCAGCCTTCTTCCACAGCTGCTTACCTCTGCATCCCCTGTCCACATCTTATTTTCATCCCTTTTCAGCTCTGTCCTCTGCGTGCAATCCGCCATCCTTAAAAGCTCCACCATCTTCCACATGGTGCAAGGAGATCATCCAGTGGGGGTGTTGGCATCCGCACTGCACCCTGAATACTTGCATCTCACTTTTCCCCATCCTGCACTCAGTGGGAGCTGCTCAGGAGATCAGATCTGTGGGAGCCTTTGGGAGACAAGCTGTCACTTTTAAACACAGAAGTCAGACTTCTGTGCTTACAAGTGATGGTGGTGAGCAGAGACCAGTGGGTCTGAGCCAGAAGTGGTGGAACTGAGTTCCACCAAGTTCCAGCTGAAAAAAAAGCCCTGACTGTAACAAAAAACATATTTACTGTCAGAAATTCGCTGGTTCGTGAAAAAAAATTCCATCTTGCTCCTTTTCTCATCACTGCGGTTAAAAATGAGCACTGACTTGACCGTACTAATGATTAGAAAATAAAATGAATGGTTTTAAAACTAAGATTTCGGACAAAATCGCTGTACTAACACAAGCAATGTTAGTACGGTGATCTCCCCTGCTGCACCCTTGTGTGCTGACAGGGGAAGTCCACCCCCTTCTCCTCTAGAACACACTGATCACACTGCATGGCTGCCAGCGCTGATCAGATGTGGGACTGAAGGCTGGTTTTCCAGCATGTCCGTTCAACAGAAGCCAGTCAGGAGATCAACAGCTGTTCACTTGGGCCAAAAGTCGTTTCGATGCCTATTGAACTGGCTGATTCAGGCAATTGTTGCCCAATGTGTACAAGGCTTAAGCTAGGAAGTATGTTACTGCCTGGATCAGCAGGTAAAGATAAAAAAAAAAAAAAACATAATGCAACTACCACATTTAAGGATTAAAAAGTGGCACGCTAATTTCTTGTTTTGGGGTTTAATTTGGCTTTAACGGTTTAATTTTCTATTGGCCACATCCTATATTTGGCCACTACAAGCCTAGACCTATATTATTATTATTATTATTATTATTATTATTATTATTATGTTTTTTTTTTTTTTTTTAACCAATACATCTGCAATTGGTGTTCTTATTGATAATTGCATAGTGTAACTACATATCAGGTTCCGTTTAAAAGTTGTAAGGCACACCATGAATGGAAGAAGAGACCACCATATAGTTTGTCCAACTATGGTGCAATTTTCCGATCCTTCCATAGTAGAAGCTTTTTCCTGCATCTCTATTAGACCTTCACAGCTTCCATGATGTCACCATTTGAGGTTAATCAGTTTTGGGAGTAGGTAATGGTGGGAGGAAGCCACTTCTGGTGAGTAAGGGAAATGTGGAAGCTTAATTTGTGTATTTTTGCCATGGCAACAGCCAACTCCTGAGCTGATGCTCTGCTGGTATGCAACAACTTCCCTCTCCTCTTTTGTTCTTTTTTTTTTTTTTTTTTTTGTCTTGAAGACATCCCCCAGCTTGTCTAAAAGTAAAGCAAAAGTGGCAAGGTTTCGGTCAACCCTTGTAAAAATGCGGCTTTTAAAGAAACAATAGCCCTTAGTGAGATTTACCAGCTGTATCCCCAGGTGGACTTCAATAAAGCGTCTGCTCTGGTAGTATAGTCCTTTTAAAATGTCCTGTGGCAGTATCAATAAGCCCTTCCACCAGTTTCAATAGCTTTATCGTAATGTGCATCAGAGTCAGGTAGTTCCTAATTGCAGCAGTTTTAAAGTGTCCCTATGGCTGCACCAATCTCAAAAAGATTTCCTTCCAGTTCATAGATAACAAAACTGGAGATAATGAACCACTTAAGGACTGGAAGTATATGCCCCCTTAATGACCAGGCCATTTTTTGCGATACAGCACTGTGTTGCTTAACTGACAATTGTGCAGTAGTGCGGTGTTGTACCAAAAGAAAATTTATGTCCCTTTTTTCCCACAAATAGAGCTTTCTTTAGATGATATTTGATCACCTCTGCGTTTTTTATTTTTTGTGCTATAAACAAAGAGCGACGATTTTGGGAAAAAACTATATATTTTTTTACTTTTTGCTATAATAAATATCCAAAAAAAACACACATTTCTTCATCTGTTTAGGCCAATATGTATTCTTCTACTTATTTTTGGTAAAAAAAAAAAATCATAATAAGCATATATTGGTTCTGGCAAAAGGTATAGCATCTACAAAATAGGGGATAGACATTTTTATAAATTTTTTACTAGTAATGGCAGCGATCCGCAATTTTTAGCGGGACTGCGACATGGTCAGGTCAGACATTTTTTTTTTTTTTTTTTTTTTTTTTTTTTGGGACTAGTCAGATTTATACAGCGATCAGAGCTAAAAATAGCCACTGATTACTGTATAAACATCACTGGCAGGGAAGGGGTTAACACTAGGGGGCTATCAAGGGGTTAAGTGTTCCCTAAGGAGGTGTTTCTAACGGGAAGGGGGGGAGAGAGAGTGGACTGTCTGAAGGAGAAGGAGGATCGCTGTTTCTGATTACTAGAAACAGCAGATCTTCCTACTCTCCTGTCAGGACGGGGATCTGTCTGTTTACATTGACAGATCCCCGTTCTGGCTCTCTGAGGAGCGATCGCAGGTGGCCGGCGGAAATTACAGCGTCACTCTGCATGCGCCCCCTATCACTCTTAAAGCGGCCAACATACACCTACGGCGATTCATGCAGCCATTCCAACCTGCTGCAGTAAAATGGCGGCTGGTTACCAAGCGGTTAAAGTGCTATTGACTCTGTAAGCAAACATTTTCTATATTGCAGCTTACCATTTCTTGGTTATCCAGCCAGTAAGTCAAAGCTCTCCAGCAGAATGGATCAGTTTACATGCATGAGACAAACCATGTAACACTGACAGAGGTGCTTAAAAGATCAAATTTTATTTGTGTAAAACCTTTATTCCAAAAGGGAAAAAACTGTTTGCTGTACCTGATAAGGTGCGTGCTGGAGTTTGGCTTCAATCTGTTCATGTATTTAAATCTGCTAGTGCATCTAACACTCACCTCCCCCAGACTGTTAATGCTGCTGTCCAAGGGTGCCCCCTGTGTTACCTTATCCACAGTGGAGGCGCTGTAGTACAAAAGGTGTGTTGCTGGGCAGATCAGCAGGTGAAAACGGAGGGAGAAAAGAAAACTGATGTAATCACCACATCTATTGGTAAGCTGCAATGTATAACATTTTGTGTTTAATACTACTGTAAGGCCAACTCCAAGTTGACATTCAAAGACAGAATATCTGCCATTGTACGTTGTGTAGCATAGTGGCATGTTTACTCCCTCCACACTTGTGACCGGTTTCCAAGTATGTTGTAGGCCAGGGGTGATCAAGCTGTGGCCCACAAAGCCCTCTGATGTGGCCCTCAACCTCAAACCAGGGAAACCCATGCCTATGCTCTGGGATGGTGGGTCAGCAAGCCCAGATAACGATCAAGGGTTTGCCAACCTGTCACCCCAGAGAATTAGAGCGCATTGAGCTGGCAGTGAAGGAAGGTGGCCGTGGAGGGAGCAGATGCTCCCCTTTGTAGCTCTGTGTTCTGTCCCAGGCTGAGTGATACCAAGTGCACTTTGCCTTGGACCTTTCTAGCATCATGGAGAATGCCAGCGGAAGCAGGAAAGTATAACACACCCAAAGATATATTAGAAGTCTATTTTATTATGGTGCAGGAATGAATGATTCACTTAGGAAAATCAGTTAATCAAACTCTTTGATCTGTTCTGTAATCCGTGCTCCAACACCCCATTGTGCCAAATCCACATCCTGATGGGAAATGTGGAATGCGGCTTACAGAAAGGATCCGCAGGAGGTGAAGTAAAGACAGCAGGTTAGTTTCACAGGCGGATCACTGATTTGTATGCTTCCTTCAGCTTATTGTCATTAACTGTCTCTTGAGTTCCTCTTTAACTGTTTCCCAAAGCTTTATCGAATTAGTTACTTTGGCAGTTTGAAATTTAGTTATGGATTCAGATTTGACATGGCTGATAAAATGTAGAACTCTGAGTGTGTACGTATTGGTAAAATCCTAGAAATCTGTTTATTTTTATTTTTGAGCATATAACTATTTTATAGATTTATGGCATTAACCAGCAAATCACAAAAACACCCAGCAAGACAAAGACACAGGTGCACCTTCAAACTTATCCAGAGCTTTTAAAGCTGTCCATCTGTTAAACAGAGTTTATTGATTTTTAACCTCTTAACCTTAATTAAGCACCAAAAGCTGCCTAAGTACATGTAGAAGCCATCAGAACTGATTCAATTTATCACTTGTCTTTATGAGTGTAATAGTACAAATATCAATAATATAATATGGAAATATATATATCACTAATCACTAATTAATGGAGAAATACCTCTAAAAAAGCTGCTGTTATTAATCATAAATCACATTTACACACATATATAGTAATAATATTTTAACCGAAGTAATAAACAGCACTACTATATTAACAGCGCAAATAATTAATCTAATAATCCGCAAATATATATAGTGAAACCTTTAATACAAATTTTAAAAAGGAGACAAAAAGTCCATAAAGTCACCAAGCCGGTAATTCGTAAAGTGCGAAAAGTGCTCAACAGAGTCCCCAGATGAGGAGAAAAGAATCCTTTCAGCAGGTTCACCACACAGCAAACATGTAGAAGAAAACCTCATGCTCTGTGTCTCCCCCCTTGGTTGTGCACTTGCCCCCTCAAGGGTTAATATCAAGCGCTTCTCAAATCGCCACTCATTTTGCTCATACAGGTTATCCAATAGTAGAATAAAATGCCCATTAAAGTATTCATCAGCTGGAGGCTCACTTACACACGGATTTCATTAGAAATGCCATGCAGAAAACACAAAAAATGATCCATAGTGTAACCTGTTTTAATAAATAGCACTCCACACACCATAAAATACTGCTTACAATGTAGACACTTTGACTCTTTGCATATAGTATCAAACATATGTGTCCAGCAACGCTAGGTCATGTCTCACCTCTCCCCGATAAAATTGTTTCAACAGGCAGTAGCAGCGAGTCCCGAGAAAACCAGTGTTCGCATACAGACACAGGACAGCTGCATAGTCACACCCATACACGTTTCGTCATCACGTCTTCATCGGGCATGCCACCGATGACGAAACGCGTATGGGCGTGACTATGCAGCTGTCCTGTGTCTTCTCCTTGTAGTAGTCTTCCAGTGATCCAAAAAAGGAAGAAAGAGGGGAGAAAAAAGGATATAGTTGTCCGTAATTGATTTCTAATGATCACATGTGACTGGATAGATGAAGTCAGGCATTGACTGACTAAATTAGATCAATCATCGGGACCTCTGCTGTCATATTCATCAGGTATATAACACTAGTAAAGACCATCTCACTGATATCATCCTAGTAACCATATACCAAGGTTCCCACAACTGCAGGTATATCCTCTTCATTCAAAGCGGTTCCATTCGAGACAGTATCCTGCTTGGAACAAAACGGTTCAAGCTCTAGACTGGCCAATATGGCTGTCTCCAAGGGTGTCCCAGAGCCTCAGTTGGTGGTTGGTAACCCGGAATCTGCAGAAAGGCCTTTGGCCCAGTTATCTGGAAGGTGGTAATAACAGATGCCAGCCTTTCAGGTTGGGGAGTAGTACTAGAAAAAAAATACTGTCCAGGGACAGTGGTCAAGAACCAAAAGAACTTTGCCCATCAATATCCTAGAGATTCAGGTAGGCATCTGGCTCTGGAAGCCTGGAAATTCAGGTTACGGGTTGTCCTGTCAGGATCCAATCTGACAATGGCACAGCTGTAGCTTGTATCAATCACCAAGGGGGCACCAAGAGTCTCATTGCACAGAGGGAGGTGAACCATATTCTAACTTGGGTAGAAAGGAATGTTCCGTGCCTTAACGGCAGTGTTCATTCCGGGAATAGAGAATTGGCAGGCGGACTACTTATGCCACCAGCAGTTGCTCCCGGGGGAATGGTCCCTTCACCCAATGTTTTTCTGGCTGTTTGCCAAAAACGGGCAACTCTGGACGTAGATCTTCTGGCGTCCAGGTTTAACATTAGTCAACTTTGTGTCCAGGACAAGGGATCCACCTCGAATGCGGAACAGATGCGTTGGTGACCCAGTGGGATCAGTTCTGACTGATTTATGCATTCCCCCTATTCATTTGTTGGATCAAGCTGGTAAGAAATACGGTAATTCTTGTAGCCCCAGCATGGCCCAGAAAGTCCTGAAATGCAGAAATCGTAAAGATGGCAGTGGGGGATCCATGGTCCATTCCACTATGTGCAGACCTACTCTCACAGGGGCCGATATTCCATCCTACCTTACATACTCTAAATTTAATGGCTATTGAAACCCAAATTCTGAGGAAGTGGGGGCTATACAGGTCAGTTGTCTCTACCTTGGTTAATGCAAGGTATCCAGCTTCCAGAGTAGTATATTATAGAGTCTGGAGGGCTTATGTTTCCTGGTGTGAATCCAAGCGTTGGCACCCTCGGAAATATAGGCAGAATTCTTGCCTTTCTACAATTAGGGGTAGAGGTGAAGTTGGCCTTGAGTACTATTAAGGACTAAGTCTCGACCTTATCTGTCTTATTTGAAAAAACGCTTGCTTCTGGGTTTTTATGCAGGGGGTGATGTGGCTTAATCCGCCAGTTAAATCACCTTTGAATCCTTTAGGAGATATTTCACTTGTAGTCCGCCGAAAATTCCCACGGCGCATGCGCGGGGAAGAAACGCAACTAAGTGCCATTTCTTCCCTAGCCTGTGGCTTTATTGCGCAGGAGTGACGTCACACGGCTCCGGCGAATCACAGAGCTGGAGTCCGTGGCCCGGAAGGACGAGGGGCCAGAAGATGGATGCTGCCTACACAGGGGACATCGCTGGATTTTTTTTTGCAGGTAAGTGGCACATAATGGGCTAGTATGCTATGCTTTTCATTTGCAGGTTTTGCAGCGAGCAAAAGAGAAAGTAAAACCCATCAGGGTTTACTTCCTCTTTAAGTTCCACCAGTAGTAGTTACTCTTTCTTAGCTTTATCTGTTTGAATATACTGTATGACTTGTAGGTGGGTAAATTCAGAGCCTTTTCTTAAAAACTTGCATGCATGTGTCCACATTGAGTAGAAATCCTTTAATTGGAATGAACAAGGACTGCTGTTTAGGGACCCTAATTATATTTAGTATATCAACTGTGTCTTGTAAAGCATGATAGAATAGCAGAGGTTTAGGTTTCTGTACTGGGCTGTATGTGTGCTGCACTGTATTTCTTGATATGTAAACAAATAATGCATTCTGTGTTCAGGCCAACTAATCGGCTGGCCGATTAATCAAATATGAAGATAGTTGACAACTATTTTCATAATCGATTTGTTGTCCATTAATCGATTGGTTGTTTCGGCCCTGATAAAATGCAACACATACAAGCATAAAAGTCCTCCAATTTGTTTTTTGTTTGGTTGTTTTGGGGGGGGGGGGGGGCGCACACGCACTATCTCCCAGAGCTTCTGGTATTCTTGCCTAGGCAAGAATGACTTGCCCCTCACCTGCAGCCTTGTGGGATACCCATGTCATAGATCCAAGATAGCATCAGGTTATTGTACTGTGCAGGTGTCAATGCACGTTATTGGGGGGGCTCCCTGCTGTTCTGCCAAAGGCATGCGTCATCAGTGAGAAACCACGGAATACAGCAGTAACCTAGCAAAAGACAATGTTTTAGCATGACCTGATAATTGTCAGATTGCAACAGGACAATGCTGGATCCACTAGACCTGTGAGTATGTATTTTGAGGATAGCCCACCAAAATGAATAAAGGGGATAAAAAGTTCCTCTTTAATGTTTCACAAAAAAAAAGTTAAATTTATTTTTAGCAAGCTCTGTTTTTTTTAGATAAGAATCACCTTCGAACCAGTAGTGGCACTTTGGAAGCTCTAAGTACTCCTAATTGGACTAATCTAATATAAATGACAACTTCTATTATCTACCATATGCCTTGGTTTAGTTGGTAATACAGTACATCTTCAAGATATATGCTTACAAAGAGGTTAGTGTTTCCGTTCCTAATTGGTCACGTACAACATCCATGTGCTAGAGTTATAGTCATAAAAAAAAAAGCATAATTTTACAGAGAAAGAAAAATGGACACACTATGCTTAATATGAAAGTTTGCTTATTCTTTTACAATATATTGTGGTTCAATTGGAGTTTCACTTTGAAGTACATCTGTCACAAAGGTGTCACTAGAAGAAATTCTTCTTGAGCATATAATGATTGATTAAGCCTCTTTATCACTTCAGACAGGGCCGCTGATAGGCCAGTACAACTGGCCCTGCTGTACCGGGCCTGACCAGCAGGGGGGCCTGGGCAACCTGAACTGCAATTTTATGTATTAAAATAAAAAAAAAAGTTCCTCCTCCACCGATCAGTGCCCGCCCGTTTTTTTTTTTTTTTAAATGTGCTATGCGCTGTGTTCATTCCAGTATGCGGCTGCAGGGGAGGGACTCTTTCCTGTATTTCGAGCGCGGAAGAATACGTCTTCTGCACCCGCTCCGCACAAGTCCCGGCCAGCATATAATGTTATGGTGTTGCGGAGTGATATTCCCAATCCTCTCTCTCTCTGCGTCACAAGAACTTAGTAGCAGAGTGATCAAGTCGAGATCTTGTGGACAATTACAGGTGACAAGGTGAGGTGTATGCTTGCTTGGGGGGGGGGGGGGGGGGGCTTGAAGTTCAACATCTGCAAATGCAATACATACCCAGCCAATACCCAGCCAATACCCTGCAAATACTCTGCAATGCATACCCTGCAAATACTCTGCAATGCATACCCTGCCAATACTCTGCAATACATACCCTGCCAATACTCTGCAATACTTACTCCGCCAATACTCTGAAATACTTACCCTGCAAATACTCTGCAATACATAACCTGCCAATGCTCTGCAATACATACCCTGCTAATACTCTGCAATACTTACTCCGCCAATACTCTGAAATACTTACCCTGCCAATACTCTGCAATACATAACCTGCCAATACTCTGCAATACATAACCTGCCAATACTCTGCAATACATAACCTGCCAATACTCTGCAATACATACCCTGCCAATACTCTGCAATACATACCCTGCCAATACTCTGCAATACATACCCTGCCAATACTCTGCAATACATACCCTGCCAATACTCTGCAATACTTACCCCGCCAATACTCTGCAATACATACCCCGCCAATTGTTTCAAGGCAGGGTCTGGGGAGGGGCAATGGGTGGGGCCAGGGGCGGGGCTGAAGGAGGGACCAGGGGCAGGGCCAGGGTGGAGCTGAAGGGGGCCCCATTAGGTAGGCTGTACGGGGCCCCATGATTTCTATCAGCGGCCCTGACTTCAGACATCATGTTTTATAATTGTTAGGTCTCATTTATACTAGCAATGTTGTGTCTGTATTTTAATATATCTATTTATTGGACATTTCTAAAAGCGTAAAAGTGCATGCTGTGATTTTCCAATAAATGGTATAATTCACACTGTGGGTTTTATTGTCTTCAGTTTAGCTGTATTTAGAGAAAAAAATAATTCTGTGAGTCCAGGGGCAGATTAGATACTCTGAACGTGTCTTAATTAATGCTCCTCTTTAACACATAAGAACTTGATCTGAGAAACCTATAGTTTGTTTATACTGTCCCGAGTATAAGGTAGAATTCCTGGATAAACCGAAAATCTCCTTGCTCATCCGAACAGTTATACTGAAAGGTGTGTATATTTAAGTTTTCAGCCTGCTCCGGTCTAGTCAAGTGATCCTCTGTGTCAGCCAGCGGCAGGGGAGATGAGAAAGCGCTAGAGGCTAGACGATGGCTAGTAAAGCCTGGAGTGGTGATAAAATTCATAGGCTCCAGATGGATTGCCAGGTCCCCCGATCTCCAGAGGTGGCTTTACTTAATGCACAAATCCCAAACCTACCTAAAGCAGTTCAGAAATCGATCCACTTTATCTTTTTAGGCAATAAAATCTTACTTGCTAAAGCATGGAAACGACCAGAACCCTCAATGCAAGCAGTCAAGAGGAAGATATCATGGACTATGTCCCAAGAAAAACTTTCCAGTATCTTGACGGATACCTCAACTAAATTCCAAAAAGTCTGGGAGCCTTGAGCCCGATATTTGGGAGTTTCCCTCATACCGGGAGTTCAGGCTCACTCCACCTCTTAACTACATACCAGGCTAGTTCTCCTGGCCACCTACCGCTCGGCACATAAACTATCTCTCTACCACTCACCCTTATCCTTCTGGAGATCCCCCCCCCCTTCTCTTTTGTCTTTCTTCTTCCTCTCCTCACTCTCTTCTATCTGTCCTATATACTATCTGTATTAGCTACATGTGACAATTTTTAGTCAGCATTTACTACTTGTAGGCCTTTCCTATGGTGCAGAGGGCCGCACTATTTATCAGCTGCGGGGGCCCAACTTATGATCCTGCACACAGGAAAAATGCCCCTGACCTCAGCTCATCATTACACATCTATTCCATATCGCATTCAAGCACGTGGGTTGGATGCGAGAGGTGGATCAGCTGGATGAGTGTGCCAGGGCAGATAGATGTGTCTCATCTCTGCTTCCTTTCACCACTCTGCATATCACGCATATCATAGATGAGGAGAGGGTACAGCGGTGGGGGAAAAATTAGCAGGAGGGGTTCAGAGGTGGGGCAGATGAGCAGGGGGTTACAGTGGTGGGGCAGATGAGCAGGGGGTTACAGTGGTGGGGCAGATGAGCAGGGGGTTACAGTGGTGGGGCAGATGAGCAGGAGGGTACAGTGGTGGGGCAGATGAGCAGGGTGGACATTGATCTAAGGTGTGAAGGTGCATGAATTGTGGCTCATCTGGACTGTGGAGTTGCAGGAATTTGGGCTGATCTGAGGAGTGAGAGTGCAGGATGTTATTTTCTCACTATAAGGGTCCTTTCACACGGGGCGGATCAGTTCTGATCCGCCCCGTGGATGTCCGTTTGCTCAGCGGGGATCACTCCGTCGATCCCCGCTGAGCAGGGAAATGACAGCTCCGTCTCTGCACACTGCGCAGGGACGGACCTGTCACAGCGCCGCTCTCCCCTATGGGAGATCGGATGACGACGGACCGCAGTGCCCGTCGTCACCCGATCCGATCCGCAAACGGATGGAAAAATAGCTTTTTCCTCCGTTACACTTTTTCGGATCGGAGCGGGTCGGATGTCAGCGGACATGTCACCGCTGACATCCGACGCTCCATAGAGCTCTATGGAGCACCCGTTCAGGTCCGCCTGAAAAACTGACAGGCGGGCCTGAACGGGACGTTAGTGTGAAAGGGGCCTTACTCAAGTAGTTTACAGCATTTACTTTATAAAAGATCCTTTTTGTGATTAGAGAGTGTGAAGTTGACATTTTTTTGTTATAAAATCGGCACGCTCCATTTCTTTGAGAAAATTTTTTGGCACACTGTGCTCAAAAGGTTGTCTTTTACATTACATGGGCTTGGGCTTTGTGTGCAAGAGGCCTAAATAAACCTATTGCAGGAGGCTAGTATGAATGTAGCATAAAAGTGGTAAACATCTTGAACTAGAATCCAAAAAACAAATGTTGCCATTTACTAGCCATAACGTTGCCTTTTATATAAGCAATTAGCTATTTAAATAGTCACACTCTCTTTTTTTGTACATTTGCATACATTCCTACGGCACAATTCGCTTGCATACAATTAGTATGTGTAAAATTCCAAACAAGATGTCAGATGTTTGCTTCATGACAGCCTTTCCTTTGTCACCTGCATTTCAGGGCTGGCATTCAGGTAATGAGATCCTTTAATAACACCTGTTCATGTCAGTCTGCAGCCAGCAGTGTTTTTCTGAAATTCACTGACTGGTGTCCCATTGTCAGAATACATTGACGTAGCAGGGAGGATTTCTGCATCCAATGGGGGAATTGGGTCTTTTTTTGTTTTATTTTTTGTTTTTGTTCAACTTATTGAAAAAAACGGACCCAAGTTTAGCTAGCGTATGTTCAGTTATGTGGTCCAAACTGCTCACACAGTAATTCTGACAACTGCTAGGAAGGAGAGCGACTCCTAATTGCAGCTTGTCTTGGCTCTGAGCACTTCTTGGAGAGACAAGAGACTGACAGGCTCCCTCCCTCTGCATTCTTTACTCAGTAAAGCGTTCAGAGCTAAGACAAGTTGCTGTTATGATGAGTCCATCTCTTTCTTAGCTGTTGTCAGATCTCAAATCAAAACTTGGGAAATGCGTAGAAACATGGGTATAAAGTACTACATGTAATTTGTCACATGGGGGCACAACTTTGTAAACAATGGACCATTCATCTTTTAAACCACAAAGTTTCCATTGAAGGTATTGTGCAGTGTTTGTGTAGCTGCATTATGTGGCAGATCCAGAATGAAACGCACCACATGTCCGCCAACGTGTGTCACTGTGCACTGCTGTAATACTTGCATTATCTTAGGTCAGTGGTTCTTAACCTCAGTCTTCATGTACCTCCAACAGGCCATGTTTTGGGAATTTCTTATAGATTCAATAGCTGTCCAAAATACAAAGCCGTTGACTCTGACTTAAAGGGGTTGTAAACCCTCGTGTTTTTTTTTTTTTTCTGTCTTTTTTTCTTTTTTACAGAGTGGCCCCCCCCCCCCCCCCCCCCCCACGATCCTCTAATTCCTAGGTCTTCTGGCAATGCCGGTAGCTCCTCCCCATATTGAGTGCCCACGTTGGAGAAGGCTCTCCTAAGGACACCCGTGTAGGCATGCTCCAGAGTCCTGCTTCTTTGGACATTCACACAGAATGCAGGACTCGGGCCCGGCGGCCGCATCATTGGATTTGATTGACAGCAGCGGGAGCCAATGGCTGTGCTGCCATAATCTATCCAATCGAGCTGAGACAACGGCAGAGAGGTAGCGCACATCTCCGCTGAGGGAACATCAGGTGAGTAAAACTGGTCAGTGTCAGAAGTTTTTTTTTCACCTTTAATGCATAGGATACATTAAGGTGAAAAACACAAGGATTTACAACCCCTTTAAAGCACCTGTGCAAGATAAAGGAAAACCTGCAAACATGGCCTGTTGGGGGTACTTGAAGACTAAGCCCCTGTACACACGGCCGGAGAATATGTCGGAATGCATCTTATCGGACAGTGTCGTCAGATAATCCGACTGTGTGTGGTATGCATCGGACTGATTCCGTCCGAATCTCCGTCCGACCCAATTTTCCAACATGTTGGAAATTATTTCCCGACCAACTGGGCCGGTCGGACGTAATCCGATCATGTGTATAGCATTTTGATCGGACCAAGTGCCACGCATGCTCAGATCAAATTCCTACATCAAAGCTATTGGCTACTAGCCTGAATGTAGTCCCATCGTAACTAAATTACGTCATCACGCTTTGAAAGATCTGATTTTTCGCCAACTTGGCCCGACCGTGTGTATGCAACAGTTTTGGACACAATCCGTCGGACTAAATCCGACGGGCAAAATCCAACGGATTTGGTTGGCAAAATCTCCGACCATGTGTACAGGGGCTTAAGGCTGAGAACCACTGTCGTAGCGCGATAGTGTGGATCTCTTAAATGGCACATTTAGCAGTAGTAAAAAAATAAATTAAAATAAAATATTTTAAATTTATTTATTTTTTATAATTTTTTTTTTTTCTTCCTCAGGTCAGCCACAATGATAATGCTGCGTAAGTCAATGTAATTTCATCATGAGCAGACCATTATTTCAAGCCAGTATGCCAGAGCAAGATTATCGGAATGTCTGTGTTTGGTTGCCCAACAGAGAGCAACTAGATATCACTGTTGGGGTAAGTAAGAAAAAAAAATTAAGTTGGGGTATTTTACCACTTTCATATACAGTAATTTATCATCTACTACACTGCATGTTATCCAGATTCATGTTTTGACTGTGTGAACAAATACAATTATCCATGACACTTAGAATAGGCTAAAGGCCTGTACACACGGTCAGAAAATGTGAAGATAAATTTCGTCCGATGAAAGATCTGATGATTTTTCTGATCGTTAGTATGCTGCTTGTGACAGCTGATTTTACAAATTTTCAGCAGACAAAAACTGGACATGCAGGCTTGAAAATTTTTGTCTGATGTGACCACAATGCCCGATTTTTTTTTTTTTTTTTTTTTTTTTTTTTTTTTTTTTTTTTCTTCTTTTCATTAGTATGGTTTTCTGACAGAAAAAAATATAAAGAGCAAGACTAGGCATGCTCAGAAATAAAAGAACACATACAAAATAATTCACCACATTACGTCACTTCTGACATTTAATTCTGTCGTCTGAAAATTTTCTGATGGTGAGCACCCTATTCACTTACTATTTGAGACAAGCATCAGACTAGCAACTGATGAAAGGGCCTGCCTGATTGCATACAAATTGAAACTCTTAAGGTTGGACCTCATATTATATGGTTTTGGTAAATGTGAAGACAAAAATCTTCCGAAAATCTAATAGTGTGTCTGGGGTCTTAGTTTGAACTTCTCCAATGTTTTTCCTCAAGTGAGGGTTAAGAACAAAGGAAAAGCCGAAAAAAATTATAACTGTTCCCTCTGGATGTAACTGAACTGTGTCTAGGTGAGAATTTTCCCCATAGAATGGTAGTGGTTTCACAAGTCTACCTTTTTTTTTTTTTTTTTTTTACTTCTCGCTTAAGACCAGTGAGAACAATTTTTATTTTTTTTTGCACAAAAGTTCCAGAATCTCCAGTTTTGTTTCCATTTCGTTTAAAGCTCATCTCTAAGGAAACCCATCCTCGTTTTCTTACCTTGGAGTTGGAAGCAGCAAGATTTACTTATCTAAGTCCTCTGTCTGGTATCTTTACCAACTCTGTTTCCTGGTGCACATGTGCCCATGCTGACTGGTCCCCAAAACTACCGTCATGCTGAAGCCACCTTTGCAGACTCCTCTTCTGGATCCCGAGAGACCCACCCCAACCCCCTCCTTTGCTCTTATTGACTTCCGGTGCTAAGGCATTTTGTACTCCCACTGACCTCTCATGTTAGTGGATTTGTTTTTTGTTTTTTTACTTCTACTGACTACAGCTTGGCCTCCAAACAATTGGGGACACAGTGTAATGTATCTTTGCTTAGACCATTTAAGGACCTCCTGATTTAAACAGATTGTAGAAAAACTGTCCAAATATAATATGTAGTAGCATACTGATCCCAATAACTTTTAGGGCCAGTTCAAGCCTGAGTTTCTGTGTGATTTTGCAGCCCATTTATTTTAAATCACACCAGATCACACAAAATGTAGTGCATGCACTACTTTTCAAAAACATATTGCACCAACTTGCACGGTACTGTAATATCACGCTATCTGGTGTGGGTAAATGCACTGCATCTGAGACCGCGTTGTGGGAAACCTGCAACGAATGTGCCTTTCCCACACTGTTTTGGTGTGAACTGGCCCTTAGGACTTGATTTTCTAGTATTGTACACGTTTTAGACATATGTTAAATTCACAACTGTATGTAAAAGACACCTATGTTGGTGTATTTGAACTATTGGAACAAACATGGTGAAAAAAATAAAGCTGTGAATATACAGTAGTACAGTATATTATAAATACTTATTGCAATTGCTAGTTGGGTTATTGTTAACTACTAATTGTAATATATTGTTTTTACAATTGTAAAATATTGTTTTTTATACAGACAAAAGCCACAGGACAGGAATTATTTAACAAAGTTTGTGAAGCACTGGATATTAAACAAGCACATTTTTTTGGCCTTAGCATTGTTAAAAGTAAGTTGTGTGTTTTTTGTTTTTTTTTGTTTTTTTTTCCATTTCTAAGGTTTTATTAAATAGTTTTCATGAACGGGGATGGTACATGTTTTTATTGTTTTGACATATGGCTTTTACTATGAATCTCAGTATATGTATTCTTATGTCATAGATGTTTGTCTTGAATTGCTTGGATTTGGATAGGTTTGTGTTGTCCTTGCTGATGTAGCCAACAGAAATTATTATAGCGTAGGTATTTTTTAATGGCAGGTCTCGCCCAGCAAAACATAACCTTACTTCTTAGGTGCTCCAGCATTATCTAACCTTGTAGTACTTTGTTGAGGTGCAGATTACTGAATTAAAAGAGAAAGTGGCTAACCATCTGACATTTTTGGTCTCACTATTAATCCAAATCGCTTACAAGAGGGAGGAAAAAGAAAACACAAAGCTCTTTGTTTTTGCAGATGCAGGATTACACTAGCATTCCAGCTATATTGATTTCATTAAAGCAGGAATGTAGTTCAACACTCCTCTGCAGAAGTAAGACTGTGGGGTTGCCATTGTTTGTTTTTCTTTCTTTTGTATTCTTCTGGATTTTGACTAATGTTTATATTGGTTGTACACTCACGCTTACCATGTATATTCTGATAAGTAGTATAGGTAGTAGTATAAGGTCCCTCTCACACGAGCGGATCGATCGGGTCCACCTGTCTGTTTTTCAGGCAGAGCTGATTGGACCACTTATTGTTCCTTATGGGGAGGTGGATGTAAACGGACATGTGTCCATTGACACCCGCCTGCATCCGATCCGGTCCACCAAAAATAGACCGCCCCATAGAGAACAGCAGTCTGTGTCCCATGTCTACTCGGCATCAGTGGAGCGGACACAGACCTGTCATCCGCCTGATCAGCAGACAGATTCCACTCTGAGCAGATGGAGTCCACCCCACGTGAAAGGGGCCTGACTATCATGGACCAACCTCTGTGAACTCAGTCGTAATGTATGAAATGCTTATGTGTGATCATCTGTTCCCTGTTTCTATGTGTCTCTTTTTATTTTATTTTTTTATTGGATATTTGCAAAAAATAGGTTTAAAATTACAGTATGCTGCCTAAGTTTCATAAAGTTGGACAAACTATACGGATACAGCATACAATTGTTGTGAAGTGTGTGTGTGTGTGTGTGTGTGTGTGTGTGTGTGTGTGTGTGTTCCTGTAATATAACTCTAAATCAGTTGTCTTTTCTTTCGTTGGCACTTTTTATTTCAACCAGTCTATTTTGTGTCTTGCAGATAATGAATATATTTTTATGGACCTAGAGCAGAAGCTGAACAAGTATTTTCCTAAGGAATGGAAGAGAGACCCTCTCAAAGTATGTCAAAACAGAAACAAAACAATACTGTATGTGTGTAGGTATATAAATATTTTTGTAAGGGGGAAAAACCGTAAAATGCAAAGCAACATGACAGTCTGGTATAGATGCATAATCACACAGAGGGTTGTACCAAGGTTTAGTTATTGGTTATGTAAGTATTGTGGAGCCAGGAATGACACGTTATATTGCTGCAAATAAACAGCGCAGCGTAGAAGGTGGGATTTTGGAACAAATGGATCTATTGAATGAAAACCACATAGAAATTTTTTCCATCCTGCTTCTTCTGAAATCCTTTTATTGCACTTGAAATCTAACATCAATTTGACCTCCATAACAGTTAGAAAATTGAACATTCTTAAAAGGTTTTTTTCTTTTTTAAACTCTACTAGTCTAAAGCAGAAGTCCAGCCTAAAACTAAAATTTCTGCATCTACAGACATCCACGATCTAACACTAACCTATCTAGCCCTGTAAAGAAAAAAAATCAGTATACATACAGTACCTTTTCTGAAGCCTCGGATCCCATGCTGAGCTGTTAGCTGCAGTATCGCTGTGGATTCGGATGCAGAGGACATCCGACAACGGAAGCCCCATAGGTCTATGTGTGACATCACTTCCCATTTATTTCACAGCCGTTATCGGCCGTGTCCTCTGCAGAGCTTCCGCCGTTGGAGACTGGATTGGATCGGCTTCAAAAAGCAATCTATACAGATTTTTCGTTACAGGGCTAGATAGGTTCGTGTTATATCGTAGATGCAGGGATTTTAGGGTTAGGTTGGTCTTGTACTCACTTTAAGGCCAATATGGTCAGGAGCCAATTCTCTTAACGACATTTAATTTGTTCAGTTCAGAAGTGACCTATTGGGCCACATACACACTGGGCTATTGTCCCTGGTGCATGAGGTTCCACCATTTAGGTGCAGGTGGCAGTTACAGGCACACCATCCAGCCCACCTGCCAGCAGCCCATAAAACTCTATGAAAGGCTGATCAATGTGGCTGGATGGGGCTGGGTGGGGCATCAATAGGTACTTAGGTTTTTTGCAGTATGCATGCAGGGATAAATGTTTCCAGGATCCAGCAGCAGGGCTGGACGGGTGCACCTTTACTGGCCACCTGCATGTAAACATTAGAGCCCTATGCACTGGGCTAAATGCCCAGTGTGTATGAGGCCTTAGAAAAGCAAGCAGTTGTTGGATCTTTGCGAGTAACTACAGAAAAAGCAACCCATTTATATTTGCCCAGTTTTATTTATATTCTAAACCAGGGTTCTGCGAGAGGTCCCTAGGGGTTCTGCCAGGCTTTACCCATCAGTTGCTGTCAGCAGCTACCTTCCCCCCTGTGTATTGTGCCCTCCTGATCCCCTGCACAATATTTATCTCAAGTTGGACCTAGAATTGAGCATCTCTACAGAAATTGTGAGTGCAATTTTCACATTAAATGGGTAGATTTTTTTTTTTTATTCTTTATTTATAGGATAAAGTATCCATTAGAGCTGAACAATACAAACGTATTCATATGAGAGTGGTATCTCGCTAAATACAAAGATAACATTGCCTCAGAGATCTAGAATATGCAAAACATCAGGCACCAAAAGAAGACAAATGGATAACTCATCTAAAATCCAGGGCTAACCCTAACAAATGTTGTGGAAATCACTCAGATGGACACTCCAATTTTCCAAAAAATGTTGTTCAAGAAAGTAGGGGAAAAGAGAGGCGGGGGTGAAGACGCGGGAGATGCCTAGGAGCACCAGAGAAGTGGGAAACCGATAAGGAAAGAAAGGAGGTGGGAGGAAAAAAAAAGGGGACCCCCCAAACCACCCCCACTAAGAAGGGGGAAGGAGGGTGCTTGGATGCACCCATGTGTCGTCAAGAATGGCAATCCCCAGAACAATCCTTCGGAAGGCCCCTGCCCTTGTCTGAATATATGTACATGTTCCATTATGACCATGTTTTAATATATTGCTCTCTCCTGTTTTGAGCGTTAAGTACTAGGTCCTCCAGAGTGTTAATACTCCTGACTTTGTTGAGCCACATGGTAATGGAAGGTGGCTTCGGGTCCTTCCAGCACAATGTGAAACAGGATTTGGCGGCATTAAAGCAGCAGTAAATCCATCCATAAAACAGTTTCATTTCCAGCACGTGCCGGAAATGAAACACTCCCATTGGTTGTGCTCTCAACCAAACTGTCAAACCAGCCAATGGCTGGTGTCATAACTTATCACATATGCAGCATCATGGCAGTTGTAGATTAAACAGAGGCAAAGATGGCAGCTTCCTTGGCTGAAAACGATAGGGGGGTGTACTTACACTTGAAGTATTGATTTCTAAATGGGTACATTTTAATACTAATTCCATTATTTAACCTCTTTAGGCCGATGGCACACAAATTTGTGGCCTCTTGGCGCCGAGCAACTCCATATTTGTGTACCACATTGCAAACACAGCCATGCTGAGAGTGCGCGCCCCTGGCACAGTTACCAGCAGCTGACGGAAAGCTTTCGGGAGCTTTCCGATCATGTGACAGCCAATCACAGCAGTCACATGATCATAGCTACCGGCATCTGAGACCCCTTAAAGGGCCAGGAGGCACCAGCTCCAAGGGGTTAATAGTATTTATAAAAAATAATTGTCATATCAACAGCTCACTGATCAAACCACACCAATGTTCTGTGAGCTGTAGATACTTATTTCAGGGATTCCCTAGGATCTCAAACTTTTTGCCAAGGCTTCCACCAAAATAAAAAGGTTGAGAAACCCTGATTTAAACTGTACTAGTTTAAAACTGTAGTTTTGTATATGCTTTGTTTACTCAGCAGCCAAGTTTAGGGCATATCAGCCCACTTTTATTCTTCAGTGATGCAAGTAATACAAACTTTCTCTTGCAGAGGTAGGACCAGCAAAAACATCTTGTACATCCACAACCATTATTTTCTCTCAGTCCTCCGTCTTTTAGCTTCACATACTGCATCTTATATCAGGCCTTTCTAAATAGGAATTTATATCCACACCAGGAGGGAAACCTAGTAAGGGAATGGCTGCCAGTGGGACCACCTTTACTCTCTGGTCAGGGACAGTCTGGTACTAGTCTGGTTCTGTATTGGTTCTAATCAGGCACAGAGTCTCTTGTTCTGTTTTGGTTCTAGACAGGCACAGTATCTCTTGTTCTGTTTTTGGTTCTAGACAGGCACAGAGTCTCTTGTTCTGTTTTGGTTCTAGCCAGGCACAGAGTCTGGTTCTGTTTTGGTTCTAGCCAGGCACAGAGTCTGGTTCTGTTTTGGTTCTAGCCAGGCACAGAGTCTGGTTCTGTTTTGGTTCTAGTCAGGCACAGAGTCTGGTTCTGTTTTGGTTCTAGTCAGGCACAGAGTCTGGTTCTGTTTTGGTTCTAGTCAGGCACAGAGTCTGGTTCTGTTTTGGTTCTAGTCAGGCACAGAGTCTGGTTCTGTTTTGGTTCTAGTCAGGCACAGAGTCTGGTTCTGTTTTTTGTTCTGGCCAGGCACAGAGTCTGGTTCTGTTTTTTGTTCTGGCCAGGCACAGAGTCTGGTTCTGTTTTTTGTTCTGGCCAGGCACAGAGTCTGGTTCTGTTTTTTGTTCTGGCCAGGCACAGAGTCTGGTTCTGTTTTTTGTTCTGGCCAGGCACAGAGTCTGGTTCTGTTTTTTGTTCTGGCCAGGCACAGAGTCTGGTTCTGTTTTTTGTTCTGGCCAGGCACAGAGTCTGGTTCTGTTTTTTGTTCTGGCCAGGCACAGAGTCTGGTTCCGTTTTGGTTCTGGCCAGGCGCAGGTCTTGTTCTAGAGTTGCAGTTTATCACAGTATATACAGTATGTATTTTTTAGCTTGTCTCTCAAAAAAGATAGATTCAGGAACTAAGAAATGCATTTTAGGCTCTCTTCTGTAATATTTTTAAATTTAAATTTTTTTTTAAGAAATCGACTTCAGTAGACTTTTTCTAATTTTTTTTTTTTTTAAATCTTATCATGCATGTTTGTCAGTTGAGAATAGTGTCTGAAATAAAATAACAGCAATATACTGGTTATACTGGAATCCGCTTGGCTGCGGGATATGTTTTGGATTGATAATCATGATGTGTAAGCTTTTCTTTTGAAACATGAACCTTCTGCTTTATTTACTAACGCAAATATTTTAAGGGTATATACACACTTATGCAGGTGAAAACATGTCCAAAAGACAATTGTGTACACATACATGTAGACTCCGCTCCAAATCACACAACCGATATATCCGGATTTATTTTTACTGTGATCTGTGCTTAAAGACTTATTAAATCTTTATGTAAAGGATTAAGATGTGTTTGTACCTACAGTTTGCAACACATGACAAACTGAACCCTTATTTAGGTTGGTTAGGTTGCTAAAAGTGATGTAAATAGTCTCATTTGAACAAAAGAAGAGCAGTGAGATTTGTACAGTATGTAAACCCCAATGATAAGCTTCTCTTATTTTGATGATCCCTTTTTTAGTCTGTTCAATATATTGGACACAGGTTGTTATATCTGGTCAATATTTTAAAAAAGAGAATTGGCCTCTGTTTTAGTATTTATTCTGCCTACTTATTATTTTGGACTACATAATTATTAGACTTTATGTTGTAGAGATCTAGGAGTGGTTGAATAAATTAGCAAAAAGAAACTGTGCAGAGGCTAAGCTGGCAACACTCGCTTCGCACTGTGTTGTCTCCCCACAACAGGGCTTAAAGTGGTTGCAAACCATCAGGTGATACGCAGAGAAGAAACCAATCCACCTACATAAGTTGTACCTGTTTATCTGCAGTATTCTCTTGTCGGGGCTGTTTAATTATCACTATTATATATACACATATATTTTTTTCAGCAGGAGGTCCCTGCAAAAGGGTATGGACACTAATATCTTAACAATTTGTATAACAACGATAGCAACTTTATAGCGCTAACAAGTTGAGGATTAGTGGCAATAAATATATTAATTTTAAAGGTATAGCGCCAATTCTACCTGATTCCTTTTTCACATTCTCTTCTCTGTCTGTTCAAAGTCCAAAATTAGTAGAACTTGTCTGAGCCTTCATACAGCTGGGGGGGGCGGGAAGCTGAAGTTACACTCTGGAGATTTCAGTGGGAGCTGATTGGAGGGAAGGAACACTCCTCCCCCTTTCACACAGAAACAGGGCTCAGGCTGTCAGTCACGGGCTGTGTGCTGGAGATCCATTCCCGTCACCTTTTTTACCTCTTGGTAAAACTTTTCAGCAGACAGAAATGGCACTTGGTACTCTGGGTTGAGACAAATACACAATAGAAATGGATATGGTTTTTGTTCATTTTTCAAGTCTGAGGCTTACAAGCACTTTAGGAGCGGAGTGTGTTTTTGGTAGATCAATAGGTATTTTTCTGTACTGCGAGGGCTTTAAATGGATGAAGCATGAGAAATGTGCATTTATTCCTGATATGTACAACATATGGTGGTTTTTCAGTTTTTTTTGTTTGCCTTGATGTGCACAAGAAAACTGTCCCTAGAAAGAATTGTAAAGTTGAACTCTAGCAGATCTAAAAGATATACATTAATTTAGCTCTATAATCATTTATATATCATTAGGGTGTCTAGCGGTCCCTGGAGTGTTATAGAGGAAAGTGGCATCTGGAAAGTATTCACAGCGCTTCACTTTTTCCACATTTTGTTCTGTTCTAGCCTTATTCCAAAATTGATTAAATTCATTATTTTGCTCAAAATTCTACATTCTAAATTTATTAAAAATAAACGAAAAAAAATTACATGTACATAAGTATTCACAGCCTTCGCCATGACTCTCACAATTGAGCTCAGGTGCATCCTGTTTCCACTGATCATCCTTGAAATGTTTCTACAACTTGATTGAAGCCCCACAGCTGACAGTGCATGTCAGAGCACAAACCAAGCCATTAAGTCCAAGGAATAGACCTCAGAGACAGGATTATATTGAGGCACAGATCTGGGGAAGGTTACAGAAAAATCTCTGCAGCATTGAAGGTCCCAATGAGCATAGTGGCTTCCATCATCCATAAATGGAAGACGTTTGGAACCACCAGAACTCCTTCCTAGACCAGGCCGCCTGACCAAACCGTGTAATCGGGGGAGAAGGGCCTTATTCAGGGAGGTGACTAAGAACCTGATGGTCACTCTGACAGAGCTCCAGCATTTTTTTTGGAGAGAGAACCTTCCAAAAGAACAACCATCTCTGCAGCACTCCACCAATCAGGCTTGTTTGCTAGAGTGGCCAGACTGAAGCCACTCTTCTGTAAAAGGCACATCCAGCCCACTTGGAGTTTGCCAAAAGGCACCTGAAGGACTTCCAGACCATGACAAACAAAATTCACTGGTCTGATGAAACAAATTTTGAACTCTTTGGCTAAATGGCAAGCGTCGTGTCTGGAGAAAACCAGGCACCGCTCATCACCTGGCCAATACCATCACTAGAGTGAAGCATGGTGGTGGCGGCATCATGCTGTGGGGATGTTTTTCAGTGACTGGTCAGGATCGAGGTAAAGATGAATGCAGCAATGTACACAGAATTCCTTGATGAAAACCTGCTCCAGTGCACTTTGGACCTCAGACTGGGGTGACGGTTCCTCTTCCAACAGGACAACGACCCTAACCACGCAGCCACGATAACAAGAGTGGCTACAGGACATGGGAGAAAAACAACTAACAGCAGTTTTATTTAGAGGTGCACTAAAATTTCGGCTGCCGAAACACATCGGCCTGGTAAACTGTGTTTTTTGCGTTCGGCCAAATGAAATAAAAAAGCGCCAATAATGGCACTGAAAAGGGGGTGGGGTCCACCCAGGGTGCTGCACATTGTGACGGTTTCATCCTGGCGGCTCCGTCAGAGTCCTCGCCCCCTCCTCCTTTTCACCCCCCTCCTCCTTTTCACCCCCCTCCTCCTTTTCTTGGGGGTTGTCCGGGGGGCATAGGAACAATGTCCTGCTCCTTGTGATAGACAGCACACTGATCCAATGCTGGAACCTTGAATCAGTGTGCGGGACATTGTTACTGTGGCCGCCCAGCTCGGGAAATTCAAATCCCGTTTTGTGACACAGCGGGAGATCGCTGCTTTGATCTGGACACTGGAGATGCTGCATCTGATGGGCACTGGAGAGGTTGTATCTGATCTCTTGTATCATGTCTGCAGGCTCTGACCATCTGATGCATAGGGTTTTTATTACTATAGTTAGCAAATTCTACATCATTATCTTTGATTTCATCTCAGTCTAGGTTCACATCTATGCAGTTGCTGTTGATGCATTTTCAGCCGTGTTTTGCGGTGCTTATTTAAACCTGCGTTTTTGATGCATTTTTGCACGCAATGTTTTTGCGTTTTTTTTTTTTTCTTTAAACACACTGTATATAGCTGGTTGCTAAGGAGCAGGCTGGGAAGCTGGTTGCCACTTCCTTAACAACCTGTTTCCAGCTGAATTTTAAAAATAAAAATTGCAGGCAAAAAAAATGGCGAAAAAAAATGCCATGCCAAAAAAATCCCCCTTCAAATCCATACCAGACCCTTATCGGAGCATGCAGCCCGGCAGGTCAGGAATAGGAGGGGATAAGCAACCCCCCACAAGGGACTCTTCCCCACAACCCTGGGCTGTGGTTGTCAGGATCTGTGGCCGGGGGCTTATCAGAATCTGTAAGCCCCCTTTAATAAAGGGGTCCCTAAATACTGCTCCCCCCATATGAATGAGTAATGGGGTACATTGTTACCAAAAAAAGTGTCACTTAGAAAAAAAGAAAAACCACAGTCCTTTATTAAAAATCCAAAAATATTGTCCCCTAATGTAGATTCATCGTCTATCACGCCAGCCACCAGCCCAAAAAAAGAAAAGCTCTGCACTTGTCGAAGGCTAACGGCCGACTGCCTGCTCCTTTTGTCTAGCAGTTCTTAAATAGGTAAGGGTGGGGCCACCCAGTGGCATCACCTGGTGGCCCCGCCTCTTGTTACATCATCACCCCAGTATGCACAGGGCGGTGACCCAACGCCATTTTCTTTTATTTTGGCGTGGGGCTTCCCTCCAAATCCATACCAGGCCTGAAGAGATTTGGAATGGGACCCAAAAATTCTTTTTTTGCCGGCAATTCTTCTTTTTCTTTTATTTATTTATTTATTTTTACATTTAGCTGTTCGTAGGGAACCCCACGGACAGCTGATGACTCATTGCTCCTTAGCAACCAGCTATATACAGTGTCTTTAAAGGGGAAAAAAACACAAAATGCATCAAAAACGCAACACTTACATTTTTGGTGTGACTTTATTGATGTCTGTTACCAGCAAAATGCAATCTGCTGCAGGACAAATAAAATCCCTGGCTCTTTTCAAAAAAACGTAGCACTGCAAAATGCACAGACGTGAAAACCATGTTGAATAGATTTTAGTGCGTTTCATTTAAAACGCACCAAAAAGCACATAGGTGTGAACGTAGGATCGTGAGCTCTTGCTTTGCTTGAGATGTGGAATGTTTAGGTTCAAAGTGTGCATGACCATAGCTGTGACATCTGATACAATTTACATTGAAAAGGGTATATGTTTCTTGATTCTGATTACTAATGTGCTTTTATAATTTTTTTTTTTTTTTTTTTTTTTCAGACAACTGAAAAGTTTAGTCCACCATGTGTTGCCTTTTTTAGAGTTCAATTTTATGTAGAAACTGGAAAAATAATAAGGTAAGAGAATAAATTGCATTTCCTTTATATTATCTGGATCTCTATCTTTTGGTGACATGTATATTGAATAGGTGTGTGTTTTTTTTTTTTTCTTCCTATTAATCCACTCATAATGGCCGCATAATGCTTTGTTTTTCTTAGTCATTGGGCTTTGCCCCCGGGGTATTTATTATGGTCTTGCTGACTTTCAGGAATGCTCACACTGCTCACACTGTTTTTACTGTCTCTGGGAAAGTATGGTAGAGGAAGAGAATTAGGAATGGGAAAGATGTGAACAGTGATCTATTTATATTGCCATGTGTTACTGGTCAGTTGTAGTGCGAATAGGATATAAAATAGTTTGAAGCGTGCTGCTGACTCAGTGAACTAAATAACACATAAGGAACCTTGTACTATAATACAAATGTGTGTGACTGCACGATTACTATAATTTATTTTATAATATGCTTTGGTTTAGTGTTAGGAATCTGGGATAGTTGGCAAGTGCAATGTAATGCAAGATTATCATGGGGGGCCCCCATGCACCTGGAGCCCCTATGCAGTGCCCATGCATTAAAGAGGAAGTAAACCCTGATGAGTTTACTTCCTCTTTCATTCCCTGCAAAGGTAAAGCATAATGGACTACTATGCATCGCATAGTAGTCCATTATGTGTCGCTTACCTGACACAGGAGCCAGTGAAGTCACCGCTGTCCCCTGTAGTCCGGCGCATCCATCTTCTCGGTGGGTCTCGCTGCTACGCCGCTGTCATTCGGCGAAGCCGCGATGATGTCACTCCCGCGCATGCACACGGGAGCCGCCACTTGCGGCATATCACCGTTGACCGTGGCGAGCTCAGTGCGCCTGCGCGCCGTAGACAGCGGTGCCTGTCTTTCACCAAATATCTCCTAAACCGTGTAGGTTTAGGAGATATTTCTTGGACCTACAGGTAAGCCTTAATCTAGGCTTACCTGTAGGTTAAAGTTGGTTGTAAGGGTTTACAACCACTTTAAGAAGGCCCTGCTGGTGAGGTGTAATCTGGTTGGTGGTTTTCTAAAGGTCATTTTATTCTAATTCATTTTTTTTATTTCACCACAGTGATAAAATAGCCAGAAAATTGTATTATTACCACTTGAAAGAACAAGTCTTGAGATCCCACTGCACTCACACAGAGGAGATTTATTTTTTGCTGGCAGCATATGCACTTCAAGCTGATTGTGGAAACCAAAGATCTCCTATTAAAAATTACTTCGAACCAGAGGCCTACTTTCCACACTGGGTATGGGCATTTAACTTGAGTCTAAACGTTATTAAAGGAACAGTTAAGTCTACACCAGATGTCTGTTAAAGTGTTGTTTTATGTTATTCAATGAAGCATCATTGTAAACATTTTCCATCCTCTGCTCTACATGGTGCCTATGGTAGTATTCACTATAGTTGTGATCCGTGAATGCTTGCTATTATTTTGCTTATTTGCCAGACTAAAGTGGTCTGTCTATATGTATTTAGGTTTTTCAGCACTTTCACATTACTGTCTATGATTCTCCTGCTGTCGTTGTGCTACTCCTCTGTGCAGGTGGCTAATTTGCAGAACACAAATATCTCATTAGTAAACCAGCAATTTACATGTTGTATGATGTATTTCCCGAGCACAAAACTTCCATGTTCAGGAAATACATTGTATATGTCTGCGGAGGTAAACGCCAATGCACAGAAGAATTTGCGTTTACACAAGTATGTCCAGGTAACTTGCGTGATAGACTGTGTGCCGCAAGTGCGGGAAAATACCTTGAATTCTACGCTGGGCATATTTTCAGATTTCCACTATCCGTGTGCACAAAGCCTAAATGACAATGTTCATCACGCATTTTCCAGAAAAAAACAACCATCATTATTATAATGCAACTAGTTAATCTGCATGGATTTCCCTTGTTGTACAGTAAATATGCCACCCCATTGTAAACCATCTGTTATTTAATCTGAATCTAATTTAATTGTTGCTTAAAAATGTTTCTTGTGTCAGGGGAAATGGGAACCTCTAGAGGTTTTAAGCAATAATTCCATAAGCTATACAATTTATATAATTTTATATTTTGTTGGCCATTAACAAATCAAATAACTTCTTTACTTTTTCTAAATACATTTGTTCTTGTGAAACACTTCAAATAAGTTTTTAATAAGTATAATCCTTCATGTAAAAGGGAGTGTTTGCTTACATATGGTAACGTTTTGTGAAAATGTCAGCATAAATAACAAGATCTACAAGGATGATGTATAGTATGAAGTCTCAGAGCCTATTTATTAAAATTGTGTTAAAGACCATTTTTGTGACTATTTTCATAATACACCCTTATTTGGGGTGTAATGTGAAGCATGTTAACATACAGCACCACATTACGGCAGAACGGCCAGCAATCTCACGTCTCTGTATTTCAGCTGCACTTTTCCAGCCAGGCCTATACCTCCTTATGCTGGGGGAATAATTTGTAAAGCCTGTGCATTACAACTGTTGCACACTGATTGCAGGGGCAATGCTTTGCAGGCTTCAACGCAAAAAGGTAAAACCCGCACATTGATCATAAATTCCGATGTTGCTGCATTTTCTGCTTCTTTGTGAAAGGCAAACTTAGCTTTTTTTTTTTAATTCTTTATTTTGTTTAAAGCATGTCTAAAGGCAAAACTTTTTTTGGTAACTTTTAGATTAGAGTGGAGAGGAATTAAAACACCTGAACACCTGTCAGGCTAGGGAGATTCATCCTCTTTGTTATCATTAAAAGTAACAGAAGGTACCACATTTTGGATTGTCCCCAGAACAGGAATACAGGGGAAATCTTCCAATGGGGACACTAGTGTTGGTGACAGTCAAGGATTATTTTACTTTGAAGGAATTCCCTTTCATTTCCTGTTTTGGCCATTTGCAAAAAGGGACACAGATGGTAAAAAAAAGGTTCCAGGGGTTACAATCCTCGCTTGTTCTATCCAAAAAAATAAAAATAAATATGTTTTGCCTTTAGTACTACTTTAAAGAAGAAGGCAGAGAAGCACATGAGTATGTATCACATTGGACATAGAGTATCTGGTTCATGTGTTTATACACATATAGATAAACATGCTGCTGTGCAATCATTTTCTTTTTAGTGTATTACATTGTAACTAAATATTTTCCTCTATTGATTTTACCAGTTTATGTGCTAATCTTAAGAAAAATGTTCATGGCTCTTTCTAATTTTACTCTCTGCTTCTTCCATGCTTGAAAAAAAAAACCTAACTAATCTAGTGATCATGGGATTGGGATAGCAAAATGAGGCATGTGGGGTAAGTGAGAGGGAGTTAGTAAAAGTGTCGGAAGGTGATGTAATGGGTGGAGGTAGAGGAGCTCGAAGTCTGTATTTTTGGTATACAGGCATACCCCACTTTTAAGTACACAATGGGCTTTATTTAATAAAGCTGGGAAGTGCAAAATCAGGCTCACTTCTGCATAGAAACCAATGCGCTTCCAGGTTTTATTATCAAAGCATATTTGAACAAGCTGAGGTTAGAAGTTCATTGGTTTCTATGCAGAAGTGAGCTGGATTTTGCACTTTGCAACTTTAGTAAATAAACCCCATTGCATACTTAAAAGCGGGGTATGTCTGTAGTCATTCAGCCTCCTAGATTCAAAATCCAACATTTTCTGAACCTATCTGCATGTGAAAAGGGTTGAAACCCTCGATCTGAGCTGCCTGCTGAAAAAGAGGGAGGGCCAAGAATTGACGTGTAATAGGAGGTGTGTGTTATTTGACTCTCATCTTGGATAAAGGTTTGAAGGGTTACTCCTATCAAGGAGTCTTCTCTCGCCATTGCTCTGTGAGTATGGTAAGCAAATTGGGTCCCATAGCGGTATATTTAGCTGGTCCTGTTCAGGTTGAACCCATCATTTTGTAATGGTGTATTAGTTCCAGGCAATAAACCTAGATATGTGCACAGCTGTATAACATAGTATTGGGTCTGGGAAGCCTCCCCCCCCGCCCGTAAGGTGTTTAGCATTCACACTATGTTGCACAGATCAGTGCCGCAGAGAGAAGCAAGCCACTGGATGGTGTCAAACCAATGTATGGGAAGAGCATGTGACCACAAATACTTATGAAGTGCATATAAATCTATATGAAATGCATATATCCACATGAGCTTGTGACGAAGAGCATATAACAAGGCCCCTTGCATACAGGCATCACTGATGTTTACTTATGAAGCACATGTGCAAGGGGCCAAAAACTGTGTGTAAAGATTTATTTTACTGCTCTGTGCTCAAAGCTGTATTACTGACCTTTACTGTGTGCAGTGTTCCATAGACAACAATGCATCTCATTTCAGATCACTAAAAAAGAAGCATTTTTTACTCCCGTATGCAACAGGCCTAACTATAGTCCCTTGAAAAAATATTGTAACCCCTTGAAATTTTCCACGTTTTTGTCATGTTACAACCAAAAGCGTAAATTTATTTTATGTGATGGACCAACACAAAGTAGCACATAATTGTGGAGTGAAAGGACAATGATGCATGTTTTTTTCCATTTTTATTTATTTATTTATTTTTACAGATATCTGAAAAGGTGGTGTGTTTTTTGTATTCAGCCCCTTTTACTCTGATACTTCTAACTAAAATCTAGTGGAACCAATTGTCTTCAGAAGTCACCTAATAGAGTAAATAGAGTCCTTCTGTGTGTAATTAAATCTCAGTATAAATACAGCTGTTCTGTGAAGCCCTCAGAAGTTTGTTGGAAAACCTTAGTGAACAAACCGCATTGATAAGGCCAAGGAACACACCAGACAGGTCAGGTATAAAGTTATGGAGAAGTTTTAAAAAAATATCCCAAGCTTTGAACATCTCACGGAGCACCGTTGAATCCATCATCCGAAAAAACGTATGGCACAACTGCAAACCTACCAAGACATGGATGTCCACCTAAACTGACAGGCCAGGCAATGAGAGCATTAATCCAAGAAGCAGCCAAGAGGCCCATGGTAACTCTGCAGAAATCCACAGCTCAGGTGGGGGAATCTGTCTGAAAGCTATAAGAAGTCCCGTTTGCGAAAACCCTAAAAGCAAAACGCTATGTGTGGTGGGGAAAACCAACACTGAACATCACCCTGAACACACCACCCCCACCGTAAAATATGGTGGTGGCAGCATCATGTTGTGTGGATGCTTTTCTTCAGCACAGACAAGGAAGCTGGTCAGAGTTGATGTATGGAGCCAAGGCTGGGGCAGAGGTTCACCTTCCAGCAGGACAATGACCCTAAAGATACAGCCAGAGCTACAATGGAATGGTTTAGATCAAAGCCTGTTCATGTGTTAGAATGGCCCAGTCAAAGTCCAGACCTAAACCCTATTGAGAATCTGTGGCAAGACTTGAAAATTGCTGTTCACAGATGCTCTCCATCCAATCTGACAGAGCTTGAGCTATTTTGCAAAGAAGAATAGGCAAAAATGTCACTCTCTCTAGCTGTGCAAAGCTGGTAGAGACATCCCAAAAAGACTTGCAGCTGTAATTGCTGCGAAAGGTGATTCTACAAAGTATTGACACCACACTTTTCAAATATTTATTTGTAAAAAATGTCGCATACAATTAAAAACGTAAAATGTATTTTATTGGGATTTTAACATGACAAAATGTGGAAAATTTCAAGGGGTGTGAATACTTTTTCAAGGCACAGTAGGTTCCTCGAACAAGTGTATGTTTTAGTAGTTGCATGAGAGATGTTTTAGTCTAAAAATAAAGATGTTTTCAAGTAGACTATATTCTTATTTTTCACAGATCATTGCAAAAAGAGGGGCTGATTATATATTGAAGCATGCTCCTGAGGTGCACAAGGAACTTCAAGGAATGTCTGTGAAGGAAGCTGTCCTAAATTTCATTAGGGAATCGTGTGTCCTGGAAGATGTACCTGTTCATTATTATAGACTTCTAAAGGTGAGAGGTTAAAAAAGCAGTGTTTTTTACATATTGCTATATACTGTATAAGTCATGTGTTGCTTACAAAGGTATGTTTACTCATGAATGTATTAAATCAGTGTTTCTCAAACATTCTCCAGTCAGGACACCCTTGAAAGTATTTTCTGTCTCAAGGCATCCCGGGCTAAAGATTGGTTCACGTTACTGCGTGTCGGAGAGCGCACAAAATCACGCTTGTTTCTGACTGCGGTGGGCGGTCGGCAAGTAGTTAATAAAAAAACTACATATATAAGATTTTGCTAGAAATATTTTTAAAGCAAAAGATAGTATGGAGTCATGAAAGACAGAAGTTTTTAACCACTTGCCGATCGCCGCACGCCGATATACGTCGACAGAATGGCACGGGCAGGCATATGGGCGTATATATACGTCCCTGCCTTCCCGCGGGTGGGGGGCCCGATCGGGCCCCCCCCCGGTGCCAGCGGCGGTTGGTATCCGTTCAGGAGCGATCCGGGATGAGGGGGCGGCCATTCGTTCATGGCCACCCCCTCGCGATCGCTCCTGACGAATGGAAGTGAGGCGTGACATCACTTCCTCTCCTGTAATGTAAACACAGGCAGAGGAAGTGATGTCATCTCTCCTCCGTGTCGGTATTTTTCGTTCCGGCACCGAGGAGAGAGGATCGGTGAGTTGCACCAACACGACACTACACAGTAGAACATGCCAGGCACACTCTCACCCCCCCTTCACCCCCCCAATCACCCCTGCCCCCCCAGTCACAGTGACACCAATTGCATTTTTTTTTTTTGCATTGGTGTCATTTGTGACTGTAATAACTGTTAGGGCAGTTAGGGTTAGCCCCCTTTAGTTCTAAGGTACCCCCCTAACCCCCCCAATTAAAGGCTTAACCCGTGATCACCCCCCGTCGCCAGTGTCACTAAGGCTGGGTTCACATTGCAGCGGTTTATGAGACCGGATGTGATTCGCACCGCACTGCAGTTCAAATCACATCCGATCTCGGTGCGATTCGAGTTCAGCCATACAGATAGTATGGCTGAATTTGCGTCGCACCCGCCGCACCTGCCGCAAATTCGCACGGGACCCTTTTTTTGGTCAGCAGCAGAATCGGATCGCATGGGTGTTCACACCATGCGATCCGAGTTTGCAGATCGCACTGCGATATGCAAACTGATCTGGGGGTGTCATTAACATTTCACTGACACTCCCAGCAGTTCGCATAGGGCAGTGTGAACTGCCGCCGGGAGGCATGCGATGCGGGAACCCGCCGCGGATTCGTGGCGTACCTGCATCGCTCCAGTGTGAACCCAGCCTAATAAGCGATCATTTTTCTGATCGCTGTATTAGTGTCACAGGTGACGCTAGTTAGGCAGGTAGGTATTTAGGTTCGCCGCAGCTTTTTATAGCGCCAGGGACCCCCATATACTACCGCATAAAGCCCCCTGATTGCCCCCTAGTTAACCCTTTTACCAGTGATCACCATATAACTGTTACAGGTGACGCTGGTTGGTTAGTTATTTTTTTATAGTTTCAGGGCACCCGCCATTTATTACCTAATAAAGGTTTAACCCCCTGATCACCCGGCGGGTGATATAAGTTTGAGGGTCAGATAAGGTCTGCGTCGCCCCAGGCAGCGTCAGGTTAATGCCAGTACCGCTAACACCCACGCAAAAAAGCATACACCTCCCTTAGTAATATAGTATCTGATCAGATCTATATTAGCGTCGCCAGCAGTTTAGGTTTCCCAAAACGCATTGTTAGCGGGATCAGCCCAGATACCTGCTAGCACCTGCGTTTAGCCCCTCCGCCAAGCCCAGACCAGCCCACCCAAGTGCAGTATCGATCGATCACTGTCACTTACAAAACACAACACGCATAACTGCAGCGTTCGCAGAGTCAGGCCTGATCCCTGCGATCGCTAACAGTTTTTCTTGTAGCGTTTTGATACAGTCGCTGACAGCCTAGGTGCTTTTTTACCTGTGAGTCTCACTAGTGTACCCCTAAATTTAGGGGTGTCTACTTTCCAAAATGGGGTCATTTGGGGGGGGTTTGTGCCATCTTAGCATTTTATGGCCTTCAAAACTGTAATAGGTAGTGAGGAGTGAAGTCAAAAATTTACGCCCTTAGAAAGCCTGAAGGCGGTGCTTGGTTTTCGGGGCCCCGTACGCGGCTAGGCTCCCAAAAAGTCCAACATATGTGGTATCCCCGTACTCAGGAGAAGCAGCAGAACTTATTTTGGGGTGTCATTTCACATATGCCCATAGCATGTGTGAGCAATATATCATTTAGTGACAACTTTGTGTAAAAAAAAAAAATAATAATTTTTTTTTGTCATTATTCAATCGCTTGAGGCAAAAAATAAAATATTCAATGGGCTCAACATGCCTCTTATCAATTTCCTTAGGGGGTTTACTTTCCAAAATGGGGTCATTTGGGGGGGGGGGGTTTGTACTGCCCTGCCATTTTAGCACCTCAAGAAATGAGATAGGCAGTCGTAAACTAAAAGCTGCGTAAATTCCAGAAAACGTACCTTAGTTTGTAGATGTGACAACTTTTGCGCAAACCAATAAATATACAGTTATTGACTTTTTTTTACCAAAGACATGTGGCTGAATACATTTTGGCCTAAATGTATGACTAAAATTGAGTTTATTGGATTTTTCTAATAACAAAAAGTAGAAAATATAATTTTTTTTCAAAATTTGCGGTCTTTTTACGTTTATATCGCAAAAAATAAAAATCGCAGAGGCAATCAAATACCATCAAAAGAAAGCTCTATTTGTGGGAAGAAAAGGACGCAAATTTTGTTTGGGTACAGCATTGCATGACCGCGCAATTACCAGTTAAAGCAGCGCAGTGCCAAATTGTAAAAAGACCTCTGGTCATTGACCAGCAAAATGGTCCGGTCTGAAAGTGGTTAAACAAATCTTATTTATTTTTATGAGGAGGTATACAAAACCTTAGAGAGGGGGCTTTGGATATGGTATGCTTGGATCTTGTAAAAGGTTTTTGAAACTGTTCCCCACATGCGGCTAATGTGCAAATTGAAGTCTATTGGCTTGAAAAATCTGTTTGTAAATGGATAAAAAACTGGCTAAAAGACTGTGTTCAGAGAGTAGTGGTTAATTTATTCATACTCTGAATGTTCTAGGGTTGTTGGTGGTGTACCCCAACGTTCAGTCTTATTTTAAATATATTTTTAAAAGATATAGATTCTGGAATTAAAAGTTCTGGAATTACATTTCTGTCTTTGCAAATGACACCAAGCTATGCGGTGGAATAACATCTTTACAGGGTGTGACCAACTTACAAGTCGACCTAAGTGTATTGTTTAATTGGGTGCAAATGTGGTAAATGAGGTTTAATGTTAATAAATGTAAAGTTATGCATGTGGGGGCTAAGAATATGCATGCATCAACCATACAACAGGGGGAATTAATGGTGGAGAAGGATCTGGGTGTTCTGGTGGATCATAAGCTTAACAGCTTGCCAACCAGCCACCGTCATTATACCACCCGCAAATTGCCGTATGTGTACGTCAGCTCATGAACTCAATTTTGTGGGCGCGTGCGCTCCCATTGGCCAGTGGGGGAGCCAATCAGTGGGTCTGTTGGACTCTGTGTCCGCCAGCCACCCGCGATCATTCCCCGTAGTGACAGAACGGGGTCTGCCTGTGTAAACAAGGCAGATGTCCATTCTGACAGGGGAGATCACACAGATCTGGTCTTTATGCTAAGCAGGAAGATGGATCTGTGTGTTTTCCCAGTCACACAGTCCTCCATACAGTTAGAAAACACAAACAGGGAACGCGTTTAACCCCTTGATCGCCCCTGATGTTAACCCCTTCCCTGCCAGTGCGATTGGTACAATAACCATGCATACAGTGGATATAAAAAGTCTACACATCCTGTTAAAATGTCAGGTTTCCATGATGTTAAAAAATGAGACAAAGCTAAATAATTTCAGAACTTTTTCCACCTTTTTTAATGTGGCCTATAAACTGTACAACTCAGTTGAACAACAAACTTAAATCTTTTAGGTGGAAGGAAGTAAAAATAAAAACCTAAAATAATATGGTTGAAATAAGTGTGCACACCCTTAAACTAATACTTTGTTGAAGCACCTTTTCATTTTTATTACAACACTCTGTCTTTTTGGGTATGAGTCTATCAGCATGGCACATCTTGATCTGACAATATTTGCCCACTTTTCTTTGCAAAAACACTCTAAATCTGTCAGATTGCGAGGGCATCTCCTGTGCACAGCCATCTTCAGATCACCCCACAAATTTTCAATCTGATCCAGGTCTGGGCTCTGGCTGGGCCATTCCAAATCTTTAATCTTCTTCTGGTGAAGCCATTCCTCTGATTTTGGTTTATGCTTTGGGTCGTTGTCGTGCTGAAGTATGTGAGTATGGTGCACTTTTGGGGATGTGCAGTGTTGTTTTTGCACCAAACATATCTTTGGAAATTATTGCCAAAATGTTCAACCTTGGTTTCGTCAGACCCTAACACATTTTCCCACATGCTTTTGGGAGACTTCAGATGTGTTTTTGCAGTGTTTAGCTGGGCTTGGTTGTTTTTCTTCATAAGAAAAGGCTTCCATCTTGCCACTCTACCCCATAGCCCAGACATATGACGAATACGGCAGATTGTTCTCACAGCCAATACCTGCCAGATATTTAATGTTGCGGTAGGCTTCTTGGTAGCCTCCCTGGCCAGTTTTCATTTTATCTTTTTGTCAATTTTGAAATGAGGTCCAGTTCTTGGTAATGTCACTGTGCCATATTTTCTCCACCTGATGATGACTGACTTCGCTGTGTTCCATGGCATATCTTATGCCTTGGAAACCCTTTTATACCCTTCTCCTGACTGATACCTTTTAACAATATGATCCCTCTGATGCTTTGGAAGCGGTCTGCAGACCATGGCTTTTGCTGTAGGATGCGACTAAGAAAATGTCAGGAAAGACCTACTAGAACAGCTGAACTTTATTTGGGGTTAATCAGAGGCACTTTAAATGATGGAAGGTATGTACTGACTCCTATTTAACATGAGTTTGAATGTGATTGCTTAATTCTGAACACAGCTACATCCCCAGTATAAAAGGGTGTGCACACTTATGCATCCACATTATTTTATATTTTTATTTTTACTTCAGTTGAGTTGTACAGTTTATAGGCTACATTAAAGGTGGAAAAAATTCTGAAACGATTTATCTTTCTCTCATTTTTTTCATCACAGAAACCTGACATTTTAACAGTGTGTAGACTTTTTATATCCACTGTATTTTTAGCACTGATTACTGTAATAATGTCACTGGTTCCCCAAAAAGTGTCAAATATGTCAGGTGTCTAATCTGTCTGCCGCAATCTCGCAGTCCTGCTAATTATTGCTGATTGCAGCCATTACTAGTAAAAAAAAAATAATAATAATAAAAATGCCATAAATCTAAGCCCTATCTTGTAGATGCAATAACTTTTGTGCAAAGCAATCAATATACGCTTATTGCGATTTTTGTTACCAAAAATATGTAGCAGAATACATATCGGCCCAAACTGTTGAATACATTTTCTTTTTTTTTGGAAATGTTTTATAGTAGAAATTAAAAAAAGTATTTTCTTTCAAAATTGTCGCTCTTTTTATATTAATAGCACAAAAAATAAAAACTGCAGAGGTTATCAAATAACGCCAAAAGAAACCTCTGTTTGTGGGGAAAAAGGGACATCAATTTTGTTTGGTTGCAGCGTCGCAAGACGAAGCAATTGTAAGTTAAAGTGATGCAGTGCCGTATTGCAAAAAATGGCCTGGTCAAGAAGTGGGTAAATCCTTCTGGGACTGAAGTGGTTAAAGTAACATTAAACCTTCGTCTTTTTCATTAAAATAACAAACATGGTATACTTGCCTGCTTGGGCCAATGGTTTTGCACAAAGCAGCCCCAATCCTTCTTGTCTAGGGTCCCCCGCTGGTGCTTCAGGCCCTTCTTCTTTGGTGAGTGCCCCCAAGGAAAGCGGCTATATACACAGAGCAGGCGACACGGCTCACCGAGCGGCACTGCTTTCATACACATCACTGGATTGGATCGGGCTCAGGTAAGAGTGGGGGGAGGGCCTGGGGGAATTATGCCCCTCTGAACCACTTTAATAATAACATGCAATGCCAAGCTGTGGTATGCAATGCCAAGCTGTATTTTCCAATGCAGCAGAACACTTTCTTGTAATAAGAGGTATGGACTGCAGAAAGAGACTTAATTTCTTTTTCATACATCATCGGACACAGAGTTAGGCCAATATTCATTACGTACTGGTTTATACTTCATCTCCAGGTGAATGGACACTGGTAGACCAAAGGTCTTTAAACAGGAAGTGATCCACTACAGGAAGTAGTTTTTTTTTTTACCAGTGTCTGCAAGGTGGATGGCATGTTTTTTTAAGCCCTCTGAGCTCCAGGTCTCTAGCCCCACAAACGGTTCTTAAATGAATCAAGGGATCTGATCCATTTGACACAGGCTCTATATGCTTAGATAAATGGTACCCGAGCCTCGCAAAGAAGACTTAAGATCCTGCAAGGTTTTGCCTGTAATGCGACCTCCGGGCGCTGGAATCCTGGAGGCATTCCTGCAGGGTGCTGTACAGGTTCAAGGGAGTGGACCCTAAACATGAAAAGGCACCCAGTTCTTAAAGTTCCTCAACTGACAGAAACCCGCCATGATGGGTGAGGATTGGGCTCTTGGTTTCCTAAGCTGCCCTGCTCCTGGACGGGTATATGAAAACCCTTTTATTTACTTATTCTGGGGTGTCCCAGTGATTGCAACAATCAGTCAAGCTAGCTAGAGGCTGGACACTTGTGTGCAGTGACCATACGAGGGGAGTTTTGGGGTAGCGGTGGGTGTTTGCAAAGTGTACCTTTTTTTTTTTTTTTTTTTTTTTTTTTTTTGCTTGTGCCTGGCTGTTTTTTACCTGTATACGACGGTGCGCCATTTCACCTTGGTTCGCCATGGTGCACATGCATTCGCAAGAGCACTGCAGTGCTAGGCAGTTTGTTGGCGGCCATGAAATCCGCACATGCGCCGTAGATTTTATCTGGGTGCACGAAGATTTGCGTCATAGGCGAATACAGCCATGCTCATTCGCTGGGACCGCGCACATACACACGCAGAACATTCCAGCGCACAGCCAGCTTATTTAAGCTGTGTATGCCAAGCATGCAGCGCTTCCAAAAGGCAGCTGTGGGACACAGAGCAGGCTCTGAACCAGGCCTTTTTAACGGTTCATTTCTCCTTACCCTGGTCACGTAAGTTACCAGGTGTTGCTTGGCAGGCTAAAGGTGCTTAGCAGGATTGCTGAATAGGGGCTTGGTGAGCACTAGGGATGAGCTTCGTGTTCGAGTCGAACGTACGTTCGACTCGAACATTGGCTGTTCGGGCGTTCGGCGAAATCCGAACTCTTGGTCCGTTCGCGTCAAAATTCGTATGGCGCGCGCGGACCACAATGCACTGCGATGGCGCAATGCATTGCTGGCTCATGATTGGCCAAGCATGCACTGTGACCCCGCATGCTTGGCCAATCGCAGCGCCAGCAGCGAGAAGAGCCATGATTGGCCACAGGCATCCTGCCTGTGGCCAATCATAGCTCAGGCTGTGTAGTGCACGCCCCACACTATATAAGGCCGCCTTTGAGGCGGCCTCGTCTAGTGTGTTGGCATCTGAAGCAGTGGGTGTTCTGTGTACCTTCAACACAGTTACACACCAATCGTTTTTGGCTGATTTCCTATCTTGCTCTTGTGTAGTGGTTATTGTCTGTGCCCTGACCGCAGTATACACCACTATATTCACCTCACCTATATAGCTAGTGATCTAGCTTTAATAATAGAGCTTGCAGTCAGTAGTGTTAGGAGATAGTGTGTGCTGTCTGCGTGCTCTGTACCCAGTACATACCGCTATAATCCACCTACATAGCTGTTCTCTATTTGGGCCCAATTGCCATCTGCAGGAGTTATTGGAAGTTGTGTGTGCTTCCAGCACAGCACAGCACAGTATACATCTGTATATACCCCTTTAACTCTGCTGTTTTCTGGTTATTGTCTGCGTGCCCTGACCGCAGTATACACCGTGATATTCACCTCACCTATATAGCTAGTGATCTAGCTTTAATAATCGAGCTTGCAGTCAGTAGTGTCAGGAGATAGTGCGTGCTGTCTGCGTGCTCTGTACCCAGTACATACCGCTATAATCCACCTACATAGCTGTTCTCTATTTGGGCCCCATTGCCATCTGCAGGAGTTATTGGAAGTTGTGTGTGCTTCCAGCACAGCACAGTATACATCTGTATATACCCGTTTATCTCTGCTGTTCTATAAAAAAGGCATCTGCAGGAGTTAGTGGGTGTTGTGTGCCTCCAGCACAATATAAACTACCCAACTACTGTTTTACACAACTCCCTTCAGGCCATTACCATGTCTGGAAGGCCAGCAAGGAGAGGCAGACAGGCGCGAGCCGATAAAAGAGGGCAAGCAGGCTCTGTGTCTAGAGACAACAGTGCTGGTCGTGGACGCGGTGCATTGTCATCAGCACGTGGCCATGGGACATGCTTGTCCTTCTTTTCGGCAGCTGGACATGTTGAACCGCAACATGCCAACGACTTGGTAGAGTGGATGACCAAGCCCTCTTCATCCTCCTCATCCTCTCTCACCCAGTCTCAGGGTAGTAGCAAAGCAGCTGCCAACACATCGTCTTCCCTCCTCTCAATGTCATCATCAGTGACTCCTTCCCTAGACCCACCACGTCCTCCTGAGGAGTCTCCTGAACTCTTTGAGCACAGTGTTGGGTACATGCTCCAGGAGGATGCCCAGTGTTTGGTGGGCTATGATGATGACACTCAGCTAGAGGAAGGCAGTAGCGTGAGCGCAGAGAGAGGGGATGCTCAAGAAGGACAGCAATCTGGCAGTCATGTTCCACAAGCTGCAGCATACTGCCAGGTTTGCTACAGCGATGAAGAGGGAGGGGATGATGAGGGCACTGACTCCACGTGGGTGCCTGGAAGGAGGGAGGAGGAGGAGGAGGAGGAGGCACATGTCCAACGAGGCAGGATGCCCTCCGGGGGCCAGCTTAGGGGCAGCACACCGACTGAATCACACCGCAGAGCTCCGCCTGCGCAGAGCGCTTCCTCTGCGCGTTATTCTAAAAGTTCTTTGGTGTGGGCCTTTTTTGAGACGAGTGCATCAGATCGCACCGCTGCTATTTGCAACATATGTCTCAAGCGTATCTCACGTGGCCAAAACATCAGCCGCTTGGGCACCACATGCTTGACCAGACATATGTTGACCTGCCATGCAGCTCGTTGGCAAGCGTACCTCAAAGACCCACACCAAAGAACAAAGCGGACCTCTCCTTGCCCCTCATCAGCTGGCATCTCCAACCCCACTAGACCTTCAGTCCTCTCTGAAACCTGCTCTGAGAGGAATGAAGGTGTAGAATTAGGTGTGTCACAGCCAAGTGCTTTCGGGAACTCTGCTAGTGGTACATCCACATCCGATTATAGCAGGCAAATGTCCCTGCCCCAGCTGCTGGACCGGCGGAAGAAGTTTACTCCCAGCCATCCACATGCCCAGCGGTTGAATGCTAGCTTGGCTAAATTGCTAGCACTTCAACTGCTGCCTTTTCAGTTGGTAGACTTGGCCCCCTTCCGTGAGTTTGTACAATGTGCGGTTCCTCAGTGGCAGGTCCCCAAACGCCACTTTTTCTCACGGAAGGCGATTCCGGCTCTCTACCGGCATGTGGAAGGCAATGTCCTTGCCTCGCTGGACAGGGCGGTCAGCGGTAAGGTGCATATTACCGCTGACTCATGGTCCAGCAGGCATGGACAGGGACGTTACCTGTCTTTCACGGCCCATTGGGTCACTCTTCTGGCTGCTGGGAAGGATGCAGGACAAGGTGCAGTAGTGTTGGAGGTTGTTCCACCGCCACACCTCCAAAATGCTACTATTGGTTGTGACACACCTCTCTCTTCCACCCCCTCCTCTTCTTCTTCCTCCATGGCCTCTTCCAGTGCTCTGTCCTCAGAACCAGCGGTGCTCCGTAGGCGTTGCAGGGGCTACGCAAGTACGCAGGCAAAATGATGCCATGCCGTGCTTGCGCTGGTTTTTTTGGGGGACAGGAGCCACACTGGGGCGGATGTTTTGTCAGCTCTGCAGGGGCAGGCCGAGAGGTGGTTGGCGCCACGCCAGCTTAAGCCAGGAATGGTGGTTTGCGACAATGGCACCAACCTCCTCTCCGCCCTCCGACAGGGACAACTGACCCATGTGCCCTGTGTAGCTCACGTCCTTAACCTGGTGGTGCAGCGGTTCTTGGGCAGGTACCCCGGCTTACATGATGTCCTGAAGCAGGCCAGGAAAGTCTGTGTGCATTTCCGCCGATCATTTAATGCCTGTGCTCGGCTGGCTGAGCTCCAAAAGGAGTTGAACCTGCCCAAGAACCGCCTTATATGTGACATGCCCACCAGATGGAACTCAACATTGGCCATGCTGCAGCGGCTGCACACGCAGCAGAGGGCCATCAATGAGTACCTGTGCGACTACGGCACCAGGACAGGGTCAGGGGAGCTTGGTTTTTTCTCACCACGCCAGTGGGGCATGATCAGGGATGCATGCACTGTCCTGTCACCGTTTGAGGAGGCCACAAGGATGGTGAGCAGTGACAGTGCATGCATCAGTGACACTGTACCTCTTGTCCACCTCTTGGAGCATACGCTGCGTGGAATAATGGACAGGGCACTTGAGGCAGAACAGAGGCAGGAAGAGGAGGACTTCCTTGCCTCTCAAGGCCCCCTTTATCCAGACAGTGTTCCTGCTGTGCCACCCATCACACAGGAAGAGGGTGAGGAGGAGGAGGAGGATGATTGTGTCAGCATGGAGGTGGAGGCTGGCACTCAGCATCAGCAGCAGCAGTCTTATAGGGATGATTTACAGTCCCAAGAAACACGTGGACTTGTACGTGGCTGGGAGGAGGTAGTTGCGGATCATGTTGTCCTTAGTGACCCAGAGGACTCCGGACCGAATGCCTCAGCTAACCTACGCTGCATGGCCTCCCTGATCCTGCAAAGCCTGCGGAAGGATCCTCGTATTCTTCGGATCAAGGAGAGGGACCATTACTGGCTGGCCACTCTCCTTGATCCACGGTACAAGGGTAAGGTTGCCGACCTTATCTTGCCATCGCAGAGGGAGCAGAGGATGAGACATCTCCGGGAGGCCTTGCAGAAAGCTCTGTGCAACGCGTTCCCAGAGACTGGGAGGTCACAAACTCCTGGTCCTGGACAACGTGTTGCTGAGGCATCAGTCAGAAGGAGCGGTGGAGAAGGTGGCCGTCTGACTGATGCTTTCAGACAATTTTTTAGTCCGCAGCCCCAAGGTATGATTGGTTCCAGCACCCATCGCCAGCGTCCAATTTACATGGTGCAGGAATACCTAGGGGCAAGGTCAGACTTGGACACCTTTCCCACCGAAAATCCTCTGGCTTACTGGGTCTTGAGGATGGATCACTGGCCAGAGCTTGCACAGTATGCAATTGAGCTACTGGCCTGTCCTGCATCCAGCGTTCTTTCGGAACGCACCTTCAGTGCTGCTGGTGGCTTTGTTACCGATCACAGGGTGCGCCTGTCCACCGAATCAGTTGATCGACTGACCTTCATCAAGATGAATCAGTCTTGGATCACCCACAGCTACCAAGCACCTGAAGCTGATGTAACCGAATAATTTTTTTTTGAAATATCACATCCCTTCAAGACTGCCTATGCTGATGCTGAGTGACTGTCCTGTTATGTTGATTGTCTATCCTCTTCCTCCTCCGCTGATATGTTGGAAGAACATTTTTGGTTCTGGGTGATGCCAGCAGCCCAATTTTTCTGCCCCTGTTTAACAGAGGCGTTTAAGTACAATTTTTGATGCAATGCTTTGCAGCAGGGCTAATTCCTGCAATAAAACTAGAGTATATGGCAGAGGTTGCAGTGTGATGGCACCAGTGCCTAAGGCCCAATTTTTCTGCCCCTGTTTAACAGGGGCGTTTTAAGTACAATTTTTGATGCAATGCTTTGCAGCAGGGCTAATTCCTGCAATAAAACTAGAGTATATGGGAGAGGTTGCAGTGTGGTGGCACCAGCAGCAGTGCCTAAGGCCCAATTTTTCTGCCCCTGTTTAACAGGGACATGTAATTACAATTCTTGATATAATATTTCACAGGAGGGCCCCTTCCTGTGCCCACCCAGAGTAACGGTGAGGACTTATAGTGTTGTGGCACCAGCACCACAACCACCAAAGGTCAATTTTTCTACCACTGTTCAACAATGGCATGTAATTACAATTCTTGATATAATCGTTCACAGCAGGGCGCTCCAGCGCCCACCAAGAGTCACTTTGAGGGCTTACAATGTTGTGGCAAAACCAACACCTTGTTCTGCCATTTCTGCAGAGCATATAGCCCCTACTTTCAAACATCCAACTTACAAACGCAAGGAGACAGCAGAAAGTGAGATGAAAAAAGATGGACGACAAAACAAATTGTACAGGGGTGATAACCCTTCCCTATGTTTTCCAAAAAGCTTAAAAATAGTTTTTTTGACTGGAGCTACACTTTAAAAATGTACCAGTTGAAAATTACAAACAGATTCAACTTAACACAACAAACCTACACAGTCCCTGTCTTGTTTGCACCGCCTGTATACTGCTGTTCTGAGTATATAGGGCCTGGGGGGCCACACGCATTTCCTTTTTTTAATATGGGTACAGGGTTCCCCTTAATATGCGTACAAGACCCAAATAGGCTGGTAATGGGCAGGGAGGGCTACCCATGCCATTTTTCTGAATGATTTTCAACCATATTGCAGGAACCAGATATAACATTAAAACCGCAAGCAGTTTTAAATGGTGTTATTTCCGTTTAATGTCATTTTGTGCAGGGACTGTTCTAAACATGGGAAACACGTGGCACTTCACAGGCAAACTACAGACACCCCCCAGGCACCATATTTAAAGGAATATTTCACTTTTTTTTTTCACTTTAATCGTCATTAAAATCAGTGCTCCCGCCAAAACGGCCGTTTTTAAAACTTTATTTTGCATTGACCCATGTCCCCTGAGGCAGGAGTCAGGTCCCCAAACCCTTTTTAGGACAATATCTTGCATATTAGCCGTTAAAATTAGCACTTTCCATTTCGAACATTCGAGTCCCATAGACTTCAATGGGGTTCTAACGTTCGTAACGAACGCGGGGTCCGTTCGAAAGTTCTGGTGCGAACCGAACCGGGGGTGTTCAGCTCATCCCTAGTGAGCACTATTAACCACTTAACGACCAGCGCACGCCGATGTACGTCCTATTTTTGAAGAGGGATATCTCGGTAACGACAGCAGCTGCTGCCACAACCGAGATATCCATCTCTTCAGGCACCGGTCATCTGTACAATAACGGTGGTCTCAGCGGCGGATTCGCCGCGAGATCACCGCTATCGGTGGCGGGAGAGGTGACACCCCCCCTCCTGCCGCCCTCCCGCACCTTCCGCCGCTTACCGGACCCGTCGGTAGCGGCGGAGGCAATCGGGTCCTTTTTCTAGCTGGGTATGGAGACGAGTGAGGCTAAGATGGCCCCCACTCGTCTCTATACCATAGGAGGACGGAAGCGACGTCAAAACGTCACTTCCGCCCATACCTCCTTAAAGGTATATTTTTTTTAAATGTCATTTTTTTTGTTTTCTGTTTTTTTTTTTTTTTTTTTTTTTGTCCAAATATGAGATCTGAGGACTTTTTGACCCCAGATATCATATTTAAGAGGACCTGTCATGCTTTTTTCTATTACAAGGGATGTTTACATTCCTTGTAATAGGAATAAAAGTGATAATTTTTTTTAAAAACAGTGTAAAAATAAATAAAAACAATTAAAATAAATAAGAAAAAAAAAAAAGTTTTTTAAAAACACCCCGTCACGACGAGCTTGCGCACAGAAGCGAGCGCATACGTGAGTAGCGCCCACATATGAAAACGGTGGTCAAACCACACATGTGAGGTATCGCCGCGATCGATAGAGCGAGAGCAATAATTCTAGCCCTAGACCTCCTCTGGATGCAACCTGTAGAATTTTTTAAATGTCGCTTATGGAGATTTTTGAGGCTAAAAGTTTGACGCCATTCCACAAGCGGGTGCAATTTTGAAGCGTGACATGTTGGGTATCGATTTACTCGGCGTACCATTATCTTTCACAATATAAAATAAAATTGGGCTAATTTTACTGTTGTCTTATTTTTTTATTCAAAAAAGTGTTTGTTTTTTTTTTCAAAAAAGTGCGCTTGTAAGACCGCTGCGCAAATACGGTGTGAAAAAAAGTATTTCAATGACCACCATTTTATTCTCTAGGGTGTTAGAAAAAAAATATATAAAATGTTTGGGGGTTCTAAGTAATTTTCTAGCAAAAAAAAACTGTTTTAAACATGTAAACACCAAATCTGAAAAAGAGGCCTGGTCCCTAAGTGGTTAAAGGATCTCCCTTCTGAGGTGTGTTACTACTACACCCAGGTACTCTCTTTTTGTGGCTTGTAAATGTCTTCAAAAAAGAGGAGCGGGACTAAAACTACAGGGAAGGACACACCGATGTTGTCAGTAGTTCCTGGTGAACCTAGTTGTATCCCTAGTGTTGTATCCCCTGAAGGGCCAGAGGCTTCTGGCAATCTGAGCCGCTGCACCTATCTGGTATTGTACCTACAGTCAACGCTGCTGCTTCACCCTTTATCACCAAGGATGAACTGTCCTTGGTCCTAGCCGGGTTAGAGCACAGGATTGCTGACATGACTGCCTCCATCCCACAGGACGGCAAGAAGTTTGACAGATTCCCCTCCCTGGAGCCTCCTAGTTTGGAGCAGGAATAAGTTGAGGATGGGGAAGAGCTAAAAAACTCAGGATTCTGTGGAGAGCGTCTGCTTCTGAGCAATCTGGAGCAAGATGATATTCAGTTGATGTCTGCCTCTCAGTTGCATATGCTTTGGAATCAGACTCTTATCAAGATGGTTCGTTCTACCTTTAAGTTGCCTCTTACAGAGGTTACTGAGCCCCCCTGGTCCTCTTTGGGGTCCCTGAGGCCTCTTCATGTCGCACAGACCTTCCCCTTACACCCTCTGTTGGAACAGGCGGTGTATACTGATTGGGAACATACTGACAGGATTTTTGTTCCTCCTAAAAAGTTTTTCCCTTTTATATCCCATGGATGAAAAGTTTAAGAAGTGGAGCATACAAGCCATAGATGCAGCAGTCTGTTCCTTAACCGCTTCAGCCCCGGAAGATTTTACCCCCTTCCTGACCAGAGCACTTTTTGCGATTTGGCAGTGCGTCGCTTTAACTGACAATTGCGCGATTGTGTGACATTGCACCCAAAACAAAATTGGTGTCTTCTCCCCCCCCCCCCCCCCCACAAATAGAGCTTTCTTTTGGTGGTATTTGATCACCTCTGCGATTTTTATTTTTTGCACTATAAACAGAGAGCGACAATTTGGGAAAAAAACACAATATTTACTTTTTGCTGTAATAAATATCCCCAAAAATATATAAATAATTTTTTTCCTCAGCAAAAACGCATTAAGCGTACATTGATTGGTTTGCACAAAAGTTATAGCGTCTACAAAATAGGGGAAAATTTTTATGGCATTTTTATGATTTTTTTTTTTATTAGTAATGGCTGTGATCTGTGATTTTTATCGGGATTGCGACATTATGGTGGACACATGAGACACTTTTGACACTATTTTGGGACCATTGTCATTTATACAGCCATCAGTGCTATAAAAATGCACTGATTACTGTGTAAATGGCACTAGGGAGCGATGAAGGGGTTGCATGTGTCCTATGGAGTGATTCTAACTGTGGGAGGGATGGGCTTCAACTCGCATTACAGCGAGCAGTGATCTCTGTCATGTCACAAGGCAGAACAGGGAAATGTCTTGTTTAAAAAGGCTCCCTGACACGATTGAGTCTGCTGGTCCCGCGGGCGCGGTCACACTGATCGCGGCGGGATCGCGCCTGCTAGTCCTGTCTCTTAAAGGGGATGTACAGGTATGCCCATTTGCCCACCGCTGCCATTGTGCATGCAGTGGTTGGCAAGTGGTTAAACGAGAACTTAACTTATCCGGTAGATAACGCACAGGGCTGTTGACAAAAATGGGAGTCCTTATTAAAAGCTTCCTCTTCTTTGGCCAGTTCAGCTATTCAGCCAGCTGTTACAGCAATTGGTATCTGCCAGTCCGTAAAGGATCAAGTCAGATGGCCTGACACGCCTAGCCGGGAGGATAATCTGCCTGAAAATAAGACGGGTATTCCTTGAAAACTGTGACGCCTTAACCACTTGCCATCCGGCTTACGCTGATATACGCTGTCTACTGGTGGCCCGCAATAATGGCGTGGAGAGGCAAGGCATTGCCTAGCAACGTGACCGGGATCTACTGCTCCCAGTGATCGTGAGCAGGGATCTCTGTCATGTTCTATCCCCCTACAGCAGAGGTCTCAAACTAGTGGCCCTCCAGCTGTTGCAAAACTACAAGTCCCATGAGGCATTGCAAGCCTGACAGTTACAAGCATGACTCCCACAGGCAGAGGCATGATGGGACTTGTAGTTTTGCAACAGCTGGAGGGCCACCAGTTTGAGACCCCTGCCCTACAGAGTTAGAACATTCTGAGGGAACACAGTTAACCCCTTGATCACCCATAGTGTTTAACCCTTTTCTGCTAGTGACATTTACACAGTAATCAGTGCATTTTTATAGCATTGATCGCTGTATAAATAACATTGGTCCCAAAATAGTGCCAAAAGTGTCAGATCTGTCCATCACAATGTTGCAGTCACAATAAAAATTGCAGATCGCTGCCATTAATAATAATAAATAATAAATTAATAAAAATGCCAGAAATGTATTCCCTATTTTGTAGACGTTATAACTTTTGCATAAACCATTCAATCTACGCTTATTGTGAGTTTTACCAAAAATATGTAGAAGAATACATATTGGCCTAAACTGTGGAAGAAATACATATATATATATATATATGACATGCTCCCTCAGCGTTTCTTCCGGGTATCGTGGCTCCGGCGCTGCGAGTGGCCGGAGCCGCGATATTGTCACTCCCGCGCATGCGCGCGGGAGATTTCATCCCGGCAGGGTCCCCTTGTGTGCATGCGCTGCTGCAGTCAGTGGCGCATACAGAGTGGAATATCTCCTAAACCGTACAGGTTTAGGAGATATTTTTTTTACCTACAGGTAAGCCTTATTATAGGCTTTCCTGTAGGTAAAAGTTAAAAAAATGACTATACAACCACTTTAAAGCGATGCAGTGCTGTATTGAAAAAAAGGGCTTGGTCAGGAAGGGGGTAAATCCTTCCGGGGCTGAAGTGGTTAAATAATTCAATACAGCAGGCTTCTCGTTTGACTCTCTTGTCTGTACATATGCGCAGACTTTTATGGCTTAAGAACTGGTCAGCCGAGCTTCCTTGTGAAAAGTTATTGGCAGGTTTTTCATGGGGAACGTTTATTTGGTGATCATTTGGACATGTATATCCAAAAGATTTCTGCAGGGAAGTTCTCTCTACTGCCTGTGAAGGAAAGCACCAGGCATCCCTCATTTAAACCTTAGGGACTACTTCCCCAAGTGTCTCAGCGCCAAGGCAGTTCTGCCACCAACAGGGCGCTAGAGCCAGGGACAAGCTGCAATGCTAAGGTAGAAAAAGCCCTGGGTCCAAAACCCTTCTAAAACCAGCACCAAGCCCTCCTTTTGAGGGGATGTCACCACTCTATTGGGTGGGGGCAAGGTTGCTGCACTTTGCAGATATTTGGAGAACAATATTTCAGGACGAGCGGTTCCCCCTCAGAGGTTTCTAAGATCCAGAGTTTCCTCGGATCCTGCAAAAAGAGACTTATTGCTGCAGGCACTACATAATTTAGTGCATCAAGAGATTGTAGAGGTTCCTGTTTAAGAAAGGGGCACAGGATTTTACTCAAACCTGTTTAGGATTTCAAAAACCAAATGGGGACACAAGGTCCATTTTGGACCCAAGATCCCTGAACCAGTATCTACTGATCCAGTCCTTTCAGATGGAGTCTGTCCACTCAGTAGTAGCCTCACCCCAGATGGGAGACTTTCTAGCTGCCATCGATATAAAAGACGTGTATTTACACATACCTATCTTTCAGTCTCATCAAAGGTTCCTGCGATTTGCAGTAGAGGAACGTCCTTTTCAGTTTGTGGCTCTACACATCGGGCTTGCTACAGCTCCCCGGGTATTCACAAAGGTCCTAGTACTGGATCTTTTAAGGGCCCAAGGGATCTTGGTGCTCGGATATCTGCACGACCTCCTGCTCAGAGATCACTCACTACAGGCTCTAGAACAGAGCATAACTTCCACAGTGCGGTATTTGTAAAGCTTAGGTTGGATCATAAATACCAAAAAAGCAATCAGCTCAATATCTTAAGTATTTAAGTCTGATCTTGGATATAGTCCAAGCAAGGGTATTTTTGCCACCCGTAAAGATCTGTGCCCTGAAGGATCAGGTGCACCAGACAACCCCCCCATTCGGCTCTGTATGAGTCTTCTAGGGAGGATGGTGTCCTCTGAGGCAGTGCCCTATGCCCAGTTCCATCCCAGGCCTTTACAACAAGACATTTTGTTGGCTTGGAACAGAAGAGGACAAGCCCTGAATTATCCAATGTTCTTACCTCCTCGGACACGCTTAAGCATAAACTGGTGGTTGCAGTATCAGAACCTATGGGGAAAATCCTTCCTCCCGGTACTTGGAGAGTACGGACTACAGATACCAGTCTCTCAGGCTGGGGAACGAACCTAGAGGGGCTCGCAGCTCAGGGGAAATGGTCAAGGACGGAACTGATCCTGCCCATCAACATCCTGGAATTACAGGTAGTACGTCTGGCCATACGGTTCTGGACAGTGGAGCTTCAGGACTGCCCTATCTGGGTTCAGTCCGTCAATGCCACTGCAGTGGCCTAAATAAACCACCAAGGTGGTACCAGGAGTCGTTCAGCTCTGAAAGAAGTGAGCCACATACTAGCCTGGGCAGAGGAACAGAGGCCGATTATATTGGCAGTCCATATCCCGAGAGAGAACTGGAAGACAGATTATCTCAGCTGCCAGCAGATCTGCCCAGGGGAATGGTCTCTACTCCCAGGGGTGTTCCAGGAAGTTTGCTAGCGTTGGGGATGGCCAGTTGTTGACCTACTGACATCCGAATTCAACAACAAGCTACAGCAGTTTGTCTCCCGAACAAGAAATCCTCTGGCAATCAGAGGAGATGAGTTTTATTGCATTAAGATAAAAAGCTGTCTGTGTGCAGCAGCTCCCTCAGCCCCCCTGATACTTACCTGAGCCCCATCTCTGTCCAGTGATATCCATGAGTGTCTTGGCCATCCGAGACTCTCCCTCCTTATTGGCTAAGACACAGCAGTGGCGCCTTTGGCTCCCGCTGCTGTCAATCAAAGTCAGCCAATCAGGAGAGAGAGAGAGGGGCAGGGGTCGAGAACCGCAGGTCTGTGTCTGAATGGACACACAGAGCCACAGCTTGGCTTGGGTGCCCCCATAGCAAGCTGCTTGCTGTGGGGGCACTCGACAGGAGGGAGGGGCCAGGAGCACAGAGGAGGCACCTGAGAAGAGGAGGATCTGGGCAGCTCTGTGCAAATCCACTGCAACAGAGCAGGTAAGTATAAGATGTTTTTCTTTTTTTTTCCTTAAAATAACACTTTACAATCACTTTAAGGTTTAAATGAGTTTTATTCATTTGTTATGATAGTATAGCACATGCTTGAATGGTGGGAGATGTTTTTCCTTTTCTGTACTATCAAGCAGTGTTGCTGTTGGAGTATGCTGAGTATGTTTTTACATCCATTTGTGGGGGCCTTTAAGAAGGGGAGTCAAGACGCAAATCAGGTGATTGAAAGGGATGCTCCTTTTGTAAGTTTGAATAGGAGTAGATTCACCTGTCAGAAAATGTGTTAAATGGGCAAAACTGGAGAATGTGGACGGTACAGACTCTTGAAAACTGCATATGCAATATACACCCATTAGTCATAACATTATAAACACTGACAGGTAAAGGGAATATCTTGTTACACTGGCATCTGAAAATTTGAGGGGTATATTAGGCAGAAAGTGAACATGTTGTCCATGAAGTTGATGTAGTGAAATCAGAAAAAAAATGGGCATCACAGTTTGTTGTGAATGGGGCTGTAATGTCCACAGATAAAAGCTTCTACAATGGTCACACGAACATCACAACTGGACTACAGAGCAATGGAAGAAGGTGGCCTGGTCTGAATCACGTTTTCTTTTACATCATGTGGATGGTCGGGTGTGTGCGCATCACTTACCTGGGGAAGAGATGGCATCAGGATGCGTATAAGAGGGCAAATCGTCAGAGGCATTGTGATGCTTTGGGCAATATTCTGCTGGGAAACCATGGGTCCTGCCATTCATGTGGATGTTACTTTGGTGTCCATGTCTCAATGGGTCAGGGCTGTTTTAGCAAAGGGGGGGCCATACTCAATATTAGATGGGTGGTCATAATGTTATGGCTGATCGCTGTATGTTGCTTCCTAATATGTTACTGCCCCTTTTTATCAAAATGAAAAAGCAAACTAACTGACAACACCCTCCTCACCGCTTACCTGTAGCTTATACAATACCTTATGCCCTCTCTTATGCTTGTTCCAGTTGGTTTAATGGGCTGGCATTTCTAGACGTATCAATATCTGAAAGGTCATATGCTTCTTTGGGTCTGCAGGTTAGACACACATGGTCACCCTGGTACAGTATCCTCCTAAGAAAGACCGTGTAGGTCCATAGACTTCCATAGGATCTCATTACTTAAATCCTCTTCTGTGACTATGTTAGTCTTCAGAGGGTGTCTTTCTTAGACTGGTTTTTGAATGATGGGTCCGAATTACCAACTGCCTGAGACCCCGACATTATGTCTTGTTCGGGAGACCTTATGTAGACTGGACTGCGCTAGAAGTAACAAGTCTGCTAGGCCATCTGATGTATGCCTCCTCTCCCCACCAGCAGCCTGTCTAACTCACTCCCACCCTCCCTGCTAGCCCCCTTTCTTCCCAAAGCGCCCCCCACGCTAGCACTAGCTCTCTCCCTTCCCAAAGTGCCCCCAGAACATATCCGACCCCACCTCTGCTAGCACTAGCCCTTTCTCCTCCTTACTAAAAGGGCCCCCAGTACATATCTGACCCCCACGCCCCCCCAGCACATAACTAACTCCCCTGCTAGCCCTCTCTCTTTCCAAAGCACCCCCCCAGCACATATCCACCCCCCCTGCTAGAACTAGCCCTCTCCCCTCCCAGAGCACCTCCCCTAGCATATATTCGACCTCTCACCCCCCCCCCCCCCCCCCCCACGCTAGCACAAGTCCTCTGCTCTTCCAAAGCATCACATATCTTCTTACATCCCGTAATCAAAGATGCCAGCAGCCACATAGGCAATGATCATGGCATTTGGAATTGTGGCACCCCCAAGAGATGCAGGCCATTTGCCACCGGATCACGACACTAGCGCTGTCCTGCTAGGTGGTTGTGGAGTCACGTGCCAGAACTTGTTCCAGCACTGGGCTCCAGGTGTGGATTCATGGGACAATGGAATTTTGTTAAAATCTCTGGAAAGCCCATGGAATCCGGGATGGTTGAGAAGTATGGATTTGTATGGGGGGGGGGGGGATTTACTGGGAGGGGGGATTTGGGTGGGAGGATTTGTGATGGAACTGGGTAGAGGACTTGTGAAGGAGGGGCTTGGAGGAAAGAGGATTTGTGCTGGAGGGGATGAGGGGAAAGGAATTGTTCCAGGATGGGGAGCATGTTATGCTGGAAGGGGGATTTGGTGGAGAGGATTTGTACTGGTAGGGTGATTTATGCTTGAGGGGTTTAGGGTGGGGTATTTGTGCTGGGATGGGGAGTTGTGCTGGGAGGGAGATTTGTGTGTTGGCTTCTGAACACGAGCTACCTGAGACGGGGGTGTTTTTTACAGTTTTTTTATATTTTTTTTACTTTTATTTTTCTATTTTTATACTTTCTTTAAATAGATTTTTTTATCACTTTAATTCCTATTACAAGGAAAGTAAACATCCCTTGCAATAGGAATCGTTCATGACAGGTCCTCTTTATGTAGAAATGCGGGGTCAATAAGACCCCATATCTTTCCTCCAGGCTGGAACGCCAGCCTCGATCGTGGCTTTGTTTACATCCACGGGCCGGATGTGACATCATAAGGGCCTCCGACGGTCATAGAGATGACTGGTGAGTCTCCAGGTCCCCCAATGGCACGGGAGAGCCTGGAGAAGCACCAGATGGCGGTGAGAGGGGGGGGGGGGGAGTTCTTCCCTCCCGTCTCCTGTAAGAACAACTAATCGGCGGTACTGCCGCTATGATCATTCTTATGATGCACAGAATCGCAGGCTGAAAACAAGGATGTCTGAATGGTGGCTGTAGCTGCAGGTATCATTCAGATATTCCCACTGAAAGTCAAAGACATTATACTCTGTTTCCCCTAAAATAAGACCTAGCGTGATTGTTGGTGTTGGCTGCAATATAAGCCCTACCACCCAAATAAGCCCTACTCTGTTTCCTCAAAAATAAGCCCTACCCTGAAAAGAAGACCTACAAGGACTTTAACTAGGGCTTTTATTGCAGCTATCACCGACAATCACACTAGGTCTTATTTTAGGGGAAACAGGGTATGATGTCTTTGGGGGGGGAGTGGTTAAAAATGTTCTGTCTTTTTTTTTTTCTATGTTATTACATTTTTTTTAAAGCAAAAAATAAAAAAATCCAGCGGTGATTAAATACCACCAAAATAAAGCTCTATTTGTGTGAAAAAAATTATTAAAATTTCATTTGGGGACAGCGTTGCATGACCGCGCAATTGTCATTCAAAGTGTGACAGCGCTGAAAGCTGAAAATTGGCCTGGGCAGGAAGTGCCCAGTATTGAAGCGGTTAAACAATGTTTTTTTGACCAAGTTACTTATTCTACCACATACCGTATATACTCGAGTATAAGCCGAGATTTTCAGCCTCTTTTTTGAGGCTGAAAGTGCCCCCTCGGCTTATACTCGAGTCACCGCTGTCTGACTGCTCGATCAGCGTATCGAGCAGACAGACGGCGGACATTAAAATTCAAAAGCCGCGCCTCCTTCTCCGCCTCCGCCTGTGATAGGCGGAACACTGAATTTCCCAGCAGTCAGTGTTCCGCCTATCACGGACATCCGTTCATTCTCATACTACGGACGAGTATGAGAGGATGTCCGTGATAGGCGGAACACAGGCTGCTGGGAAATTGAGTGTTCCGCCTATCACAGGCGGAGGCGGAGGCGCGGCTTTTGAATTGTAGAATGGCCGCCGAGAAGAGCGGCGATCCTGGAGCGGCGATCCATCGGCACGACACGGGACGGAGGAGGCTCGGGACGACGGCGGCTCGGGACGGAGGCTTGGGACACAGGTAGGCTGGACACACACACAAGGCTGCACGGACACACACACACACACACACACACACACACACACACACACACACACAGGGATGGATGGATGGATGGATACACACACACACACACACACACACACACACACACAGGGATGGATGGATGGATGGATGGATACACACACACACACACAGGGATGGATGGATGGATGAATACACACACACACACACACACACACACACAGGGATGGATGGATGGATGGATACACACACAGGGATGGATGGATGGATGGATGGATGGATGGATGGATGGACACACACACAGGGATGGATGGACGGACACACACACAGGGATGGACGGACACACAGGGATGGACAGCCATGTCTCACCCTCGGCTTATACACGAGTCAATAAGTTTTCCAGTTTTTTGGGGGTAAATTGGGGGCCTCGGCTTATATTCGGGTCGGCCTATACTCGAGTATATACGGTAGTTTTAATTCGTCTTTTGATGGATTGTTTCGTGGTTCCTACATTTGCTGATTGAGACCCATGGCTCCTTTTGATAGCACTTTCCTCCACTTTGTAGTACTTATCTGCAGTGGTCTGGAGCACCAGGTTGTCCTCGCCTTGGTCATGGCAATTTGCAAATTGATAGGCCTGTTTATCATTTGGCCTTCATTTAGGCACTGTTGCAGTATGAGCTCCACTGTGTTAGTTTTCTTAGTGACATTTGCCCACCCCTCAGTTCAATGGCATACCTGGGGGGGGGGGGCCCTGCATGTCGCACATTGGGGGGGGGGGGGTTGTCAGGCTAGATATCGGGGACGGGACAAGGCAGGGCAGGTTCACTGTAGCTCTGCTGGCTCTATATTCGTGCATGTCAGCAGCGGCTGCTTCCTGCATTTGCACCCCTCGTGTGTACTATATTTTGTCTCACAGGGACATGTGGAAACAGGACCTGGGACTACGTAGACCACCTTACAAGTGAAGGTAGGAGGCTGTTTGTGTACAGGGGAGGGGGCAGCATAGTGTGTGTGTGTGTGTGTGTGTGTGTGTGTGTGTGTGTGTGTGTGTGTGTGTGGGCGGCCGCTGATGGTGTACAGGTGTGTGTGTGTGGGGGGGGGGGCAGATGAGTATGTACAGGTAGAGAGGTGTGTGTGTGGGGGGGGGGGGGGGTTGGGGGCAGCTGAATGTGTACAGGTAGAGGTGTGTGTGTGTGTGTGTGAGGGGGGAGGGACTGAGTGTGTACAGGTATGTGGGGAGGGGGGCAGCTGAGTGTGCCCAGGTAGAGGTGTGTGTGTGTGGGGCGGAGGGAATGAGTGTGTACAGGGGTGTGTGTGTGGGGGGGGCAGCTGAGTGTGTATAAGTAGAGGTGTGTGTGGGGGAGGGGACTGAGTGTGTACAGGTGTGTGTGGTGGGGGGGCGGGGCAGCTGAGTATGTATAGGTAGAGGTGCATGCGTGTGTCACAGGAGGGGAGACTCTAGGGGTGGCTGCTTAGCAACGTTACATGTTAGCCCATAAATACAGGTGTCACTTGTTCCTAAAGGTGGACTTATGCCGTGTACACACGATCAGACTATACGGCGGACAATCTGCCGGACTTTCCAATGGAGGACCGCCGGACTTTCCGAACGAGCGGACTTGCCCACACAGGACCACATGCTTAACGTGTTAATGTCTTGTAAACATAGCGGCTAATGCCGCGTACACATGATTAGACTATCCGGCGGACTTGGACAATTCGACCGTGTGTGGGCTCCGGCTGACTTTTTCTTCCCAAAAGAAGACTTGACTCAAAATTGTCCGCCGGACTCGGAGGCGCTCGGTGGGAACGAGCGAGCGCCCCCCCCCCCTCCTGAACCATACCAGGCTGCGTGCCCTCAACATGGGGGGGGGGGGGTGGGTGCTTTGAGGAAGGGGGTGCCCTGCGGCCCCCCCACCCCAAAGCACCTTGTCCCCATGTTGATGAGGACAAGGGCCTCTTCCCGACAACCCTGGCCGTTGGTTGTCTATGTCTGCGGGCGGGGGGCTTATCGGAATCTGGGAGCCCCCTTTAATAAGGGGGCCCCCGGATCCTGGCCCCCCACCCTATGTGAATGAGTATGGGGTACATCGTACACCTACCCATTCACCTGGGGGAAAAAGTGTCAATAAAAAAACACACAACACAGGTTTTTAAAGTAGCTCCAGGGGTCTTCTTCTGACTTCAGGGATTTTCTCGCCGGGCTCCTCCGATATCTTCTGCTCTTTTTACGCTCTTTTTGCTAGCGGAGGAGCCCGGCTTTCTCTGTCGCCGCCGTCCGGGGGTCTTCTTCCGACTTCGGGGTCTTCTTCTGACTTCTCTGCGCTTTCCGGCCTCTTCTTCGGTTCTTCTGCGGGGCTCCTCCGCTATCTTCTTCCAGCTCCTCAGAAGAACCGAAGAGCGGGAGAAGTCGGAAGAAGACCCCGGATGGCAACGAAGGAGAAAGCCGGGCTCCTCCGCTAGCAAAAGAGCAGAAGATAGTGGAGGAGCCTGGCGAGAAGACCCCCAGAGCTGCCTAATAACATACTTTAAGAACCTGTGTTGTGTGTGTTTTTTTTATTGACACTTTTCCCCCCAGGTGAATGGGTAGGGGTATGATGTTCCCCATACTCCTTCACATAGGGTGGGGGGCTGGGATCTGGGGGCCCCCTTATTAAAGGGGGCTCCCAGATTCTGATAAGCCCCCTGTCTGCAGACCCCAACAACCAACGGCCAGGGTTGTCAGGAAGAGGCCCTTGTCGTCATCAACATGGGGACAAGGTGCTTTGGAGTTGGTTGGCGCCCCCCTTCCCCAAAGCACCCCCCATGTTGAGGGCAGGCGGCCTGGTACGGTTCAGGAGGGGGGCGCTCGCTTGTCCCCACCCCTTTTCCTGACCGACTGGGCTGCATGCTCGGATAAGGGTCTGGTATGGACTGTTTTTCGGCGTAGGGGTTACCCTTAAAATGGGGCTCGCAAGGTGTCAATCTCGCTGATGGAGGCAGCGACATTGAGTTCCTTCGCTACTCCTGTCGTACCTGAAGTCACGTTCAAAATGAATGGACTTTAGTCCGTGTGTGGGCTAGTCCATTGTCCGCCGGAAAGCCGAGTCAATTTTGAGTCAAATTTAAGTCTTCTTTCAAAGTCGGCGGACTTTTGGGAAAAAAAAGTCAGACGGCGCCCACATACAGTCGAATTGTCCGGTGGACTAAGTCCGCCAAATAGTCTGATCGTGTGTAGGCGGCATTAGCCGTTATGTTTACTAGACATTAACATGTTACAATTAACCTATGGCTAAACCAAATCTTTTTTTTTTTTTTTTTTATGTTGGAGGGAGTAATGAATATTTAAGACCCCATCAGGTGTTTTTTGTTCTGCCTGACTCATTGGGAAAATCTCTTTTCATTTCCTGTCATTGAAACTCAACAGAAAGTAAGGAAATCTCTTCCAAGAGAAAGGGAAATGCAATTTTAGATAGTTACGCTACAAAACATTGAGAGGATTTGCCCGCCATCCTTCTGGTGACAGCTCAAAATGTTGGATTTTTCATTACTTCAGTCCTAGTGACAACGGGCACCATAACAAATATTATACTTCCATCAACATTAACACATTTGAAATGTATTCTGACAGCATTATAGAGCTGCGCACATGACATGAACTGTAAAAGTGTGCTTTGTTAGTAAATGTTTTCCCTAGGGGAACATAATCTTCTATAGATAATGAAAGGAAAGTAACTTGTCTACTTGGTATTATGTGCAGGACAAAAGAGTTGAATCCTCACAACATGCCTGAATGGCTATGAATATATAATGAGGTACTCTAAGACACAAGCATAGAAAATGTTGTCTTCCATTTTTTATGAGAAAACAAATAATTAAAACCGACAGAATAAATGTAACTTAATTCTATACAGTGGTAAAACACTGAAAAATTTGTGATGGTGCTGTTCCACTGGAACATGACCTCTTTAGGTGAAAATTACGTTATCTGCTAAAAGGTATACTGCAGTAAAATCTCATGTAATGCATACTTGATGCATAGCCTAACTGCCCAGGGCTCCTGTATTTTATTTATTACACCAGGCCACCCAGCTATTAAAAATATTTGTTTCTCCATATCTAGTGTGGAAACCATTTGTATATTTAAATAACTAATGAGTATGCCTAACTCTACGCACCATATTTCTCTCTAACTTTTCGCATGCTGTATGTGGACCAGTGATGCCCCTCCAGCCATGTCAGCATCCCTGTACTTACTACCTCTTGGTTTTCCTGTACTTCATGCTATTATCGAGGGCCTGGACAAGGCCTACAGTATATTTTCAGTTGACTTTCTGATTTTAGCCTAATTTACAATGTCTTCTAAGCAGCAGCGCTAATTGATTATACTTGTCTGAAGACCAAAAGGGAATCCTGCCAACTTGCGCAATAATTTTTATGTTCATCCTGGAGCAACAGGCAAACCTCTTGTTTGAAACCCGGAAAGGACCCCTGAGAGTCAGACCCTGGCTCCTATAGGCCGATATGCCTTTTGCAATCTGATGTGAAAATACTGGCTAAAGTGTGAACTAGGTAATATCATCCATAATACATTCGGACCAAGTGGGATTTATGCCTCAGAAGTCTACGTCTCTAAATCTACGCAGACTGTGAATCTACAAACTCCCCTAGTTTCTGCCAACAATATCTGAAAAACTGTTGAATTTATACATAGATATGCATGTTGCTAAATCATTAAAATTTCCTTTTTTTTTTTTTTTTTTTTTTTTTTTTTTTTTTTAGGACAAGAAAGAAGACAGACCTTCTATTATTCTTGGTGTAACTCTTCGAGGAATTCATATTTACCAGGTAATACATTTTTTTTCCAGAATGGCAGTTATTTTTTATTTTTTTAAAAGGGATTTTATTGAAGTTTTACAGGTTTACAGTAATCACAACAGTATTGTAAAATACATAGTCATCAAACAAACCCAAATTGTCAAGTACATTGCAAGAAACAGTGGGCACTATGTAGGTCTGTCACTTAGCATTTCTCTGAAGAATACACAAGGCTTGACCTATCTTAAGCAAGTTTTGTCTGTATCGCTATCACGGTATCATGGTCAGTAGCAATATGAATAAGAAGTGATCTATCATTTCCTGATTCAGGAGGCAGGGATTAGAATGGCAGTTATAAGACCTCTTTCCATACAGTAAAAAGGACGATTTCATTTTCTTGCACTATAATTAGAAATGGCAAAATCACATCAGCTTTAATTATCTAATAAAGGATAAGCGTACCTTTAAGAAAAAAGAAAGCCCTACAACTACCTTTGGCTATATATTAAAAACCTAAATGACTCCAGTCAATGCTATAGCTGTATGGCAGGTGCCACATGCTTGGGGCAGCAGAGGAGGTAAACAAAGCCACAGGGCCTTAGCCAGTTAGCATATTGTTTGTCAAAACCTGAGGTCTGTAACCTCATCTCCTACATTGATAAAGGGACAAAGGTATGGTGGGCTAGTCACACTTGTTAAAAATACACAGTATCCATTACAAGCAATCTTGCCTTTTAAAATTAACCAGCAGACTTTTAAATAAATGTGGTATATTTTTTTTATATCTTGGAGGTGTTATTAGTTTTCTTTTTTGACCAGAAGTTTGCGTATCCTGAGTGGTACATATCTTGTGCAACACGTTCATTTATTGAATGGTATTTATGTTTTAGGACCAGGTTTATGTGAAATTAGGTGATTGGCAATACCAAGAAGACATATACCGTGATTGCATATATTCGGAAATAAGAAAGGTGTTTAAATGAAAATCTGCTATTACAAACCAAAATTGTGTAACTTTAGGATGATTTCATAATTATTCTGTCCAATATTTTATTAGCCCACCAGTCCAAGGGGCCCACAAGTAAATGCCAAAACCATTGCTGTTTCTTGTCATGAGGAGCACATCACCAATGAGTCAGGCAGGTCTAGATAGGGAAAAGCAATGGATCAGCTATGCCATTCCATATGAGTGCTTATCCAAAACATCGTTGCATATCTATATATCATAAATCTGCCTTAGCGCCCTACTGTAGATCTATCAGACAGTGCTGATGTCATCACATAGATAAATCTGCTGCCTGAAGTGGAAGGATCCAAAGCTGGAACGCTGGTGGAGTTTAGTCTGCTTTTCTCAGCCTAGCAGAACCCCTCTCAATCTTGGGCCTGCCCCTGCCTAATTTATCGCCTTTCCAGCTGCTCCTCCATTACCTAGTGCAGAATGCTGAGTCCTCTTAACTACATCACTGTTCAGCATCCTGCAGCAGGACAGGACAAAAACGGATAGGAGCAAAGCACGGTTCTTTGTTCTCACTTATTTTTAGAGCCTCTCCAGTCAATCCACGGTTTCCCAGCACAGCAGACTGACTCCAGTTAGGCCCCTCCACTGTTCAGGATTTCAATAGCATCTCACAACACCAACAGGTGCTCCACCTTGGACTTGGTGCTGCATTTTCTTGTCTCTCTTCCCTTATGTCCTGACATTTAGATAAAGGAGACAAACAGGAAAGTGTAAGGTTTAACCACTTCTCGACCAGCTCACGTACATATACTGTGGCAGAATCTATCAAAAGGTGAAAAAAAGCAGATCTATCACTTGAAATGCTCAAAACACCTAGTGGCGCTATAAAGACTACACACTGCTAGACAGCAGTGTGCTAAAATCCCCAAAACACCAACATAAAAATAATAAATAACTGTGCATCAATATAATCAACAATTAAATAAATATATCGTGATAATGTGACACTAAAAAATACAAAAAAATATATTATAATAAATACATGCATAAATCGCACAAGAATGATGCAGTGAATATGTGACAAAAGATGAAAAAGAAACATACACAATAACAGAAAGTGCTCTAATAAAAATGTGCAGTTCCAAAGTGCATTAGAAAGGTCTTCAATCCAATCCAATTATTGAAGAGTAATAATCGTGAAGATGACAATAGTTCAAAAAAAGGAAACAACTTCTAAACAAATGTCCATCAGCTGCAAATCCTCCACCGCACCCTTAGTGGTCGTGCCCCCCTTGTTCAAAGCACTCACCAGAAGTATTGCCCAGCACTCTCGTGTCGGGCAAACAACGCTTATAATGTATACAGATGATGATTATTTCTCCAAGCCACTTCTTATGACAACATCGCAGGTAGAGGTTAATCACTTAATACCTCAGGGAGACAAAAGAAACTTCCCATAGTGCAATAATGTAAAACTATTTAATCTCAATAAAACGTTCAATTAAAATCACACTCACATGGATCCAATAAAAAACAGACACTTCAAAAAGACAATCCACTGGTCAATTCAAAGATTCTTCTCTCATGGGCATTGGTGAGTACACTGGAAGCAAGCTGAATTCATATCACAACGCACTGTCTCTATGCAAGGAATCTGTGTGGTACCTGACAGCAGACAACTCGATTTGAAACCAGCGCCAAAATAGTGATATCCAGTCCTTCAACCTGTGTGTTCCCCTTCCTCTGCCTTCTTTCTAATCAGTAACTGTGTAAGCTGGTCGCCCTATAGCCATGCCCCCCCAGGGCATAGAGACAGTGCGTTGTGATATGAATTCAGCTTGCTTCCAGTGTACTCACCAATGCCCATGAGAGAAGAATCTTTGAATTGACCAGTGGATTGTCTTTTTGAAGTGTCTGTTTTTTATTGGATCCATGTGAGTGTGATTTTAATTGAACGTTTTATTGAGATTAAATAGTTTTACATTATTGCACTATGGGAAGTTTCTTTTGTCTCCCTGAGGTATTAAGTGATTAACCTCTACCTGCGATGTTGTCATAAGAAGTGGCTTGGAGAAATAATCATCATCTGTATACATTATAAGCGTTGTTTGCCCGACACGAGAGTGCTGGGCAATACTTCTGGTGAGTGCTTTGAACAAGGGGGGCACGACCACTAAGGGTGCGGTGGAGGATTTGCAGCTGATGGACATTTGTTTAGAAGTTGTTTCCTTTTTTTGAACTATTGTCATCTTCACGATTATTACTCTTCAATAATTGGATTGGATTGAAGACCTTTCTAATGCACTTTGGAACTGCACATTTTTATTAGAGCACTTTCTGTTATTGTGTATGTTTCTTTTTCATCTTTTGTCACATATTCACTGCATCATTCTTGTGCGATTTATGCATGTATTTATTATAATATATTTTTTTGTATTTTTTAGTGTCACATTATCACGATATATTTATTTGATTGTTGATTATATTGATGCACAGTTATTTATTATTTTTATGTTGGTGTTTTGGGGATTTTAGCACACTGCTGTCTAGCAGTGTGTAGTCTTTATAGCGCCACTAGGTGTTTTGAGCATTTCAAGTGATAGATCTGCTTTTTTTCACCTTTTGATAGATTCATTTAGTTTTTTAAGTGGCAGCTGGGAGGAGGGGGAGTTTGAGCGCTGTGATGATATACTAATTGGGAGGTCATTAATAGTGTATCTTGAGTTGTTTCTATATACTGTGGCAGGTTGGCAGCCCTGCGCAAGCCGAAGTACAGGTATGTTGACTACTTTTAAGAGCCTTAGCAGGCATACGTGCATGCTGCACAGTGGGGGGACCCGCGATCATGGGCTCAAGAGGCAGACCGGGGATCTGTGTGTGTAAACACAGAAATCCCGGTTCTGTTAGGGGAGGAGAGACAGATTGTCTGCTCCTAAAGATTAGGAACAGCGATCAGTCTCCTCCTCCAGAGAATCCCATCCCCCCACAGTTAGAAACACCTAGCAGGGAACACATTTAACCCCTTGAGCCCCCACTAGTGTTAGCCCCTTCCCTGCCAGTGACATTTACACAGTAACCAGTGTATTTTTATAGCACTGATCGCAGTATAAATGTCAATGCTGCCGCAATGTCACAGTCCCGCTAAAAATCGCAGATTGCCGCCATTACTAGTAAAAAATAAATAAAAATGCCATAAATCTATCCCGCATTTTGTAGACGCTATATTCTTCCGGGTTCGCGACCCTGGCGCTGTGAGTGGCCGGAGCCACACTGTCTTCACTCCTGCACATGCCGCCCCTTCAGCTGGGCCTTCACAGTGCAAATGGAGCAGATGTCAGTGGCTGCATGCAAAGCAAATATCTCCTAAACCATACAGGTTTAGGAAATATTAATTTTACCTACAGGTAATCCTTATTATAGGTAGGTAAAAAAAAAAGGGGGGTATACAACCACTTTAAGGGGGCAAATCCTTCTGGGGCTGAAGTGGTTAAACACCTTTCTATCCAAATTTTTATTTGTTTTATCTATAGTTTGGGCTTCACCTCCATCTAGTGGACAGGTATTTTCCTGAAATACCTTAATCAGGAAAATATCATAGTAGATGGGGCTAGCGATCAGTGATAGGAAATAAATTAGGCACATAAAAAGGATTATTCGTGGTGGCTGTGCAAATGCTTGAGACTTTCTCGCAGCCAATTTTTAACTATTCCCATATAGCATAGGGGTCCTATGTAGTAATATTGTTTTTTATTGTCAAGGATTGAAGTTGTGAATTTTTTTTTTTTTTTTTTTTATATGCAGGAAATTGATCATATTCGTCAACTTCTCTATGATTTCCCGTGGTCAAATGTGGGGAAGCTTACATTTCTTGTAAGTAGATGAAACTTATAGTTATTAATTTAGGTTTGTGGATTTTATTTGCTCTTAATGACCCAGGTCTAACGTGTTTCCTTTTGTTAGTAGTTTTCCCTTTTCTTTAAACATTATTTTTTATATTTTTTAATTCTGCAAATTTTTTTAAAGAAAATAGCAATTTCTTAAACTGATGATTTGTATCCATACAATATATATATTTTTTTTCTTGCTTTCACAGATTCAAAACCTTTAATGGTTTTGAACTATATTGCTCATGTCACCATCATTCATGGTTTATATTAAAGTAAAGGAACACTGGACCCACGTTATATCTATGTACATAACACGTAGCTCTTGACTATTAGCAAGTTTTACCCTATTGAATACTTTCTTTGTTATTTCTGTTTTTGGATTTTGGTGTGTACAGTATGCAAGATTTTAATAAACGATTCCCAAAATCTAAGGCTTTCCTATCATATATTGCATTTGCTAAGAAATACTTTTGTATAGTTACACTTCTGTTTATTTTCTGGAGGTTCTAAAATACTTGTAATTTGTTTGAAGGGTAAGAAATTTGAGATTCAACCTGATGGATTGCCGTCAGCACGGAAACTGGTTTACTATACAGGTTGTCCCTTCCGATCACAACACCTTTTGCATCTGCTCAGTAATAGTCATAGACTGTATCTAAATATACAACCTGTGCTAAAAGAAATTAAGAAAGTAGAAGAAGCAGAAGGTATGTGTTAACATGTAGCAATGTGTATAAATATTTTATACTCAATCCAATGTAGTTGAATTCATAATGTGTCCTATTCCATGTTCTTGAGTTTAAATCTGTAACTCAAATTATTACGGATTAGGAGCAAAATCATTTTAAAAGTCAGTTATCTACATAGCAAAACCTGCAATGCTTTTGTTCCCCCTATATATTTAAGGCAGCTGATAAGGCTTGGGGAGGCTTAGAATGACCCTGCTTCATATACGTGTTAAGCCTAGTACACACTGGTAGTTTTGTTTTTCTTTCGTTCATTGACGGACACAGCACCTTTAATCTTGACCTTACTGTTATATCGGCACCTTCAGGAGAGGAATAGGCAGAACATGTAAAAACAGCAAAACTGCACAGTACCGCCCAGGGGGCAGTCCTATTGGCTATAACCCCTCACTTTGCTTCCAGTGGGGACCATTGGTCCTGGGCCTTTATTCTTTTTTTTCTGCTTTTTGATTTCTTTGATCTACAGTCAACAGCAGGGCTGGGTGACAGGCTGGATAATATAGATCCTGGTAGTCTCCCCAGCCTGGCCACTGAGCGTGAGCAGACTTTAGCTACGCGCTGGGTCAGCCACGACATGCCCCGTCTGATCCAGGGGCGGCCGGTGAGATATATGCTCCGGGACACACATCTGACCGGGCTACTGCTGTCCGTGTCACAGTGTTCCGTGGCTGACAGCCACCCCATACTGCTCTGGTGATGGCTCTGTCTGTGGAATCGTCCAGCAGTCCCTGCAGGAGGGGCAAGTATGGTTCCACCTGTCTTGGCAGGATGGAGCAGCTGGGCATTCCTTGGGAGGTCGACTAGGGGGTGTCTTCCTCTCCCTTTCTTCTCTCCCTGTCCTTCCTTTCCCTCCTCCCCATGCTATGGGCTGCTGTTTGACTGGGTATAGGGGGTGCAGTGCACGTACCTGGCCGGAGGTCCTCTGGGGGGACTCTGAGTAGGGGACTGCGCTGAGCGGTGGTGGTATGCTCGTCCTTTTCCTTAGGCCATAGTGGGGTATCTAAGTGTGTATGCCATGTGGACCGGCCGCCGTGCAAACCGCTGCCATTTTTCTGTAGCCACAGCCAGTTTTTTCTTATTAAGCAATTTTCTGAAAGTCCGGTGGCCATTTTCCCAGTGCTCTCAGACATTTTCTTTCAGAGGCGGCCGGCGGCCATTTTCTAGTATCCTCAGCTTGTTTTACCTCTAGCGCTGGTTCTTTCTGGAACAGCGCGAAACTTACACAGAACACCTCGTGGCTGACACGGGAGAGCAGACGGCGGCAGCACAGCATGGTACCTGGGTCAGGGTGGTGAGTCCTGTGGGGGCCCCTTAGTCTGTGGCAGCTAGGAGGATGGGCATTTTGTGTGACTTGTCGTAGGTCCCAAAGTGGTGACAGGCGAGAGTGGGTTAGCATGGCGTCAGAAGCTGGCACTTCTTCCCCAGACATCCCTGTTATTGCAACTGGTTCCCCTGCACATGGACGCTTTGTTGGCGGTCCTGGAGTCCTTTGTTGCCAAGGGGGAAGCGGTGTGCAGGCGCAAGAGGGGTAAAAAATGCCCCCTGCCCCCACCTTTTTCTGGGGAAAGCTCTGATTCAGACTTGGGTCCCGCTGTGGCAGGCGGCCCCTGTTCTGACATTTCAGAGGATGCAGACCAGGACCGTTCGGACAGTGAGGATGACTGTCTGGGTCGGCACAGGAAAAAGCGCTAGTAGGAGCACTTATCACTGCGGTGCGGGATACCCTAAAGATGGAGGATACAGCGGGGGCATCTACAGAGGTGTCAGCCTCTTTTGGGTCCCACAAGCCGGCCCGCGCGGCTAAGGTGTTTCCCTACCTAACTTATTTTGATAAGTTTATTTACAAGGAGTGGGGAAGCGCGCAGCGGGCCTTTTCAGTCCCAAGACGGATGGCGTTGCATTACCCCTTTGAGCTTCCTGAAAAAATTTACATTTCCTCCGGTTGTTGACCCCTCAGTATCCAGGTTAAATAAGGTAACCACGATTCCGGTGGAAGGGAACCCTGCTTTGAAGGACCCTGCCAACAGAAGGGCCGAGGCGGTTGCCCGGTCCGTGTTTATGGTGGTGGGGCCAGCATTGCAGCCAGAGTTAGCCACCACCCTGGTGTCACAGACGCTTACTGAATGGGCTAAATTGTTGCACCGTGAGTTAGAGAAGCAACAGGTTTCCCCGGTCTGCGTGGAACTAGCAGACCAATTGGTGCAGAGCCTGAAGTATGTCTGTGATGTGGCCTTAGGTACAGTCCCCTTGCTTTCTAGAGCCTCAGTATCAGCTGAGGTGCTATCTAGCCTGATTTGGCTAAAATGCTGGTCTGCGGACCAGGCATCTAAGAAAGCACTGGCGGATTTGCCTTCCAGGGGGAGAGGCTATTTGGAGCCTCGTTGGATGACATTATTAATAATGTCACTGGGGCAGAAACTCCTTGAGTGCTGTTGAGCATGCAGGTGTGAGTATGTGTGAAGGGGTGGGTGGGCTCTGATTCTGTGAAGCTTCCATGGAGAGACGCTGAGCTATGTACATGCTGAATGTTCTCTCCCCATGCTGGCTAGAGGAGAGCATTAGGCTTGATTCACACTAACGCATTTTTGATGCATTTTGCAGAAATGCAGGGAAATGTTCACATCGATGCATTTTTGTGCCTCTGTGTTTTTGGAAAGGGTTGGGGACTTTTTTTCATGCAAAATGCAGCATTTTGCATGTAATAGAAGTCAATGGACCTGCATCAAAAACGCAAGTACCGCATTTTTACCAAGATTTTGCTAAGATTTGCACTTTTCATTTTTTTCACTGTATATAGCTGGTTGCTAAGCAACTACAGTGTAAAAACAAAATCGCGGTAAAAACGCGCATCCAAAACCACGTCAAGCACCGCAAAAAGCTCTGCAAAAACGCTCAAAAGCATCATGCATAGATGTGAATCGAGCCTAACACACCAGCTGAAATCCTTCTCAGGTGTTGATGGATGGATTCTCTCTCTCCCTCCCCCGGTTGTTCTAAGGAGATTATCGGACATTCAACAAAGACAGAAACAGAGGTTGGAGCTGCTCTGTGAGTATCAGCCGAGAACCTTTCAGTTTCTCAGGCTTGTGGATCAGAGGGATGGATGGGTGGATGTCTCCTTTCTTATGCCTTGAGCAGCAGTACAGCCTGCAGGTAGTACTGGAATCACGGACATAACGATAGGCTGTAAAATTATTTGTGTTTTTTTTCCTCTTGGAAAGAGGGGAGAAAACATTGAAAAGGGAGGAAGGAGGCGAGCCAGGTAAGGAAGACGTGAAGTATTTTTTGTTACCTCTATGTTGTTTTGCTGAACAGTGGGGAAGCCTGGAAGGTGTGTGACTAAGTGGCTAAATGGCCCCTACTAAACCACGTGCAAGAGCACACCCCCTGTTCCTCCCCCACAGCAATGCCTGCAAAGACAGCAGGGAAATCTGCAACAAAATCCCTACAAAAATCCCCACAGAGGGGGACACCAGCAGAGACTGACTGTGAATACAAGGAGAGGTAGAGCGAATTCCCTCTGGTAAAAACGACATGGAGGCTATTAAAACAAGCAGAGAGACTCTTACAAACAAAATTGATGCATCAGCAGTGGATATAAATCTAATGAGACATGAGTTTGTTAGAATACAGCAAAGGACTACAGAAATATAAACTTGTGTCTCTAAAATAGAGGATGAATTAAAAGCAGATAATAGAGAATGGCATTTATTGAGAAAACAAATCAAAGTGCTACAGGACAGGGCAATTGACACAAAGTCGTCTGAGAAGAAATAACGTTCGTATTGTGGGTTTACCAGAGCGTGTGGAGGGAGAAAACCCAATTAAATTTTCAGAGAACTTATTGAAAGAAGTCTTTGGGATAGTGGACATGATCGCAACAATATATATATTCTTGGGGTTTTTTTTTTGTTTGTTTTTTGATATGACACAGGAAAACATATATGGATGGGTGCAACAAGGGTGTGGCTTAAGAACCCTATGGACGTTCTCTATGATTTGGTGGAGGTATTTAACCTTCCCACACTTCCAATAGAATGACAGGTAAAAATAATAGCTATTCAATATTCGCATGGAATGTCCGAGGATTGAACTCGAAGTTTAAGTGAGCATTAATGTTTCAATAGATAAGAAAATATAGTCCTCAACTGACCATACTTCAGGAGACACATTTAATGAGTAAAAGATTAACAACTTTAAAAAATGCCTGGATAAAAAAAGCATACCACGCCGCGTATTCCTCCTATGCTAGAGGAGTATCCGTTTTAGTAAGTAAAACTTTTCTGGGAGAAATAGAGAAGGCCTTTATAGACATACAAGGGAAATGTGTTATTTTATTCTATACAATTGGGCAGCAAAGATGCATTACAGTAGCAATTTATATACCACCCCCATTTGCGGTGGGAATTTTGAATGAGACCATGGAGAAAATAATCAAATATCTCCCAGCAAAGTTATTTATTGGAGATTTTAATTCAATTTTATTGCCAGAGCTGGATAGACCAAAACCTCCTAAGCAATATTCAGCAGACTTGTATAATTGGACTCAGGTGACAGGAGTAACGGAAATTTGGAGATGGAGAAATCCAGAAAAAAAGAGTCTATTCCTGTTTTTCTGCCTCCTATAAAACAGCGTCCAGAATAGATTTAGCATTTGCAAATGTAACAATGTTAATGGACATTTCAGAAGTAACATACTGAGTGGCCTATGAGGAGTGCATCATTGTGGAGGTTAACTCCGCAGTGGGTGTCGCACCCTGAGATAGAAGGAAAAATGGCATCCCTGATAATCGAGTACTGGGAAAATAATGCAGGGTCGTCCTCGGTGAACATTGTCTGGGATGCGTTTAAAGCGTATATACGGGGACAATACATCTCAAATATCGCTGTGGTTAATAAAAAACAAAAGGTTAGGATACAGGAATTGCAAAAACAGATGGAAATAAAAAACGAGAAATATGGTCAAGACTCCAGTGTTGTAAATTTTGAGCAAATGATGGCTGCACAAAGAGACATCCATTTTACATACGGAAGAAATAACAAGCTACATAAAAACAGACAAAATATTTTTGAGCAAGGAGATAAAGGTAGGAGATTTCTAGCAAGATTAGCGCAACAAGAATATCAAACTACAACTATATCAGAAATCGCAACCCTACAGAAAAAGAGAGTAAAAGAACCTGATGAGATTTTAGAGAGTACTATAGTCGGTTGTATGCCTCTTTTCTCCCCTCCGACTTCTGCCCGACGGCTATGGCAGACCCTTTGGACCGGGTAGCCCACGGGTGGTTGTTGGATAGGGAGAGAGAGGCACTTATATGTCCGATTACAGGTGAGGAGATCATAAAGGTCATACATATATTCCCAGGGGAGAAAGCACCAGGCCCAGTTGGAATTCCTATGGAATTTTATAAGAAATCGGGAGCTTTATTAGCTCCAAAATTAGCAGAAGTATTTACAAGTGGTCTATTGAAAGGAGTCCTTCCAGACTCAATGAGGCATGCACATATAACCTTATTATACAAGGAAATGAAAGACCCAGCACTATGGCAGTTGAAGAATCATTAGAGGCCAAGATGGCAGCTTCCTTGACTGAAAACAATAGAAGGGTTTACTACCACTTTAACCACTTCAGCTCCGGACCAATAAATACCTTAAGGACCAGAGGTCTTTTTGCAATTTCGCACTGCGCTGCTTTAACTGGTAATTGCGCGGTCATGCAATATTGCACCCAAACGAAATTTGCGTCCTTTTCTTCCCACAAATAGAGCTTTCTTTTGATGGTATTTGATTGCCTCTGCGATTTTTTTTTTTTTTGCGATATAAATGGAAAAAGAGCGAAAATTTTGAAAAAAAAAGATATTTTCTTCTTTTTGTTATAAGAAAAATCGAATAAACTAAATTTTAGTCATACATTGAGGGCAAAATTTATTCAGCCACATGTCTTTAGTAAAAAAAATGTCAATAAGCGTATATTTTTTGGTTTGCGCAAAAGTTATAGCGTCTACAAACTAGAGTACATTTTCTGGAATTTACACAGCTTTTAATTTATGACTGCCGATCTCATTTCTTGAGGTGCTAAAATGGCAGGGCAGTACAAATCCCCCCCAAATGACCCCATTTTGGAAAGTAGACACCCCAAGGAAATTGCTGATGGGTATGTTGAGCCCATTGAATATTTATTTTTTTTGTCCTAAGGGATTGAATAATGACAAAAAAAAAAAAAAAAATTTTTTTTTACAAAAAGTTGTCACTAAATGATATATTGCTCACACATGCCATGGTTATATGTGGAATTGCACCCCAAAATATATTCCGCTACTTCTCCCGAGTATGGGGATACCACATGTGTGGGACTTTTTGGGAGTCTAGTCGCGCACGGCACCCCGAAAACCAATCACCACCTTCAGGATTTCTAAGGGTGCAAATTTTTGATTTAACTCCTCACTACCTATCACAGTTTTGAAGTCCATAAAATGCCAAAATAGCACAAAACCCCCCCAAATGACCCCATTTTGGAAAGTAGACACCCCAAGCTATTTACTGAGAGGCATGTTGAGTCCATGGAATATTTTATATTTTGCCAAAAGTTGCGGGAATATTACAAACTTTTTTTTTTTTTGCACAAAGTTGTCACTAAATGATATATTACTCACACATGCTATGGGCAGAAGTCAAATTACACCCCAAAATAAATTCTGCTGCTTCTCCCGAGTACGGGGATACCACATGTGGGGGACTTTTTGGGAGCCTAGCCACGTACAGGACCCCGAAAACCAAGCACTGCCTTCCGGATTTGAATATAAAATGCTACCAAAAAACCTGTTAGCGATGGCAGGGATCAGGCCTGACTCTGCGATCGCTGCAGTTATGTGTTTAGTGTTTTGTAAGTGACAGTGATCGATCGATACTGCACTTGGGTGGGCTGGGCAGAGGGGCAAAACGCAGGTGCCAGCAGGTATTTGGGCTGATCCCGCTAACAATGCGTTTTTTTGGAACCCTAAACTGCTGGGGACGCTAGTATAGATCTGATCAGATCAGATATTGATCTGTTCAGATTCTATACCACTACGGGAGGTGTATGCTTTGTGTGTGGGTGTTAGCGGTACTGGCACTAACCTAGCGCTGCCTGGGGCGACGCAGACCCTGACCCTAAAACCTAATTGATATCACCCGCCGGGTGATCAGGGGGTTAAACCTTTATTGGGTAATAAATGGTGGGTGCCCTGATGCTATAAAAAACAAACTAACCAGAGTCACCCGTAACACTTATACGGTGATCAGTGGTGAAAGGGTTAACTAGGAGCAATCAGGGGGTTCAAATTTTTATTAGGTAGTATATGGGGGTCCCTGGCGCTATATAAAAACCTGACGGGGAACCTAAATAACTAACTGGCTAACCAGCGTCACCAGTGACACTTATACTGTGATCGCTGGTGAAAGGGGGTGAAAGGGTTAACTAGCAGAAATCAGGGGGTTAAAACCATTATTGGGTAGTATATCGGGGTACCTAGCGCTATAAAAACCTGGCGGTGAACCTAAAAAAATAACTAGCTACCTAGCGACTGTAGCGACACTAATGCAGCGATCAGAAAAACGATCGCTTAGTGACACTGGCAAAAGGGGGTGAAAGGGTTAACTAGCGGCAATCAAGGGGTTAAAACCATTATTGGGTAGTATATCGGGGTACCTAGCGATATAAAAACCTGGCGGTGAACCTAAAAAAATAACTAGCTACCTAGCGACACATGCAGCGATCAGAAAAATGATCGCTTAGTGACACTGGCAAAAGGGGGTGAAAGGGTTAACTCTAGGGGCAATCAGGGGGTTAAATCTTTATTGGGGGGTGATAGGGGGCTACCCTGGACCTAACACTAACTGTCCTGACAGTTTTTACTGTCACAACTGACACTGAATGCATTGATCAGTAAAGAAATGATCAATGCAATCAGTGACACTGTGACTGGGGGGGGAGGGGGGGCGGGGGGGGGATCGGGGGGCGATCGGGGGGGGGGATCGGGGGGGGGGGGGTTTGTGTGCCTGTGTGTACCTACATGTCAGTGTAGTGTTGGTGCACACTTACTTTTACTTTTCTCCTCGTAGTCCGGTCAAAAAGACCGCCCCGAGGAGAATGACATCACTTCCTCCTTCCTGTGTAAACAATACACAGGGGAGGAAGCTTCTCATTGGCCAGGAGCGATCCAGAGGGGGTGGCCGAAAACCAACGGCCATCCCCTCATCACGGAGCGCTCCTGGACCGAATCGGACCGCCGTAACCAGCGGGAGGGGGTCCGATCGGACCCCCCACCCGCTGGAAGGCAATCACGTAGATGTACGTGATTGTGCCTGCCTGTGCCATTGTGCTGACGTACATTGGCAATACGGCGGTCCTCAAGTGGTTAAATATAGATCTAAAAATACTGACGAAAATATTAACATTGAGATTACAACCTTTGTTAAAGAATATCATAGATTTGGGTCAGACAGGATTCATGCCAAAGAGAACGACAGATGTTAATCTACGTAGATTACATACATACATACCCACCACATATATGAGGGATCTAGAACGGTGGCCTCTCTGGATATAGAGAAGGCCTTCGATATGGTCAAGTGGCCTTTTCTTTGGGAAATACTTAGAAGGATGGGATTTCCATTATTTATTAAATGTATACAAAAAATATATAAAAAAAATGTCATCTGTAAAATTGGGAGGAAGGTTCTCGTCCCCATTTCAGTTGCATAGAGGCACAAGGCAGGGCTGCCCTCTTTCTCTGGCACTCTTTGCGATTGCAATAGAGCCAGTGGCAGATGCTCTTAGAACCTCGCCCAATATTCAGGGACTTCGGATTGGGGGGGCTGAAGGAGAGGCTGCGTTCTCTGTATGCCGATGATATGTTGCTGTTTTTGAGAGATGCAGGTCCTTCATTGAAAGGAGCACTAGAAATACTGAATATTTTTTCAATGTTTACAGGGCTTAAAGTGAATTGGGATAAGTCTTTGTTATTCTCTATTGACAAAGGGGCACAAGCCACAGCTCCCCCAGATCTACAGTTAAAATGGGTATCAGAATTTAAGTATCTAGGCATAATAATACCTCTACAGGTCAAAGACTTTAAAAGGCTACATTTAGATCCAGTAATACAGGAGTGTAAGAAAAAGTTAAATATCTGGGAGGCATTGCCCCTGTCGCTGCTGGGATGTATAAATTTAATAAAGATGAAGATTCTTCCTAAATTTCTGTATTTATTTAGAAATTCTCCGCAGTGGTTACCTAAGAAGTTTTTTACACAGCTACACGGTATGTTTTTTCTACATTTATATGGAAAGGCAAACCAGCTAGAATTAAACTAAGTGTAGTTATGTGTCCGGCGGTACAGGGGGGATTGGCTTTCCCAGACCTCTATAAATATTATATGGCTACACAGTTGGTGACGATAGGGAGATAGCTGAATCCAGATGGATTTTACTCTGTCACGATGGTAGAGGCTGCAGTGGTCCAGTCGCGGCAGGCACTGCAGTCATTGCCGTTTCGTGGATTAAAATATAGGTCAGATCTTACTCCCTTGATGATTACGACATTAAAAATATGGAGAGCAGCCATGGCAAAAGAGGACCATTTGGGAGGGGATCTATCCTCAAACACTCCATTATGGAGAAATCCAGAGCTCCCACATTTTTGGATTCCATCCAAGATCCGGGGGCATGGACTAGATTTGGGATTAAAAAAACTATCACAAGTTGTACCCGAAGGGAGAATTATTTCATTTGCCGAAATAAGAAAATATTGGATTATACACTTTTAGATACATGCAGTTGGTCCATGCTTTATTGGCACAGTTCCCGGAGGGCATCCCACAATTGATAGAAACAGAATTAGAGCAAATGGTAAGGAAAAAGTCCAAAAAAAAAGCAAGTTTCAATTTTATATAGCTACTTATCTAAAACTACATTTTCAGATATAAGTAAGCTATGGGAAAGCTGGACAAGAGATGTTCCAACATTAGTAGATAAAAACTGGGAGGAGATATGGAGATCTCCATTCCAAATACTAGTATCTCTACGAGATAAATTAATACAATTTAAAATAATACATAGAAGTTATTATACGCCATACAAATTATATAAAATATTTCCAACAAATATTCAAAACTGCTGGAGATGGGCAGGTACCCCAGGAAATTCCATCCACATATTCTGGTCTTGTCCAAAGATAGTGATATTCTGGAGGGAGGTTTTGAGAGTAATTACTATAGTAACATCTGTCTCTTTAAATCAAGAGGCAGAGATCTGCCTATTAGGACTAGTAGGGAATAATATCACCCCCTATAGGAAAGAGATTACAGGTGGGTCTGTTTTTTTTATACTAGAAAGGCAGTGCTGAATTGGAAAAAGTGGAATCTCCAATGTTAACACAGTGGAAAAATTTAGTAAATAGTAATTTACCACTATATAGGGAAACATATTGGAGTAGAGGACATGGAGAGAAATATGAGAGAGTATGGGCAAGTTGGATAGAAAATTCCATAACGGCATCAGGATAAAACAGTATGGAGATAGGGCAAGCCACACCAAAAGGGGGAAAAAAAGGGGGTAAGAGGGATATGAATGTATATGTATAATTTTATAATGTTTGAGGACATGACTATGAATGGATTTTATGGAAGCTCATAAGAGCGATGAATGTAAATGGTGAAATGTATAATGGATATGTAAAAAAACGAATAAAGAGATATTTAAAAAAAGAATGTCACTGGGGGAAAGAGTACGTTGCGAACTGGTTTCATCAGGATACAAGAGTTTCTTTCTTGTCCACCAAACAGATTTTTTCCCTCCAACCTTAATCTTCTTCCGGCTCTTCGGGAAGCCCTGTTCGGGGCAGTACAGGACCTGCTGCTGCGCGGAGGTAGAAGGGGTTCGTCCGGTCATGGATCTCAAGGCCCTCAACGGCTTTGTGAAAGTACAAAGTTTCAGGATGGAATCAGTTCGCTCCGTGGTCGCTGCACTCCATCAGGGGGGTTTCCTGGCATACTTGGGCATCAAGGACGCATACTTGCATGTCCCCTTATGCGTCAGGTGTCAGAGATTTCTGCGATTTGCAGTCTGGGATGAGCACTACCAGTTTGTAGCTTTCCCTTTTTGGCCTAGCATCGGCACCAAGGGTCTTCACCAAGGTGCTAGCCCCAATTCTGGCATTGCTAAGGCAACAAGGGATTGCCTGGATGACCTCCTCCTGACAGCAGCTTCTGCCTCAGAATTAAGGGAGGATGTGGCGATTACCATACAGACTCTTCAGGAGTTTGATTGGGTACTGAACCTCCAGAAGTCGGTGTTAGTGCCGACTTAATGCCTGGATTACCTGGGCTTGCTTCTGGACTCCTCAGAGGCGAGAGTCTTTCTCCCTTCAGACAAGCTGCAGACTCTTCAAGCTGCGGTGAAGTTGTGGGTGTCCCGCAGGTGGTCATCGCTGCGTTTTTGCATGAGTCCTAGGTCTCATGGTAGCCACTTTCGAGGCGGTACCTCTATGCTCAATTCCACACTTGATTCTTGCAGAAAGAGATCCTGTCCAAATGGGATAAATCTCCGTTATCAGGAGCCTGCTGTTTTTGCAGCAAGGAGTGGATCAGAAACTTGCATTAAGCACCATTAAGGGGCAGGTATCAGCTTTGGCTGTCTTTTTTTCAGTGACCTTTGCCGACTCATTCATTGGTGAGTACGTTGTTCAGGGGGTTCGACATGTGGCCCCTCCGGTTCGACCACCGATGCCTCCATGGGATTTGTATCTGGTGCTCTCGGTGCTTCAGAAACCGCTGTTTGAAAACAGGGAGATTCCCTTATTGACACTCTCTCAGAAAGTAGTCTTTCTAGTTGCTATTACATCTGCCAGGTAGATTTCTGAGTTGGCGGCCTTGTCATGCAAGTCTCCCTACTTGATCATCCACAAGGATAAGGCGGTGCTGCGTCTGCAGCCTTCATTTTTTCCAAAGGTTGTTTCAGCCTTTCATCTAAATGAGTACATTGGGCTTCCATCCCTGTGTCCTCAGCCGTCACATCCCAAGGAGGTTGCTTTGCATTCCTTGGATGTGGTCCGGGCTCTGCGGGTGTATCTGTCTGCTACAGCTCCTTTCCAAAGGTCGGACTCTGTTTTGTATCCGTGGCTGGTCTGAAGTAGGGCCTGGCGATCTGGTCAGTCACCATTTCTTGGGGGATCAGACAGATCGTGGTTCAGGCTTATGCCTTAAGGGGGTGGGCACCCCCCATTCCTGTCACGGCACATTCGACCAGGGCAATCGGTTTCTCCTGCTCTTTCTGACATCAAGCGTCCATTTCCCAGGTGTGTAAGGCAGCGACCTGGTCGTCCGTTCACACTTTCACTAAATTTTACAAGGTTGATGTGTGCGCATCTTCCGATTAAGGTTGCAACTCGTCCATTGAGGAGTTCTGGTTGTTATGGATAGAGTTTATTTTCTTGCTGTTCCCACCCCTCATTTTTTTTACTCTACTTGGGGACGTCCCTAAGGTCAAAATTAAAGGTGCTGTGTCTGTCAATGAACGGAAGAGAAAATGGCATTTTTGTACTCACCGTAAAATCCTTTTCTATGAAGTTCATTGACGGACACAGCTCCCACTCCTCCTATCTTTGTTTGTACTGCTTTTTGATGAACTGAGCTGCTGGAAGCAGAGTGAGGAGTTATAGCCAGTAGGACCGCCCCCTTGGTACTGTGCAGTTTTGCTGTTTTTACGTGTTCTGCCTAGTCCTCTCCTGAAGGTGGCGATATAACCCTAAGGTCAAGATTAAAGGTGCTGTGTCTGTCAATCAACTTCAGAGAAAAGGATTTTACGGTGAGTATAAAAATCCTATTTTTTGATTTTTTCCCTTCAACCAAACAAAGCTATATGAAAAAAACTGACGGTTTAGGAGAAGCCACTGTTACTAACTATTCAACGTTAGTACCGTGATCTCCCCTGATGTTCTATTGTGTTCTGACGGGGGTGCCCCCCCACCTCACCCCCCACCTGCCAGAACACTCCGGTCAGCTCTCTCAGCCATTGGCTGGGAACGCTGATTGGGAGCCTACCAGCAGACCTTTTTCAGCCATACCCCTTCGACAGAAGCCAGCCAAATGGCCAGCTTCTATCGGACCAACTGCATTGAACCAGCCAGTGCCACCCAACATTGGCCCCTTGTGTACTAGGCTTTAAAGGACAAACTTGGGCTGATGCATTAAACCTGGAACTAGTGTGGAGCTGTTATCCTATGACAAACTCCAAGTTTCATTTGAAAGAATAAAAGTAGTTGTGAACACACGGATGCAAAGGCACATTGTATTACCGCAAATAGTACTGTATTTGCTGGCGTATAAGACTACCTTTTACACTTAAAAAAAATGCCCAAAAATTTGGGGTCGTCTTATACGCCGGGTATACAGGTATACAATGCTGCCCGATGGATGTCAGCCCCCAAATGTCTGCTAATACTGTATGTGGCTCCAGCAACAAACAGTATACGCCGTTGAGTCAATCCCGGCGAGCGATGTATTCTATTAATGAATACAGAGCCTGCTTGGATTGGAGTAACAACCACTGCCAATCCGAGCAGGCTACATAGAGTAGCCTGCTCGGATTGGCTTTGAGAGAGAGAGAGAGGCAAGGGCTGATGATGCTACAGCCTCTGCCAATCCAAGCAGGCGTTGTATTCATTAAAATAATACACCGCTCACCATACTTCCCTGGGTAAATCCATTCACTGATCTCCAACTACTATACATCCTGCTATTTGCCTTTGAGGTCTAGGGCACCCAAGAGGGACAGGTAAATCTGGGACATATGACAGGGGGGTTATTAAATGCATTTTGGTGGACAATTCCCATAGAATGTAACCCAAAAGTGGTATAGGTTTGGTTAGTGAAAAATTCTACTTTCCAGAGTTGTGGCATTCAATAGATCTCTGTTTGTGTTATTATTGTTTGATTTACTTTATGACATAACACAGCATGGCGGATGAGTAGTTGGCATTCTTGCTTTGTATTTTTTAATCGTTCTAATGTTTTTTTAAAATGGTGTTGCCTCAGAAGGGGGGTAGTCTTATACCACGAGTATTGCCCAAAACCTATGTTTTCACTTGAAAAATAGGGGGTCGTCTTATACGCCCAGTCGTCTTATACGCCCAGTCGTCTTATACGCCGGCAAATACGGTATATTTTTAATCTAATCATCTAATCGCATTTAATTTAATAAAAAAAAGTTAATTAATTTTTTTCTAAGTTGTGAATTGTCACGTGACCACACAGCTTTATTCAGCTCCTCTTCCCCCTATCAAGTACTGTAGCTGCTGACTTTTAATATTAGGACACTTACCTACCCAGGGATCCCATGGTGTCTTCATCCCCAGCTGATTATTTTTTTTTGGGTCTTGGGTGCTGCTGTCGATTTACTTATAGGGAAAACCAGCTGTGAAGCCTTGCAGCTTCACTGCCGGTTCCCTATTCCGCATGCGTTAAGACCTCTACACTTTATGAATGGCCAGGTGGCAGAGAAGGAGGAGGGAGGGCCGAACTTACGAGTGATCTTGCTGCGACGAGATCACCCAGAAGTGGGAGTGGGTACCTGTCAGAATCAGGTACCCACTCCCCCCTCCCTGAAAGGTGCCAAATGTGGCACCAGATTGGGGGGTTGGATAGGCAAAGCTGTCACTTTTAGGTGGAGCTCTGATTTAAGTTTCAAACAGCTATAGGCTTCAGCTGCAAAAGGCAGGCTGTGATTGGATAGTGGTTCTCAGCCACTTTCACCTGTCTTACTCCAGCTGCAACATAGGCTGTGCCAGCTAAACTGACCACAGGAAAACAGACATGCCATCCGTAGACACAGCTTCTTCTGTCGCCTAGAAAAATGCACTGCTATTCAACATGACAAGCACGGATGTGCTACCATGGCATGGTCAGGATGAAGGGGAACTGGCAGGGTCACCAGAAATTAAGAAAACAAAACATACTACATTGACAAGAAGTAAAAACCCAGAAATGTGAAGAATTTAATTTTGAGATTACGTGATTTATTAAAAAATCTTGTAAAGCCTTAACCTTTTTACAGTGAACTTGTTAGATTTGTCATGGTGAATCCTCTTCTGCCCGAATGGGTTCCATGTCTTTTGCTGGGTACACACGGAAATTTTTGTTTCACTCAACCCAGCAGGCTGAACAAAAAAAAATGTTTACAATTTACATTCAGTGTTAGTGCTGCGATCTCCCTGCTGAGATGTCGTGTTCTGATGGGGGCTGCCCCCCTTCCAGAACATGGTGATCAGTGTTTGCAACCATTGGCTTGTTTTCCAGCATGCTCGTTTGACAGAAGCTGGTTGTGAGGCCAGCTTTTGTCACACAAGAAGCTGTACATACGGGGCAAAACTCGGCTCGTTACTGCCAAACCGACTGTATGTCTTATGGAGGTTATGAATATCTACTAATAATGCTTTTGTTTGCTCTAGAAAAAAAATGCTACAGGGAATCCTATGTAAGTGACAGCATGGAAATGGATTTAGATCCATCCGATAAATATTCTCGTGGAAGCAGCAGGGAAAGTGCCAAGAACAATCGCCTTTCTAGACAGTCAACTGTCAGTCACAGTAGCTCACATACTTCTGGCATTGAAGCTGATTCACACCACAGGATGTCAGAAGAGATGTCTGTAGATGATCCTTTTGGTCTTGAGGTTCATCTTAACAAGAATTCTTATAGCTCTACCATCAGTCAAAGCACCTCTGGAATTGAACGTGAGAGCAAAGGAGATTCTCAAGATGATGGTAATGTTTGCTTTTTGATTAGTAAATCTAAATCCCAGGTTGGGTTTTGTGATATATAAAATGTGTGTTACAGGGAATTTGCTCAGATAGTAGCTGTGTGGCAGGTAGGCACCTAACAATGCAGTCTCTTTAAGGGATTTGAGGTCTCACGATTATTTTCTGAAAAAGTTTATATTAGTGATCGTTAATTTGTGATTTGCCCAACTTTTTCTGCTCATCAGCTATCCTTATTGAAATTACTATTTTAAAGTCATTTTTTTCATACTAAAATGAAGTCATCTGTTGCTCTAAAATCATGTTGAATAATTATACTACTTACATATTCCAACAGAGGTTGAGCTGTCGGTGGATAAGCCTCTTGATGCCGAAGTTACTGTCCCAATATTATCAGACACATCTGTTTTGGAAACTGAAGAACAATGTGTGGATTCTCCCATAATGGATAATTACAGCTGGCAAAGTAGGTTAAAACCGTGTTCACCTCCCTAGATAACAGCAGATTTCCAGTAACCATCCCATATCCTTCACCACACTGCTTTCACACTGAGTCTTGCACAGTTTCTAAAAGGTTTATTGCGCCCCGAGGTGTGAAAGAATTCCCAGAAATATTCAAGCTTAAATATTCAATGCAGTAGATGTCATAACTATGTTAAGAAGTGCTTCACAAGTCATCATTTCAGATACCAGTGACACACATATAGCTTGAAAAACAGCGTCAGGTTTACAATTAGACTAATTCAGTCGATACAGAAATACAAAATGCCTATAATACTGTACATGCAATTGCTAATGTAAGTATGCATGCAGCTTTTAAATAAGCCATAGAAGTCATCAGGGCACACTTGCCTCATGGTAATATGCACAGAAAAATGCAGGCTGTACATGAACTGTACAAGTATAACTGAAAAATGCTCTGCCTAAAAAAAGTCTATTGACTAACCCTTAGTGGAAAATAATTTTCTGTGCAGGAACAGGTTCAGGAAATTTGAATGGCTATTGATCCATACATTTTTTTTGTTTTTGTTTTGTAGCTCTACTGTTGGCAGTGACTCAAAGTGGTATTAAACCCAAAAGTTAAATATTACATTTTATCGCAGCTGGCCATACATGGAACAATATTTGACTGGTCCAGCAGTGGGCAGTGTGCAACCAGCCTGTCAGTTTTTTCCCCAAACGATCAGTGCCTCCAGCTATATCTGGCAACATTCTATGCATGAAGGTGAAAAACCTTGTGTGCAGCAGCCCCCCCCCCCATTACTTACCTGAGCCCCATGTCCATCCAGCAATGTGCACAAGAACCTCAGCTGTCCGGGGAACTCCCTCAGCCTTATTGGCAGAGAGCACCAGATGCCATTGATGTCAATCACAGCTATTAAGCCAATGAGGAGAGAGAGGGGGGCAAAGCCGCAGCTCTGTGTGTGTGAATGGACACACAGAGCCTTGACTTGGGAGCGAGCATGTTCAGGTGCCCCGTAGCAAGCTGCTAGTTCTGGGGGCACTAGGCATGAGGGAGCGCTGACAGGGGACCCTAGAAGAGGAGGATCGGGGCTGTTCTGTGCAAAACCACTGCACAGAGCAGATAAGTATGACATGTGTTTTTATTTTTATTCTGCCTTTAAAGCTTTAGGTGGAGTTTGGCTTCAGTTTTTTGTTTTGTTTTTTAATCAAGAAAGGTTTTTATTAAACATTTAACAAGTCACAACTGTTTCCATCATGCAAGAAGGAATATCACGCCACATGTTTACTGCAAGTACATGTTTGCTTACGACACCACAACATTACAATGACTGGGGTCAATACCTATAGAAGCGGTAACCTATCATGGGCAAGGTAAAATTCTAGACATTACCAGCTCTCAAACCTACTCAGGCTCCCTCTGTGCTGATATATATATTTCTCCATGATGCGGGTCTTCCCCATGTGTATTATCCATGTAGAGGCCTTAGGAGGTACCGTAGACTTCCAACCCAGGAGAATCAGCTTTCTAGCCTGAAATAGTGCTCTAGAGACTGCGATTCTGGTCGGCTCCTCAGGAATCACATCCTCTAGGACCCCTAGCAAGCAGCAGAGGGGGGTCCATGGGGATAGTTGTCTGAAACACGGCATTAAGCGTGGTCACCAGCTCACGGCTTCAGTTTGTTAGTGTATTTAAATATGATGGTACATCTAACACTCCTGCCCCCAGACTGACCATGCTGTTGTCTAGATGTGCCCCTTGTGCTCATTCATCCAGAATGTAGGCACTCCAATATAGGAGGTTGGTTACTGGCTATATCACCAGGTGCACACAGAGGAGAAAATAGCCTGAAAAAAAGAAAGGTTTGGGGTTTAATACCACTTTAAGACTATTCCTGGTATAAGAGCAATGTTTGCAACAGTTAAACTCTGCATTAAGCAATATTCTAATTAAGCATGTCTTTGTGTTTTATCTTCAGCTGTGAAGTTGAGAGGACAAAGAGTGGATGCTTTTCATAAGGTATTTTAAATGCAATGAATAATAGGGTATACATTTTATATTCAAATACATGTTTTTGCTAAGAACCATAGGTACTTTATGACATTGGGTTTGTTATAAGACTTGGAGAACAGTAGTGCTGGTTGTAGTACAGCAGAAATTTACATGAAAAAATCTTTATATACAGTATGAGATGTTTAAGGCCAGGCATGTACTGTATGTAAGATTAATAATTTGGATATTTTGTGAAGGCTGCCATAAAAAAATATATATATATATATATATATATATATATATATATATATATATATATATATATTATAATATTTGTAATAATTAGTGACATTGTTCCTTTGACAAATAGTCTCATTGTTCCAGCTAAACTACATACATTAGGTATGGGCTGACTTTTGCGCTTGTTAAGTTTTGTTATGTTGTAGTGCTGTTCACTTTGAAGGGCACTCCAAAGCAGTGCACCTCAGCACTCTGTAATGCAGGACTGTGCATTGTAATGCACTGCATCAGAAAAAAATGTTGTGTACTTATTTTTTCTCTACTCTTGTGCATTGGAAGCCCATTCAAAATCAATGGGTTTCCTTAATGTAATTCAGTGGTTCTCAACCCTGTCCTCAAGTACCCCCAACAAGGCTATGTTTTGGGAAAATAGCTGTTCAAAATACCAAGCCATTGACTCTGATTTAAAGCACCCATGCAAGATAAAGGAAAATCTGCAAACATGGCCTGTTGGGGGTACTTGAGGACAGCGTTGAGAACCACTGATGTAATGCACATCAACACTTGACACAACACGTTAATACAATACACAAAAATGGCAAAGTTTGAGCCATTTCAGACTTTTGCCCATTATTTTTTCTGCGTTTTTTCCTGTGTTTCTATTACTTGCACTCTGGAAACCCCACATTTAATCATCGGCTCCTTAACGCTTATGTTGCATAAGAAAGTGCACGTGTATCCTCACTCCCACAATAACTTTATTACATTTTGGTGAAGATTTTAAAATGTTTTGTGCAAATCCCATGCACCTCCAAAACCACGGTGGTGAGGTATAAGTGAGTGATCTGTTTAATGAATACTTTTGTATTGGTCATAGATTAAAACAAATAGTTTATATTATGATGTTCACAGATCTAGAATAACTGCTTTAAAAATGTTTTAAATATTTTCCTTCGTATTACTTATTTGCAATTTAATGCTACGCTTTCACAGGTGAATAGCTCAAAATCCCGAAACTCCGCTGATCGCTACAGTCAAAGCTTGGATGATGTGCGCATTTACCAGGAGACTCATCCTCCTTTTTCTACCTCTGTGCTTACGTCTGACACCTCCCAAAGCTACACATTTGGCTGTGCAATAGAAGAAATAGACTATAGTTGTACGTATACAACATCAGACTGTAGGGTCAAGTCCACGTTACTGGGAAAGAGGTCCATGAATTGCTTATCACTAGATCTACTAGGAGAGAACCAACTTCTGGAGTTTATTCTCTGAAAGTCTAATCATCATAGAGAGGCTTAAGTATGAAGTTGGAGAACTATGACAACAGTCAACCCCCCTTTAACAAGCCATACGCTATAACATATGTGAACCCCACCAAACTATTGTTTTATAACTTTGGGGTGTTTTCTCTTGTTTCTAAAGTGTTATTCTTTGTTATGGTTACATTGATAATTGTATAAAGTATTTACTTTTTCAACAAACCTATGCAGACTCACAAATTACTGTAGAAATATTGAATTTCTGAGTAGATAAAATGGGTGTTTGCCTAGCTTGTTTTGTCACACAAAGAAACCAGTGTGATAATGCAAAAAATAACCATTTTAAGTAAAGTTTCAGAACTACAAATGTAGTTTGACATTTCCCACCTTCAGAACCTCTCCCTTTCACCCTCCTTTCCATTTGTTTGGAATGAGCAGTGCACATTGCAGTCATGTGCACTAATCTATGCACACTACAAATCTCAAGCACGAGCAAGGGAGGATGGCTATGTTCCTGTATACAATGGAATTATTAAGAACAAATGTAGCCATCCTCTAATAGGAAGAAAAACAAAGCATTTGGGGGAGGCTGAGAGCAACAGATAGTACTTTTTGAATTAAGAATACACACTTGAACAGAATGTTAGTGGTAATAAAGACAAGTTTATGAGTGTATAAAAATTGTGTTTTTCTTATACTTCTTGGGGATATCGGTGTTGAAATCACAACACAGACATTTAAGATATTTGTGGCATCTGCAAAACAAGTTTTTACAGTTACTGCTCTTGCCATTTTCTCTGAAATGTATAAAATAAGAATTTCACTGGCAGGAGTTGGAGACCACAATATTGGGCAGAGCTTGGAACTCAAGCAGCAGCAATCCCTGAGATATAAGAATGCAGTATGTGACCATTGTCTAGCCTGTGCTCAATGGTAAAATATAATTTTTGAGTATCCTTATACTTTATTGTGCAGAGTTCAGTATTGTATTATTTGATGACCTATCTTTTGAACTGTAAGTTGTATTGAAAATGTAGGGCATCATGGACTGTTGTGCTTAGTGTGTTGTACAGAAATGTAGCACATCTTTAGCTGGTATTGAGTAAAACATGATAGTAATGGGTTTTGTTAAATATGCATAGGTGCATTGTTACTGATTATGCCTTGTGAATGTTGCAGAATGTGCTGTAAATATTTTGTGTGAATAATTAAGAGTCATATAAGGTAATTTAATGATTTTACTTTTTTTTTCCCAGAAAAAATGCAGTTGTGCATAGTTTAAAGGGGGAAAAAAAGTAATTGAAGTGTTCTATCATTTGCACAATGAGCAGCTTATTGACAGCAAAGAGAAAGCAGCTGGGAAAAAGTACTGGTATTTAGTTATGAACAATTCACTATACAATACATGACCACTAAATATTTTTACTTTTTTTTTATATAGTAAATTACTATAAACACAGTTCAGTAAGGGGGTATAACGCATGCTCCAAATCATCCCTAAAGAGTTATTAAACCCAGAAGTAAACCTTTATTATATTGCGTTTTACAAAATCTTCGATGTGATGGCTGTATTAGTTTGCTTTTTTAGGCTTTCTGTTCTTTATTTTTACCAGGTGCTCTTGTCAGTAAGTCTCTTATCTTTTAACAGAACAAGCTCCCCAACAAATGTAGCAATTAGATTGTTGAGGCAAACCATTTTATCACTGACAGGGGACTTTTTTTTTAATATAAGGCATAAAGTACAACTGAATGCAAAATATTTTTTTATAGTTTTGGATAGAGTGGAGAGAATTAGAATAAAAATTCTCAGTTTTTATTGCTGTCTGTGCCCCCATTCAGGAGATTCACTCTCTATTTCTCCTGCTTAACATTATCATTGAAAGTGAAAGTAAACAAGAAACCCACATTTTGAGTTGTCCCCAGAAAAGTAATAGAGGGGGTATCTTCTATTGGGGACCTCGGGGTCCCCAAGGAATTCTCAATGTGCAGGGATTTCCTCTCACTTCCTGTTTGGATATGGGACAGAAAGAGAAGGGGGAAATCTCCACAATGTGACACAAATGACAAAAAAAGTCACATCTGATTGGCATTATAACTTGCCCTTGCTCTATCCAGAAAAAAGAAAGTTTTGCATATAGGTCTACTTTAATCTTTGCATGGCTGGTTCATTATTAAATACAAGTGCTAGCCTGGGAGATGAGACATTTCTTATTGTTACAATATGTACATTAAGCAATCCAGATTCCTACATACCCAGGTATTTTGAGAATAAATTGGGTTAGCCAGCAGCTTTGTTGCAATATTTTCACAGGAAAGCCATTGGTGCAATAATGACCTAATTGAATATACACGTTGATTTTGAGTTAATTAAATAGAAATAGAACATGCAAGGCAAAAAATGTGTGCTTGTGATGTGGGATAGATCAGTTAAAAATAAAGGGTTAAAGGAGTATAGCTGCTTCTTAGAATTCTAAAAATATAATTATGATATGACATCCACCCCCTGTGTTGTATGTTTGTCCCGTTTACAAAAAACAGGAGTACTTGACCTCTTACACTTCAAAAACATTCCATGCAAGTAGGTATAAGGGTATCGTTTCCTGCACTAATAGAAAGGGTTTAGACATGCATGACAAAACATTGTTTGGATTTGTTAATCTAGTTATTTCGTTAAATTTGGTTGATTTGTTCAATTTGTATTTGGAATTGGTTTTCGGAATTTTTCTTGGAACCTTCTATTTTTTTATTATCATCTATTATTTTTTTTTCAATTTGAAACATTTGCATCGATACATTTTGAAAAATGTGGCAAAGTGAACAAAAAAAAATTAATCAAATGATTACAATGACTCTTTAACCGGTTCCCGACCAGCGCACGCCGATGTACGTCTGCAAAATGGCACAGGCAGGCAAATGGGCATACCTGTACATCCCTTTAAATTTCCCGCACTGCCATCGCGAGCGCGCCGCCGGCGACACGCTCCCATGCCGGTCGGGACCCCCGTGAGTCCGGTCGCGGGTCTCACTGATTAGTTCGCCACGGGCATACCCGCGATCGTCTCAAGGGCCGGCTGAACGGAGAAATGCCGTTGTAAACAGCATTTCCCCGTTCTGCCTAGCAACTAGTGATGCTGATCTCTGCTCCATGTGATTGGAGCAAAGATCAGTGTTCACTAAATTAAAGCCCAGCCCCCCCACAGATAGTAACACACCCCTAGGAACACTTAACCCCTACACTGCCACCCACTGGTTAATCCCTTCACTGTAAGTGTCATTTACACAGGAATCGCTGCATTTATATATAAATGACAATGGTCCCAAAAATGTGTCAAAAATGTCCGATGTGTCTGCCATAATGTCGCAGTCACAATAAAAATCGCTGATCGCCGCCATTACTAGTAAAAAAAAAATATTAATATAAATGCCATAAAACTATCCCCTATTTTGTAAACGCTATAACTTTTGTGCAAACCAATGAATAATCGCTTATTGCGATTTTTTTTGATTTTTTTTCCAAAAATATGTAGAATACGTATCGGCCTAAACTGAGGGAAAAAAATGTTTTTTTATATATTTTTGGGGATATTTATTATATCAAAAAGTAAAAAATAATGTTTTTGTTTTTTTCAAAATTGTCGCTCTATTTTTGTTTAGAACGCAAAAAATAAAAACTGCAGGGGTGATCAAATACCACCAAAAGAAAGCTCTATTTGTGGGAAAAAAAGGGGAGCCACGTCGAATGACCCGCAATTGTCAGTTAAATCGACGCAGTGCCGAATCGCAAAAAGTGGTCTGGTCTTTGACCAGCAAAATGGTCCGGGGCTGAAGTGGTTAAATCACCTTTTGGCTTAATTAAAACAGCATTATTTAGTACTCTAATGACACACACAGTCTTTAATTTCAGCAATATGTGTACAGTTAGACGTTAAACGGCACATATCTAAAAGGGTTATTATCCTATACACAGTCTTGAACTAAAGTAAAGGTGTTCAGTTGTCCTTCATATGTATATGTCCATTCCATAAGGTTTTTTTTTAAGTTCAAATTGGGGTGTGTTGATGCGGATTATAACACTATTTCATATTCAAGGATTTTGGCTTTACATTGTTACTTTATAGCCAGATATTTATCAATGCAGAAAAAGTACACAGCTGAGGTGTGTAGGTTTGTTTATACAGTATATGCAAGTTATTTAAAAACTAAGCTTATGAGAAAATCACACATTGTAATGAGAGAATGTATGTGAATTATCCTGATAGAATGTTGAATGTTTAAGAAAGCCAGACATTTTCCCTTAATGCTGAATTTTGTTGACAGGGTATTGAATAATGCGCTGGAAGCCTCTTGTATACAGCAATATGCTTTACTTTCATGGAGGATTGCAGCACATATCTTTATATCATGGAGACAGGAATAGAACAACAAACAAGTACATTGAACATAGACAATACATCCTGTTATATCATAGAATACATACACTACAGTGCCACCTGCTGCATAGAGAAGTATATTGTATATATTTCACAGTACTTTACATGCTGTTGTCCTCACAACAAATTTTGGGTCTGCAAATTTTTGCTTAGTAACATTGGTCCTGCTTGGACCAATATAATTATGCATGTCCCATACTTGGAATGTCCCTGTGAAAGTTGGAAATCACTGTAGTAGGCACTGCATTGACCTTTGCCAGCTCCCATGTTCCGGGCGGAGTGGCTGCCCTGCTACTTGAGGGAATGCAAAGTCTAATCCGAAAACACGTAAGTGAAAATGTTCTCTAAATAGCGCCTGTGCCAAGCAAGCAATCTTCTGCCTTCACTATGCAGCACGGCAGCTTCTCTGTGCGGGACCCAGAAAATAGCAGTGATCACTGTAGGGGCCTACAACTGTTATTTCCAGCTTCCATGGGAATGGAACAATAATATCCATACCTAAGCTATAGCTTTAAAGTGCAACTGTACATTGAGCTAAACTTGTAGAGAGTTGGTACTGCGATGCCAAGGTGGTTACACTTTAAATGGAAAGTCTGAACAATATTAAGGACTTTTTGGTGATTACATGGTTAGGGACTGCAGTCAGTGTGTCCTTATTTATATATAACTAAATGGGAATAGTGTAAACTCCTCTAATGATCTTGTGTAGCCTGTGGAGTACTGGCATGAGAAACTTTTCTGGTTTTATACCACGCTCTGCCAGATTCCTTTCAGCGATCATTCACTGATGAAGATAGGCAAAACTGTCTTGTTCAATCAGGTTAAATAAATGTTGCGCTTCCTCAGCTCTTAATGTTATTGGTATCTTAATGACTTGTACATTAATAGTTTCCCATTTAAAGGAAAATTTATAATGTTTTTTTGGTCAATTTTATTTAATTTTGTATTACGTTCACAGATTTATAAACTATTTTTGCAATTATTTACCAATAAACATTATTACATGATGTATTGTATCGGCTAAAGTGTAAAAAGGCTTTCTAATAACTAGTTCACATATGTTAGCAAGACAATTGTATATTTGTCATTCAGCCCCATGGCTGAGAAATGGACTCAACCACGTGGATGAAGGAATCTGCAATGCTGGCTATTGTACTCTGGTACCAGCGGCTCTCTGGATACTTGAGCAGTGACTGCATGTGATAGGATGCAGTAACTGTTAAGCCTGGTACACACGATCAGATTATCGGAAGAATTTTCGTCCGTTTTTTGTTGCATGCTAGTTTCATATCGAAAGTGAAGAGGTTATGCAAGATGCCAAAATTCTCACACGACAAAATTCAACTTCAGAATCAACATGTTAAATTGTTTTGTATGTGTCCTTTAGTTTCTGAGCATGCGTAGTCTTGTTCTTAAGTTTTTGTTTTTTTGGACAAAAACTGTAATAATTAAATGAAAATCGGACATTGTGTTTACAAACAAAACTTTTATAGCCTGCACATCCAGTTTTTGTTGTCCGAAAATTCGGAATCTGCTGTCGAAAGCACCATACTGACGATCAAAAAATCAGCAGATCGTCGGACAGAATTTTACTTTCCGATTTTCTGATCATGTGTACGGTCATTTAGGCAGACAATATTCCACCCAGTTCCTTCAAATTTTCAATCAAGGTTAGTCGAGATGGGTGGCACCAACAGGGCTACCCAGGCTCCAATTTAGGTTGAGTCAGCACAAATTGATCGGAATTGAAGATGTTTGGGGCCAGCATTACACTTTCAATGAGGATAGAGCCGGTGCCGATATTTTTCATTACATTTCTGGCTTTTCTTGGAAAAAGAGAGGGTGTATATCCCTCAGCCAAGTCAATAACGTTTTTTTTTTAATACTTAAAATATATTTTAACATTTTCTTTCTCTTTGTGTGCTGCAGGATTATGATGTAAGATAGGGACTGGACAATTGAGACAGAACCTACATGTAGAAATATAGTCAAAATATCAGAGACAAAATATAAAATTATTTGGAGCTTACAGTCAGGCCTTATGCAGATATATGTACAGTGCTGAGCTGTATTAACATCTGTTTTGTTAAAGCAGCCCTTTCATTTGCCAATGGCACTTGGCAAGGTACTCTGTGGGAGGTCAAATCAGGTGCCTTCTAGCAGTAATTCTGTGTCTTCCTCAAGAGTACAGTGCATAGAGAAATTTAAAACGGGAAATATAGGGCCCATCTAAGAGCATCAGTTTAATCTAAAAATGTGTAACACAACTGGTATACTTGTCAGTACAACAGCTTTAGCACTTCATGTATAAGGTACCTTAGCCCCTTCAGTAGGTGAGAATATTCTATGTGCCACCTTCTTAGAACAAACTGATACACCAGGGGCAGCACAGTGGTGTAGTAGTTAGCACTCTCACCTAGCAGTAAAAATGGTCGCTGGTTTGAATCCCAACCACGACACTACCTGCCTGGAGTTTGCATGTTCTCCCTGTGCCTGCATGGGTTTCCTCCGGGTACTCCGGTTTCCTCCCACACTCCAAAGACATGCAGATAGGTTAATTGGCTTCTGTCCAAAAATTGGCCCTAGTATATGAATGGGGACCTTGGATTGTGGGCTCCTTGAGGGTAGGGACTGATGTGAGTGTGCAATGTACAGGGATAGGGACAATTGTAAACACTCACTCAGGATGGACTGGTGTCTTTATTCAACCTTACTAACTATGTGTATTGATATTGAGGCACCAGCAGAATCAAAAGCTTTTATTGAACTGAATAGCATCTATGGGTCAGTCCACGACCGTGTCATGAACATCAAGGCAGACCTAATGATGAACTCTCAAGTCCCCATCAGACTCTTTCCACCACACTACAAAACTCCTCCTCCTCTGTCAGTGTGATGTGCATAGTGGCCAGTATGACACTCAGAAATCCATGCCAGGCTCTGACTGATTCACGTACATGAATTTTGCCCTAACAGCAACAATTTTGGTGTGGCACCCCAATGGTGTTCCAAACTGTGTGTACAACAACATTTTTTCATTTGTTTGTGTTGCACTGCAGGCAATAATAATATTCCTAGAATAAATGTGGAATGTAAATCCCAAATCGTGTTTATTTTCTGCTGTGAATAAACGTTCTTATTAATTACGTTTTTCTTTTTTATGCTCTCATTGGATTTTATGTAGACAATAAAAATCGATCAGGTGCATCAAACCCCCTTTCCTTTAGTTATACTTTATATCAGTATAACAGCACAATCCTAACAACCTTTTGTTTTTGGTATTGTAAAGTAAAGCTGTAAAAGCGCTTTTGTCTTGCAACCTTTTTGAGCCTCTTGTTATATAGGTTCACAAAGGATCTTTTGCATGGGAATTACACAAAGTTTGCTTGCTACCCTGAGGACAGCTGCGCCAACATTAGGTATAGACGCACCAATCACAATACTTTAACTTATCTTATTGAACGCAAGCAATTGGATTAACAAGTGCAGGGTAACAGCCTCCGAATCAATCCAATTTTCCCAGCTGATTATGTTACTACCCCAACATATGCACATTGGAATTTGATTGATTTATAAGAGATGCAGCTTGATACCTCGATTAGCTTGCACTTGAATTAACACATCCAGGATGGACAATGATCAACTTTATATGGGACTTCGTGAATAACACTGAAGTAAAGTAAATAAGCACAAAATATAGTTTCTCATGGCAACCAGTCCAGTTTCAACTAAATTTTTTGGAAAAATAAAACAAGATTTCTGGTTCCCTGTAAAAAAAAAAAAAAAAAAAAAAAAAAAAAATTTGTTGTCCTTAGTTTTATTTAATTATTATACATCGCCCAGTTCAGCATTGCCATAAACATTTGCATAGACCAAATTTGTGTGAAATATTTTCACATTGGAGTCACTCTTCAGCTTGTTTCCCTACACCTGATTATGCTCCTCATTCTTTCTAATTGCCCCTGTTCATACTTGTACGTCCTTTGCCCAGACAATAAAAATTTGTCAAATTCTTCAAAAATGCCTTAAAACAATTAGGAATACACCATGCTTATGCTCTGCTTAGGAGTGAATGCAGGCTAAATTCTTGAACTTTTAAAGCGTTTTTTTTTTGCCCATGTTTAAAAAAATTCATAATTAGCATAGTGTATGCATTGTTTTGGAATATGAAATGTTAAAAAATTGAGTTGTGCCTTTATAGAAAAAATATTCAATTTACAGGAGATCCATTATTGCGCCATATGATAAATTAAAAACAAAGAATTGCTCAAGTATTGTAGCATATTGCAAATTGATTATAAAAATGATAACGTTGAAATACACTGGTACAAAAACAAATATATCTGCCTTTTTCATACTATTTTGCATCAACCGATGTTTATGGATTTATGATAATTACTTCCTACACTGCCTGTTTGTATGACTTGCATATCTCCCCTTTCCATGAAAGGAGTTTTTGTAACAAAAATAAAAGCATATTTAGGATTCTGAGTGCTTTTTATTTTTTTGGTTTTAAGTGTTTTAATAATGTCTAAAAATAGAACATTTTCTCATAGTAATTTTCAGTCATTGTTATTATTTCATGCTTCTATCATTTTAACTGTTTCTGTCAAATTTTGTAAATATTGTTCATTCCTAGATTTATTCATATGTTTTCTTTAAAAAAATCAGATATTTCTTTATTATATATTACACTGCATACTGTATAAAAAAAAAAAATATTGGCGTTGAACATGTTTCTAAACAGAGGTTGGTAAATCGGATCATTTGCTTCAAATCTCTTTTTAATTTTCCTACATGCGGGTTTTGCAGACAATACATTTTGCATAATTCTGTACAGAATAGACAAATGTGCATGCAAGTTTTACAGAGAATTGAATTATCATGATTTACTAGCAAGAATTGGATTTGTTAGTTCATGTTTCAATGCCTTTAATGGTTTTGTTTCAGACTCCTGAAATAGGATAATCAATGGCAGCCAGCTGCTTATTTTGGATTTTGCATCACTGGGCCATAACCATTTCACTAACGTGGAACGGCTTAAAGCAAAATTGCTTACTATTGTGAGATGAGGCAGTTTGCCAATTATTATGCTGGAGAAAAAAAACATCAAGGTCTGGGTTTTGTAGCAGAAAAATTATGTAATTCAGTACTATTGTTTACCAGACTGGAGGTTTAGTATAAATTTGAGCAAATTGTATAATTGTTCCCATAACATCTCCCTTAAGATGGATACACATAGTTGCATAGGTTGAAAAAAGACACAAGTCCATCCAGTTCAACCATAAAAATTAATAAAAAAAACAATATCAAACAATCCCATATACCCAATCCTATACCCACAGTTGCTCCAGGGAAGGCAAAAACCTCAGAAAAGCATGATCCAATTTGCTACAGCAGGGGAAAAAATTCCTTCCTGACCCCCAAGAGGCGATCAGATTTTCCATGGATCAACTTTATCTATAAATGTTAGTACCCAGTTATATTGTAAGCATTTAAGAAAGAATTCAGGCCCTTCTTAAAACGATCTACTGACCTGGACAGAACCACCTCTAGATGGAGTCTATTCCAGCTCTTACTGTGAAGAAAAAAATAAAAAATCTGCGCTTAGTAAAAACAAATAAGTCAGCAGCTAAACACTATAACCAGGATACTGGGCACAACGAAAACAAAAGAAATAAAGTGCAGCGCTTGGCCACTAAATATAAATGTGGCCTAATAAATATAAAACAACAAAAAAGGAAACTCAAATATACAAATATTGTGAAAAAACATTAATATAAGATGCTTCTGAAACTCAAGTGTCCAATAGAGTCAAAATGTTTCTGAAACTTAAGTGTCCAATAGAATCAAAAACGAACTGTGAATCCAAATGATCATAAATAAATTGATGCAGCAAAATAATATATATAATGTCCCATGTGAATATGAAGCAGAGGTAGCTAATCTTTTTTGTTCAAAAATAATAATAATACTTGACCACGTGGACCCTTCACCTCTATAGATCACTAATAAATGGAGGCTTACCAGATCCCCAGTGACCCCCTGTTAAGGGAGGTCAAACTGCGCAGATTCGATCACAAATCACATAGATGTCTCGATACAGGATGCCGGAAAACGACCCAATCGTTCGGATGTCACGTGATCTTCAAATCCGTTCGGATCCTCTCAGCAGGCCTCAAAGCGACGTATCACCATAAAAAAACAAAATGCGCCAAATCGTGTAATATAGTTTGAACAGGATTTATTTCAACCGAATACTTTAAGCACTTAAAATGACTCCACCGAGTCACACCAGGATACAGATAACGTTTAAAAACGAACAGATTGCTAGCAAAGTAAAAAAAAACTCATCAACATGAGTAAAAATGCAAACGCAGATGCACAATGGGTGTGAGCGTGGCTACCCGACGATCGTTTCGTCAAAGGTCTGACGTCATCAGGGGTACGCCCACACCATTGTGCCAAACCCTTTTATAGCCTACTGGTAAGGAAAGGAGCCATGCCATACCCTGTTTCCCCGAAAATAAGACCTAGCGTGATTGTCGGTTAGGGCTGCAATATAAGCCCTATCCCCCAAATAAGCCCTAGTTAAAGTCCATGTGGGTCTTATTTTCAGCGCAGGGCTCATATTTGGGGAAACAGGGTAAGGCTTATTTGGGGGGTAGGGCTTATATTGCAGCCCTAACCGACACTCAGGCTAGGTCTTATTTTCGGGGAAACAGGGTAGGTTAAAACGAATGCGCTATCACGGGCTTAGTAAACTAACCACCGGAAATGTTAAGCATTCGAACGGGGTCAATATCCCAAAATAATCACATTGACAAAATGGCCCTATAACAATACAAACCGATCGGGATATTTGAGTATCAAAGTCTCCATTTATAAAAAAACTTTATTAAAAAGTAAAAAATAAAGAAATAAAAATAAAAAATAGAAAATAAAAATATAAGTGAATAAAAATACCGCCATCTAGTGATTAGAAAAAATAACTCCAATTAAACAGTAGTTATATGTCTAAACCAGCTGCCCATCATTACCAATAGTCCATTTACAAAATAGCCTTGTAAAAAAATAAAAAATATTGACAATTTTTTCCAATAGTGAGGTACAGCTGACATTCCAAAAAGGTATAATACCAAATTCTATACAGCTTATCCATCAAAGTACAAGCATTTTATAACACCAATCAGCATTTGATAAAGGTGACCACTGGAACGGGCCAAGGAGAGGGATATCGACCATTATTGATAAAACAGTTAATGTCCCACAACATTAAGTCCCCCCAGGAATATGCGTACCCAATTTGTATATCCAATTGGTTTCGGCTCTTGAAATGGTACGCTTAGCATTACTACCACGCCAATGAGGCACATATTTTTCAATAGCTAAAAAAGTGGTGCCCCTTGGGTCACGATTATGTTTCAAATCATAATGTTTACTCACATTATGCTTATCAAAACCCTTGCAGATATTAGTTATGTGCTCACCCAGACGTATATGTAACATACGAACTGTGCGTCCCACATATTCTAAGCCGCATGGACACCTAAGGAGGTACACAACACACTTGGTGGAACATGTAATTAAAGTTTGGATGGGATATGTGAGCCCCGTACCATTCGAGGTGAATTCCGTGAATCTTCTCCCCTGTAGTGTGTTCAACTTACAGGCTCTACACTTTCCACACGGAAAAAAACCTTTTAAGTCACCAAAAAAGGTGGGTCTCTTGGGGGGGTCTGGGACATTAGGAGCAATCATGTTCCTCAGACTGGTGGCACCCCTAAATATAACATTTGGTCTATCTGATAACAAGGGGCCTAGGACACGATCATTCTTTATAACTGGCCAATGTTTTTTTATAATCCTTTTAATGGCCCAGTGCTGACTGGAAAAAGTTGTGATAAAAGCTAGACCATAATTGTCTACACTTTCAGTCTTTGGTTGCTTGTCAGCTAATAGTGATTGACGCCTCGTTTTCCAGTTATTGGCGCCTCGTTTGCCAGTTATCTATTCATTGCCAAAGATTCATAAGTCTTTGAACAATCCCCCAGGGCAGCCCATCATCAGTGGTATTGATTCTGTAACTTCCAGTATAGGGAAATATATAGATGGTTATCTACAACCACTGGTGATTGGCACCCCATCTTTTTTGAGGGATATGTCAGCTGTACCTCACTATTGGAAAAATTGTCAATATTTTTTATTTTTTTACAAGGCTATTTTGTAAATAGACTATTGGTAATGATGGGCAGCTGGTTTAGACATATAACTACTGTTTAATTGGAGTTATTTTTTCTAATCACTAGATGGCGGTATTTTTATTCACTTATATTTTTATTTTCTATTTTTTATTTTTATTTTTATTTCTTTATTTTTTACTTTTTAATAACGTTTTTTTTATAAATGGAGACTTTGATACTCAAATATCCCGATCGGTTTGTATTGTTATTCGGCCGTTTTGTCAATGTGATTATTTTGGGATATTGACCCCGTTCGAATGCTTAACATTTCCGGTGGTTAGTTTACTAAGCCCATGATAGGGCGTTCGTTTTAACCTATGGCATGGCTCCTTTCCTTACCAGTAGGCTATAAAAGGGTTTAGCACAATGGTGTGGGCGTACCCCTGATGACGTCAGACCTTTGACGAAACGATCGTCTGGTAGCCACGCTCACACCCATTGTGCATCTGCGTTTGCATTTTTACTCATGTTGAGTTTTTTTACTTTGCTAGCAATCTGTTCGTTTTTAAACGTTATCTGTATCCTGGTGTGACTCGGAGTCATTTTAAGCGCTTAAAGTATTCTGTTGAAATAAATCCTGTTCAAACTATATTACACAATTTGGCGCATTTTGTTTTTTTATGGTGATACGTCGCTTTGAGGCCTGCTGAGAGGATCCGGGCGGATTTGAAGATCACGTGACATCCGAACGATTGGGTCGTTTTCCGGCATCCTGTATCGAGACGTCTATGTGATTTGTGATTGAATCTGCGCAGTTTGACCTCCCTTAACAGGGGGTCACTGGGGATCTGGTAAGCCTCCATTTATTAGTGATCTATAGAGGTGAAGGGTCCACGTGGTCAAGTATTATTATTATTATTATTATTTTTTAACAAACAAGATTAGCTACCTCTGCTTCATATTCACATGGGACATTATTTATATTATTTTGCTGCACCAATTTATTTATGATTATTTGGATTCACAGTTCGTTTTTGATTCTATTGGACACTTAAGTTTCAGAAACATTTTGACTCTATTGGACACTTGAGTTTCAGAAGCATCTTATATTAATGTTTTTTCACAATATTTATATTAATGTTTTTTCACAATATTTGTATATTTGACTTCACAGTTTTTTTTGTTGTTTTATATTTATTAGGCCACATTTATATTTAGTGGCCAAGCGCTGCACATTATTTCTCTTACTGTGAAGAAACCTTTCCGTATTTGGAGATGAAATCTCTTTTCTTCTAGGCACTATATGGACCCCTTATATATTTGTACATGTTGATCATATCCCCCCTAATTTCCTCTTCTCAAGAGAATAAATTTAGTTCCTCTAATCTTTCCTCATAGCTGAGCTCCTCCATGCCCATTATCAGTTTGGTTGCCCTTCTCTGCACTTTCTCCAGTTCCCCTATATTCCCTTTGAGAACTGGTGCCCAAAACTGAATTGCATATTCAAGATGAGGTCTTACTAATAATTTGTACAGGGGCAAAATTATATCTCTCTTTCGAGTCCATACCTCTCTTAAGCCCCTTTCACACTGGGGCGGTGGATGTGTCGGCGGTACAGCGCTGATATTTTATTGCGCTTTACCATCAATTACACTGCACTATTTGGCCACTAGCAGGGTGCTTTTACCCCGCAAAGCGCTATAGCCCCGCTGCCCATTGATTTCAATGGGCAGGAGTGGTATACACACCGCTCCTTCACTGCTCCAAAGATGCTGCTAGCAGGACTTTTTTTTAGCATCCTGCCAGTGCACCGCTCCAGTGTGAAAGCCCTCGGGGCTTTCACATTGGAGACACAGGAGCGGCTCTTTCAGGGCGCTTTGCAGGCGCTATTTTTAGCGCTGTAGCACCTGCAAAGCACCCCAGTGTGAAAGAGGCTTTAATGCAAGAAAGTACTTTGCTTGCTTTGGAAACCGCAGCTTGACATTGCATGTTATTATTGAGCTTATGATCTACCAAAACCCCCAGATCCTTCTCCACTACTGATTCCCCCACTTGTACTCCCCTAGTATGCATGGTGCATGCATATTCTTAGCCCCCAAGTGCATAACAAATATATGCAGTATACTTGAGCTGGGGACAGTGGACAAGTCAGACCAAATAAAAAACAAATCCCTTTATTTACATGCTAGCTATAAATGTATGGCATTCCTGAAATTGTTATTAATTTGAGAAAAAATAATGTCAGACAAGTTGATGCCTGAAGGAAGGTTTGTTCTAAAGCAGTTTGTTAAATTATTATGAGCAAATATGTGGGTAAATTTCTTTCTGGCAGTGTAACTGTCTGTATTCAAAGGCCTACAGTCACTATTTCTCCTTGAGAAAGGGACCTTTGCGACCTAAAACATTGGCTTATTTGAATAATGTGACATCGTACTAATAAATGAGTGTATATAATTTCAGTGGAGTGCTGGTGACGTTTCATTGTTTTACACAGTGCCATCTGCTAGATCACTACAAGCACCTATCTATTACCAAGGTCGAACAACAAAAGTAGTACGGTTTTCATACTTTGTGTCATTAGTTAGACTTTCTATATTTGAATCAAAGTGACATAAACCATGACTACTCTAAAGACATTTTTGTCCTTCTAAAAGTGCATGCATTCTGGTGATATTAGAGAACAGTGACTTTGGCAAAATGATGCAGTTATCTCGCCCTTGTTATTTAGTATGTTATGGACAACCTTGTCCCTATGATGCAGTTATTCGCCCTTGTGATTTAGTAAGTTATGGGAAACCCTGTCCTTAATTATCCCCAGCACACCCCCAAACTCCATAGGGAAGGGAGCCAAGCTTGATGGTAAGTAGGCTTGGATTTTTCCTGGGCAAACCCCAGGCCTTGTTGTTACCTGATTTAGCCTTCCAATGCCACTTACTGCTATAGCCAGCTATAGATGAGGGTGGTGGCGAGTTTTTTCATATCATATTTGTATTGGTGCTGAAATTCACCAACACCTTTGCAGCCATTGTGCTACATGCTGGGTGTTTGGTGTACTGCATGTACCTTTAAGGAGGGGTGGGCTCCCGTTCAGTCCACCTGACCTCATCTATCCATTAGAATGTATGTGCCTCCACTGTGGGGACACTCATACTTTAGTGTTAGGACCACAGATACAAGGGTGCCTTGACAAGGCTCTGTGGCTTATGCATGCGTTTGCAAATCCGTGCAGACTAAACCCCTGTTTTTAACGTACTGTTAGACAGGTAAATTTGGTTGTCTGCGAGCTGGTGGTAAGTAGGCTTGGATTTTTCCTGGGCAAACCTCAGGCCTTGTTGTTACCTGATTTAGCCTTCCAATGCCACTTACTGCTATAGCCAGCTATAGATGAGGGCGGTGGCGAGTTTTTTCAAGCTTGTCACCAGAGCATCCCAACACCAAGCATCAGGTTGCCTGGCCACAGTATCACATCCTAGTTTAAATACCAGAAAAGCAGAGACTTCTCCACTGTTCCCTTTGCGCTTACTATCAGAATGTCCAAATATGTCCCTGGATTTCTGCACTGTAACAGATTATAGGATATTAAAGAGTATCTAAAGACAACACTTTTTAGTGAAGGAAATGGTTAGAACATCTGCCAGGTTTGTATTGCCCACTGGGAATAGTCACCCCTACATTTTCCTTGGACCTGGTGGCCCTTGTTTCTTTAACTGTGAGTGGTAAATTAGAATTTTTGATTGTCACCAAAAGAAGGGGACATTTTCCAATGTGAGAATCTGTTCTGTTTACTTTCTAATTTTGTTTAATTACTTGCCCAATGGTGTTAATACAAGAAAGTTTGACACGTGTGGGACATGTTTTGTAACAGAGGTATTTATATTGTATGACAAACAAAATTAGTGACAAATATTTCCAGACATCAGGAAAGCTTGACAGAATAGCTAATCTATACAGATTGCCAAAGATCCGATATCATACTAACTTTAAACAAGCCAGATGCATGATAACCTTTGACATATGCTTATCAGATAGTCATTGCCATAAAACATTCACTCATTCCTCAGTAATCCCCCAAGAGTTCTTTCAAGGGGTTTCAGGAATCGTAATTAACTTAACAGATATAGCCAGACATGTTTAGAGTCTGAATATGTATTTTGTTCAATATTCAGAATGAATTCTAAAGTTATTTTCACTACAGTATATACACCCCACTGGTAATGGTGTATGTTGTGGAACAGTTTTTAAATGATAAATTTGGTGCACATCTTTTATTGGCACATGAGATCAGACATTTATAGAAACTGTTGCAAAGAACTTTTAACATGCTTTGGCGTAGGTGGTACAAAACCACCATTGTTCATTTGGGGCACCAATATCTACACCACAAAAACTGAATTTCCACAAATTGTCCCATTAACAAGATATATCTATCTAAGATGGGTACGCCTTATAATGGTATGTATTGACCTAATTTAGCTTACCAAAATGATCCCATCTGTTTTGTGGAACACCTCTATAATTTAATTTACCCTTTCAGGAAATAAAGTAAACAATTTATATATCTACATTATTTCAGCAATAAGACTCAATAAAATGTATTATATTTGTTAGAATCTGGATTTTTTGGTTGATTATTAAAATCAGATAAATTATTGTTGTGGTATACAGAAAAATGCTACCCTATACACCATGGTGCTGAAAATTTGTTTATGTGGTGAATCTATATTTATTTAGATGTTTATACAGTGCACTTTCAACATGTTGAATCTAGTATGCACATTCTATATTCTATGGGAATTAATGGGAACTACAATGCAGATACATATCGATTGGCCATGGTGCCATTAGAACTAGAAATGACTGTATAACACAGTCACACAGAGACATCTGCTTTGGCCACACTTAAAATGGCTTATTTTTATTATTTAATTTGGATATTTGTTATGCTATTTTATTATAAATTTACTAAGTGAAATGTAGTTCTTTTGGATCTAAAAGTAATCTATCTTAAGAAGTTACATATAGAGATCGAAATTGTATTCTCTATCAAAGTTCCTGTTGTAGTATATACTAAAATCTATATAATTTCATTATGTAGAGTTTAAATTAATAAAAGTGCTAAAAGAAGTTCCTTCCACTCCTGATTTCCTTCTATTGCTACTAGTTGTATTAGACCCAGTAGGTTTACATTGTAAACATTCATTCTCAGTGAGTTTTTTGAGTCAGGTTTAATGCTTCTGTGAACAAATTCAAAGGATGTTTCCTTTCGTTAAATCTCTTACACAGTATGTTAGTTTGTTCTTCAAAATTATCATTAAGAGTACAATTACGTCTAATTCTTTAAAATTGACAATAAGGCACATTCTGGAGCTAAGGTTTGTAATGAGAATTGGACACTTGTACTCTAGGTAATTTTTGCTAGCTACAGATTTAAAGTGAGTCTTTGTGGTGATATTATTCTCAGAAGCACCTTTTAAATCCAATAAGAGATCGAGGAATTCAATTTCTATTGGATTGTTGTGTTGGGTGAAGAGGAATCTTATCCTTATCATAAAAATTAGAATGAAGACACGTTTAGAAATGTTTAGTAACATAAATATACAAACAAATACAGTACCTCATAAAAGTGAGTACACTCCTCACATTTTTGTAAATATTTTATTATATCTTATGTGACAACAATGAAAAAATGACACTTTGCTACAATGTAAAGTAGTGCGTGAACAGCTTGTATAACAGTGAAAACTTGCTGTCCCCTCAAAATAACTCAACACACAGCCAGTAATGTCTAAACTGCTGGCAAAAATGAGTACACCCCTAAGTGAAAATGTCCAAATTTGGCCTAAAGTGTCAATATTTTGGGTGGCCATCATTATTTTCCAGCACTGCCTTAACCCTCTTGGGCATGGAGTTCACCAGAGCTTCACAGGTTGCCACTGGAGTCCTCTTCCACTACTCCATGACGACATCACAGAGTTGGTGGATGTTGGAGAACTTGCACTCCTGCGCCTTCTGTTTTGAGGGTGCCCCACACATGCTCAATAGGGTTTAGGTCTGGAGACATGCTTGGCCAGTCCATCACCTTTACCCTCAGCTTCTTTAGCAAGGTAGGGGTCATCTTAGAGGTGTGTTTTAGGTTGTTATGTTGGAATTCTGCCCTGTGGCCCAGACTCTGAAGGGATTGGGATTGGGATTGTGCTCTGCTTTAGTATGTCACAGTACATGTTTGCATTCATGGTTCCCTCAATGAACTGTATCTCCCCAGTGCTGTCAGCACTCCTGCAGCCCAGACCATGACACTCCCACCACCGTGGGACTGTAGGCAAGACACACTTGTCTTTGTACTCCTCACCTGGTTGCCGCCACACATGCTTGACACCATCTCAACCAAATAAATTTATTTTGGTCTGATCAGATCACAGGACATATGTCCTTAGTCTGCGTGTCTTCAGCAAACTTTTTGCGGGGTTTCTTGTGCATTATCTTTAGAAGAGGCTTCCTTTTGGGATGAATAAAAATGAAAAGTCCTGCGCAAATCGTGCCACTGAAAAAATAGGATGATATATATAAATGTGAAAAACAAGAGTCAATGGAAAACTCATATAAATAAATACACCAATAAGTGTAGGTGTATGGTGAAAAAGCTTGAGAAAGAGCAGGACCAAATGTTCCAAAATATCAGGCTCTCAGAACTCTCACCTCCAAGCAGGTATAGTCAGGCAAAATACAGATGATCCCAGTAAACTTCTCCTTTAATTCCCTGTGCACAATTCCCAAGTGGTATAAACTTCTGCCACTAGAGGGCCAATTCAACCTCTTGTATGTAATGCTGCAGCATTTGTATCCTCGTGGTGTAAAACTTAAAAAGAACACAGAGGGAAGGAGGGAAGGGAGAGAGAGAGGGGACTCCAATAGTGTAGTGGTTTCAATAACTAAATAAATTTATTAAGAGAAAGCAATGGACTCTCACATTTAAAAAGAAAGTTCAAACAGATAGAGATCTGGCGTGTACCGCCAGTCTTACGTTAGTTCCGGTTTGTCCTACGCCCTTCCCTTCCTTTTGGGATGACAGCCATGCAGACTAATTTGATGCAACGTGTGGCGTATGGTCTGAGCACTGACAGGCCCACCACTTCAACCTCTGCAGCAATGCTGGCAGCACTCATACGTCTATTTCCCAAAGATAATCTGTAGCTGTGACGATGAGCATGTGCACTCAACTTCTCTGGTCGACCATGCCATTTCTGATTAAAAAAGGGACGTGCACCCCATTTGTTAAATCGAAGTTCTAAGTTTAGAAGAGGTGGGCAAGCATTGTACTTGCACAATTCTTTAAAAAAAATCCCCCCATTGTATTTTAAGAAGAACCAGATTTAGCCAGTCCGCAGACTTTCTATTGGGACAGATAACAGCAATTTTCTCAAAATATTTGCAGTCAGCCATGACACCTTCTCCTACGAACCCTCTAAAAAGACCAAGAAATATATATTTTTGAATATTTTATGTATGCTGTGGGATGCAATGGAAAGAATACATAAATATATAGTGAGGTGTTCTTGAATTTGAATTGACTGCAAAAGTGGAAATATATTTTAAGACCAAAATCATTTGAGTTATATAATCACACACATAGTATGTGTCTTTTTTCAACCTCACCTATATGTAACTATGAGTTCAAATACTATACAAAAGCTTCAATAGTACTAGAGATTAATATAATGTGTTGTCTAGGAAGAACATGAAGAGGTTGTTTCTATAAACATATTTTTTTTTTTTCAAACATTCCCATAAAAATGGAAATGGCGCAAATCTTATCCATTTTATCTGTAAAAATCTGTATCCTAAAATAAAAAGTATTTTCTTAGTTAATGCCATAAACTCTGCAATGCTTACCTCCCTTAATGGCCCCTTGCCAGAATCCTTTGGGTGCTGGGCTGTGCCTGTTCTCATTGACAGGATGACATCACTGCTGTATATTCCGGAATGTAGCTTTAGATGCGCTTGAGTAGTGCACATTCCACAGATGACTGCAAGAAGGCATGTAGGTTTCTTTTATTGCTTTAGAGATATTACATGTCTCTTCTGCAATAAAGTGCTTATCTGCGCAGGATTTGATCCGATGTAAATATAAACCAAAATTTGAGTTGAAATTTTACCTGCTGTTTAGGCGTGTATTGGTCAGAATCCAAATAATATATTGTTTGATGCCTCTGTTAATGCAACAAGGATTTAAAGCAATAAAATAATCTGAGAAATATAAAAATCTTTTATTTATTTTTTTCCACAAGAGGGCACTGTTGTAGCATGCACAAGGCATTTTTAGTAATACTCATTTGTAGAGTTACATATTATGTGATACAGTTTACATAACACAGCTGTAGCAGTGTGTAGTATATGTCCCAGGCAAAATAAATGAGTGAGCATTTAAAATAAGAAGTTATTATTGATAATTGCATACTTACTTTGTCGGGTTGAAAAAAATACATTCCTACACTCTAGGTTTTGCGACATCGCTTTTGAGAGTTGGTGTTCAACAATGAACTGCATATTTGAGAGGAGGTCTTATTAAGGCTTTGTACAGGGGGAAAAAAATGAATGTCTCTCTTGACTCGACACCTCTTTTTATGCAAGAAAAAATGTTGCTAGTTTAGGAAGCAGTAGATTGGCATTACATGCTGTTATTAAGTTCATCACTAGTGATGGACGAACTTCCGACAGGCAAGTTTGCGAACCACAAAGTTTGCGGCGGACCCCGCTGACTTTAATGGCAGGCAGGCAGGCGAACCTTAAAAACCTACAGGTCATATTTTCAGCCACAAAATACTTACTAGCTGTGTACACGTAGTCCCACCACATGAACACTGACATAACAAAAGTATTAAGTGACTCTGGGATCGACAACGACAAGCATTCTTTTTTTATCTGTGAAATTTTGACAATTCAGGAGCACATGAAGGCCATGGAAGGCAAGGTCAGGGCATAAAGGAAAAGTAAACTGCGCTTGAGTGAAACAAAACAAACAAAAAATTTATAATAATCTAAAAAGAAGGCAGCAGCAATAAGTGAGATACACACACCTAACAGCAATAAGGAAATACAAAAAGCTGCGGCAACAAGGAAATAATCTATACGTTAATTAACCAAAATAAAAAATAAAATTGTAAAGGTTATGAATAGTTGATATATTCGAAACTTAAAGATAAAAAATGACTATTAATATAGTTTCTTAATCAAAAGAGTTCATGAAAAAGTCCATAAATAATCCACAATTGCGATCCTATGTGAAAACACCACGGTGGTTACACACACTCGAAAAGCGCACAAGTGCCCGTCACCTTATAGTGAGTGCGCTTACCAGATGGAAGCTTAATTAAAGCGTTGTAAATATATCCTCAGTCTCCTCAGAATAATCCTCCTTTTAATGGATCAGCTGACCGTAATGAAAAGCACATATACACATCTTATTCCACAATCCCAAAAATTACTATCAGTGGCTCGAGGGAAGAAGAGGAAACCAACATAGTGCAACACTGTTTGAAAGTTTTATCAAAGCAAAAAGTAGCGCACTTACATGAGCATCGATTCAGTACAGCATGCACAATAGAACATAAAAAGCCGGCCGGCATTCGGGATGTGTGCTCGATTAAATAAATTGTTTATAGTTATGCATAAACATGGTCTACTGGTCACGTGTTGAATTCCTCCGAGATCCATGCCTCATTCATTTTTATAAATGTGAGGTAGTCAACACTGTCGTGAGCTAGGCGAGTGCGCTTATCGGTCACGATCCCCCCTGCTGCGCTGAATGTCCTTTCGGACAGGACACTGGACGAGGGGCAAGCCAACAGTTCCATTGCAAATTGGGCAAGCTCTGGCCAGAGGTCAAGCCTGCCCACCCAGTAATCCAGGGGTTCATCACTCCTCAGAGCATCCACATCGGCCGTTAACCCAATGTAGTCGGACACCTGTCCGTGTAGGCGTTCCCTGATGCTGGATCTGGATGAGACCTGTCGATGGGTCGGCTGAAAGAATGACCTCATATCAGGAGTCACCAACACATCTTCAAACCGCTCTCTTCTTGCAGGCGCTGTTGGATTGGTACCCGCAACTCTTTCTCTGGGAGTGGGAATTCCTCCTCTGCCAGCGCACGCAAAAGAAGAATGCAGCATTTCTCAAAGGAAGGCCTGGAAGTGCTCCATTCTGACAGCCCTCTGTGAGGGTGGTAACATTTCCGCCATTTTGTGTTTGTACCGGGGGTCTAAGTACGTTGCCACCCAGTACTGGTCCTTGACCCTTATGCTTTTTATACGGGGGTTCCTTTTAAAACACTGGAGCATGAAGGCCCCCATTTGCACTAAACTGGAAGCGGTGTGGTGGCCTGGCTCCTGCTCATCATCCAGGATAATGTCGTCCTCCTCATTCTCTCCCCATCCATGCACAACAGGGATCCCAGAAAGGTTTAAAGCATGCTCTTCTTGCTCCTCCTCATCCGCCCCCGGCACCATGCTCCTCTGACTCCTCTTCAGACTCCTGTTGTTGATTTGTCTCAGATAGAGTAGCCCCCCCCCTGAATTCATCCAGCATTGTGACTTCCTCAACTTCCTGCTCCTCCATGGCTTGATCAATAACACGACGCAGTGCATGCTCCATAAAGAAGGCATAAGGTACCATGTCACTGATGGCTGCGACTGACCAGTTTGGTGATCTCATCAAATGGCCGCAGAAGTCTGCATGCGTCGCGCATGAACAGCCACTGGCCTCAGAGTTCGTACAGGTACTCGTTAACTGCACGTTTCTGCTGGAGCAGCCTATCAAGCATATAGAAGGTTGAGTTCCATCGCGTCGGGCAATCGCAAATAAGACATCTGACCGGTAGATTGTGTTACCGCTGAATGTCAGCAAGGCGAGCCATGGCCGTGTAAGATCTTCAGAAAGGAAGGTGGAGTGGAGGACAATTGTGAGGAGAGAGGAGAAGTAGAAGGCGAGGCTGGACGGTGAGAGCCTGGAGTGTGGCTTTGTGGGTTCCGTTGCTCCCACTGGGCTCAGTGATGGCAGCTCATGTACCTTCTTAAGGCGGTCATCCCTAGGTGAGTGTTGACTGCATAGATTGCAGATGGCAACACTATTGTCAGCAGCGGACACGTTAAAAAAAAGCCCACACTGCGGAGCCATGTGCCGGCATCCTGGGAGCGTCAGATGTGACCGTACATGGTTAATGCCTCGCTCCTAAAACATTAGCAATCTGCTTTGTCCCTCCTGTGCCATCTAAGTTCCGCCTGCTTCTCCTCCCTATCTGCTGGTCCATATATCCCTCTGAACTCCCCTCCTCTTCCTCTCTTGTGGGCACCCACATGACATCACTAGACACGTCATCATCAACATCACTTTCCCCACCGCTATAATTAGAGATCTCGGAGTAGGCAGCAACAGCGGGGACCAACCTCCTCCTTCAGCTGATCTGGGTACTGTCGTCAGACTGCTGAGTGGCGGTTGTTGCTACCTCCTCTTCCTGATCCAATGCCAAGAATGGCTGCGCATCGGAAATGTCTTGTGATGGATTGAAAAATAATTCCTGTGACTCAAGTGGAAGGTATAGGGTGGTGTTGGTGGTAGGGTGCAGATCGAGAGGATGAGGAGGGTGCAGAAGAGTAAGGCTGAGTGAGACACTCAACCCAGTCTGGTGCGTCCTTTGACATAATCGCACGCACCTTCTAGAATTTGCCACTTTGGCTCAAGTCTGTTGCTCCTGCCCTACCCTTACCACCCCCGCTGAAGGGCCTGCCTCTTCCTCTGCCTGTCATTTTTTTAAATGACCCTGTGACAAAAGTCTCTAGAGAAGTGCAGTATGTATGTGGAAGAAGGTATATAACACCCTGCTTCAATCTGTAGTTTTTGGGGTCCACTGGTCTATCACACCAGTTATAATACTTTTTTTTTTATTGCGTTCGTCACTCTTTGTAGTATCGCTGCAGAACCGCTCAGCAGTCACAATGCTGCACAGTATTTTATACGTGTATTACACCCCTATATACTGCACACCAAATAGTACACTTATACCAGTCCTTAAAAGGACCTTTTTGGACCTAGTTGCTAGTGATTTGCAGACTGTCCCTCAGTCCCTACACTGATAAAAGACAGCTGCAGAATCGGTCAGCAGTCAAGTATAATAGGCTTTCTATATTTGAAAGAAAGTATATTATACGTGTACAACCCTATATACTGTACACCTATACCAGTCCTTAAAAGGACCTTTGTGGAACTAATAGTAATAGCTAGTGATTACACTGACTGTCCCTGCTCCACATAGCGTCCTGTCCCTACACTGACAAAAGACAGCTTCAGAATCGGTCAGCAGTGCACTCAGCAATCAGCAGCACAGCAGTCAGCAGCAGTGCACCAGAACCCTATATACTGTACACCTATACCAGTCCTTAAAAGGACTTTTGTGGACCTAATAGCTAGTGATTTGTGTCACTACAGTCTGTCCCTGCTCCACACAGCAACCTCTCCCTACACTGACAAAAGACAGAATGTAAAATGGCCGCCAGATCAGGTCTATTTATAAGGTAGGGGGAATGTCCAATTGTCCATGTGCTGAAATGTCTCAATTGGCTGTCCTGTGCCCCATGATGGATGTGTCATCATGGGTCAAAGTTCTTTCACTATTTAAACACATATGTCCGCCGCGCGAACAGCGCCAGAAGTCCGCCGGTTTGGCGAATCATGAACAATTCGCCGTGAACCGACTGCCGGGCGAACCGCAAGGCCATCCCTATTCATGACCTACCAGAACACCAAGATTCTTCTCCATCAGCCCATAGATCAGGGGTAGGCAACTTCGGCACTCCAGCTATGGTGAAACTACAAATCCCATCATGCTTCTACCTCTAGGAATTATGCCTGTAATTGTCAGGGTCTTGCAATGTCTCATAGGACTTGTAGTTTCACAACAGCTTGAGTGCTGTGGTTGCCTACCCCTGCCCTAGATTCTATGAGGCATGTATGTTTTTAGTTCCAAAGTCCATTAATTCATATTTGTTGAAAAAAGTCAGCATCTTCAATGAGGTGTGTGTGTTTTCACATGGTTATACATGGCAAATTAGGTTTTCTGTTGGTAAATGTAAACAGACAAATATTAGATCTTTATTCTAACTGAGCCTACTAAACTTGATATGCTTAAAAAAAAAAAGTTACATACAGTTGACATGGTGTATTTAAACTCACAATCTAAACTAACAAAAAAAGGATTTTTACAGGTAAGCTGTATTAAAAATCCTATTTTCTTTACCATACATCACAGGACACAGAGCAGCCATAGTAATTATTGTGTGGAATGTCCCAAAGTAATGCCCCTGAGTGGAGTGAGACACATGTCAAAGCAGGCCGCCATTAGACAAGAGGATCTATACTGCTTCCTGCAGTACACTGTGCCCAAAAGAAGCATCCTCCTGCCGCCTTACATCCATCTGGTAAAATTTAGTAAATGTATGTACTGATGACCAAGTCGCGGCCTTGCAAATCTGAGCTATAGAGTGCTGGTGATGCACTGCCCATGATGCACTCACACCCCTGGTAGAGTGCGCTCTAATTTGAAAAGGCGTAACTCTTATTTTCAATCCATAAGCCTAAATTATATCCTGACAAATTCACTGTTTAATATAGTCGATTTTGACGCTGCCTGCCCCTTTCTGGGCCCTTCTGACAGCACAAACAAAGTCTTCCGCATCTGAGCTTTCACCTTCAGATAGATCCTGACAGCTCTCACCACATTGAGAGAATGCAACAATTTTTCTTCTGCAGAGCGAGGTTCCTGGAAAAAAGAAGGCACGGAGACATCTTGGTTCAAGTGAAAACTGGACACTACCTTAGGCAAAAAGGTTGGGTGAGGATGCAACACCACCTTGTCTTTATGAATAATTAAGTATGGCTCTTTACAGGAAAAGGCAGCCAATTCTGACACTCTCCTTGAAGAAGTTGCTGCAACCAAAAAAAACAACTTCCTTGTCAAAAGGATCAAGGGAATATGGCGTGAAGGCTCAAAGGGTTGTTTTTGCAAGACCGATAAAACGAGATTCAAATCCCATGGGCACAATGGTGGTGTGACTGTTATATGAGTTACCCCTTGTATAAAGGTGCAGATCAAAGAATGTGAAGCAAGCAGTCTTTTAAAAAATACTAACCAGGCCAAGATTTGACCCTTGATGGCACTCAAGGCTAGCTTAATTTCTACTCCCAATTGTAGGAAGGCAAGAACTCTTCCATTGACATACTTTTGGGGATGCCATCTTTTGGCTTCACACCAGGAAATATAGGACCTCCAGATCCTATAATAAATGGCCATATAAGCTGGCTTCCTTGCATTAATCAGGGTAGTCACCACTGAGCCTGAAAGCCCCCGATCCTTTAAAATGTGTGCTTCAATAGCCAAACCGTTAAACTTAGCGATTGTAAGGCAGGATGGAATACTGGTCCTTGTGAAAGCAAGTCTGGACAGGATGGAAGAGTTCACAGTTTCCCTCCTGCCAACCTTATGATCTCTGCATACCAGGATCTCCTGGGCCATGCCGGGTTACCAGTATCACTGGCTTCCCTTCCTCCTTGACCCTGCGGAGAAGCCGCGGTAGTAGCTGAACTGAACGTATAAATCAGTGAAAACTGATCCCAAGGGGTTACCCGAGCGGATCCCTGTCCTTGGCACAAAGCTCTCCAACTTCTTGTTCAACCTGGACGTCAACAGATCTATGTCTGGGATAAACCACTTTTGGCATATGGCTGAAAAAACCTCGAGATGCAGGGACCATTCCCCCGGGGACAATTGTTGACAGCTCAAGAAGTCCGCCTGCCAATTCTCCACTCCCGGAATTAAGACCGCTGACAGAAAAGGAACATTCTTCTCTGCCCATGTCAGAATATGGTCCAGATCCCTTTGGGCCGCTTGACTCCTGGTACCCCCTTGGTGGTTGATGTAAGCCACAGCTGTGGCGTTGCCGGATTGTATCCTAACAGGACACCCGTGCAACCTGGAAGTCCAGGATATTAGTGGCAGGCACGCTGCCCCGAATCTCTAGAATGTTGATGGGCAAGGCTTTTTCGGTCTCTGACCACTTCCCCTGGACAGTGGCCACCTCCAGAACCGCTCCCCAGCCGAAGAGGCTGGCATTCATTGTTATCACTTCCAGGCTACCGGCATGAAGGATTTCCCCTTCTGCAAATTTCTGGTTATCAACATCCAACTCTGGCGCACCCTTGGGGACAGATACATTGGGTAGTCTAAGGCTTGGATCTTGTTGTTCCAAGCAGACAGAATACTGTTTTCGTCTCAAATGAAATTGAGTATAGGGAACAGCGTTGAACAAAGCCACTATTTTCCCTAGCAACGTCATGCAAAGGTGAATGGAGGGATCCTTCTTTCCCTTGACCACACGGACCAGATCTCTTATAGTCCTGACCTTCATCTGAGGCAAAAAGGGCTTCTCTTGGACTGTGCCTATGACCAGACCCAAGTACTCTAGCCTTCTTACTACTACTCTAGATTGAGAATCCAACCAAGGTGTTTGAAATACTTGACCTTGCTGGACACACTGCGGTCTAGCCGTGTAACCAACTGATCTATTAACAGCAAGTCGTCTAGGTATGCCATTACTGGTATACCCTGGACCCTTAGTTTTGCTAATACTGGGGCCAGAATTTTTGTTAACACCCGGGGGCGGTGGCTAAACCTAAGGGCAAGGCTACAAACTGAAAATGGCTCTGTTCCATCTCTAGTCGCAAAAAAATTCTGGTGTGTGGGGCAGATTGGCAAATGCAAATATGCATCTTTGATGTCTATTGATGCTAGAAATTCTCCTCCCCTCAGAGAGGACACAACTGACTCGATTGACTTCATGCAAAAGGAGCGGATGGTTAGGAATTGATTTAGATCTTTGAGCCCTAGAATGGGTCTGACATCTCCATTGGGTTTTGGCACCGTGAAGAGATAAAAATAAAAACCCATGCCCCGCTCCTCTGTTGGAATTTCTGTAATCATACTGTGTGACATCAGCCGGTCCAGTGCCTGGAATAAAGACCTTCTTTTTAACCGGTCTCTGGGAACATCTTAGAAAACAAAATGGTGGGAACTCCTGAGACTCTAGCTTAGCCTAGAGCAGTGATGGCGAGCCTTGGCACCCCAAATGTTTTGGAACTGCATTTCCCATGATGCTCAACTACCCTGCAGAGTGCATGAGCCTTATGGGAAATGTAGTTCTGAAACATCTGGGGTGCCAAGGTTCGCAATCACTGGCCTAGAGCTACTGGGGAGGTGACCCATCTGTCTAGTATCTCTCCTGAAAACTGCAGAAGCCTTCCCCCCACTCGACCGAGTGGGGGCGCCCCTTCATAAGGAGGCCTTAGGACTCTGTTCTGTATGCTTCTGCCCGCAGGGCTTCTTCTGGCTTTGTTCTTGGCCTTGAGGCTCACCTCCTGACCCCAATGGTGGAAGCTGCAGCACCTGGTGCCGGGGACAAAGAACATTTAAATGAAAGATGCCTACTCCTTCTTTTAACCAGTAAAAGGGCACTCTTACCACCTAAAATTTTTTGGATATATTTATCCAAGTCGCCTCCGAACAACCATTCCCCATGAAAAGGAAAACTTGTCAATAGCTTTTTGCACGGCAATTCAGCTGACTAATGCTTCTACCAGAGAATTTTGCGCATATGCACAGATCAGAGGGCAAAACGTAACACCAGTTTAATGGAATCTTTAAGGGTGTCCACCACAAAACACAAGGACCTTGGCAGTGCCACTAACTCGTGGGCCACTTCCCCTTGAGCAGGGACACCTTTAAAGAGTTGCTTGAGCTGGTCCTTTAAGGACTGACAAACCCCTATCGCTGCTACTGCAGGTTGTACTGCTGAACCAGCTATAGAAAAGGAGTCTTTAAGTAAAGATTCCAGCTTCTTTTTGGCTGCATCTTTGAAAACCTGGACATTGTCTACTGGACAAGTTAGACATTTATTTACAGAAGGGCTCCTCTGAGATCCTCAGAAGAGGAGTTATTTGCTTGTCTTCCTTATTGGTCACCCAATCGCACCTCAATGTCATCTGCCCATTCCTTACAATACTGGAAGGTCAGGAGGGGGAGAAGGGGACCTTTCATGTTTTTTTCCCGGACTGGGAGACAGATGCGATCATGTTGGCTGTTTTTCCCTCCAACCCAAATAATGCTGAAGCCAAATTATCCTCGGTGACGTATGCAAAGGCTGAAATGTTGGATGTAGCCTCTATGCCTGACAGCCTCGATGGCTCACAATGGCCAGTCGCCTCTGGCCTTTCAGGGGAGGATAGTACTGTGGAAGCGTGACTAGGATGCTCAGATCCTGACAGTAGCACCCTGGCACTCCTCCCTGCTGTATTCCCCCCCAATTTTCTTTTGGGAAGACATAGTCCTAAGCACAAAATGCAGAGGTACTCACAATATGCATCCACTGGTGAGCTGTAGTCTAGCAAAAGAAAAAAAAAAAAACATTATCGCTGCTCAGCTTAAAGCCCAGTAGGCGTGCCTTTAAATGCCTGTATCCATACCTATACAGTACTTACATGCCCCAGTATACTCTGTGTTCCTCCGTCAGCCACCAGACTCTTTTCAGAGTCACAAACTACTGTATATAGCCACTGAGTCTGAGCTATGTGCACGCTCGCCCGCCTTGTGCATGCTGGCCGTGCCTAAGCCATGCTCCCTGTGTCCTAGGGTGGCCTTTTAGCAGAGCTGACCGTGCGCACGTAAACAAGGCAGTCCCATGTAACAAAGACCCCTGAAGGAGCTGCTGGTTTTATTTGGGCTTACCTTTACCTCACCTGCTCGCTTCTCCATCTCAGGGGTTGGAAAATAGCCCAAAGAATGTTAAATCCGACACTTTGTGCTTTTCTCAAATAAATCTGTGAAAAAGGACTAAGTCCTTCAATAGAGGGTCAAAGGGTTAAGGGGAGTTCAGGCACCTGATAATTGCAGGTTAGAGGAATTGTCAGATCCAGAGGACAAACAGCTCCACAGACTGGATCCAGCAACCACCGGATAGGCCCCTCTCACTGACCTAGCAGCCGGTGGGATGCTCAAACAAAGTCTCTACCACAGACTTGTATATTGAACTAAAATATTCTTGAGAGATTCCCAACAAATTTAAAGAACTGCCATACAGTACCAGTTTCCTTTCAGCCGACCCGGGATACTGTATGGGTGTTGATCCAGGTTGCATCCTCCAACTGGATTTCCAGGCTCCTCCAGAGATACCAGCCTTGTGCTCGGTCCTCTCCTAGAAAAGTCCTCCCCTGGGTCCTCCAGTTTTCTTGGCCTCTCCCTGCAGGCATGACAGCACAGGACCACCCCTGGATCAGTAGGCCCCAAGACTCCTGGGCCTACTCTCTCAGTTGCAAAGCCTCAGGCCAGCTGGCCCCAAGGATCATGCGACACACACCCCAGGCCAGGAGGGCCATGAGGTCGGGATAGTGAACCCCGGAAAAGAGACCCCACAAAATGGCATCATTATCTTAAATACCCTCTCCCAGAATGCACAGCAGGGAAACCAGTCCCACTAAGCTATTTCCAAGCAAGAGGTGGTATTCAATACATCCAGCTTGTTGCATTGTGGTGACAGTGACACCCACGGTCAAGTGGAAATTAGTGCAACCCAGCTGAACTGATACAGAAACCAGAACTTTTTGGAATAATTAGCCTGAGCCCAACTACAGCTTCAGACAACTTAAATTTGAAAAACAATAGCGTCTGCTCATTAGGAGCAGGGCGCTACATACTCCCCCCTCCGCATTAGATGATGTTCCCATCGTCTAGAAAAATAAAGACTTTCAGTCCTGAAAGTCTGGTACCTGAACTCAAAACTTGGATAGAGAAGGGAAAAGAAACGGTAAAGCGAACACATAATATATTTGAACAATTTCACACATTGACAAGTTACATCACACATAACTCCCAACATCTCTCCAGCAGCTTGATAGAAGATCTTGTTGCATTCCTGAAACAAAATACTCAGAAACAGGAAAACAAAAGCATATACAGTGTACAACTATAGGAAACAAAGCCCCATCCTCACGAGAAGATGACACTTTCTTTCCAATATATTTAACTGTGTGTTCAACCTATTGCGCAAACTTCCACCATCTAGTGGCGAAAGCATTGTAATACAAGTCCTTCAATACAAGTACTGTGGTTGGTAGATAATCTTGACCCGAAGCTTCCTTCCAGGAAACCTAACACTACCTAGCTAGTCCCCACAGTCCTTGTATTTTAGGAAATCCTTGTTTTTTTTGTTCTTTTAACTGACACTGAAGAATAGTCACTGTGATCCATCCCCAATAAAAACGGGGATCTGGCAAAGTTACGGCTTTCCCCTTAGCATACACAATGTTGTCCTTTCAAATTATCACTTTATCCGCATAGATGTGTCTATCGTAGCTCCAGTGTTGAAGACACCCAGTGAAACGATCATCCATGCTGGGAGAACATCCTGGCTTCCTGAAGGGTTTTGGTACTTTCAAATAGTCCCAAACATCGTCGGCGTAACCAACATTCTCTGTTCTGTTCAGTCTGTTGCATGACCTCTTTAGGAACATAAGGGAATTCCAGCCCAAACTTCCTGCACTCGCCGCCCCCAACCCCCTGCACTCGCCGCCTCCAACACCCTACACTCGCCACCCCCAACACCCTGCACTCTCCGCCCCCAACCCCCTGCACTCGCCGGCCCCTGCACTCTCCAACCCCAACCCCCTGCACTTGCCGCCTCCAACCCCCTGCTCTCTCCGCCCCCAACCCTCTGCACTCGCCACCCCAACCCCCTGCACTCTCCACCCCCAACCGACTGCACTCTCCGCCCCAACCCCCTGCACTCTCCGCCCCAACCCCCTGCACTCTCCACCCCCACTCTACGCCCATGACCCCCTGCACTCTACATCCCTGACCCCTGCACTCTATTCCCCCGGACACCCTGCACTCTCCGCCCCTGACCCCCTGCACTCTCCGCCCCTGACCCCCTGCACTCTCCGCCCCTGACCCCCTGCACTCTCCGCCCCTGACCCCCTGCACTCTCCGCCCCTGACCCCCTGCACTCTCCGGACGCCAAACCCCTGCACTCTCCGCCCCCACCCCCGCACTCTCAAGACCCCACCCCCCAGCACCCTCTGGACCCCACCCGCAGCACCCTCCGGCCCCCACCCCCTGCACTCTCCACCTCCCACCCCCTGCACTCTCCACCTCCCACCCCCTGCACTCTCCACCTCCCACCCCCTGCACTCTCCGGACCCCACCCCCCCAGCATCCTCTGGACCCCGCCACCAGCACCCTCCAGCCCCCACCCCCTGCACTCTCCGGCCCCCACCCCCTGCACTCTCTGCCCCCAACCCCCAGCACTCTACGGACCTCACCCCTCACCCCCTGCACACTTCAGCTCCTCCCTGCTCTTTGCCCCCCCCCAGTGCTCTTCCAGACCAGGACATGGGGCACAGAAGGGGCTGCAGACAGGGACAGGGCTAGAGATCTCTCTCACCCCCTTTCCCTCCTCCCCCTCTCTCTCTTTCGTTACCCCCTTCCTTTCTCCCTCTCTCCCCCTCTCTCTTTTTCTCTCTCTCCCCCTCCCCTCTCTCTCCCCCCTCCATACCCATCTCTCTTCCCCCTCGCTCACCCTCTTTCTCTCCCCCTTTTGCACACCCTTTCTCTACCCCTCTATCACCCCCTCTCCCTCTTCTCGCTCACCTCTCTCCCTCTGGCTCACCTTCTCTCTCTCCTCTCTCTCTCCCCCTCCCCCTCACAATTTCTTGCTCCCTTTCTCTCCCTCTGGCTCACTTTCTCTCTCTCCCTCCCTCTCTCCCTCCCCCTCTCCCTCTCCCTCCCCCTCTCCCTCCCCCTCTCCCTCCCCCTCTCTCTCTCCCTCTCCCTCCCCCTCTCTCTCTCCCTCCCCCTTCCCCCTCTCTCTCTCCCCCTCTCTCTCTCCCTCCCCCTCTCTCTCCCCCTCCGCCTCTCTCTCTCTCCCTCCGCCTCTCTCTCTCTCCCTCCCCCTCTCTCTCTCTCCCTCCCCCTCTCTCTTCCCCCCTCTCGCTCTCTCCCCCTCTCTCCTCCCCCTTCTCTCTCCCTCCCCTCCCTTCCTCCCCCCTCTCTCTGATCCCCCCACTCTACTTCCTCTGTGAATGTGGAACGACTTAGAGACATCCCCCCACCATTCTGCCAAGACACAGGAAATTCTTAGAGGGGTTGCCACCTTGCTGGGTCCCAGATGTTTTATTGGCTGCATATGTCTGATGGGTGTGGAGAGTGCCCTGGAAGTGGTGCTGATGAATGGTGTGCTTTTGCAGCCATTTTTAATGCTTTAATTATTTTTCCCCATTATGGGTGTGAGTGGGGCCTCATGTGTAAGTTTCGCCTCACAAAGCCTAGAGTCACCTCTGCCTGTAGTATACAGTATGTAATACCCCTGCAGTCTCAGGCGATTCCCCGTATCTGTCAATAGGGATGGCCTTGCGGTTCGCCTGGCGGTCGGTTCGCGGCAAATTTTGGTCGTTCGCGATTCGCCAAACCGGCGGACTTCTGGCGCGGTGGACATATGTGTTTACATTGTGAAAGAACTTTGACCCATGATGACACATCCATCATGGGGTACAGCACAGCCAATTGAGACATTTCAGCACATGGACAATTGGACATACCCCCTACCTTATAAATAGACCTGATCTGGCGGCCATTTTACATTCTGTCTTTTGTCAGTGTAGGAACAGGACGTTGTGTGGAGCAGGGACAGTCAGTTTAATCACTAGCTATTACTATTAGGTCCACAAAGGTCCTTTTAAGGACTGGTATAGGTGTACAGTATATAGGGTTGTAATACACTTAGAATATACTTTCTTTCAAAGATACAAAGTATATTCTGTTGCACTGCTGCTGACTGCTGTGCTGCTGAGTGCACTGCTGACCGATTCTGCAGATGTCTTTTGTCAGTGTAGTGACAGGACGCTGTGTGGAGCAGGGACAGTCAGTTTAATTACTAGCTATTACTATTAAGTCCTTTTAAGGACTGGTATAAGTGTACAGTATATAGGGTTGTACACATATAATATACTTTCTTTCAAATATAGAAAGCATATTATACTGGACTGCTGAGCTGAGTGCTGACCGATTCTGCATCTGTCTTTTATCAGTGTAGGGACTGAGGGACAGTCTGCAAATCACTAGCTACTAGGTCCACAAAGGTCCTTTTAAGGACTGGTAAAGGTGTACAGTATATAGGGTTGTACACGTATAATAAACTTTCTTTCAAATATAGAAAGCATATACTTGACTGGTGAGCTGAGTGCTGAACGATTGTGCAGCTGTCTTTTATCAGTGTAGGGACTGAGGGACAGTCTGCAAATCACTAGCTACTAGGTCCACAAAGGTCCTTTTAAGGACTGGTAAAGGTGTACAGTATATAGGGTTGTACACGTATAATAAACTTTCTTTCAAATATAGAAAGCATATACTTGACTGGTGAGCTGAGTGCTGAACGATTGTGCAGCTGTCTTTTATCAGTGTAGGGACTGAGGGACAGTCTGCAAATCACTAGCTACTAGGTCCACAAAGGTCCTTTTAAGGACTAGTATAGGTGTACAGTATATAGGGTTGTACACGTATAATATACTTTCTTTCAAATATAGAAAGCATATTATAGTGCACTTCAACATTTACATTCGCCCACTCCTTCAAATCATCAGATGCTCAGATCTCTGCTTCCACCCTTACGCTGACGACACGCAACTTTATTTCCGGATCAATGGAAAAAAAGATCACCAACAACAACTTGAAAACTGCCTCGAATCAATAGAGGACTGGATGACCACCAACTCCCTCCAGCTGAACCAATCAAAGACAGAGCTTCTTATCTTACACCCAAATCATAAGCCCGCAACCAAAACCTCCTGGTCTCCACCAACCGTCTTTGGGCAGACTATCTCCCCAAAGACCAAAGCGAAGAGTCTCGGGGTTATTTTAGACGCACAAATGTCAATGGATGCGCAAATAGGATCTGTAGTCAGTCGATCTCACTATCTGCTGCGCATGCTTCGCAGACTCATCCCTTTTATCCCAAAGAATGACAAAGCAGTGGTAGTTGGAACAATCATTAATTCACGACTGGACTACGCAAACTCGCTTTACATAGGATTACCACAATATCAACTTGCGCGATTACAACTGATCCAAAACACGGCGGCAAGGCTGATAACAGGAAAAAAACCCTGGGAATCCATCTCTCCTTCACTGAGGAGCTTACATTGGCTAACCGTAAAAAATCGGATCACGTTCAAGACCATGTGCCTCACCCACAAATGCGTGCATAGAGAAGCTCCGCAATACCTAATGGAGAAAATAAATCATTACACACCAAACCGCAGTCTTCGATCAGCCAACAAAAACCTCCTCCTCGTGCCCAAAGCCCGGTATAAATCCAAGGGTGATCGGAGATTCGCTGTCCAAGGGCCTCAGCTATGGAATGCTCTACCAATCAACATCCGCCTGGAAGAAAATCACCTGGCTTTTAGGAAAAAACTCAAGACCTTCCTCTTTTAGCAGATGATCAAAGCTCGCCACAGCGCCTAGAGGCGATTCAGTTCGCATTGTGCACTATACAAGTATTTCATTCATTCATTCACTGCTGTGCTGCTGACCGATTCTGCAGCTGTTGTTTCTCAGTGTAGGGAGGGAGTTTGGTTTTTGGAGCAGGGACAGTCTGCAATTCACTAGCTACTAGCTAGCTACTATTAGGTCCACAAAGGTCCTTTTAAGGACTGGTATAGGTGTACTATTTGGTGTGCAGTATATAGGGGTGTAATACACGTATAAAATACTTGCATATATAGAAAGCATAGTATAGTGCATTTCCACTGTGCAGCATTGTGACTGCTGAGTGGTTCTGCAGCGATACTACAAAGAGTGACAAATGCAATTAAAAACAAGTATTAGAACTGGTGTGATAGACCAGTGGCCCCCAAAAACAACAGATTGAAGCGGGGTGTTTTATACCTTCTTTCACGTACATGCTGCACTTCTCAAGAGACTTTTGTCACAGGGTCATTTAAAAAATGACAGGCAGAGGAAGAGGCAGGCCCTTCCGCAGGGGTAGTAGGGGTAGGGCAGGAGCAACAGGCTTGAGCCAAAGTGGCAAATTGCAGAAGGTGCGTTCGATTACGTCAAAGGATGCACCAGACTTGGTTGAGTGGCTCACTCAGCCTTATTCTTCTACACCCTCCTCATCCTCTAGATCTGCACCCTCTTTTTCACTCTCTGCTGTGTGCACCCCCAAAGACACTACCACCAACACCACCATATACCCTCCGATTGAGTCACAGGAATTATTTTCCGATCCATCACAAGACATTGCCGATGCGCAGCCACTCTTGGCATTGGATCAGGAAGAGGAGGTAGCAACAACTGCCACTCAGCAGTCTGACGACAGTACCCAGATCAGCCCAAGGAGGAGGTTGGTCCCCGCTGTTGCTGCCTACTCCGAGATCTCTAAATATAGCGGTGGGGAAGGTGACGTTGATGATGACATGTCTAGTAATGACACGTGGGTGCCCACAAGAGAGAAAGAGGAGGGGAGTTCAGAGGGAGATATGGACCAGCAGATAGGGAGGAGAAGCAGGTGGAACTTACATTGCACAGGAGAGACAAAGCAGACTGCTAATGTATCAGGAGCGAGGCATCAACCGTGTACGGTCACATCTGGCGCTCCCAGGACACCGGCACATGGCTCCACAGTGTGGGCTTTTTTTAACGTGTCTGCTGCTGACAATAGTGTTGCCATCTGCAATCTTTGCAGTCGGAACCCACAAAGCCACACTCCAGGCTCTCACCGTCCAGCCTCGTCTTCTACTTCTCCTTCTCCTCTCTCCTCACAATTGTCCTCCACTCCACCTTCCATCATGCCGTCCTCACGTTTTTCTTTAAAAAGGCAGGCTTCCGTGGGCCAAATGTTTGAGCATAAAAAAATTATGACGCCGGATAACCCTCTTGCTCAACGGTTGACGGCTGGCTTGTCAGAACTGATAGCCCGCCAACTACTGCCATATAAACTGGTGGACTCGGAGGCCTTTCAAAAATTTGTGGCCATTGGAACACCACAATGGAAGGTCCCAGGAAGGAAGTATTTCTCACAGAAGGGCATCCCAGAGCTATATGGCCATGTTCAGCGGCAAGTAAATGTATCTCTGGCACACAGTGTGGTGCTAAAATACATCTGACCACAGACACGTGGTCTAGCAAACATGGGCAGGGAAGGTATATAACTTTTACTGCCCACTGGGTGAACCTTCTGACGGCCATCAAGCATGTAACCCGTGGCACCCGTGTAGATTTGGTTTTACCACCACGGATTGCATGCAGACCTGCCTCTTACCCTCCTACTCCATCCTCCTCCCTCCTCCTCCCTCTCCTCCTCGGCTGACTCCTCCTTTTCCGCTGCTAGCGTCTCTTCCGCTGCGCCGCCCAATATCCCCAGAACCTATTCGACATGCCAGGTGAGACGTTGCCATGCTGTGCTGCGTCTGTTGTGCCTGGAAGCCAAGAGCCACACCGGCCCTGCACTCCTTTCAGCTTTGCGTTCACAGGCAGATCAGTGGCTAACACTGCTCAATTTGACAGTTGGTAAAGGGGTGTGTGACAACGGTGCCAATCTGCTTAGCGCATTGAAACAGGGCAAAATTACACACGTGCCATGCATGGCACACGTCTTAAACTTGGTCGTGCAGTGATTCGTTGTCAAATACCCTTGGGTCCAGGACATCTAGCGGCAGACAAGGAAAATCTCGGCCCATTTCAGAAGATCTTACATGGCCATGGCTCCGATCTACTAAAAGCAAACAGAATGGGATCCGTTCCCCTCTACCCGGATGGATCGGATGGGAGGTAATTGGACAGCCATTCCCTTTACATCCGACTGCCTATAGAGCAGAGCGGGCTGTGTCCGTATCTGCTCTGCATAAGTGAAATGAAGAGCAACATGTCATCTACTCGCTCCCTCTGCTCAGTGGGGGATCAGTGGACAGCATTTTAAAACTTTTAAGATTTTAAACTTTTAAAAATTGTCCAGGACTGGCTCAACCAAACCAGCAATAATATGTAGAGAAGAAAGAGAAAGCCTGACAGGGATTATGATCATACATTACTCTATCCAAAATGAAAAAAAAAAGTTTTCTTATAGTTCTTAAGGTTGAAAATTTTTAAATAATGCATTTGGGTGGCAAAAATAGGAATGCAATCTATACACTGAGGGGAGAACCTCTGGGGGAATCTAGGATGGAAAAGGACCTGGGGGTCCTAGTAGATGATAGGCTCAGCAATGGCATGCAATGCCAAGCTGCTGCTAACAAAGCAAACAGAATATTGGCTTGCATTAAAAAGGGGATCAACTCCGGGGCGTGGCCTGGACGGGGATGGTGTAGGTCGCCTGTGAGCTGAGATTCGCTCTCGATTTATCCTTTCCAGTCATCCTGCGAGCCTGTAAACGGTCAGAAATTGCCGGTAGTCGCCTGGGAAAGTCGTGGACACTCCTGGCCATGACACCGCAATGTCACAGTCGAAAAAAAACAGTGCTGCCATGTCCTCCCTGAATAAGTACCGGAGGCTCGACAAGGACAGGGACTAAGATGGCGCCTCCTCGCAGAGGGCGGACCAGCAGGCGGCAAGCGATATTGCCAAGGTGCTAGAAGCCATCTCCACGTGCCAGACATCCCTGACTACCAAAATTGAGGAAATACGGGATATCTCCCTGATAAGGCAGGATATGACTAAGCTCAGGGACCACGTCAAGGAGACGGAAGATAGGATCAGCCAGGCTGAAGACGTGCTACACCCCCTACAGCATTTCACAAGGAGGTATAGCAGCAATTACAGCTTCTAACCCAGAAACAGGATGATTTGGAAAATAGGGCCTGCCGGTCGAACCTCCGATTTGTGGGCCTACCGGAGGGAGCTGAGGGCCAAGATCCATCTACTTTTCTGGAGACCCTGCTGATCAACACCTACGGCAGGGAGTCTTTTTCAGCCTTGTTTGTTGTGGAGCGGGCGCATCGTATGCTCGCCAAGCGACCACCGGAGGGAGCGCCACCGCATAAGTTCATCGCCAAGTTGCTGAACTTTCGTGACCGAGACGCCATTTTGCGCCTGAGTAGGGAGAAGGGTAATATCCCCTTCCAGGCTGGCCATCTGATGGTGTTCCCAGACTTCTCGGCGGAGGTCCAAAAGCAGAGAGCCGATTCGTGGAGGTTAAACAGTGGCTGAGGAGTCATCCTTTGAAATATGCGATGCTGTACCCAGCAAGGCTACGTATCATCGTCGAGGACCGTGCACCTTTTTTTGATGATGCGGTGCAAGCGGCGGAGTGGCTGGACAGGAGGGAAGCTGCTAGAAACTGTCCGGCCTAGAGGACGACTGCACGGGATACTGCATGGGGGGAAGATAATATCCTGACTGATGGCGTAACAGAGGGACCCCCCCTATTATTAGCCACAAATGCTGGCTGCTTTGTTTGTGTACTTTGACATTGGGATATCCGGGGTGAAGGGGGTTTTTCTTTTTTCTTGCTGCACCTTTACCGTTTAGTTGCTCTGGGGACAGTTCCATTAACTGGCTGGCAACTATGGTCAGCAAGGAGCCCCTGCCACTGGACGAGGGGCCTCAGTTCTGTGATCCTTGGGGACATCCTACGGTTGAGCTGAGGGGCAAAGCCATGACTGACCACTAGATGCTATTTCCATCATGCTATCCAGCGGACCTTGAAGGTTACACTTAGCTGTGGGTACCAGAACAGTTGCTGAAGTGGGGGATGTTTCTTTTGCTATACTCTTCGAATGGACGCTATATTTTAAAAATGGACATTATATATCATAACTGGACTTTTGCGCATTTCATGATCTTTTATGCCAAGTTGAGGGCGGGGGTCGTTGGCTCTATTGCTCATATAGGCTTAACGGACCTACCACTGTAGCCACTGCAGCGAGTGGTCGCCCTCGGATAGGTCGGGCTCTTTGCTTGCTGCATGCGCAGGGGGTCGGGCTGGGTGGCCAGTGGCGGCCGCTCCGCTCTCCTTCTGTGCATAGCGTGCAAGCGAAGGCCTGGTAGTTTGGGGATGTATGCTCCAGCTATGTTGGGTGATTTGTTAGGAGTTTTGTTAAAAGTTTTGTTTATGGTGGTATGTTGATGAGTTTATGGCATATGGGATGGATCGAATGCTTTATTGGTTGGGTCATGCATGTGCGATTGGGGGGTGGGGGGGTGGGAGGTCATACCTTGGGGGTCGGTCCGCTTGTCCTGGATCATTGAAAGCATACCACCACTAAATGACAGCCATTAAATTTTTGACATGGAACGTCCGCGGGATTAGGGACAAAATCAAACGCACGGCTGTATTCGGCTGCCTAAAAACCTATAAGGCGGACATCATCGTGTTGAAAGAGACGCATGTGACCGGCCAGCTCCGGCTCGCACTACGGCGGCCTTGGGTTGGCTGGTCGTATCACGCGACTCATTCTCCCTATTCCCGAGGTGTGTTGGTTCTGGTGGCTAAGACGTTGCATTTTGGTCTGATCTCTATGCGGATGGACCCCTAGGGTCGGTATATTTTTATGCAGTGCACTATATATGGCAGGCAATACCTTATCATGGCCCTGTATATACCGCCCCCATACTCTGCATGCCTGATAACAGAGGGACTGACATACATGGCCATGTTTCTCAGCAACACACACCACCATGTCCCGAATTGATTATATCCTCGTGTCGGACGTCCTGCTCGCTTGGATGGAGGATGCGGGGTACCATGCTAGATCCCTTTCGGATCATGCTCCGTGCTAGGCTGCTATCCGATTGGCCCCCCAGGTGGGGCCCCACTCTTGGCGCCTCAACCCCTTCTGGCTGACGGCGCTGGGGGAGCAGGACGACCTGACGGTGGAATAGAGGTATTTCTTTGATTCCAATAGGGGTACGGCAACGGGGGGGGGGGCAGTGTGGGAAGCATTCAAAATACATGCCCGTTCAACCTTGATTAGATGGATCAACAGATTAAAGGGGGCTCTAAAGTGGTCGCCCAGCAGGCAACGGAACAATTAGAATCTGTGATGAATACCTTTATGTCCAATCCCACGCAGGCCAATGCCTCAGCGCTCAAACTACAAACACGCGTCTTAGATCAGTTACACTATGAGCAAGCTAGGCGTAAACACTTTTTTTGAAAACAGTGAATTTTTACAGGGCGAGAGGGCGGGTAAGCTTCTGGCGTACCTGGCTCACCAGGATGCCAGGCCGCCAGTGGTGGTATCATTACTAGATGAGAATAATGCCCTTGTGTCAGATCCGACGGCCGTTGCCGAGTTGTTTCGGCAATACTATGCAGAGTTGTATACATCCCGCGTGGAGGTTTATTTGAGTCCGGGTCCCTCCCTGATACCCTTCGGCAGGCTACAATAGTCGTTCTCCCGAAGCCACGAAAGGACCCCCGTTTTCCTGAATCGTACCGACCGATTTCTCTGCTCCAGGTAGATATAAAGATATTGGCCAAAATTTTAGTGTCCCGATTGAACCCACATATCCTATGCCTGATCCACCCGGACCAAACTGGATTTATGCCAGGTAAGAACACGGCAATGAACATCTATAGACTCCACATGAACCTTCAAGATAGCCATGAGATGGTTGGTGCCAGGGTCGTGGTGGCGTTGGACGCGGCCAAGGCATTCGACACTGCAGAGTGGGAGTACCTGTGGGAATGCCTTCGGGTTTGGCACTAACTTCATAAAGTAGGTCAAGGTGCTATATTTTTCCCCGGAGGCTCAGGTGGCAGTGAATGGGCAATTGTCAAAACCCTTACCTCTAAGATGGGGGACTAGGCAGGGCTGCCCGCTATCCCCGCTTTTGTACGCCTTGGCGGTGGAGCCGCTTGCGGCCTCTCCGAACCAATGCTGATATTCGAGGACTTCAGTTGGGTCCCCTGGTCCAGAAGGTGAGCATGTACGCGGACGACATGCTTCTCTACTTGGCAGACGAGGGGCCATCCCCACGGGCAGCCCTCCGGACTATCGAGGAATTGGGTGTTCATTCGGGCCTCCGGGTTAACTGGTCCAAGTCACAGATTTTGCCCATAGACGTGTCCTCCCCTACCTGCGACACAGCTTCGCTACCACTCAATCGGGTGTCCTCCATTCAATACTTGGGTATCCAGATCACCAGGGAGCCCCTAGAATATACCACAAATAATATCCTACCACTGATCTCCTACCTGAAAACCAAAACCCAATCATGGGCCCGACTTCCTTTGGGAGTAATGGGTAGGATCAATTTAGTAAAAATGATTCTCTTGCCCAAATTCCTTTATAAATTTTGGCATTCGCCCATTCTCATACCCCTCAAGATATTAAAAACATTGGATGCTATCCTTAATACTTTTATTTGGGGGTCTGGGAGGCACAATTTGGCTTGGAACACCCTTAAGAACCCTACTGATCAGGGGGGAACGGCACTTCCTGACTTTCACGCATACTACATTGCAGCCCAGCTATCCCATTTCTACCACTTGCATAAGTTGGATGGACCCAGATACCAAACACTGACATGTGGGAAACCCCACAGCCATGCCTATACCCCCCTTCAGGTTCTATTTAGGGGGAGAGAAAGTGGCAGGATGGGGAGGGGTAGTAATCCCCTGCTTGACCAACACAGGCGCATATGGGACATTGCACAAAGGATGATTGGGGCTGATTGGGTACATTCTCACACCCCACTGTGGCACAATCCCCAACTTGGGGCGCTCCAATCATTACCAGGTGTAGGTTTATGGGCTTCCAGGGGTGTAGTATATTTACATCAGGTTGTTACCCCCTTGGGCATCCGCAGCTTTTTTATGCTGCAGGAGGAATTCAGGATACCCTCACATATGTTTTTTTGATACGTACAGCTCTCTCATGCCCTCCGGGCTCAGTATGCGGATGGGTTCCCAAACCCTCAAGAGCTGTCCTTTGTAGGTACCATAGTGGGGGAGGATCCCATCAAGCTGATATCCACCACATATAATCTCCTTAGAATGCGTGCAGTGTCCAGGATTGCGGATGTAGCTAAACATAGATGGGAAGAGGAGGTAGGCCCGCTGGATGCTGAATACTGGGAGGATATCCTTACCAATGTTAAGCTAGCCTCCCCTAGGTTATCAGATCGGCTTACCCAACTTTATATTCTACACAAGGCATACCTCACGCCAGCGAGAATTTGTAAATATAAAGCATCCCAGGACCCGAGGTGTCCGAGATGCGGGGACCATCCATGCACATTTTACCATCTAATAAGGGCTTGCCCGGATGTTGAGGCATATTGGTTACGAATCATTCAGTTCCTGCATGACCATATGGGCTCCCCCCTGCATGCTGACCCTAAACTGTGTTTATTTGGCCTTATGACCAACATACAGACTGATCAATTCCATACCGTTTTTTTACACGAGACTCTGTTCAGCGCTAGGAATCTGATGGCCGTTTACCGTTTACCACGTGATCGCTCCGTCAAATGATGGAGTGATCACTTGTAAACAAACTGGAGTCATGTTATGACGCCGGTTCCTCCCTCCCCCTCTCTGATTTAACCCCTCAATTCCCTGCCATTACTCTGCAATATTCTGCAATACCCTGCAACACTCTGCAATACCCTGCAACACTCTGCAATGCTCTGCAACACCCACCAATACACTGCAACACTCTGCAATGCTCTGCAACACCCGCCAATACCCTACAATGCTCTGCAACACCCGCCAATACCCTGCAACACTCTGCAATGCTCTGCAACACCCGCCAATACCCTGCAACACTCTGCAATGGTCTGCAATGCTCTGCAACACCCGCCAATACTCTGCAATGCTCTGCAACACTCTGCAATGCTCTGCAACACCCGCCAATACCCTGCAACACTCTGCAATGCTCTGCAACACCCGTAATACCCTGCAACACCCGCCAATACCCTGCAACACCTGCCAATACCCTGCAACACTCTGCAACACCCGCCAATACCCTGCAACACTCTGCAATGTTCTGCAACACCCGCAATACCCTGCAACACCCGCCAATACCCTGCAACACCCGCCAATACCCTGCAACGCTCTGCAACACCCGCCAATACCCTGCAACACCCGCCAATACCCTGCAATGCTCTGCAACACCTGCCAATACTCTGCAACACTCTGCAATGCTCTGCAACACCCGCCAATACCCTGCAACACTCTGCAATGCTCTGCAACACCTGCCAATACCCTGCAATGCTCTGCAACACTCTGCAATGCTCTGCAACACCCGCCAATACCCTGCAACACTCTGCAATGCTCTGCAACACCTGCCAATACCCTGCAACACTCTGCAATGCTCTGCAACACTCTGCAATGCTCTGCAACACCCGCCAATACCCTGCAACACTCTGCAATGCTCTGCAACACCCGCCAATACCCTGCAACACTCTGCAATGCTCTGCAACACCCGCCAATACCCTGCAACACTCTGCAACACCTGCCAATACCCTGCAACACTCTGCAATGCTCTGCAACACTCTGCAATGCTCTGCAACACCTGCCAATACCCTGCAACACTCTGCAATGCTCTGCAACACCCGCCAATACCCTGCAACACTCTGCAATGCTCTGCAACACCTGCCAATACCCTGCAACACTCTGCAATGCTCTGCAACACCTGCCAATACCCTGCAACACTCTGCAATGCTCTGCAACACCCGCCAATACCCTGCAACACTCTGCAATGCTCTGCAACACCTGCCAATACCCTGCAACACTCTGCAATGCTCTGCAACACTCTGCAATGCTCTGCAACACTCTGCAATGCTCTGCAACACCCGCCAATACCCTGCAACACTCTGCAATGCTCTGCAACACTCTGCAATGCTCTGCAACACCCGCCAATACCCTGCAACACTCTGAAATGCTCTGCAACACTCTGCAATGCTCTGCAACACCCGCCAATACCCTGCAACACTCTGCAATGCTCTGCAACACCTGCCAATACCCTGCAACACTCTGCAATGCTCTGCAACACCTGCCAATACCCTGCAACACTCTGCAATGCTCTGCAACACCCGCCAATACCCTGCAACACTCTGCAATGCTCTGCAACACCTGCCAATACCCTGCAATGCTCTGCAACACTCTGCAATGCTCTGCAACACTCTGCAATGCTCCGCAACACCCGCCAATACCCTGCAACACTCTGCAATGCTCTGCAACACCTGCCAATACCCTGCAACACTCTGCAATGCTCTGCAACACTCTGCAATGCTCTGCAACACCCGCCAATACCCTGCAACACTCTGCAATGCTCTGCAACATCCGCCAATACCCTGCAACACCCGCCAATACCCTGCAACACCCGCCAATACCCTGCAACACCCGCCAATACCCTGCAATGCTCTGAAACACCTGCCAATACCCTGCAACACTCTGCAATGCTCTGCAACACCCACCAATACCCTGCAACACTCTGCAATGCTCTGCAACACCTGCCAATACCCTGCAACACTCTGCAATGCTCTGCAACACTCTGCAATGCTCTGCAACACCCGCCAATACCCTGCAACACTCTGCAACACCTGCCAATACCCTGCAACACTCTGCAATGCTCTGCAACACTCTGCAATGCTCTGCAACACTCTGCAATGCTCTGCAACACCCGCCAATACCCTCCAACACTCTGCAATGCTCTGCAACACCCGCCAATACCCTGCAACACTCTGCAATGCTCTGCAACACCTGCCAATACCCTGCAACACTCTGCAATGCTCCGCAACACCCGCCAATACCCTGCAACACTCTGCAATGCTCTGCAACACCTGCCAATACCCTGCAACACTCTGCAATGCTCTGCAACACCTGCCAATACCCTGCAGCACTCTGCAATGCTCTGCAACACTCTGCAATGCTCTGCAACACTCTGCAATGCTCTGCAACACCCGCCAATACCCTGCAACACTCTGAAATGCTCTGCAACACTCTGCAATGCTCTGCAACACCCGCCAATACCCTGCAACACTCTGCAATGCTCTGCAACACCTGCCAATACCCTGCAACACTCTGCAATGCTCTGCAACACCCGCCAATACCCTGCAACACCTGCCAATACCCTGCAACACTCTGCAATGCTCTGCAACACTCTGCAATGCTCTGCAACACCCGCCAATACCCTGCAACACTCTGAAATGCTCTGCAACACTCTGCAATGCTCTGCAACACCCGCCAATATCCTGCAACACTCTGCAATGCTCTGCAACACCTGCCAATACCCTGCAACACTCTGCAATGCTCTGCAACACCCGCCAATACCCTGCAACACCTGCCAATACCCTGCAACACTCTGCAATGCTCTGCAACGCTCTGCAATGCTCTGCAACACCCGCCAATACCCTGCAACACTCTGCAATGCTCGGCAACACCTGCCAATACCCTGCAACACTCTGCAATGCTCTGCAACACCTGCCAATACCCTGCAACACTCTGCAATGCTCTGCAACACCTGCCAATACCCTGCAACACTCTGCAATGCTCTGCAACACCCGCCAATACCCTGCAACACTCTGCAATGCTCTGCAACACCTGCCAATACCCTGCAACACTCTGCAATGCTCTGCAACACTCTGCAATGCTCTGCAACACCCGCCAATACCCTGCAACACTCTGCAATGCTCTGTAACACTCTGCAATGCTCTGCAACATCCGCCAATACCCTGCAACACCCGCCAATACCCTGCAACACTCTGAAATGCTCTGCAACACTCTGCAATGCTCTGCAACACCCGCCAATATCCTGCAACACTCTGCAATGCTCTGCAACACCTGCCAATACCCTGCAACACTCTGCAATGCTCTGCAACACCCGCCAATACCCTGCAACACCTGCCAATACTCTGCAACACTCTGCAATGCTCTGCAACGCTCTGCAATGCTCTGCAACACCCGCCAATACCCTGCAACACTCTGCAATGCTCTGCAACACCTGCCAATACCCTGCAACACTCTGCAATGCTCTGCAACACCTGCCAATACCCTGCAACACTCTGCAATGCTCTGCAACACCCGCCAATACCCTGCAACACTCTGCAATGCTCTGTAACACCCACCAATACCCTGCAATGCTCTGCAACGCCATACTCTGAGATACCCTGCAACACTCTGCAACACCCGCCAATACCCTGCAACACCCGCCAATACCCTGCAATGCTCTGCAACACCTGCCAATACCCTGCAACACTCTGCAATGCTCTGCAACACCCGCCAATACCCTGCAACACTCTGCAATGCTCTGCAACACCTGCCAATACCCTGCAACACTCTGCAATGCTCTGCAACACCCGCCAATACCCTGCAACACCCGCCAATACCCTGCAACACTCTGCAACACCCGCCAATACCCTGCAACACCCGCCAATACCCTGCAATGCTCTGCAACACCTGCCAATACCCTGCAACACTCTGCAATGCTCTGCAACACCCGCCAATACCCTGCAACACTCTGCAATGCTCTGTAACACCCGCCAATACCCTGCAATGCTCTGCAACGCCATACTCTGAGATACCCAGCATACTCGGAGATACCCAGCCATACTCAGCCATAGTCGGTGATACCCTGCAATACCCAGCCATAAACATCCCCCCCCCCCTCCTGCCGCCCTCTGGTGCTTCTACCGACTCGCCAATACGATCAAAGCCAAAATCTTTTTTTTTTTTTTTTCAGGCTTCCCAGCTTAGAGGTGAGATGCGGGGTCTTATTGACCCCATATCCCACTGTAAAGAGGACCTGTCATGCCATATTCCTATTACAAGGGATGTTTACATTCCTTGTAATAGGAATAAAAGTGATCAAAAAATGTATTTTTGGGGAAAAAAATGTCAAACAAAAATAAATAAAGTAAAATGAACAATAAAAAAAATTTTTTTTTTTAAAGCGCCCCTGTCCCCATGTGCTCGCATGCAGAAGCGAATGCATACGTAAGTCCCGCCCACATATGAAAATTGTGTTCAAACCACACATGTGAGGTATCGCTGTGAACGTTAGAGCGAGAGCAATAATTCTAGCCCTAGACCTCCTCTGTAACTCAAAACATATAACCAGTAAAAAAAAATGTAATCGTCGCCTATGGGGATTTTTCAGTAGCGACGTTTGGCGCCATTCTACGAGCGTGTGCAATTTTTAAGAGTGACATGTTAGGTATCTATTTACTCAGCGTAACTTCATCTTTGACATTATGCAAAAATAGGGCTAACTTTGTTGTGGTTTTTTTTTTAAGCACAAAACTGTTTTTTTTCCAAAAAAAAGCATTCAAAAAATTGCTGCGCAAATACCATGCGAGATAAAAAGTTGCAACGACCACCATTGTATTCTCCAGGGTGTTTGCTAAAAAAACATATATAATGTTTTGGGATTCTATGTAATTTTCTAGCAAATAAATGATGATTTTTACATGTAGGAGAGAAATGTCAGAATTGTCCTGGGTGCTCCAGAACGCCTGATGGCGCTCCCTGCATGTTGGGCCTCTGTATGTGGCCACTCTGTGTAAAAGTCTCACACATGTGATATCGCCGTACTCGGGAGTAATAGCAGAATGTGTTTTGGGGTGTAATTTGTGGTATGCATATGCTGTGTGTGAGAAATAAACTGATAATATGACAATTTTGTGAAAAAAAAAAAAAAGTAAAAAAAATCTTGATTTTTCAAAGAATTGTGGGAAAAAATTACAACTTCAAAAACCTCATCATGCCTCTTACTAAATACCTTGGAATGTCTTCTTTCCAAAAAGGGGTCATTTGGGGGGTATTTGTACTTTTCTGGCATGTTGGGGTCTCAAGAATTGAAATAGGCCGTCAGTACTTCAGGTGTGATCAATTTTCAGATATTGGCACCATAGCTTGTGGACTCTATAACTTTCAGATAGACCAAATAATATCCACCAATTTGTACTTATTTTTACTAGGCTTGTGCAATTCGTTTCGTAACGAATCGAAATTCGGCCGAATTTTGCATCTTTTGCATAACAAATTACAACGAAAAGGAAAGAAATATAACGAATGAATTTGAATGAATTCGACATGATTCGAAATTATTTCAACCGCATTCGAAATTATTTCAACATGATTCGACATTATTTCAACTGCATTCGAAATGTTTTCAACATGATTCGACATTATTTCAACCGCATTCGAAAATATTTTGTGACCCGACTTTAGGGCCATGTATCTCGGGGTCACTTGGTGCTAGACACTTCAAATTTGGATATGTTGTAGAGCTAGTATTATTGTGTTTGCATACCAAATTTGGGGTTTCTAGCTATAAGTGACCCTGAGATATGTGGCCCCAAATTCGGGTCGCAAAATGTCATTCTCTGCTCTATTAACTAATAACATTTTGCGACCCGATTTTGGGGCCACATATCTCGGGGTCACTTATAGCTAGTATATAGCTAGTATGCAAACACAATAATACTAGCTCTACAACATATCCAAATTTTAAGTGTCTAGCACCAAGTGACCCCGAGATACATGGCCCTAAACTCGGGTCACAAAATATTTTTGAATGCGGTTGAAATAATGTTGAATCATGTTGAAACAATTTCGAATGCATTTGAAATTATTTGGAGTTTCTAGCACCAAGTGACCCCGAGATACATGGCCCTAAAGTCGGGTCACAAAATATTTTCGAATGTGGTTGAAATAATGTCGAATCATGTTGAAATCATTTCGAATCCGGTAGAAATATTTTCGAATTTCATTGAAATATTTTCGAATGTGGCCGATTTTTCGAATTCGGTAGAAAACTAAACGAAATCCGAAAACGAATTTAAGGAAGTTAACGAATATAACTAAACGAAATTAATGAATTAACGAATTAAAACAAAATTAAACTAAACAAATTTTTTCCTTTTGCACATGTCTAATTTTTACCAAAGATATGTAGTAGTATAAATTTTGGCCAAAATTTATGAAGAAAAAATTACTAATCTGCTAAATTTTATAACAGAAACAAAGAAAAATTCATTTTTTTTACAGAACTTTCTGTATTTTTTCTTTTATAGCACAAAAAATAAAAAACCGAGCGGTGATTAAATACCACCAAAAGAAAGCTCCATTTGTGTGAAAAAAAGGACAAAAATTTCATATAGGTCCAGTGTTGCATGACTGAGTAATTGTTATTCAAAATGTGAGGGCCCCGAAAGCTGAAAATTGGTCTGGTTATTAACCACTTCAGCCCCGGACCAATAAACACCTTAAGGACCAGAGGTCTTTTTGCAATTTCGCACTGCGCTGCTTTAACTGGTAATTGCGCGGTCATGCAATATTGCACCCAAACGAAATTTGCGTCCTTTTCTTCCCACAAATAGAGCTTTCTTTTGATGGTATTTGATTGCCTCTGCGATTTTTTTTTTTTTGCGATATAAATGAAAAAAGAGCGAAAATTTTGAAAAAAAAAGATATTTTCTTCTTTTTGTTATAAGAAAAATCGAATAAACTAAATTTTAGTCATACATTGAGGGCAAAATTTATTCAGCCACATGTCTTTAGTAAAAAAAATGTCAATAAGCGTATATTTTTTGGTTTGCGCAAAAGTTATAGCGTCTACAAACTAGAGTACATTTTCTGGAATTTACACAGCTTTTAATTTATGACTGCCGATCTCATTTCTTGAGGTGCTAAAATGGCAGGGCAGTACAAATCCCCCCCAAATGACCCCATTTTGGAAAGTAGACACCCCAAGGAAATTGCTGATGGGTATGTTGAGCCCATTGAATATTTATTTTTTTTGTCCTAAGGGATTGAATAATGACAAAAAAAAAAATAAAAAATTTTTTTTACAAAAAGTTGTCACTAAATGATATATTGCTCACACATGCCATGGTTATATGTGAAATGACACCCCAAAATACATTCTGCTGCTTCTCCCGAGTACGGGGATACCACATGTGTGGGACTTTTTGGGAGTCTAGTCGCGCACGACACCCCGAAAACCAATCACCACCTTCAGGATTTCTAAGGGTGCAAATTTTTGATTTAACTCCTCACTACCTATCACAGTTTCGAAGGCCATAAAATGCCAAAATAGCACAAAACCCCCCCAAATGACCCCATTTTGGAAAGTAGACACCCCAAGCTTTACTGAGAGGCATGTTGAGTCCATGGAATATTTTATATTTTGCCAAAAGTTGCGGGAATATTACAAACTTTTTTTTTTTTTGCACAAAGTTGTCACTAAATGATATATTGCTCACACATGCTATGGGCAGAAGTCAAATTACACCCCAAAATAAATTCTGCTGCTTCTCCCGAGTACGGGGATACCACATGTGGGGGACTTTTTGGGAGCCTAGTTAACTAGCTACCTAGCGACACTAGCGACACTGATGCAGCGTTCAGAAAAATTATCGCTTAGTGACACTGGCAAAAGGGGGTGAAAGGGTTAACTAGCGGCAATCAGGGGGTTAAAAACATTATTGGGTAGTATATCGGGGTACCTAGCGCTATAAAAACCTGGCGGTGAACCTAAAAAAATAACTAGCTACCTAGCGACTGTAGCGACACTAATGCAGCGATCAGAAAAACGATCGCTTAGTGACACTGGCAAAAGGGGGTGAAAGGGTTAACTAGCGGCAATCAGGGGGTTAAAAACATTATTGGGTAGTATATCGGGGTACCTAGCGATATAAAAACCTGGCGGTGAACCTAAAAAAATAACTAGCTACCTAGCGACACATGCAGCGATCAGAAAAATGATCGCTTAGTGACACTGGCAAAAGGGGGTGAAAGGGTTAACTAGCGGCAATCAGGGGGTTAAAAACATTATTGGGTAGTATATCGGGGTACCTAGCGCTATAAAAACCTGGCGGTGAACCTAAAAAAATAACTAGCTACCTAGCGACTGTAGCGACACTAATGCAGCGATCAGAAAAACGATCGCTTAGTGACACTGGCAAAAGGGGGTGAAAGGGTTAACTAGCGGCAATCAGGGGGTTAAAAACATTATTGGGTAGTATATAGGGGTACCTAGCGATATAAAAACCTGGCGGTGAACCTAAAAAAATAACTAGCTACCTAGCGACACTAGCGACACATGCAGCGATCAGAAAAATGATCGCTTAGTGACACTGGCAAAAGGGGGTGAAAGGGTTAACTCTAGGGGCAATCAGGGGGTTAAATCTTTATTGGGGGGTGATAGGGGGCTACCCTGGACCTAACACTAACTGTCCTGACAGTTTTTACTGTCACAACTGACACTGAATGCATTGATCAGTAAAGAAATGATCAATGCAATCAGTGACACTGTGACTGGGGGGGGAGGGGGGGCGGGGGGGGGATCGGGGGGCGATCGGGGGGGGGATCGGGGGGGGTTTGTGTGCCTGTGTGTACCTACATGTCAGTGTAGTGTTCGTGCAGACTTACTTTTACTCTTCTCCTCGTAGTCCGGTCAAAAAGACCGCCCCGAGGAGAATGACATCACTTCCTCCTTCCTGTGTAAACAATACACAGGGGAGGAAGCTTCTCATTGGCCAGGAGCGATCCAGAGGGGGTGGCCGAAAACGAACGGCCATCCCCTCATCACGGAGCGCTCCTGGACCGAATCGGACCGCCGTATCCAGCGGGAGGGGGTCCGATGGGACCCCCCACCCGCTGGAAGGCAATCACGTAGATGTACGTGATTCTGCCTGCCTGTGCCATTGTGCTGACGTACAATGGCAATACGGCGGTCCTGAAGTGGTTAAGGGTGTTTAAGTGCCCAGTGGTCAAGTGGTTAAAGAAGGTTATCTACGCACATAGGGGGTGCCCTAACAAGTATAATAGGATTTGGGATAGGTGGCTCACCAGTCCGGATACCTGCACAGACTAATCTTAACAGAATGCACCAAGGGTAATGAATGATCTCATAGCTTGGGAACCATCTAAGTCATGCAGTATCAGTTAAATGGGTGAGATGACCGCTGGGATGGAAGAGAGGGGAGGGTGTCTGGCAGTGCTGGCTGAGTGAATTTGGCCTATATTAACCAGGTGCGTGGCCCCCAGGGCGGCTTTGCTCCCCTGGTCCTCCTGGCGGACGCTTGGGGGGTCTGAGCGGGGATCCGCTCGAGTGGGCATACATAAAGTATGACCAACAACATCGTAGACAACTTGTGTATTCTGTTATTTCATACGTGAATGTGATTCGACCTTTTGATGCCCTGCATATATTGCTTGTTGTATGCCGCATTGTTACAACGACCAATAAACTCATTGTTTAAAAAAAAAAAGGGATCAACTCCAGAGATAAAACGATAATTCTCCCGCTCTACAAGACTCTGGTCTGGCCGCACCTGGAATATGCTGTCCATTTCTAGGCACCAGTCCAGAGGAAGGATGTACTGGAAATGGAGCGAGTACAAAGAAGAGCAACAAAGCTGATTAAGGGTCTGGAGAATATTAGTTATGAGGAAAGGTTGCGAGCACTGAACTTATTCTCTCTCTTTTTTTTCTGGGAATTTTCTTTTCTTACGCTCATGTGCATTTATTTTTCGATTATGCACACCTGGAATATGCTGTCCATTTCTAGGCACCAGTCCAGAGGAAGGATGTACTGGAAATGGAGCGAGTACAAAGAAGAGCAACAAAGCTGATTAAGGGTCTGGAGAATATTAGTTATGAGGAAAGGTTGCGAGCACTGAACTTATTCTCTCTCTTTTTTTTCTGGGAATTTTCTTTTCTTACGCTCATGTGCATTTATTTTTCGATTATATTTCTCACACGATTCTCCTATTATTTAATACAAAATCTTTTGTTTTTAAAAGAATTTCCAACATGGCCGAGTTCTCAAATTTGAAGGCTGCACGAAAATCGGCCGTTGCTACGGTCCACTAGTGCGAAATTTGAATGAAAATTCTTAGATAAGAGTTTTGAAAGAAAATTATTTTGGAATTCTACCCATGTATGGCCAGCCTAAAGCAAAATGGATATCAGCGAACTGAAGAAAGTGAGAGAAGGGCAACCAAACTGATAAGAGGCATGGAAGAGCTCCACTATGATGAAAGATTAGCTGAGCTGAATTTATTCTCTCTTGTAAAGAGGCAATCAAGAGGGATATGCTCACCATATATAAATACATAAGTGGATTATATAGTGAACTTGGTGCAGAGTTATTCATTTAAATTTGTGGTGGAATTACCAGGGTTGCAACAGTCGCACTTGCGACGGGGCCCTGGCATTCCGTCACCGTCGGGGGGGGCCCAGGGGGGCTGCTATTCACACAGCCCTGAGTGGAGTGCATGTTTCTCATTGAACAGCAGTATAGCTATAGAAAAATAAACTGCACTAGACACAAAGCAAAATTAAAAAATAAATTATAAATTAGTAGATAAATCAATCAACAGGCTGCAGCTAAAAGTGGGACACACACACAAAGAAAATTCAAGAAAAAAGGAAAAAAGCTGAGCCAAAAAGCAATAATTAAAAAAATTTACAATTATAGACAATAATTCCATATAATCAAAAAATTATAACCGATAATTCAAATATAATGTCCATATAATAAAATATGCAGAAAGTGACTTCCATATAGCAACAGTTCATTGGCAAAAGAAGGGGTTAAAGCAAGAACACAATTCTCTCTGGTAATCCTTATTGCAACACCACGGTGATTCACACATAAAAAGTGAAAAAGATGCCCGACCACCGAGATGCAAATGTGCTTACCAGACGGTAAACAGTAAGGAGCATTTAAATGTAATTCATCCACATTCTTAGAATTGGACCAGGAACTAAGGATTGCCTTGGAATGGACCCTCTAAACCGTCACTCAGATCTCCCAGATTCCGCACTTCAACCATTAGCTAGGTATATCGCATTCCATTTGGCAGGTGTTGAAAGCAGTATAGATACACTGGCATTGACAGTTCTATTTCCCCCTCCATCCATCCACTCTCGCACTGGATGACAGAGGACACATTTGAACTGCTCCCCCTTCTCCCTCCTCTCCTCTCCTGTGTGCTCTGTGGGCAGTCAAATGTGAAGCTAACAAGCTCACATTTCCCGCAGAACACAGAGGAGTGGGGAGGGGGAGAAGGGGGAGAAGATCAGCTGTGTCCTCTGTCATCCCGTGCAAGAGAGGACAGGCAGAGGGGGAGATAGAGCTGTCAATGCTGGTCTCTGTGCTACTGTTCCATGAGAGACACGCTCTCCACTCAGAGCCACGCTGTCCTGAGAAGGCAGATGGCACTGATGGGCACTGATAGGATTCACTGATGAGCACTGATAGGACAAAGGCACTGATGGGTACTGATTAGGGATGAGCCGAACACCCCTCGGTTCGGTTCGCACCAGAACCTGCGAACGGACCGAAAGTTAGCACGAACATTAGAACCCTATTAATTACAATGGACGTGAACGTTCAAAATCTAAAGTGCTAATTATAACAGCCAATATGCAAGTTATTGTCCTAAAAAGGGTTTGGGGACCCGGTCCTGCCCCAGGGGACATGTATCAATGCAAAAAGAAGTTTTAAAAACTGAAGTTTTTTCTGGAGCAGTCATTTTAATGATGCATAAAGTGAAAAAAATGTGAAATATTCCTTTAAATATCGTACCTGGGGGGTGTCTAAAGTATGCCTGTGAATTGGGATGTGTATCCCATGTTTAGAACAGTCCCTGCACAAAATGACATTTGTAAAGGGAAAAAAAGCCATTTAAAACTGCTTGCGGCTTTAACCACTTCAGCCCCGGACCAATTTTCAGCCTAAGGACCAGAGGTCGTTTTACAATTTCGCACTGCACTGCTTTAACTGGTAATTTACTCACTCAGGTTAAACTGTATGGACTGGTGTCTTTATTCAACCTTACTAACTATGAAACTATGAATTGCGCGGTCATGCAATGTTGTACCCAAACAAAATTTGCGTCCTTTTCTTCCCATAAATAGAGCTTTCTTTTGATGGTATTTGATTGCCTCTGCGTTTTTTATTTTTTGTGATATAAATGGAAAAAGACCGAAAATTTTGAGAAAAAAAAATATTTTCTACTTTTTGTTATAAGAAAAATCGAATAAACTCAATTTTAGTCATACATTTAGGGCAAAATTTATTCAGCCACATGTCTTTAGTAAAAAAAAATGTCAATAAGCGTATATTTTTTGGTTTGCGCAAAAGTTATAGCATCTACAAACTAGAGTACATTTTCTGGAATTTACACAGCTTTTAATTTATGACTGCCTATATCATTTCTTGAGGTGCTAAAATGGCAGGGCAGAACAAACCCCCCCCCCCAAATGACCCCATTTTGGAAAGTAGACACCCCAAGGAAATTGCTGAGGGGCATGTTGAGCCCATTGAATATTTTTTTTTTGTCCCAAGTGATTGAATAATGACACAAAAAAAAAAGTTTACAAAAAGTCGTCACTAAATGATATATTGCGCACACATGCCATAGTTATATGTGGAATTGCGCCCCAAAATATATTCTGCTGCTTCTCCTGAGTACGGGGATACCACATATGTGGGACTTTTTGGGAGTCTAGCCACGTACGGCACCCCGAAAACCAATCACTGCCTTCAGGGTTTCTAAGGGTGCAAATTTTTGATTTCACTCCTCACTACCTATCACAGTTTCGAAGGCCATAAAATGCCAAAATAACACAAACCCCCCCCCCCCCAAATGACCCCATTTTGGAAAGTAGACACCCCAAAGAAATTGCTGAGGGGCATGTTGAGCCCATTGAATATTTTTTTTGTCCCAAGTGATTGAATAATGACACAAAAAAAAAAAAAGTTTACAAAAAGCTGTCACTAAATGATATATTGTTCACACATGCCATAGTTGCATGTGGAATTGCACCCCAAAATATATTCTGCTGCTTCTCCTGAGTACGGGGATACCACATATGTGGGACTTTTTGGGAGTCTAGCCACGTACGGCACCCCGAAAACCAATCACTGCCTTCAGGGTTTCTAAGGGTGCAAATTTTTGATTTCACTCCTCACTACCTATCACAGTTTCGAAGGCCATAAAATGCCAAAATAGCACAAACCCCCCCCCCCCCCAAATGACCCCATTTTGGAAAGTAGACACCCCAAGCTATTTACTAAGAGGCATGTTGAGTCCATGAAATATTTTATATTTTGCCACAAGTTGCAGGAATATTACAATTTTTTATTTTTTTTTGCACAAAGTTGTCACTAAATGATATATTGCTCACACATGCTATGGGCATAAGTCAAATTACACCCCAAAATAAATTCTGCTGCTTCTCTCGAGTATGGGGATACCACATGTGGGGGACTTTTTGGGAGCCTAGCCACGTACGGGACCCTGAAAACCAAGCACTGCCTTCCGGATTTAAATATAAAACACTACCAAAAAAAACTGTTAGCGATCGCAAGGGATCAGGCCTGACTCTGCGATCGCTGCAGTTATGTGTTTAGTGTTTTGTAAGTGACAGTGATCGATCGATACTGCACTTGGGTGGGCTGGGCGGAGGGGCAAAACGCAGGTGCTAGCAGGTATCTGGGCTGATCCTGCTAACAATGCGTTTTTTTGGAACCCTAAACTGCTGGGGACGCTAGTATAGCTCTGATCAGATCAGATATTGATCTGTTCAGATTCTATACCACTGCGGGAGGTGTATGCTTTGCACGTGGGTGTTAGCGGTACTGCCACTAACCTAGCGCTGCCTGGGACGACGCAGACCCTGACCCTAAAACCTAATTGATATCACCCGCCGGGTGATCAGGGGGTTAAACCTTTATTGGGTAATAAATGGTGGGTGCCCTGATGCTATAAAAAGCAAACTAACTAACCAGAGTCACCCGTAACACTTATACGGTGATCACTGGTGAAAGGGTTTACTAGGGGCAATCAGGGGGTTCAAATTTTTATTAGGTAGTATATGGGGGTCCCTGGCGCTATATAAAAACCTGATGGGGGAACCTAAATAACTAACTGGCTAACCAGCGTCACCAGTGACACTTACACTGTGATCGCTGGTGAAAGGGTTAACTAGGGGCAATCAGGGGGTTAAAGCCATTATTGGGTAGTATATGGGGGTACATAGGGCTATAAAAACCTGGCGGTGAACCTAAAAAAATAACTAGCTACCTAGCAACACTAGTGACACTAATGCAGCGATCAGAAAAATGCTGCGTACACACGAGCGGACTGTATGGCGTACTTAGTCCGTCATACAATCCGACGGACAGTCCGTCATACTTTCGACTGAACGGACTTGACCACACACGGATACCCAAACAGTCCATCGAAAGCTTGCGCGATGACGTGTACAGCACGTACGACGGGACTAGAAATAGGAAGTCCAATACACAGCAAAGCACCCTTCCGCCATGTAAATCCTTTCTGGGCATGCGCCATTCTTAGTCCGTCGAACTAGCCTACTGACGAGCGGATTGTCCGCTGAAACCAAAGTACGACGGACAGAATTTCGAAAAATCCGAAATACTTAGTACGCCAGACTGCACGCTGAAAAAGTCCGCTGAAGCCCACACACGAGCGGACTGTCCGCTGAAATGTGTTTCGACGGACTAAGTACGCCATACAGTCCGCCCGTGTGTACGCGGCCTTAGTGACACTGGCAAAAGGGGGTGAAAGGGTTAACTAGGGGCAATCAGGGGGTTAAAACCATTATTGGGTAGTATATCGGGGTACCTAGCGCTATAAAAATCTGGCGGTGAACCTAAAAAAATAACTAGCTACCTAGCGGCATCAGTGACACTAATGCAGCAATCAGAAAAACGATTGCTTAGTGATACTGGCAAAAGGGGGTGAAAGAGTTAACTAGGGGCAATCAGGGGGTTAAAACCGTCATGGGGTAGTATATGGGGGTACCTAGCGCTATAAAAACCTGGCGGTGAACCTAAAAAAATAACTAGCTACTTAGCGGCACCAGTGACACTAATGCAGCGATCAGAAAAACGATTGCTTAGTGACACTGGCAAAAGGGGGTGAAAGGGTTAACTAGGGGCAATCAGGGGGTTAAAACCATTATTGGGTAGTATATCGGGGTACCTAGCGCTATAAAAACCTGGCCGTGAACCTAAAAAAATAACTAGCTACTTAGCGGCACCAGTGACACTAATGCAGCGATCAGAAAAACGATCGCTCAGTGGCACTGGCAAAAGGGGGTGAAAGGGTTAACTCTAGGGGCAATCAGGGGGTTAAACCTTTATTAGGGGGTGGTAGGGGGTTACCCTGGACCTAACACTAACTGCTCTGACACTTTTTACTGTCACAACTGAAACTGACTGGCGCAGTGCATTGTGGGCCATTCGTATCACACAAATTTGATGCGAACGGCCCACAAAGTTCTGGTTTCGACGAACGGACGAACGGCGGATGTTCGATTCGAACATGGGTTCGAATCGTACACCGGGCTCATCCCTAGCACTGATAGAAGGCACTAATGGGCACTGATTGAAGCCATTGATGGGCACTGATAGAAGGCACTAATGGGCACAGATGAACATTGATAGAAGACACTGATAGGAGGCATTTATGGGCACTGATGAGCAATAATAGAAGGCACTAATGGGCATTGATAGGAGGCACCGATGAGCACTGCTAGAAGACACTGATGGGCACTGATAGGAGGCATTTATGGACACTGATAGGAGGCACTGATGGGCACTGTTAGGCCGCGTACACACGGGCGGACTGTTCGCCCAACTTTGTCCGCTGAACAGTGTTTGGGCGGACAGTCCGCTCGTGTGTGGGCTTTCAGCGGACAGTTTCAGCGGACAGTTTGACGAACAAGGTTTTTCGGAAATTCCGTAAAACTGTCCGCTGAAACCTTGTTTGAGCGAACAGTCCGCCCGTGTGTAGGCTTGTTCGTCAAACTAAGTTCCGCGCATGCTCAGAAAGGATTTACACGCCGAAAGTTATAATGCAGTGTATAGGACGTCGTATTTTTCGTCCCGTCGTACGTGCCGTTCACGTCATTGCGCACGGTTTCAGCAAACTGTTCGTTCGTCGTGTGTGGGCATGTCCGTCCATGCTAATTTTGAGCGGACTGTTTGCCGAAACTGTTTGACGGACAAAGTTGGGCGAACAGTCCCCGCGTGTGTACGCGGCCTTAGGATTCATTGATGATCACTGATAGAAGGCACTGATAGGAAGCATTTATGGGCACTGATAAGAGGCACCGATGAGCACTGATAGTAGGCACCAATGGGCACTGATAGGAGGCACTGATGGGCACTGATAGGAGGCACTAATGTTCACTAATAGGCTGCACTGATAGGTTGCATTGATGGGCACTAAGGAACACTGATAGGCAGAACTTAAGCAGTATTGATGTGCAGCTTTGAAGAGTACTGGTAGATGGCACTGATGGACACTGTTAGACGGCATTAATGAGCACTGATTGGTGGTGCTGATAGGCAGAAATGATGGGCACTCATAGGCGGCATTGATGGGAACTAATAGGTGGCATTGATGAGCACTGATAGATGGCACTGATAATTGGGACACTGATTATCAGTGTAAACAATTTACTGACATTCTAGACAGTTAATGCTAGTCCTTTCCTAACACAGACACAGCGTGGAAGGAAAGGGCTGTGGATAACCGGCAAGTCTGTTTACATGTGATCAGCTGATCACATGGTAAAGGACACCTGTGATTGTGCTGGATGCACATCCCAGGGGGCATGCGGGAAGCACGGTTTTGGGAGGATGTCCATGGACACTCTCCCAAAATTGGAAGCACGGGGCTTGGATGGAAGGGGGCCCATCATGGTTTCTTGCACCCAGGTCCTGAAGGTTCTAGGTATGCCACTGATGTTAATGTTGTTACAAAGAACAAGGAGGTACTCTTTACATCTGTAAGAAAAGAGATTTAACCTTCACCCAGGGAAAGGCTTCTTCAAAGTAAGAGCTGTGAAAATGCAGAAAGGACTAGTTCTGGTCAGCTTATTAGATTGTTTTTAAAAAGAAGAGCTGCATGCATTCCTAAATGCACAAAACATAACTGGATAATACCATTTATAGGTAATAACGCCAGAGAATGTTGATCCAGGGAATATTCAATTGCCTCCTGGGGAATCAGGAAAGAATTTATTTTTTCACTGTTTGAGGAGCATGTGGACCATGCTTATTTAATCACTTGACATCCACGCTATGGCCGAATGACGGCTACAGCGTGGATGTGAATTCCCGGAAGGCCGTCATATGATGGCCTCCCCTGTGCACGCTACCTGCACGCTGTGATCACCAAGTCACTGAGACTCGGGTGATCACCGATCCGAGTAAGGGGCCGATCCCGGCCCCTTACCATGTGATCAGCTGTCAGCCAATGACAGCTGATCACATGATCAAAACAAAAGCTGGGGGGATAGCTTTTTTTTCTCCTCACGTTGACAGCGGAGGAGAAAAAAAAGTCGATCACCGGCTCATCTTAAAGGGACATCAGTCCCGAAACGGAAGAGGCAATTATGCCATCTGAAAGTGCCCACAAGCGCCACCTATCAATGCCCACCAGTGGTGCCAATCAGTGCCACCTAGAAGTGCTGCATATCAGTGTAACCGACCAGTGCCCATCACTGCCACCCATCAGCGTCCATCACTGCCACCTATCAGTGCCGCCTCATCAGCGTACATCAATGACAAACAAAAATGGCCCATTTAAAAATTTTATAACAAAAATAAAATAAATTTTTTTTTTTAAATTCGGTCTTTTGACATTTTTTTAACAAAAAATAAAAATCGCACAGGTCATCAAATACCACCAAAAGAAGGCTCTATTTGGAGGAAAAAATTATAAAATGATAATTTGGGTACAGTGTTGAATGACCATATAATTGTCATTCAAAGTGCATCAGCGCTGAGAGCTGAAAATTGGTCTGGATTAGGGATGAGCTTCGTGTTCGAGTCGAACGTACGTTCGACTCGAACATTGGCTGTTCGGCCGTTCGGCGAATTCTGAACGTTTGGGCCGTTCGCGTCAAAATTCGAGTGACGCGCGCGCGGACCACAATGCACTGCGGTGGCGCAGTGCATTGCTGCCCCATGATTGGCCAAGCATGCACTGTGACCCCGCATGCTTGGCCAATCGCAGCGCCGGCAGCGAGGAGAGCCATGATTGGCCACAGGCATCCTGCCTGTGGCCAATCATAGCTCAGGCTGTGTAGTGCACGCCCCACACTATATAAGGCCGCCTTTGAGGCGGCCTCGTGTAGTGCGTTACTTAGCATCTGAAGCAGTGGGTGTTCTGTGTACCTTCAACACAGTACACACCAATCGTTTTTGGCTGATTTCCTATCTTGCTGCTGTGTAGTGGTTGTTGTCTGTGCCCTGACTGCAGTATACATCACTATATTCACCTCACCTATATAGCTAGTGATCTAGCTTTAACCACTTAACAACTGCCCATTGCCGATTAACGGCTTCAGGGGGGTTGTTTAACTCTGAGAGGCCGTTAATTAACGGCCTCCCAGAATTCTGCTCTCGCGTGCCCCGAGGTGTGCGCACTCGAGAGCATCCGTGACCGCCGGGTCGCATCACGGATCACGGTAAACGGCCGCTCATAGCGGCCGTTTACCACGTGATTGCTCCGTCAAATGACGGAGTGATCACTTGGAAACAAACCGGCGTCATACCGGCCATATTATGACGTCTGTTCCTCCCTCCCCTCTCTGTACCGATCGGTACAGCGGAGGGGAAAGAGATCGGTGTCAGCAGCGATGTGGGCTGCATCTGCAGTGCCCACATCGCTGCTCACCGAATTTAACCCCTCAATTCCCTGCCAATACTCTGCAATACCAGTGCATACTCTGCAGTACCCTGCCATTACTCTGCAGTACCCCGCCATTACTCTGCAGTACCCCGCCATTACTCTGCAGTGCAGTACCCTGCCATTACTCTGCAGTGCAGTACCCTGCCATTACTCTGCAGTACCCCCCATTACTCTGCAGTACCCCCCAATACTCTGCAGTACCCGCCATTACTCTGCAGTACCCACCATTACTCTGCAGTACCCGCCATTACTCTGCAGTACCCTGCCATTACTCTGCAGTGCAGTACCCTGCCATTACTCTGCAGTACCCCCATTACTCTGCAGTAACCCCCATTACTCTGCAGTACCCCCCAATACTCTGCAGTACCCACCATTACTCTGCAGTACCCGCCATTACTCTGCAGTACCCCCAATACTCTGCAGTAACCTGCCATTACTCTGCAGTGCAGTACCCTGCCATTACTCTGCAGTACCCCCCATTACTCTGCAGTACCCCCCAATACCCTGCAGTACCCGCCATTACTCTGCAGTACCCGCCATTACTCTGCAGTACCCCCAATACTCTGCAGTACCCTGCCATTACTCTGTAGTACCCCCCAATACTCTGCAGTACCCTGCTATTACTCTGTAGTACCCCGCCAATACTCTGTAATACCCTGCCATAAATTGCCATACCCAGCCATACTCAGAGATACCCAGCCATACTCGGTGATACCCTGAAATACCCAGCCATAGACGCCCCCCACCCCTCACCGCCCTCCGGTGCTTCTACCAACTCGCCAGTACGATCAAAGCCAGAATCTTTTTTTTATTTTTTATTTCAGGCTTCCCAGCCTAGAGGTGAGATGTGGGGTCATATTGACCCCCCAGATTTCACTGTAAAGAGGACCTGTCACCCCATATTCCTATTACAAGGGATGTTTACATTTCTTGTAATAGGAATAAAAGTGATCAAAAATATATTTTTGGGGAAAAAAATTTCAAACTAAAATAAATAAAGTAAAATGAACAATAAAAAAATAAAATTAAAATTAAAGCGCCCATGTCCCCATGTGCTCGCATGTGCCACACATGTGAAGTATCGCCGAGAATGTTAGAGCGAGAGCAATAATTCTAGTCCTAGACCTCCTCTGCAACTCAAAACATGTAACCAGTAAAAAAAAAATTAAAGCGTCGCCTATGGGGATTTTTTAAGTAGCGACGTTTGGCGCCATTCCACGGGCATGTGCAATTTTGAAGAGTGACATGTTTGATATCTATTTACTCAGCATAACTTCATCTTTCACTTTATGCAAACATTGGGCTAACAAGTGGTTAATAATAGAGCTTGCAGTCAGTAGTGTTAGGAGATAGTGCGTGCTGTCTGCGTGCTCTGTACCCAGTACATACCGCTATAATATAGGGCAGGCCCCTACTTTCAAACATCCAACTTACAAACATCTCCTACTTGCAAACGCAAGGAGACAGCAGCAAGTGAGATGAAAAAAGATGGACGACAAAACAAATTATACAGGGGTGATAACCCTTTCCTATGTTTTCCAAAAAGCTTAAAGATAGTTTTTTTGACTGGAGCTACACTTTAAAAATGTACCGGTTGAAAATGACAAACAGATTCAACTTAACACAACAAACCTACACAGTCCCTGTCTTGTTTGCACCGCCTGTATACTGCTGTTCTGAGTATATAGGGCCTGGGGGCCACACGCATTTCCTTTTTTTTAATATGGGTACGGGGTTCCCCTTAATATGCGTACAAGACCCTGGCTGGTAATGGGCAGGGAGGGCTACCCATGCCATGTTTCTCAATGATTTTCAACCATATTGCAGGAACCAGATATAACATTAAAACCGCAAGCAGTTTTAATGGTGTTATTTCCGTTTAATATCATTTTGTGCAGGGACTGTTCTAAACACGGGAAACACGTGGCACTTCACAGGCATACTACAGACACCCCCCAGGCACCATATTTAAAGGAATATTTCACTCTTTTTTTTTCACTTTAATCGTCATTAAAATCAGTGCTCCCGCCAAAACGGCAGTTTTTAAAACTTTTTTTTGCAGTGACCCATGTCCCCTGAGGCAGGAGGCAGGTCCCCAAACCCTTTTTAGGACACTATCTTGCATATTAGCCGTTAAAATTAGCACTTTCCAATTCGAACGTTCGAGTCCCATAGACTTCAATGGGGTTCTAACGTTCGTACCGAACGCGGGGGTCGTTCGCAAGTTCTGGTGCGAACCGAACCGGGGGGTGTTCGGCTCATCCCTAGTCTGGATATTAGAGGGATTTAAGTGCCCAGTAAGCAAGTGGTAAGGTTGACTTCTTCTGGATCAATTGTGGTATAAAATTCTGTATATAGAGTTTTTCAATGTATTCCATTTATTTTTTTCAATCTGAGTAACATTAGCTTGCATTGGCTACTGTGAAGTGAAGTTTTATACATAATACAGCCCTTACATTTAAAGAACTTTGGCAGACTTATGGTTCCTCCACAAACCCGCTGCCAAGCCTGCTAGCTCCAGAGGTTCCCCCTCCTTCTACCTCCCCCTTACCTCGGGAAAAACCATGGATCGCTTTGTGGAGCGATCCACGGCCCAAGCGCCCCCCTCGTCAGGGAACACAGCACACGTTGTAGCCAACATGGCGCCCGATGATTCATCTCCTGCTATGAACTCAGCACAAGCGCTCTCTCAGGAGCGCACTCTCTCAGGAGCCCTCCACACTCTCACAGGAGGATCCTGCTTCTCCTGCCAGCATTGCCCAGGCTGTCATAGCTCTCCTCACCCCAATGATGACCAAAGCTATAGATCATGCTGTCCTTAAAGGGCTAGAGCACCTGCAGAAGCAGCTGCCATTATAATCCCTGAGAATTGACCAGGCAGAGGCATCTCCTCTATGGAGGTTGATGCTGCTGTAACGTCCACTGCTGTAGCCAGGCTCTCCCCCATCCAAAAGGAACTCCAGGTGGATGACCTGGAAAATCATTCCATGTGCAATAATCTGCGAATAATAGGACTACCCGAATCCTATTACTCCTCCTCCTTGCTCACCACCATCTGCTCCATCACCATCCTGGAGCAGCTGGGGCTACACACCCTCTGCCATCAGAATCTTGCTCCAAGCCCCGCCCTGTGAATGTTAGATTCTACATATCCAACCTGCCATGGGCGAACATGTTTCCTTCACCTCCTGAAGCAGAGCACTACCTCAACACGACACAACCTTCCGGCATGGAACAGCAGGACCCTTCTACCTCTAACCAGTCTTCCCCATACTGGGAATCACCTCTGTCCTCTAAGGGCCACCTAAGTCCTCAAAAACCCCCCTACAAAAGGGTGCGCTTTGGCCTTCCAGGTGACTGTTCTACGCACCACTGATTGCACGTTCTTGCCAACTTACACGGTTTGCTCCTTCTCCACTTGATCTTGATGGCTTAGGCCCTCTCTTCCCTAGTGGTCTTGGTCCGCCACCTCTGACTTGCCTCATTTGGTGAACCTTAAGCTCTGTCGCATCTGATCATCCCTCATTTACTTGATACTTGTATGGGTTGTCCCTGTCAGAATTCTGGTTTCCCTTCTCCCCCGCACCCCACCCCCTTATCTTTTCCTCTCCTCCCTATCCTCTCTCCCCCTCCCTGATTTACTCTTTCCCTTGACCTCTTCCCCCATCTCCCTAAACCCCCTTCCTCGGAGCTACCCCATGTTGACCTACACTGAGGAGGCACTCTTTGGCAGGGGTAGTGGCTCCAGGAGGAAAAAACTGAAGTTCATGAAATGTTGTTGGAGGCCTGCCCTCCCATTTGTTACAGTATTATTTATCTGGTCATTTGATCTTTTATCTTTTTATTTACCTTCAGGATTCTACCAGAGCTCTGATGATTCTGGATCCGACGGGGCGATGACTGCGGTAGCAATTCCCCTGACCAGGCCATTTCACATCTGCCTACTACTGCCTCAGTCATGGCTCCTTCTGATGATGGGAATCACCTAAAGGTAATCTTGTGAAATGTCAAGGGGCTGTGCTCCCCTCATAAGCGTATGCAGGTATTGAGATACCTTAAGCGCCTGCAAACAGATGTCCCTCTCCTACAGAAGACCCTGATGACCTTCCTCGCCTGTGTAAATTATGGGTGAGGGTTTTGGTTCACCAGCTGCGGGGAGCTTAAAGTTTGGGTTGCTATTCTACTCCACAAAAATCTCCACTATACCATTCACTCTATTGAGACAGACTCGGAGGGTCACAGACTTACTCTCCACCTCACGGTTGCCACGCGTGACATTGCTATATCTAATGTCTATGCCCCCAACTCCCCGGGACAGCCCTTCTTTCAGGATATCACTTTCTGAACACTTTCACCTTATCGGGGGGACTTCAATACAGTCATGCACATGGCTGAAGACAGTACCTTTATGCTCGCTCAATTGGCCTCCTTGCTTTTCCTTATGGATACTTGCCACGTCTCCCACCCCACCAATTGGGAATTTACATTTTTCTCACCCCTCATAATTCATTTACACATATAGATTATCCTCATCGATCATCGAAGACATGGTCATCTCCGACCACTCCCCTATTAGTGTCCAGATCTCTGAGCTTTTAACCCCCTGCAGCATAGACACTTGGCGGTTCCCATCTTTTTTGGCTGACAACATTGATTTCCAACACACCCTTCGCACAGCCTGGGCTGAATTTACAGAAACCAATGGGGATCATCTCTCCACCTCTAATTTGTTTTGGGAGACGGGGAAAGCTTTTCTAAGAGGATGCATTATCTCCTATGCCGCTGAATTATAAAAACAACAATATCTGAAGGCCAGTGATTCCCTATGCCTTAACTTATACCGTAGCCATTATGCTTGCTTGGCATGTGGCTAAGAGTGCCTTTGACCACTGATCTACACAGCAAGAGTTTATTAGGCAATCCTACTCTGCTCTTCATTTTCATAGATATGCCAATAAGGCCTAAAGTCTAATCTTTTAGAAAAGTTAACCTCAGAGCGCCACTGGCCAACTCATATTGATTGGGGCCTTACGCTCCCCCAATGGAGATATTACTAATGCGCCCTCTGAGATTAGTGCCATCCTCATTAATTAGTACCCCACCCTTACTGGAAAGACCCTATTGACGTGGAAGTGGCAAATAAAATATTGGCGACAATTAAACTGCCTACCCTCCTGACCACCTGGAGACTTTAAATGCCCCCATTTCCCCTGAGGGCATCTGCTCTACCTTCAAATCCCTCTCTACTGGAAAAGCCCCTGGCCCAGATGCCTTTTCAGCAGAGTTCTACAAATTGACATCCGAGTACATTCCTGATACCTTGTTTATAAAGCAATGTGGGCTGAGGGACCATACCTTCCCTTGAGCGCTCAGGCACACATCAATCTCAGTGCCAAAAAGGGAAAAGACTTCCTACTCCCGGGTTCATATAGGCCTATATCCAGTGCTTTTTTCTCAGAGAAAAGGTGCAGGAACTCACCCGCCCTCTCCTAGGTCATGCCCCTACCCGCCTCTTTAGAGAACAGAGAACCGAGTACATCAAAGAGGCAGTCGCAGCACAGTCCAGTCCAGCAGAGAGATATTGCAGCCCAGTACATCAAAGAGACAGCCTAGTCCAGTCCTGCAAAGAGACCGCCAGCAAAGAGTTCACCCAGCACAGCAAAGAGACTGCCATCAAAGAGACTGGTGTGGAGATGCGACTTGATGTACATCTTGCGGCATGTATGCATTCCTTGATCATCTGATCGAGGGCGATTACTGCTGTGCAAAATGTAAGCACATTGTTTCCCTGGAAGCCCAGGTTCTGAATCTGGGGGAAGCAACTGTCAGCAATGAGAAGACCCTCCACACTAAAGGAGAGCCAGGATATGGCAGGTGCCGGCAGGGGCCAGTACAGAGGTGGGTGGAGACAAAGAGGTACAGGCACTAAAAAATAGTAGATGGGTGACAGTCAAGAAGGGTAGAGGGGGAAGTGCCAGGGAGGACGATCCAGGGCTTGAGCATCCCAATAAGTATGCTCCATTGATTGACATTGGTGAAACCAGTCAGGGACCAGCACTGCTGGAGCTGAGGAACTCTCCTAGCTGCCGGGGGAAGAACTCCTCCAGTGAGAGTGGGGGGGAGCGAAGGGAAAGGAAAGACAGATTCTGGTGGTAGGGGACTCAATCCTTAGAAGGACAGAGAGGGCAATCTGTAACAAAGACCTGAAGCGCCGAACTGTATGTTGTCTACCGGGCGCTCGGGTTCGGCACATCATGAATCTGGTGGACAGATTACTGGGAGGGGCTGGGGAAGACTCAGCTGTCATGGTGCACATTGGCACCAATGACAAAGTCAGAGGCAGATGGAGTGTCCTAAAGAACGATTTTAGGGACTTGGGAGCTAAATTGAGTAAAAGGACCTCCAAGGTAGTATTTTCAGGAATACTACTGGTACATCGAGCCACACGAGAAAGGCAGAGGGAGATTAGGAAAGTAAACAAGTGGCTGAAGAGCTGGCAAAGTAAGGAGGGGTTTGGGTTCCTGGAAGACTGGGCTGACTTCTCAGTCGATAACCAGTACTATAGAAGGGACGGACTGCATCTAAATGAGGAGGGTGCAGATCAGCTGGGAATGAAGATGGCCAAAAAGTTAAAGGGGTTTTTAAACTATGCGACGGGGGGGTGACTTCAGAGATGGAGATAGACAGCTGGGAACATATTCCAGAGGGTAATATTAGGGGCATTAGTGGAAGGGTAACCAAAGCACATAAACCCAAGGTACGTATAGTATCAAGTCCTAGTTGCAATCTCGAAACACCCAAGATGATAGTATGTGACCGGTCAAAATATATTAATGCACTCAACTCTGGCCACGACCATGCTGCCAAATTTGTGACGGAGGGGAGGTGGCCCTCTTTGCCAGAGCTCACTGTACCGTCAGGAACTTACCGTCTTCCGTTCTGGACAGCCTTACAATTGCACCATTTTCTACACTCGCTACCACGTCCCCGGGACTTCGCGCAACACCTGACACCATTTGAGAGCCTGTGCTCTACAACTGACCCGTTGGCTCACGTACTCTCCCAGACTTATGCCCTGTTATCCTCACCGGTAGACCGACCTAGTCTGCCCTGTATAATGAAATGGGAGCGGGACCTCGGACGTACATTCTCACCGCTACAAACGAAACGCATTGTTACTTTGGCTCTCAAATCCTCCCTTTGTACCAAAATTCAGGAATCTAACTTTAAGATTCTCACCCGTTGGTACCTGACACCTTCCAGATTAAGCAAATGCTACCCCTCGTCCTCGGATCGCTGCTGGCGTTGTGATGAGGAAAGGGGCACACTGCTTCATGTGTTCTGGTCCTGCTCCAGGTTACGGCCGTTTTGGGAGGAGGTCCGTCGCATCTCTCAGAAGTTTGCGGCCTACCCCATCCCGGACGATGCCGCTTTCTTTTTACTTCATCTCTCAGAGACATCCTTTAAAACATATAGGAAATCACTTATATGCCACCTCCTTAATGCTGCTAAGGCGTGCATCCCCCTTCATTGGAAACAAAGCTCCCCCCCGTCCGTGGTGCAATGGCTGCGGAAGGTGGAAGATGTACGGAGAATGGAAGACCTGATTCTTACTGCACAACACAAACAAGAATTATACAAAAAAACCTGGGACATCTGGTGTTTGTTCATATTCTCCACTGAAGGCCAATCGTTGCTAAAGCCCTGACTCTCCCTCGGCCCCCCCCTTGTGGAACTGCTGACCTGAACCACCGCCATGTCTGCCTCTTTGTCTATCGGGCTATCCCTTCCCTGTCTGTTCCTGACCTCTTTCCTCCTCCTCCCCCCCCCCCTTTTTTTTTTTCTTTCTTTTTTCTATCTCTGCCCCGTTCTTCCTTGACTCTTCCCCTTATACTCCTCCGGCAACTCTGGGTTTCCCCCCTTCGTTTGGAAGGAGGAAGCACAGAAACTGTACCCCGCTTCTGTACCCTTTTAATGAGCTTTCACCCCTCCTGTTTTTCTTTTTATCTACTACATGTGGAAGCAAAGATCTCCTATCTACCCATTTGTTTTACCATGTCTTGTTTTATTGCACTGCTCGGGTTGTTACTTTCTTTTATAAAAACATGCTTTCTGTATTAATGGCTCTAACTGTTTTTTTTTCTGCTTGTATTGTGGGGTCTGTCCCTAACCGGAGATAAATAAATAAAACTATATTTGAAAAAAAATATATATATATTAATGCATTAAAGTGTTTGTTCACCAATGCCAGAAGTCTGCCAAGCAAAATAAGTGTGTTGGAAGCTCTGGTGCATCAGGAGAGCTATGATGTAATCGGTATTGCTGAAACTTGGCTTCATTCCTCACATGACTGGGCTATTAATATTCCTGGCTATGCACTCTTTCGGAAAGACAGAGTAAAAAGGAAAGGTGGAGGGGTCTGTCTGTATGTGAGAAGTGATCTCAAAGTGAGTGTGAAAGAGGACCTGGTTTATGGAGACTGTGATGAGTCTGAAGCATTATGGGTGGAACTGCATACAAATGTGCGTAGTTCAAAGTTAATCATTGGAGTTTGTTATAGACCACCCAATGTTAATGAGGAGGTGGAGACTCAGCTCCTTGCACAGATGGAAAGGGCTGCAAGGGCTGGAACGGTGATAATAATTGGGGATTTTAACTACCCAGAAATTGATTGGAGTAATGGCACTGCTGGGACAGTTAAAGGGCAAAAATTTATAAACCTATTACAGGACAATTTTATGGTCCAGTTTATTGAGGCCCCAACTAGGAATGATGCTCTGTTGGACCTGGTAATCTCAAACCATGCAGAGCGTTTTACTAATGTTCAGATAAAGGAACACCTGGGTAGCAGTGACCATAACATGATTTCATTTGATGTTAGTTGTAAGCAAAAATCACATACGAGAAAGATAAAAACACTTCATTTCAAGAGAGCAAATTTTCCAAGGATGAGGGCCGCTCTCCAGGACTCCAGACTGTGAGAATATTGGCATCAATGGGCACAGAACAGAAATGGGAATTCTTCAAAAAGACTGTTTGTGAACTCACTGCAAAGTATTTTCCCATGGGCAATAAGTTTAAAAGGCTAAAAATAAAACCTATGTGGCTCACAGCAAAAGTTAAAAAAAGCTATCAACTACAGTATAAGAAAAGAGCTTTTAAAAAATATAAAAATGAAGGAACACTAGTGTGATTTAAATGTTACAAAGAATATAACAGAATATGTAAAAAGGAAATCAAGGATACAAAAATTCAAAACAAAAGACAGATTGCAAAAGATCGTAGGACAAACCCCCAAAAATTCTTCAAATATATTAATAGTAAAAAGGTCAAGTCTGAGCATGTAGGCTCTTTACAAAATTATCTAGAGTGGGTGACTGGGGACAAATAGAAGGCTAATTTATTAAATACATTCTTCAGCTTTGTGTATACAAAGGAGCATGGGGGAGCTCATATCCATAATGGGGGTGGTAGTGACACAGCCTCAAACCCACAATGGCTCAAAAGTGATATGGTCCAGAAATATTTAGACAGAATAAAGGTGGATAAAGCACCTGGACCTGCTGGCATCCACCCACAGATCCTAAAGGAATTGAGCTCTGTAATTTCAAAGCCATTGTATCTAATATTTTTTTTAATGACAGGAATAGTACCACTGGATTGGTGCAGGGTCAGTGTGGTGCTAATTTTTAAAAAGCGGACAAAGTCTTTACCAAGTAACTATAGACCTGTTAGTTTAACTATAAGGGAATACCTATTGAAATTACCAAAGATATACTAAGTCAAAATCTAAGATAATATGCTTAGGCTTGCATTTCAATAGGTTCAGAATTAAAGACATACAAGAATACTGGCGTACGTGACAAACTATATAGATAGCGTGACTAGATGACAAGATATCTGTATGTCTCTCCAGAGGGTCTATGCAAGATATTGATATCTCAGGAAAACATCTGCCTGTGTTTTCTTCTCTATACATTGCTGAGAGGCACAAAGCTAGATAAGGACTGGTTACGCAAGAATATGGTCAGTCAGCAGATGCTGAAAGGGCAAAATAACTGTCAGGAGGTTGTATTAACCTTTGACTTAAATTTCAGGAATGAACTAATATCATGAGTTAAGAAAATTGTTGATGTATGTGTAAATCACCCGATTGGCCCCTAAAAGGGCAGGGCTTTGTGAAGTACCACATAAAAGATGGTCCACTCTCCCATTAAACCTTGTAATCTTTCACCACGTACCCACCAGTGTATGTGTATTGATTAACCGCCGGCGATTGGGACCTCCATTGAGCCACTCCAGCCTAGGCTATCCAGGGGAATCTAGAAGACGAACACCTTACAGTTTTGGTACCAGGAGTGGGGTGTGCACAGGTAAGTCATTTACACCTTTACCTCTTTTTATGGTAATTGGTGTTTATGCTTGACCTGTCCAGACAACCATTATAAGAAATTTAATTGTATATATATATATAAACTGTGCCTTCGCAACGGACTAGGCTGGTCCCTTGGGGGGTGAAAAGGGTTCGCAGGTACTGAGGAGTCTGACTAGGTTGGTCCGACTATAAACTAAGAGATATTCATGATTATATTCTAACACGGGAGGTATCATATACGCCCGTGACATAAGGATTGGCTAAATGGACGCCCACTTGAGAACTTTTAAAGTGCACTATAAATAATGAAATGCATCATGATGTGATTATTTGATAATGTACATGTAAAGTTTTAAAGCTGAAATCTTAAACCATAAAAATATGTCTGTTTCTCTTTAGGTGCAAGCGTAAGTATATAGAGTATTAACGTTGTATAAGATATAATTATATAGAGTGGATATCTGTTTGAATAAACCCAACTGTTGTTAAATGAATACAGAGTATGAAGAACCAGATTGTAGTGAGGTAGTACCCGCCTGTTCACGCTGCACGCTAGGTTTACTTTTTCTTAGCATTTATGAAAGGTAGATTCTTTTGACCACTAGACCTACAGGCTTCTCTTGCAGACTTGGTGTAAGAGGGGTATATCCCGCCACCAGGAAAGGTACCCTTCATCGTATATTAAGGGTAAATCTTCACAGTTTTATATAAGTCCATCTGCCCCAAAAGATCAGGGATCCAACTCCCAGACCAGAGACCGGATTGTTGAACAAACCGGGTGTTATCACCTGTGTCCTACCACTAGACACACACTGCCCAGACTACTAGATGGGGAATTCTGCAGCAACCCAAGCCATGGCCACCCCATCACCCTATGAATTTGTCAGTAATATGATCCCTGGCCCCCAGGTAGAACCATTTTGGACACAAGTCCGAGAAAGGTGTCAGCAATTAGGGATACATGACCCAGGGCCATATGGTCCTTGTACTGAGGAAGACTGGCAGGAAGTAAGTAAAATATGCCAAATCCACAAAAATTCGTACCCTCCAGGGAAGTGGGAAAATATTCAATATATGAAAGATTGTTACCATGCATGGGATAAATGTCTACGCAAATATAAAAAGAAGCATATTAATAAAACTACAAAGCTTACTCCAAATATAGGACCCAGTACTATGGCTGAAGCCCCTGCACCCCCTTCACCTCCCCCTCCCCCGCCTCAATGTCCACCCCCACCTTATGTTATGGTAAAAAACGAGGATGGGACGCCAGGTCCATACCTTCAACTATATCCTTCACTGGATCCTGTAGTCCTAGCCGCCATAGCACACACCACAGCAACACCACAACAAGTGGCCCAATGGGAACAAGTAAGTAGGGGCAGAGAGGAAGAGGGGAGACAGGAGGAAGTTACAGGACAAGAAGAAGTGGGTAGTCCCAAAATGCAGGAATTAGAGGCAAAGATAAAAGAGTTTGAAGAGAAGAAAAAGGAGGAAGAAGAGAGAATAGGGAAAAGGAGAACTGAGTTAGAAACACTTATGGAAGAACTAAAACAAAAAGAAATAGCCCTCAATGAGGCAGAAAAGGTACAAGTGGATAGGAAAATAGTGTTAGAAATGTATCAGAAAGACTTGGAAGAAAGGGAGAAGGAATTCCAGGAGGGAAGGGAGAGAGAGGAACAAAGGATGGAGGACCTAAAAAAGGAACTAGAAAAGTTAAGAAGGCAATTAGGGAAGAAGGAGGAAATGTTAAAAGAAGCGCAGGATAGGATTATAGCGCTGCCCCCCACCACTACAAGAAGCCATACAAAAGAGACACCTATTCCTGACCTGAGGAGTCAGGTCCAATTAGTAAAAAAAGGGACATTATCCATAGAAGAGGAAACTGAGAAAGAAGCAGTAGGGGCTTCATTCAAAGCACCTTTGATGACCATAGGGGACACCGAGGTGCATATACCATTACCTTTGGGTACACTCTCCAAAATAAAAGAACTATGTCCCAATCCCAAGAAGTATCCACGAGATGCAGGTACCTTTCTGGGAAAATATAGTGCAGGCACAGGGCTTGACAAAGATGACATAAAAGGTATTCTTAGCATTGTAGACCCAGACAGCCCAGAAGAAGCCCCTGTAGACGACCTATGGGCAACCCATATCCAGACCAATAAGGATTGGATATCCTTTTGGAAAGGCATGGGAGGTCATTGGTCCAAATTATACAAAGGATCATCTGCACTCCAAGAACTGATCCTAGCCAAGCAGGGACCTAAAGAGAAATTCTATGATTACTGTAACAGAGTATACTCCCTATGGAAAGCTGTAGATGGGGCCACACCACAATTATTTACTACTACCATCATGTCGGGAGGCGATCCCAAAGTGACGCAATTACTCAAATTCACAAACCCCAAATGGGCGGAGCAAGCACCAGATGAATTCATGAAGGACGCTAGGTCCAGAGAGACTTCAGGGGTCTTTGAACAAAAAGGGGGAATTTTCCCCTCCTTGACACAAACACAAACCCTAGTCACACCTGAAACCTCATCCTCACCACCGCACCTCATGACCATGCAGCCCTACCCACCTGACCAAGGATGTTTCAATTGTGGGGAACAGGGACATTGGAAATCACAGTGCCCATATAGACAGAGGGTGAGCTATCCAAGGGGCAGGGGAAGGGGGTACAACGCTGCTAATCGCCCCCCCCCTCACACTACAAGGTACCCCCAATACCCGCCACCTCCCCAAACACCATCTCAAAACCATGCGCTTGCACAGCCACCCTACACCCCAACCTCTAACAGACCTCCCCCTCGAATCCCCATGCAGTGGCCGTCTACCCGACAAACATACCCCCAATAGGGATGCCTAGAGTATGTCCCTTCCCTCAGTCTGGTGTGCCACAACCTATCATGGAAGAGTCTACCACAAGTTATATTACGCGTAGACAACCACATAGTGTGTTTCCTGCTTGATTCAGGTGCCACTTTTAGCTCATTAAATGATGAGAGGTATGACACACCACTGTGTACTGAGGGACACTCTATTGGAATAAATGGGACATCGGTTACTCATTCCGTCACCCCGCCTTTACCAGTCTCTACCCCGGATGGACTAGAGCTATGTATGCAGAGTTTCGCTGTCCTGACTTCCTGTCCAGTGTCCCTAATGGGCAGAGATTTACTATCCCAGTTGAACATTACCATTAAGTTTGACAAAGACGGCTCCCTCACTGCGAGTTCCCCTCTTTGTGACTTACACAGCCCAAAAAGACATGCACACAGGAGTTTCTTTCTAATGATACCTTCCTCCCTTGACCATCACACAATTTGGGCAGAAAACAAAGGTAGTGTGGGCTTTATTAATTGCACACCATATGCACCCCAAATGCGATCAGATGCGGGGATACAATATCAAAAACAGTATCCCCTACCCCCAGAGAAAGTCAAAGGCATCTCCCCTCAAATTAATGATTACATATCAAAAGGTATCCTGAAACCAATCATCAGTCCCTGGAACACGCCCATTTACCCCGTAAAAAAGGGCAGTGGGGAGTGGAGACTTGTACAAGACCTAAGGGCAGTTAACAAACAAGTGATTCCACTTCCACCCCTAGTCTCAGACATCACTTTTATCTTCTCATGTATACCGGCACATTCTCTATGCTACACAGTGATTGATTTAGCAAATGCCTTCTTTAGCATTCCCATTGCGGAAGAGGCCCAGCCTATGTTTGCCTTCTCCTGGACGGAGGGCCAGTTGACGGGTCAGTTAACCTGGACACGCCTGCCTCAGGGGTATGTGGATAGTCCTGCTGCCTTCTCTATGGTACTCAATGAGACTGTCAAATCTTGGACGCCTGAGCGAGGGTCGGTGCTAATACAGTATGTGGACGACTTGCTCTTGTGCAGTCGCACTGCTGAAGATTGTGCGGTCGATTCCACATCTCTGTTGAACCATCTAGCCCACATCGGGCATTTAGCATCCAGAAAGAAGATACAGTGGTGTATGCCACAAGTGGAATACTTGGGGTGCATACTAAAAAGGGGGACAAGGATGGTCTCCCCCAAACGTGCCGCAGCCCTACAAGCTCTGAGCCCCCCAAAAGACAAGGCAGCCCTGCTCTCATTCTTGGGCGCTGTGGTATATTGCCGAAAGTGGATCCCCGACTGTTCTCATTATGATGGCATACTAAGAGAGGCCACCGCCTCAACAGCCCCTAGGCAGGTTGATTGGACAGAGGAACGGCTTAAGGCCTTCCAGGCCCTATTGAACAGTTTGTCATGTGCACCCGCCCTGGGGTTGGTAGACTATGGTAAAGCTTTTCAACTATACTGTGTAGTCTCGGGGACCTCTTTTGCCGCGGTTTTGACACAACAGCATGGAACAGGCTACCGCCCTGTCTCCTACCTATCTAAAAAACTCCCCCTTCAGGTTCAAGGCATGCCATCATGCCTTCAGAATTTAGCCGCCTGTGCTATGGCCGTACAAGATGCCAACAAGATGGTCTTGGGACACCCGATGACGCTTTACACCACACATTCTGTCACCCACCTCATACAGAACATGAACACCCAACACATGACCTCACAAAGACTCAGTGGATATGAGATTTCCCTCATGAACACAGACAATCTGTCTCTCAAATATGTTCCCGCCAACAACCCTGCCGTCCGTCTCTTGCACTCCATGTTACGCCTACCACGAGACCCAGACCAGTTTCATGACTGTATAACACGAGTGGAGTCTATCACATCACCAAGACCAGACCTCACCGACGTACCGATTACCAATGCAGACGATGTTTTTGTGGACGGTAGTTGCTCCCGTCCCTCCGATTCCACCTTCCAAACAGGATATGCAATAGTCCAGTTGCCAAACAAGGTATTAGAAGCCAAACCACTGCCCCCCTCTTCGGCTCAGGTGGCTGAACTAGAAGCCCTCACCAGGGCCTGCATTTTATTTACAGATAAGAAGGTGAACATTTACACAGACAGTAGATATGCATTTGGGGTGGTGCATGACTTCGGAGTAATATGGGCTAAAAGAGGTTTTAAAACAGCGGATAATAAACCTATTTCCAATGCTACCCAGATTCAGGCACTTCTTCGGGCTATTTTGCTCCCAAAAGAGGTGGCAATAATTAAAGTAAAAGCACATTCTTCAGATAATAGCAGACTTTCCAAGGGAAATGCCTTAGCTGACCGAGAAGCGAAAAAGGCAGCCCAGTCCTCCACCCAGGAGCCCACCCCCACGTCCATGTACTTTAAGGATCATTTCACCTGTCCTAACTTTAAATCTGTAGTGGCACAAATGCAATCATTAGCCACTGAGGAAGATGTCTTGTATTGGGTGAAGGCTGGCTTGACCAAAGACCCAGAGGGTCTGTGGTCAAAAGAGGGGAAGATATTGGGAATACCTGAGGCAAGCAGTATTCTAATTCTCTCCTACCTTCATGGTCCAGGACACATAGGTGCCGTCCCTTTAGCCACTATGTACACCAAATCTTTCTGCACAAACCACTTGAACAAACAAGTCAAACTCCTGACCACAAGTTGCCTTACCTGTGCTCAAAACAATGTGCAGGGCAAACGGCATGGCCTACATGGTCATCTACCCCCACCAATAGGTCCCCTTACAGATTTACAAGTAGACTTCACACACATGCCAAAACAAAAGGGGAACCTAAAATACCTGTGCGTTGTCGTTGATAAATTTTCAGGCTGGGTTGAAGCCACTCCCTGTGCAGGTGAGACAGCCAATATAGCAGCAAAATGCTTGCTGAATAACTGGATTTGTAGGTTTGGCATACCAACATCTATTTGGTCAGATAGGGGACCTGCATTCAGCTCCTCCGTTACCCAGGCTGTGGCTAAATTGTTAGGGCTGCAATGGAAACTACACATCCCCTATCACCCTCAAAGCGCAGGGGTAGTGGAAAGAATGAATAGAAATATAAAGGATAAATTGAAAAAGGCCACAGGGGGCACAATGAAGGGATGGCTTGATCACCTCCCTTCTGTGCTATTCCAGATTAGGACGGCACCCCACGCCAGAACGAAACTTTCACCTTTTGAAATTTTGATGGGAGTCCCCGCAAACATAGAATTACCCCCATTAGACCAAGACACTGATATTGACATTTATTCCCAACAGGAAATGTACGTGAAAAACCTGGTAAGTATGCTTCATGAAACGAACGAACAAGTTTCTGTCACCTTCTCTCCTCTCTCCACAGAGCCAACACACCCCTTCATCCCAGGAGATCAAGTGCTAGTCAAGCAACTGGCCCACAAAAAGAGGATCGGACCAATCTACTCTGGACCTTGGAAGGTTGAAAAGGTGTCCAGAACTGCGGTCCTGACTGACCTAGGAAACACCTGGATCCACGCCAGCAGGCTGAAAAAGTGCCCACCGCTTCCCACAACCCCCGACCCCCCGCCTATTGAAGGAGAACCCGACCCACCCGAACAGCTACCGGAACTGCAAGAGATTCAGGAAGGCATTGGACAATTAACCCTTGAAACCTTACACGATAGCGAGGAAGAAGGACAAGCATAAGAACTTGTAGAAATGTTTTTACCTTCAGTGTCAGGGAAGGCTGTATGCCTCTGGGGTAGTCTGGTACTACTTGTATGCCTGCCCACATGGTTTATAGCCAACTGTATATATCATCCAGAAGACTTAGGTCTATTAAAAGGGATATGTGGACCACCTAAGATGAATAATACCCCCGGCCAAAGACATAGTAGAAGTATTATACCCGTTAATGAGTCACCTAAGGGACTGACTGACAAGATGTTACTACTAAAATTCAAATATAGCTATGCTCAAAAATCCGGTTTTGAGAAATGCTGGATCTGCAGCAAGCTACATCCCAGTACAGCTAGAATCCCTCTCATGGCAGTCCCCTTGAATTTTACCCCCCTCCTTAATGGAACACCCCCTATCGTCCTAACGAATGTTACTAGGACCCTTTCAAATAAAACCCTCACTTTCCAAATTATAGGTAGAAGCCACTTCCCAGACTGGTGTTTCCAACTGGGAAACACCACAGATGGAGCCGAGGTTTGCAAACAAGCAAAACTTAACATTTCAATGACATCGCTTAACAGTCCTTCTTTCTTCCATACTTCAGATCCCACCCTAAATGCCACCTTTTTAGACTTTCTTAGCTCCAGTACTAAGTCTACAATACACCAATTAATGTCAATTCTGATGCTCTCTGGCCTTTCTGATACTCTTAGGAACGTGTTCCATAAACGGCCCCTAGCTCTAGGAAATACCACATATATATGCTGCGGCAAGCTGTCACCCCTGGATCCCAACCAAACCCCAGGGGTGGTGTTACCTTGCAGCCCTGGTTCCTATCATGGGGGTATTAGGGGATAACAAGGGAAGTCACCTCCTTGAAGCTAGCATGCATCCTAGATATCCCCTTAGACACCGTAACAAACGAGAATTGTTTTTAGAAAAAGATATGGCCTGGGCATGGTTCCCTTCCTGGACAGGGTGGGGAATTAACCTAATGAAAAGATTAAATAATTACACTGGCATAATTGATGAGATTCTGGAGAAGAATTCTGATGACATAACCAAACTAAATCTAGAAACTAGGGCAATTAGGAAGCAACTAGAACTACATGAGTTGGCTATAGAAAGTATGAGTGCAGCCCTTACTGGCCTCTGTGAGACTACTGAGGATTATGAGTGCTGTACCTGGATTCATAATACCAGCATCGAAGTCCCAGACTACTATGACGTTATTGCCCAACACAGGGAAGAGGTAAATAAACTACAGAAAGAGGCAAGAAACATAGGAAAAAACTGGGATCCCTTCTCGAGCAGCTTTAGTTTTGGTGGATTAATATCTTGGCTCCGAAATACTGCCATGACAATTGCCACTGTGATTCTCTTCATTCTATTTTTATATGCCTGTTATAAGATAATCAAATGTTTATGTAAAAAGGGAAACACGGCCGCTCCGGAGGATCTGAAACTCACTTCCATTGTTAAAGATGCAACGGTATGGTATAAAAACCAAGAGCACGAGGGTTCGGAGTATGAAGCCTGTGCTATTAAATTAGAAAAGGAATGATCATTATGTAAATCACAGAATGATCAAAGGGAGGATTATAAGGGAATACCTATTGAAATTACCAAAGATATACTAAGTCAAAATCTAAGATAATATGCTTAGGCTTGCATTTCAATAGGTTCAGAATTAAAGACATACAAGCATACTGGCGTACGTGACAAACTATATAGATAGCGTGACTAGATGACAAGATATCTGTATGTCTCTCCAGAGGGTCTATGCAAGATATTGATATCTCAGGAAAACATCTGCCTGTGTTTTCTTCTCTATACATTGCTGAGAGGCACAAAGCTAGATAAGGACTGGTTACGCAAGAATATGGTCAGTCAGCAGATGCTGAAAGGGCAAAATAACTGTCAGGAGGTTGTATTAACCTTTGACTTACATTTCAGGAATGAACTAATATCATGAGTTAAGAAAATTGTTGATGTATGTGTAAATCACCCGATTGGCCCCTAAAAGGGCAGGGCTTTGTGAAGTACCACATAAAAGACGGTCCACTCTCCCATTAAACCTTGTAATCTTTCACCACGTACCCACCAGTGTATGTGTATTGATTAACCGCCGGCGATTGGGACCTCCATTGAGCCACTCCAGCCTAGGCTATCCAGGGGAATCTAGAAGACGAACAGCTTACATTAACTTCTATAGTTGGGAAGATACTGGAGAGATTAATAAAAGACCACATAGACGAGTTCTTGCAGGAAAAAAAAATTTTTAAGCAACAGACAGCATGGATTCATGAAAGACAGAAGTTGTCAGACAAACCTGATTTCTTTTTATGAGGCGGTAAGTAAAACATTGGACAGAGGAGTATCGGTGAACGTGGTATACTTGGATTTTGCATGAACGTTTGATACAGTTCTGCACACACAGCTCATGTGTAAGGTAAAGTCTACAGGTTTGGAAATATCAGTTTGTAAATGAATAGAAAACTGTCTAAAAGGCAGAATTCAGAGTGGAACTCAGTAGTGGTTAATGATTCCTACTCTGAATGGTCTAAGGTTATCAGCGGTGTACCCCAAGGTTCAGTGCCGGGACCCTTACTTTTTAATATCTTTATAAATGATATTGGGTCTGGAAACAAAAGTAACATTTCCATCTTTGCAGATGACACCAAGCTATGCTGTAGAATAACGTCCTTACAGGATGTCTCCAATTTACAAGCCGACCTCAATGCTCTGTCTAATTGGGCGACTATGTGGCAGATGAGGTTTAATGTTCATAAATGTAAAGTTATGCACTTGGGGCCTAAGAATATGCATGCATCATACATACTAGGGGGAGTACAACTGGGGGGATTCATAGTGGAGAAGGATCTGGGGGTTTTGGTAGATCATAAGCTCAATAATGGCATGCAATGCCAAGCTGCGGTTTCCAAAGAAAGCATAGTCCTTTCTTGAATTAAGAGAGGTATGGAATCCAGAGAGAAAGATATAATTTTGCCCCTGTTCAAATCATTAGTAAGACCTCATCTGGAATATGCAGTTTAGTTTTGGGCACAAGTTCTCAAAAATGATATTGGGGAACTGGAGAAAGTGCAGAGAAGGGCAACCAAACTGATAAGAGGTATGGAGGAGCTCAGCTATGAGGAAAGATTAGAGGAACTACATTTATTCACTCTTGATAACAGGATATTAAGGGGGGATAGGATCAACATGGTGTTGAATTATTCACTTTACAGTCAACACAGAAGACAAGGGGGCGCTCTTTACATCTAGAGGAAGAGATTTCATCTCCAAATACGGAGAGGTTTCTTCACAGTAAGAGCTGTGAAAATGTGGAATAGACTCCCTGCAGAGGTGGTTCTGGCCAGCTCAGTAGATTGCTTTAAGAAAGGCCTGGATTATTTCCTAAATGTACATAATATAACTGGGTACTAACACTTATAGGTAAAGTTGATCTAGGGAAAATATGATTGCCTCTCGGGGGAACAGGAAGGAATTTTTTCCCCTGCTGTAGCAAATTGGATCATGCTCTGCTCAGGTTTTTCGCCTTCCTCTGGATCAACTGTGGGTATAGAATTGTGTATATGGGACTGTATGATATTTTTTTTGTGGTTGAACTGGATGGACTTGTGTCTTTTTTCAACCTGACTATGTAGCCCAGGAAAGAGACAGCCAGTAAAGAGACCGCCCATCAAAGAGACCGCCCATCAAAGAGACCGCCCATCAAAGAGACCGCCCATCAAAGAGACCGCCCATCAAAGTGACCACCCATCAAAGTGACCGCCCATCAAAGAGACCGCCCATCAAAGAGACCGCCCATCAAAGAGACTGCCAGCAAAGAGACCTCCCAGCAAAGAGACCGCCAGCAGAGAGACCGCCAGCAGAGAGACCGCCAGCAAAGAGACCGTTTACCACAGCAAAAAGACCGCCAGCAAAGAGACCACTCAGCACAGCAAAGAGACCACCCAGCGCAGCAAAAAGACTGCCAGCTAAGAGATGGCCCAGCAAAGAGACCGCCCAGCCCAGCAGACAGAACACAAAGCAAAGATAATGCCAGCAAAGAAACATCTAGCAAAGAGACCGCCCAGAACAGCAAAAAGACTGCCAGCAAAGAGACTGCCAACAAAGAGACCGCCCAGCACAGCAAAAAGACAGCCAGCAAAAAGATCGCCCAGCAAAGAGACCGCCCAGCCCAGCAAATAGACTACCAGCAGAGGCCACCCAGCAAAGAGACCGCCCAGCAGAGAGACCACCAGCAAAGAGACTGCACAGCAAAGAGACTGCACAGCAAAGAGACCACCAGCAAGGAGACCACCAGCAAGGAGACCGCACAGCACAGCAATGAGATCACCAGCAAAGAGACCGCCCAGCAAAGAGACCGCCAGCAAAGAGACAGCCCAGCCCAGTAAATAGAACGCCCAGCAAAGAGACTGCCCAGCAAGGAGATAGCCCAGCAAATAGACCGCCCAGCCCTGCAAAGAAACCACCCAGCACAGTTCGCAGACTACCCAGCCCAGTCCACAGCACAACCCCATTCAGCAGCATTTTGCTCACAACAGTAACAGATCAGCCCAGTTTACATGAGACTAGTGAGGAATAGGAGGAACGCCTGGCTACCTACCACTATCCACAATCACTTGATCAGATACCATGACACACGGCGCTAAAACCAATCTCTCAGACAGCACTGAGAGAGTACAGATCACTCCGCCCTCTGCTCTCACTAGCTGCAGCCATTCAATCCCTCAGGGCAGTGACTGCACACAAGATACAGGGGGAGTGCTCTGCCGGAGGTACCCCCGTGTTTGACCCCTCCACGGGAAGCAGGGCAGGGCACATGCTATACAATTAGGAGGAGAATAAAAGCCCTGCCTATAAGCCTAAGCAACGTTGACGCAGACAAATCATCTCTAAAATTGTTGCGTCCCATCTGGAACATATCCTTCCATCAATCATCCATCAGGCCCAATCAGGTTTTGTCCCAGGGAGGTCTGCTACCCTCAACATGTGTAAAGTCCTCCTGAATTTGCTAAAATGCACCCTGACCATGATACAGCCATTATTATGTTGATTGAAGGCTTTCGATAACATCAGCTTCTCTTGGTTGTTTATGATCATAAGAGTGGTCAGCATGACTGGTCCCATATAACAATTTGTCCAAAAGATGTACTCCTCACCAATGGCCCGCCTCGTTATTCCTAATTTCATATCCCGACATCCCACTCACTAAAGGCACTCGCCAAGGCTGCCCTCTATCCCCTCTTCTCTTTAACATAGCCATTAAACAACTTTGGCTTGTACAAATAAGTAATTACTGAAGATTGTTCAGATGCTGTTATAATGAGGTGAGGTGAGGGCATAGTGAGGAGAAAAATCTTCCATGAAGTTTGCTGTCCACTGTTTCATAAACAGCTCCTTAGTAGGCATAATTTGTGTTATCACAACAAAAGACACATTAGCAGGAGCATATTAGTAGTGTATTTTTAATGTATGTTTAATGTTTCTTCTTTACAGGCACTCTGGATACTTGACAGGCACGTGTTCCAAATCCCAGCGTTTGCAAGGTTTCAGTTGTGAATTTCTGACAAGGAGAAATACACAGCATCACCAGCAACTTTGCATCACCACCTGTTGTAAGATAGAAGAGTTGGATGTTAAAAACAAACTGTCCAAAATATATAGTATAGTTTTACTCATTACAGAATTTTCTAGGGTATATCTTAAAATTGACCTTTCTGTAACTATGCAAATCTATATGAATGATTTCCTGCTATGTTGCAATAGACAGCAACATAATAATAATAAAAAAACTCAAGCTTCTATCATTAAAATGCAATCCTTGAACTCCATTAACTTTACCTACTGACACCTACTTTCATTCACATATTATAATGTAAAAAAAATTAAATAAAGAATTGCTTTTCTTACCATTTTACATGCTGTTTTCTGATAACTCCAGCACTGAAAAATCATACTTGGTCCTCTTTATGAGGGAGCCAGGGGAAATGTGTTTGTTATAGTCAACCCTGTCTGTACTGTGCTGGCTCATTATCAGATGAAAAAAGGAAAAGAAAAGTTGGCCATCCTTATTGTATATTACATAGCCAGGTTGAAAAAAGTCCTAGTTCAACCAATAAAAAAAAAGTACATATAATCCTGTGACAGGATTCACTTTGGACGGGGGCCCGTTGAACCCAGAATCCCTTGGGGAGGTTGGGAAACCTTTTTTTAGCTCCCTATGAACCTCATATGTTTAAGTCACCCTGTGCCCCTAATAGGGGCACAGGGTGGCTGAGAACCCCAGTCTGATCTGCGCTAGTTGGACTCACTGTACAGCCACACTGGAATGTTGTATATATTGTGTGTTGTCTCATGCTGTTAGGCTCTTTGCTGGGATTGTTTGGGGTGTGTTTGTATTCTATTGTTATATTGTGTCTGTCTGCCTTGGGAGAAAAGTATATTATTGGATGTATATCTATGTGGAGGAGGGGGTGGGGGATTCCTCCAGCAGCCCCTCCCTGCTGGTAAGACTGTTTACTAAAAGGAAAGAACCCAGGCCTTTTTTTAAAGCAAGCTGCTGAGCTACCCAGAACCAGCTCTTGTGGGAGTCTATTCCACCTTTTCACAGCTCTTATTTGGAGATTAAATCTCTTTTCCTCCAGACGTAGAGAGTGCGCCGTTGTCCTCTGTGGTGACCTTAAAGTGAATAACTCATTACCAACTTCACTATATGAACCACTTTTGTATTTATACATATTGATCATATTCCCCCTTTATACCCTCCTCTTAAGAGAGAATAAATTCAGTTCCTCTAATCTATCCTCATAGCTGAGCTCCTCCATGCCCCTTATCAGTTTGTTTGCCCTTCTCTGCACTTTCTCCAGTTCCATAGGGACTGATATAGGTGTACAGTATATAGGGTTGTAATACACGTATTATATACTGTCTTTCAAATATAGAAAGCATATTATAGTGCACTGCACTGCACTGCTGTACTGCTGATCTGCAGCTGTTGTTTCTCAGTGTAGGGAGGGACAGTTTGTCGTGTGGAGCAGGGACAGTCTGCAATTCACTAGCTACTAGCTAGCTACTATTAGGTCCACAAAGGTCCTTTTAACGACTGATATAGGTGTACTATTTAGTGTGCAGTATATAGGGGTGTAATACATGTATAAAATACTTGCAAATATAGAAAGCATAGTATAGTGCATTTCCACTGGGCAGCATTGTGAATGCTAAGTGGTTCTGCAGCGATTCTGCAAAGAGTGACAAACGCAATTAGAAAAAAGTATTATAACTGGTGTGATAGACCAGTGCCCCCCCCAAAACAACAGATTGAAGCGGGGTGTTATATACCTCATTCCACATACATACTGCACTTCTCTAGAGACTTTTGTCACAGGGTCATTTAAAAAATGACGGGCCGAGGAAGAGGCAGGCCCTTCCGCAGGGGTGGTAGGGGTAGGGCAGGAGCAAGAGGCTTGAGCCAAAGTGGCAAATTGCAGAAGGTGCGTTCGATTACGTCAAAGGATGCACCAGACTTGGTTGAGTGGCTCACTCAGCCTTACTCTTCTGCACCCTCCTCATCCTCTCGATCTGCACCCTCTTCTTCACTCTCTGCTGTGTGCACCCCCAAAGACACCACCACCAACACCACCACCACCATATACCCTCCGCTTGAGTCACAGGAATTATTTTCCGATCCATCACAAGACATTGCCGATGCGGTGTCAGTGCTCTCTATCTCAGTGCTGGTGTCAGTGCTCTCTATCACGGTGCTGGTGTGGTGTCAGTGCTCTCTATCATGGTGCTGGTGTCAGTGCACTCTATCTCAGTGCTGGTGTGGTGTCAGTGCTCTCTATCACGGTGCTGGTGTCAGTGCTCTCTATCATGGTGTTGGTGTCAGTGCTCAGTCTTTATCGAGGTGCTGGTTTCAGACAGTGAGGGAGATAGCAGAGGAGAAGCCAATCAGCAGGCAGTGCCAGCACCATGGCTGAGGATCAGCACTGGACTGGCACCTCCGAACCACCACAGTGGAGCCCTGCATAGGTGGGGGTAAGGACCGGGCAGAGGGAGGGGCTCAAGCACAGGTTGGCACACTGGCACAGGACTGCCCTGCCCTGACTGTGGCACTGATCATCTCCTGCACCACCTTCATAGCCTTCCCTGACCTTGCCTCTCTTCCATGGCCTTCATGCGCTCCTGAATTGTCAAAATTTCACAGATAAAAAAAGAATGCTTGTTGTTGTTGATCCCAGATTCACTTAATACTTTTGTTATGTCAGTATCCATGTTGTGGGACTATGTGTGCACAACTAGTAAGTATTTTGTGGCTGAAAATATGACCTGGACTTTTGGTCACGTTCGCGTTTCGCGAAACATTCCGTCGGAAGTTCGTCCATCACTAATATTCACCCTCCTATAGTGAATACTTGTAGAGCCACCTTTTGGCATACTGTGTTGGAATACTGCCCTGTGGCCCAGTCTCCGAAGGAAGGAGATCATGCTGGATTTTGCAAAAGCATTTGACACAGTTCCCCATAAATGTTTATTGTACAAAATAAGCTCCATTGGCATGGACCATAGGGTGAGTACATGGATGAAACCTGGCTACAAGGGTGAGTTCAGAGAGTGGTGATAAGTGGGGAGTACTCAAAATGGTCAGGGGTGGGTAGTTAATTTGTTTTATAAACGACCTGGAGGATGGGGTAAACAATTCAATCTCTGTATTTGCGGACGATACTAAACTAAGCAGGGCAATAACTTCTCTGCAGGATGTGGAAACCTTGCAAAAAGATCTGAACAAATTAATGGGGTGAGCAACTACATGGCAAATGAGGTTTAATGTAGAAAAATTTAAAATAATGCATTGAGGGAATCTAGGATGGAAAAGGACCTGGGGGTCCTAGTAGATCATAGGCTCAGCAATGGTACACTCACTACTTTACATTGTAGCAAAGTGTAATTTCTTCAGTGTTGTCAAATGTTAAGATATAATAAAATATTTACAGAAATAAGAGGGTGTACTCACTTATGTGAGATACTGTATGTAAAAAAAAGGATTGAAAAACTCCTGTTCCATGAGTAGGGAAAAATCATCCTGTCCTGTGAGCAAGAAAAGGGCTGCATATCATGTGCTGTAAGAAGCTGGCCATCTGATCACTCAGATCTGGGCTCTATTACTATATGCTAAGAACTCACAGGAAACGCTGGCCAAAAATATTGCTTTAGGGTCCCCATTTACAACTTTATGTTATGGGAATGTAAGAAAAAATGCTTGTTTCTCCACGCTTTCCCAAAAACACACAAATAATGTAGTGATATGCGTATCACGCTTGTGGTGATCACGCCGATATGAGATGCACATTTTTACAAAATGCATGAAAAATCCAACAAAACATGTATTACAAAAATATGCAAGGCTTACTGACAAAAAATAGTACAGGGGCTACTTTGGCATGTTTGTCAAGTGCCCTATGCTATCGTGCAACAAACGTGACAAAAAAAAAGCACAAAAAATATGTTACATTTCCCTTAAATTTATTGTAAAGTCTCAATTTTTTGTCATACTTACCTGCTCTGTGTAGTGGTTTTGCACAGAGCAGCCCAGATTCTCCTCTTCTTGGGTCCCTCTACGGCTCTCATGGCCCCTCCCTCCTGATGAGTGCCCCTACAGCATGCAACTTGGTATGGGGGCACCCGAGCTGAGCTGCTACTCCATGTGTCCATTCAGACACAGAGCTGCAGCCCGGCCCTGCCTCCTTTCTCTCCACATTGGCTGACCCGGCAGCCAAGACAATCCTACAACATTGTTGGATAGAGAGGGGGCTCAGGTAAGTATGAGGGGGACTGCTGCACATAGATACATAGTAGGTAGGTTAAAAAAAGACACAAGTCCATCAAGTCCAACCTATGTGTGTGATTATATGTCAGTATTACATTGTATATCCCTATATTTTGCGATCGTTCAGGTGCTAATCTAATAGTTTCTTGAAATTATCAATGCCCCCCGCTGAAACCACCACCTGTAGAAGGGAATTCCACATCCTTGCCACTCTTACAGTAAAGAACACTCTACGTAGTTTAAGGTTAAACCTCTTTTCTTCTAATTCTAATGAGTGGTCACATGTCTTGTTAAACTCCCTTCTGCGAAAAAGTTTAATCCCTATCGTGGGGTCACCAGTATGGTACAACTGGTACAACATATAAGACTTTTTTATCTTAATGCATAGAATGCATTAAGATAAAAAACGTTCTGACTTTACAACCACTTAAATGCCTTAGAGGGCTTTAAAGCGATTGTAAGAGCAACCTCATCCCCCTCTTCCAGGGTCCCCCAATGGAGCTCTAGTCTCCTCCTCTTTTTCATTCTTCACCATAGGAAGCCACCACCTAAGGTGGCACATCGGAGGGCTTGCTCCCAAGCCGGCCTTTGTGCCTCAGCCCTGCCCCCAACTCCCTCCTCAATAGATTTTATTGACGGCAGCTCCTGCTTATGTGCCTGTGTAAAGAGGGAGAACAAGCAGTGCTGGCTGCAGATAGGCACAGAGCTGGATTGATATAGGAGTCAGGTAAGTATAAGGGGGGCAAGAGGGCAATACACTTACTGGGACATTTTTTTACCTTAATCTAAGGAATGTGTAAAGGTAAAAAATGTCTTGCTTTAGAACCATATTAATCAAGGCATTTTCAAAATGCCTACATCAACATCTTCTGCATTTATATAAACACAATATGCAAGGAAATGTACTCACCAATAGAATCCTGTAGCAAGTGTGTAAGTTTGCTGTTTCGATAAGGAATGTGAGTGCGATGTTCTGCTAAGGCACCCAGTACGTCTGACAGAGCAGATAGACTTCGGTTAATAAATGAAGCCTCTCTCAAGGCCACTCCCTGTACACCAGACATACCTATTAAATAAAAAAATATCCGGATGTAATCTAGCCATTCCTTTTTACTACTAGAATAGAAAAATGCATTTTTTTTAATTAAAAACAGCTGAAAAACAATTATTTCAAAATTTAACGAATATCTAAACCATACCTTACTCTTTCAGAAACCAAACTGTGGGACATAATAGAATTCTGTGTGAAACAGCAGCTAACCACAAAATCCGTGGGTACACTGCGTGCACCTGAACTGCTGCCAAAGCTCAGCAGGGGCCGTGTGAAAGCGTCCTAAACATTATTTTACATTGTATTTACTGCTTTACTCCTCTGCAGATAAAAGAGGTGAATATTGATCTGCATATGATGATTTTTTTTTGTTTTAGGTTATTAGATCATAGAAAATATCAGCAAAAATGGTTTGCTTGTCCCAAAAAGAATAGTTATTTTGTCATTTTGCAACACTCCCTTCCTGACCAGACAGCTTTTTGCAATTCGGCACTGCGATGTTGCACCCAAATAAAATTGACATCCTTTTTTTCCCACAAATAGAGCTTTCTTTTGGTGGTATTTGATCACCTCTGCGGTTTTTATTTTTTTGAACTATAAACCAAACAATTTTGAAAAAAACGCAATATTTTTTACTTTTTACTATAATAAATATTCCCCAAAAATATATTAAAAACATTTTTTTTCTCAATTTAGACTGATATGTATTCTTCTACATATTTTTGGTAAAAAAAAAAAAAAATTACAATAAGCGTATATTGATTGGTTTGCGTAAAAGTTATAGTGTCTACTAAATAGGGAATAGTTTTATGGCATTTTTATTATTATTATTTTTTCATTAGTAATTGCTGCGATCTGCAATTTTTTATCATAACTGCGACATTATGGCCAACACATCGAACACTTTTCACACTATTTTGGTACCATTGTCATTTATACAGCGATCAGTGCTATAAAAATACACTGATTACTGTATAAATTACACTGGCAGGGAAGGAGTTAAACACTAGGGGGTGATCAAGGGGTTAAGTGTGTTCTAGGGAGTGATTCTAACTGTGGGGAGGATGGGCTTCAAGTCACATGACAGCGATCCCTGGTCCAGTGACAGGGAGCAGTAATCTCTGTCATGACACAAGGGAGAACAGGGAAATGCCTTGTTTATATAGGCACTTCCCTGTTCTGCTAGCCCCGCCAATTAAAGGGGACGTGCAGGTATGCCCATTTGCCCACCACTGCCATTGTGCCAATGTATATTGGTGCGCAGTGGTCAGCAAGTGGTTATTCCCAGAGGAAGTCACGAGAGTAACGAAACCGGTAGGAGGAGCCTGATCGGCTGATGAGAGAGGTACCAGGAAGAGCAGGAGAGCTGACATAGGACAGGGGGAGCGCCGTAAAAACTGAGGCTGCAGAGCCGGACCACAGGTGACTCTATCACCCCTCAGCACTATAGCACTTTAAAAGGTGATTTTATTTATTTGAAATGTGAGTTGTATATATGTGGAGTTTTATGTGCAATTAAACTTTTTTTTAAACGGTATCACTCTATTGCCTGCCTCTGTCATTTCCCGCATGTGATGTATGAGGAGATTTTCTGAAACATACCAGGAGAAGATAGAGACCCCTGAGCTTGGTTATTATCGGAAGGAGCAGGTGTCAAGTGTTCCATATTAGTGTTCCACAAACCCACATAGGATAAAGGAAGCAAAGGAGGATCTCTTCAGGCTACTACTATCTATTACAGGCTTATTATTTAAGCCCTTAAGGTGAGGGAACACCCGATGCAGGTTGTGTGAGCACCACGCATGAAGACACCATTATCACATCATTGATGTTACTATAGACTTTTGCTGTTTGGTTTAAATACTTCATAAAGGATTTATTGATATTCACAGAGCACAAGCAGTTTATTATTATTTATTATTTTTTATATGGACTACTGCTGTTTAGTTTTATATTATCCTCATTGAGGACTGTGTGCAATATCACAGAGCACGAGAACTTTTGGTTTATATATTCCATGAAAGCGGTAGTAAACCCGCAGAAATGTTTTTTTCTCTGACCTGCAGGGGAAAAGGCATAATGAGCTAGTATGCACCGCATACTAGCTAATTATGAAATACCTTAGAATGAGGCCCCGATATCTCCGACGATCCACGCCGAGGAAGCTGACATGTTCCCTCTGCGTTTCTTCCGGATATCGCAGCTCCGGCCACTCACAGCGTGGGAGATTTCTTTCCGGCAAAGTCCGGCGTCTGCCAGGCTTTCAGCCGAAAATCCCCTGTGCGCAAGCGGTCAGCGGCTCATTGCGAGGGGAATATCTCCTAAACCATACAGGTTTAGGAGATTTTTTTTTTACCTACAGGTAAGCCTTATTATAGGCTTACCTGTAGGTAAAAGTAAAAAAAAAAAAAAACAGTATACAACCGCTTTAAATGCATGGTGATATGTTATAGATATCTTTGCTATATATAGTTTATTGGATTTATTTACATTATTAGCACTGCACAGTTTTTATATATATATATATGAATCTTCCAATGGGCACACTAATTCTGGTGATCAATGAATTTCCTTGATTTACGGGGATTTTCTCTCACTTCCTGTTTGGTTATGGGACAGGATGTTGAGGAAAATCTTCCAAATGGGGCACAAATGGCAAAAAAAAAAAATTTGGTTTTAACCCTCCCTTAATCTATCCAAAATCAAAAAACGAGTTTTGCCTATAGTTCCACTTTAAGTATCTGTTATGATATATTTATTTTGACTGCAACAGGACACATGTGGGATACATAATATGTTTAACATTCTATTGTAACAAATGATAACGCATACCTACACATTCACTTCCAGCTAAATCAACCAACTGCAGTTTTGTTTTGATCGGTTTGTGTTTTTGACTGTTGAATGTATCTAGAAAAAAGAAAGTGTTAACTAAAACTGAATGAGTTATTTAATAACTTCTTTACTTGTTGACAGAATACCATTAAAACTGCATGCGAAAACTCAATGTTGCATTGTTACTTCTATTTTGTGTGACTTCTCCCAACATTGTGCTGTATGAAGGATTTAAAAACAACAAAAAATCGCCCTTTATCATCCAACCCTGGCCTATCCCTCTTCTCTCTCCTATCTGACACATTTTTGGAACATTCTTCAGACAGCCTGAACAACCACACTTTTAAGTATTTGGGCAGCTTACTGTCAGCCATTAGTAGGACTGTTTTTGTTTTTTTTCAACAAAGGGCACTCCTAAGCACACAGGCAATGATACACTTTCTTTTTACAAATCCTAGGATAATTCACAAACTGATTATTTTGGACTGAAGCTAAATGTTTTCCCAAAATGAACCGCAAAGTCTACCACTGGATATATCTAGAATGGTTGATAAATTTGTTCTAATATTTATTTTACAGCTATGTATCATCAAACGTCTTTTAAAGTGCTTGGGCTGCTTCATCAGCTGTTGTGTACAAAACTACCAAAAACTCAGGCAGATGAAAGATAACACACTTTGTAATAAAGAACTATTTCACCTTGCTTTGAAATAAAAGGGCTGCATGAAGACAGATATATACAACAAATGATTTTATTTTGTTACCGTAGGTCAACAGGTGAATACATTTTTTTTTCTTTTTAGAGTATTTTGAAGGCACCCTGCATTACATTTGTATCTGTGAATTTTTTTTATTTAAATTAACTAAAGTTACAAACATTTTTTTTTAAAGTTGAAGAAATTCAAAAAAGATTTAAAATATTGCTAAAAAAAAAAACTGCACACCAGATATTTTCTTTTAGCCCTTGTACACACAGTCAGACATTCCTACGGGAAAATGTCCAATCGGACCGTGTTGTCGGATAATCCGATCGTGTGTGGACTTCATCCGACTTTTTCCGTCGGAATGTCCGACCAACAAAGTTTGAGAGCTGGATATAAAATTTTTCCGACAACATGATCCGATCGGACTTTGTCCGATCGTTTGTAGAGAATTCCGATCGGACAAAGTGCCACGCATGCTCAGATCAAATTCCTAGACCAAATCTATTGGCTACTAGCCTGAACGTAGTGCTGTCGTAACGAAATAACGGCATCACGTTCCGAACGATCGGATTTTCTGACAACTTTGTCCGACCGTGTGTATGCAACACCAGTTTTGGACAAAATCTGTTGTCGGAATGTCCGACTGTGTGTACAAGGGCTTAGGCTGGGTTCACACCTCTCAGCCACGACTCCGGTGCAAATTGCACAGGAGTCCTGTGTGACCATTTCAGGTCCAAATTCAGCCAAAAATTCGGGCTGAAATCGTACCTGAAACGGTGAATGGAGACACACCAGACTCCTTCTGTGAGCCAGAGCATGCTGCAGTGGCTGGTTTTGCATGTGGTTATGCCCTAGGTAAGTACAGGGCCGCTGATAGAAATCATGGGGCCCCGTACAGCCTACCTGATGGGGCCCCCTTCAGCTCCACCCTGGCCCGCCCCTGGTCCCTCCTTCAGCCACACCCCTGGCCCCACCCATTGCCCCTCCCCAGACCCTGCCTTGAAACAATTGGCGGGGTATGTATTGTAGAGTATTGGCGGGGTATGTATTGCAGAGTATTGGCGGGGTAAGTATTGCAGAGTATTGGTAGGGTAAGTATTGCAGAGTATTGGCGGGGTAAGTATTGCAGAGTATTGGCGGGGTAAGTATTGCAGAGTATTGGTGGGGTAAGTATTGCAGAGTATTGGCGGGGTAAGTATTGCAGAGTATTGGCGGGGTATTGGCAGGGTAAGTATTGCAGAGTATTGGCGGGGTATGTATTGCAGAGTATTGGCAGGGTATGTATTGCAGAGTATTGGCGGGGTATGTATTGCAGAGTATTGGCAGGGTATTAGCAGGGTAAGTATTGCAGAGTATTGGCAGGGTATTGGCAGGGTAAGTATTGCAGAGTATTGGCGGGGTAAGTATTGCAGAGTATTGGCAGGGTAAGTATTGCAGAGTATTGGCGGGATATGTATTGGCAGAGTATTGGCAGGGTAAGTATTGCAGAGTATTGGCGGGGTATGTATTGCAGAGTATTGGCAGGGTATTGGCAGGGTAAGTATTACAGAGTATTGGCAGGGTATTGGCAGGGTAAGTATTGCAGAGTATTGGCAGGGTATTGGCAGGGTATGTATTGCAGAGTATTGGCAGGGTATTGGCAGGGTATGTATTGCAGAGTATTGGCAGGGTATTGGCAGGGTATGTATTGCAGAGTATTGGCAGGGTATTGGCAGGGTATGTATTGCAGAGTATTGGGTATTGGCAGGGTATGTATTGCAGAACATTGGGTATTGGCAGGGTATGTATTGCAGAGTATTGGCCGGGTAAGTATTGCAGAGTATTGACAGGGTATTGGCAGGGTAAGTATTGCAGAGTATTGGCGGGGTATGTATTGCAGAGTATTGGCAGGGTAACTATTGCAGAGTATTGGCAGGGTATTTATTGCAGAGTATTGGCAGGGTAAGTATTGCAGAGTATTGGCGGGGTATGTATTGCAGAGTATTGGCGGGGTATGTATTGCAGAGTATTGGCGGGGTAAGTATTGCAGAGTATTGGCAGGGTAAGTATTGCAGAGTATTGGCGGGGTAAGTATTGCAGAGTATTGGCGGGGTAAGTATTGCAGAGTATTGGTGGGGTAAGTATTGCAGAGTATTGGCGGGGTAAGTATTGCAGAGTATTGGCGGGGTAAGTATTGCAGAGTATTGGCAGGGTAAGTATTGCAGAGTATTGGCAGGGTAAGTATTGCAGAGTATTGGCGGGGTATGTATTGCAGAGTATTGGCAGGGTATTGGCAGGGTAAGTATTGCAGAGTATTGGCAGGGTATTGGCAGGGTATGTATTGCAGAGTATTGGCAGGGTATTGGCAGGGTATGTATTGCAGAGTATTGGCAGAGTATTGGCAGAGTATTGGCAGGGTATTGGCAGGGTATGTATTGCAGAGTATTGGGTATTGGCAGGGTATGTATTGCAGAACATTGGGTATTGGCAGGGTATGTATTGCAGAGTATTGGGTGGGTATTGGCAGGGTATGTATTGCAGATGTTGAACTTCAAGCCCCCCTGCCCCCCCCCCAAAGCAAGCATTCACCTCACCTTAAATTGTCCACAAGATCTCGACTCGATCGCCCGGCCCCTGCTCTCTCTGCTCGCCTGAGTCGCCTCTCACTCTGCTACTAAGTTCTTGTCACGCAGAGAGAGAGAGGATTGGGAATATCACTCCGCAACAGCATAACATTATATGCTGGCCGGGACTTGTGCGGTGTGCGGAGCATTAGGAGCGGGTGCAGAAGAAGTATTCTTCCGCGCCCGAAATACAGGAAAGAGTCCCTCCCCTGCAGCCGCATACTGCAACGAATACAGCACATCACACATTAAAAAAAAAAAAAAAAAAAGTTTACCGAACAGGGGGGCGGGGATGTGGTGGCGGACACTGATCGGTGGAGGAGGAACTTTTTTTTTTTTTTTTTTATACATAACATTTTGCAGTTCAGCTTGCCCGGGCCCCCCTGCTGGTCAGGCCCGGTACAGCAGGGCCAGTTGTACTGGCCTATCAGCGGCCCTGGGTAAGTACGCTGAGGGTCTCACAACACATTTTTGATGTCTGAAGATTAGGATAAATCTCATTAAATAAATAGAGGTCTGTTGAAAAACATATTTTGGAGGTCTGATAATATACTTTTAGGGTGCCAGAATACCTGGGGTATAAAAAGCTTGTCACCGATATATGACGTACTAATGCAAGCACTTATAAACTGTATAAATGTACTTACCGACTGCCTCACCAGATTTAGCACTAGTTGTCACAGTTAAGGTGACAACTAGATGGGAACGAGAAGAATTTGCATGAATTAGAGTTGAATGCTTAACTCTTAACTGTAAACCTTTTTTCACCAAATCTAGAACATCTTCAATGTATGCAGCATGTCTGTAAAACAATAAAATAGTATAACAGTTTAAGAAAAGCTTTGCAGGGTATTGGAACCTTATCTAAAAATGTGGATAAAATGAATTACATGAATGGAATAATTCTGCCACTTTGCTATGAATGGGCTGCAATATCAGAATGCACACCCAGATGAATGAAGGTGAAAAGATGATCATAATTCCTTCTCTCACCCTGATCATATAATTCTAAATCAAGTTTTGACAGAGACACTTTTTGAACTGCTAGGCTTTTGTATTACAAAACTATGCATGCTCTGCTAATACTATATAATAAAAGCCTCCTGCATTTAAACACGTATTTTTTAAATGTCTACAAATATTGTTAAAATGATGGACAAGAATCCTAGGTGTGTTGAGGCTATTGCATCATGGTGTGCACCCCAAAGCTCTAACACACATGAATTTCTCTGCAGCCACAGCTGCACAGGACAGTGAATGATTGGGAATTGCTTAGTGCTGAGTGATTTCCTGATTATTCACAAACTGGATCATAGTAAATAGTAAAGGAAGGGGCCAGTAAATTATATATTTACTAGCCCCTTCCCCCGCTCTCCATCATGAAACACCCTCCGGAGCAGCTGGGAGGAGAGGAGGGAAACAGCAGCACTGCAGGCTCGGGGGGAAGGTCAACACACAGTGGAAGCCCGGGCAGTAGGAGGTATCTGCACCGCACGTAGTGGTTAGAGTGGCCCCAGGCACACCCCCTGCTCATGCCTATGGGTGGTACCTTATTGTCTGACAGTGCATGATAGACTATTCGATATGGTGGGGTGAAAGCTAGAACTCCATCTATTTGTAGATTTATTGTACACAAATGTATGAACTCGGCCATTATTGACATACATTTGGGGTTTGATTTACTACTAAATGCAAAAAAGCCTGTTCACTTTGTATGGAAAGTTACACTTTGTAAAGCAATTTGCCTTAGAACTTAGTGAATAAGGTGAAGCTCTGCTAACTTCCATCATCCAACCAGGTGCAGGCAAAAATGCTTTATTTTTTAGTTCCATTGCACATTTTTGATACTTTGAAACTTCACCGCATTCACTAAATTCTAAGGGAAACTCTGTTGCAAAGTACAGCTTTCCTTGCAAAGGGAACAACTTATTTGCCTTTAGTAAATCAACCTCACAGTGCTTATAAACTTTACAAAACAGTAAACATTTTTAGTTTATCTTCCCCTTCTATCCATTCAATAAAAATACATTTAGTGGTAGTAAATACACTGGTCAGCCATACATTTTTGACCACTGACAGGTTAAGCGAATGACTTTGATTATCTTGTTACAATGGCATCTGAAAATGGGTGGGATATATTAATCTGGAAATAAACATTTTATCCCTGATATTGATGTGTTGAAAGCAGGAAAAATGGGCATTACAGTTTGTTGTGTATGGAGCTGCAGAAAAGTCGGGGTGCCCATGCTGACCCTAGTTCACAGCTAAATGTGCCTAGGAATGGAGGAAGGTAGCCTGGTCTGATGAATCACGTTTTCTTTTAAATCATGTGGATGGATGCACATCACTTATCTGGGGAAGGGTTGAGAAGTATGCAGTATAGTAAGAAGGCAAGCCAGTGGAGGCAGTGTGATGCTTTGGGCAATGTTCTGCTGGGAAACATTGGCTTTTGACCTTCATGTGGATATTACTTGACACGTACTTGTGCCCGCAATTATTTTCCAATGGTGCAGGATAGCAGGAAACTTTTTAGGAAACATAAGAAAAGTACAGGCATTTAGTTACTTCAATGACTCCTAGTCTCCCACTCATTTAGAAAGTAAACTATAGAAGAAGATTTGAGACGTAAAACTTACTTATATGTCAGTGAAGGCACATAACTCTTCCCATCTTTACCAATCACAATATCACGCTTTAGGCACAGACCTGCATGACTGTCATATGCCAGAAGATCATAAAGATCATTATTATATACTTCAAGTATGGAAACTTCCACAGAATGACTTTCTTCTGGCTTTTCCAAAATGAGTCTAGAATGAGGTAAAAATGTTCAGAATATGCAAAGTGGAAGGGTAAAATATTTACAAATACAGTTCCTTCACCTTGCACCAAAATATTTCCCCTATTTTTGTGAAAATATATTTCATCTACTAGAAGCAGGATCCATGTTATATACAACAGCACAACAATTAAAATTCTAACAAGGCAGTCCTCACATTAGGCCTGCACCCACACTGCTTCATGCTTGTTTCTGTCTAGGGAACTAGAAAAGCAAGTTTACTGATCTGGTCCTCCTGATCCTGCGGCAGCCTTCCCCATGTGTAATGCAGGGCTACAGGCCCTGCATCAGTTTAAATGATGTCAGAGGTCCTTAGACCGCTGAACTACAGGGACGAAGGGGCTGTCGGAAATGGTTTAGCAGCATAGAGAAACCTGCTGGAGAGGAGGATGGGGTAAGCAAAACTGCTTCTCTAAGATCCCATACAGATCCCATTCTGCAGATTTTTGTCTTCAGATTTACTAAAACCATGTAATACAAGGGTTATGCTATGTACACACGATCGGATATTCCGACAACAAAACCGTGGATTTTTTTCAGACGAATGTTGGCCCAAACTTTTTTTGGTCACACGAATGTTGTCGGAAATTCCGAACGTCAAGAACGAGGTGACGTACAATGGGTACGACAAGCCGAGAAAAATAAAGTTTAATAGCCAGTGCGGCTCTTCTGCTTGATTCCGAGCATGCATGGACTTCTGTGCGTCAGAATTGTGTACACATGCTCGGAATTTCCAACAAGTCTTGTTGTCGGAAAATAGGCTCTCAAACAGCTGTTGTCGGAAATTCCGACAGCAACTGTACGAAGGAGCATACACACAGTTGGAATTTCCGACAACAATCTCACATCGAATATTTATTGTAGGAAAATCCTATCGTGTGTACAACCCATTAAGGTTTGACCTCATATTATATGGTTTTGGTAAATCTGAAGACAAAAATCTGCAGAAAATCTAATAGTGTATATGGAGCTTAACCACTTGCTTACTGGGCACTTAAACCCCCCTCCTGCCCAGACTAATTTTCAGCTTTTCAGCGCTGATGCACTTTGAATGACAATTGTGCGGTCATACAACACTGTACCCAAATGAAATTTTTATCATTTTTTTCCCACAAATAGAGCTTTCTTTTGGTGGTATTTAATTACAGCTGGGAGTTTTATTTTTTGCTAAACAAACAAAAACATATTAAAAAAATAAATCATGTTTAATAGTTTGTTATAACATTTTGCAAACAGGTCATTTTTCTCCTTCATTGAAATGCGCTGATGAGGCGGCACTGGTGGGCACTGATAGGCTGCACTGGTGGGCACTGATAGGCACAGTTAAGTTGGCACCGATAGGCACAGATAAGGCAGTACTGATGGGCACAGATAAGGCGGCACTGATGGGCAAAGATGGGCACAGATAAGATGGCATGGATGGGTGGCACGGATGGGCACTGCTGGGCGGCACTGATGGGCACTGGTAGATGACACTGATGGGCACGGATATGTGGCACTGAGGTGCAGCACTATTGTTGAGGCAGATTGTGGGCACTGATAGGTGGCACTGTAGGCACTGATGGGTGGCAGTGATGGGTGGTCCTTTTTCCTATACTTAGGTGGCACTGGCAGGGGGCAGATGAGCTGGCCCCAACTCGCCGTGATCGGGACTGATGTCCCTCTTACGGCCGCCGGTGATCGGCTTTTTTGTTCTCCTCGCGCTATCAGCGCGAGGAGGAAAAATGGCCGATTACCGGCTCTGTTGTGATCACATGTCATTGACTGACAGCTGATCATGTGGTAAGGGGTCGGGATCGATCCCTTGCTCCGATCTGTGATCAGGCGAGTCTCATAGACTCGCTGATCACAGGGCGCACAGGCCGCTCATGCACGGGACGACGTCAATAGACGTCGTCCCGGAAAAGCAGGTCCGCGCTGTAGCCGTCATTCGGCTATAGCGTGGATCTCAAGCGGTTAAAGGGGAGATTTACTAAAACTGGTGCACACAGAATCTGGGGCAGCTGTGCATAATAACCAATCACATTCCAGGTTTTATTGTCAAAGTTTAATTGAGCAAGTTGAAGTAAAAAGCTTATTGGCTACCAAGCACAGTTGCACCAGATTCTGCACACTCTAGTTTTAGTACATCAAGTCCCCTAAACATAAAGAGCAGAAAGTATGACTATTGAAAGATTTTCCCCTCAATTTCTGTTTTAGTGGCAACTCAAAGCTTTGGTTTTACCCTCACTTTCATTCCTGGGGATATCGGTGATCAGGTCAGTTAGGGAGGGTGAATCTCCCTAAGGCCCCTTTCACATGAGCGCCTCTGTTAAGTAGGATCTGCTTGCTCAGAGAAGGATCTCTCCACTGATTCCCCCTGAGTAGATGACAGGTCTGTGCCGCTCTGATATGTAGAGCGTACAGGGACACAGTGGACACAGCCCGCTCTAGATGGAAACAGACCACCTGCCCATTTCCATCCAAAAGCCATTCAATCTGATCCGCCAGATGAATGGAGAATTGGCCATCCATCTGTTTTTGGTGGACAGAATCAGATTGGATGGCGGCTTGTGTCTGCGGACATGTCCGCTGACAACCGCGCTCCATAGAAGAGATTGGATGGTCCGATCAGGTCCGCCTTAAAAACTGACAGGCGAGACTGATCAGATCGCCCATGTTAAAGGGGCCTAAAGGGGGGGAGGGGCATGTATCTGTTTTTTGTGTTTTATCTTTTGCGGTTTCATATTTTAAGTCAATACATTTGCTGGCTGCTTCTGATACTACACTGACCCATTTATGGCACCCATAGATAAGACATTTTCTTTTTTTTTTGTGAGCCTAAGGCCCCTTTCACACGGACGAATAGAATGGTGCTTTTAGCTGCAGATTTTCTAGTTGTCTACCGCAGCTAAAAGCACACAATGCTTTCCTATGGCCCCATTCCCACACAGTGTTTAGCTGCGATTTCGTTACATGCGGTTTGGTGCGAATAGAAATAGAATTGAATGCGTCCAGTTGCGATGTAGCGCAGCTATATGCACATAACCGCAGGTAATTGCAGTCTTTTGTGTCAACTGCGGATAGCAGCATGAGAAGGGATTCAAGGGAGCAAAAAAAAATTAAAAATGGTTGCTTTGGGAACGACTATATTAGATAACTGCAGCTGAACGCAACTGCACAGAAACGCACACAAACGCAGGTAATTGCACTGTATAAATGCAGCTGATCGCTGTGTCTGGAGTCTTGAATTTCATAGAAAAAAATAAACATGCTAAACTGTGGCAGAACAGCGGTCGGTGTGAAAGGGGCCTAAAGCTGGGTGGTACACATGGGCCAAATGTAGGGAGACAACAGCCAGTTCAAAAAACAAACAGCCAACCTTCGGCCGTGTGTATGTCAATCTGTCCAACAAAAGATGGCCAGAACACAATAGCTCAGTGGAGGAGAGCGCTGAACTAACCTTGCCTGGCTGGTACAGCGTCTCCGACTGAAGCTGACAGTTTGTTTTTGTTCAACCCACAGGGTGGAATGAAAAAAATGAATAGTGTGTACCTACCACTGGCAAATCTGGGGTAGATTATTAGGGTGACCTCTTTTCATGGAGAATGAACTGCTAAATCACCTTGCCACATGCTTTGACTAAGGTGAGTTTTTAGTGGGGAAAGGCAGATTATATGGTTCAGGATTCTATACTCTAGTTCAAAAGATTTATTTGTTTTAGAAATAATAAATAACAACAAATACAGAATATTTGACAAAACAAAAATATTAAAATATAACATTAAAGTATAGATGTTTTATAAAAATAAATACATAAATAAATAAATATGTAAATAAATAAACACACTAAAACAAGAGAGGGTTACTCTATCATTTACAACCTATGGAGATGTATGCAAATTATAATAAACTACAGTTATCTAAATAAAAAAGAATAAAATAACAAGGAGGAATAATAAACACTCCGAAAAGGGTGTGGTTGTTATATAAGCTAGAGAAGACTAGAGTATAATGTTGTTTATATCTGAAATGTCAGGAGCTCAATAAACTGGAAAAGACAGAAATATATCTATTTTACATATTTGAAATAAACGAAATCCTGACCTCAGGTATACTTCTATATGGATAACAAATACTGTAGTATAAGGAAAGTTTTTTTTTAAAGAAGCATGGAAGAAAAAATGGTAAAAGGAAATGAGGACAGAAAGGAGGGGGAGAGATAACTACTTAACTCCAGGGGTAGATTATAGTATATATAGCTAAATATCATACCAGAAAGAGAGAGAGAAAAAAATTTAATTACCATGACAAGAATATTCGATTAACAAAATTATCTGACATGTAGTATCTAATCCATGGTCTCCATATGCTGTTGAATTTTGACAGACGATTCTTATCTAAAGCGTCCATTTTGGCATGTATGAAAGATTGGTTCATTCTATTTTTGGTTTCTGAAATATTCACAACAGATGTTTTCCATGCATTGGCCACTGTCTGTTTTGCGGCTATCAGAAACGTGAAGGATTCTATACTCTGATATCTAATGTGTTGCAGTTTTATGATTCGGGTTATCAGGATTTAGTCACTGATAGATTTTGCATCCACAAACAGAATATAATGTTTTACCTAAACAGCTCTTCTGCTGCTCTTGGGATAATTCCAAGTTCTGTGTGGTTTTCTCTTTCACATTCAGAATGGGGTCCCATCATCGTGTACGTTTTTCCACTTCCAGTTTGTCCATATGCCATAATGCAAACATTGTAGCTAAAGAATTAATTGAAGGCATATTGTAGGTAAATCGAGGTCACACATCAGACAGTAAACTAAACAATGATCATAAAGCTTTCCAACATTTACCACTACATGGGTTACCATTGCTTAAAGTGATTGTAAAGGATCGTTTTATTTTTTTTAAATAACAAACATATCATACTTACCTCCACTGTGCAGCTTTTTTTGCACAGAGTGGCCCCAAACATCCTCTTCTGGGGTCCCCACATCAGATAACCTCCTAGGAGAAACGCTGCGGTCACGCACCAAAGTCCAGCATTTGTGTCCACAGACACAAATGCTGGACTCAGACTCTGAATGGAATGCACTGAGGTGAAAAACCACAAAGGTTTACAACCCCTTTAAAGCAGAGGTCCACCCCAAAAAAAAAAAAAAAAAAAATCCGTAAACAGGCTCTTTAAATTGAAAAAAAAAAAATTGAAAAAAAATTATTTTTACTTACCTGTTGCTAGGCAGTCTTCCTAATCTGCCACTTCCTTCTCTGCAGAGCTGTTCCTTCTCTTTATCCCTCATGTGGTGTTCTGGGAAATTGGGTGCGCTGTCTTCTGATACCTGTGGGTATCCCGGAAGACAGCCGCCCATTCACAAAGTGCCGTGCGACTCACGCATGCGCAGTAGAAACCGGGCAGTGAAGCAGCAAGGCTCCACTGCCTGTTTCCCTTAGATAGAATGGCAGTGCCGGCACCCGATCCAATTGACGGGCTCCCTGGACAGGTAAGTGCGCTTATTAAAAGTCAGCAGCTACAGTGTTTGTAGCTGCTGATTTAAAAAAATAATTCAGCTGGAACAGCGCTTTAAGTGCTTTTGTAATGCTAGTTGCCTGGTTAATTTTGGCTTCTGTGCTTGAGTCATTGATCTGAAAAAGGTATGCAGTAAGTGAAGTAAGTGTGAAGTTTGAAATTCTGATCTGTTCTTCTGAGTTTTAGATATTTTAGATATTTCTTGGACCTACAGGTAAGCCTTAATCTAGGCTTATCTGTAGGTCAAAGTGGTTTGTAAGGGTTTACAACCACTGTGAAGATATAAATCCACTTTGTGTGCACCAAATGCCTTTACAAACCCAGATATTAGCATCTAAAAGCAGCAGTGACATCATTGACATATAGCCTGTGCAGAGATCCGAGCAGGCCCTCCACTACAGACTGGCTGCAGAAAACTACAGGAGGGGACAGAGTTACCTTGCATAAGAAGAGAGCAGAAGTGAGCTGTCTTTCTTATTACATAAAGCTCCTGCACAAAGGCAAAGTTAAAGATTGGATTACAGCACAGATCTGAAAGAAGGACATAAATCACACCAAGGTTCAAGTATTAATATACATACTGCTTGTATTTAGTAAAAATTAGCTAATCCCAGGATTCAGGTTTAACCACTTGCCGACCAGCCGCCGCAGTTTTACTGGGAGGCCACTGGGTGAAATGACCTTATGGAACGTTGTTTCGCCCTGTGACTACTAGGGGTGTGCACACGCAGCCCGGAGCCGATGCGAGTGCCCAGCAGTCGCAATCACTGAGAACCGGGATCTGTGTATGTAAACACACAGTTTCCGGTTATCTGAGGGGAGAAGTGACTGATCGTCTGTTCGTACAAAGTATGAACAGCGATCTGTCATCTTCCCTAGACAGTCCCCCCTTTCAGTTAAAACACAGAGAGGAAACACATTTAACCCCTTGATCGTCCCCTAGTGGTTAACCCCTTCCCTACCAGTGACATTTTTACAGTAATCAGTGCATTTTTATAGCAGTATAAATGCCAGTGTCTCAAAAATGGGTCAAAATTGCCTGATGTGTCTGTCATAATGTCGCAGTCCTGATAAAAATCGCTGATCATTACTAGTACTCATTTACTACCCTGTTTCCCCCGAAAATAAGACCTATCGTGATTGTCGGTGATGGCTGCAATATAAGCCCTACCCCCCAAATAAGCCCTACCTTGTTTCCCCAAAAATAAGCACTACCTTGAAAATAAGACCTACAAGGACTTTAGCTAGGGCTTATTTAGGGGGGGGGGGGGTAGGGCTTATATTGCAGCCATCGCCAACAATCACGCTAGGTCTTATTTTGGGGGAAACAGGGTAGTACTATTACTATTAAAAAATAAATGAATAATAAAAATGCCATAAAACTATCCCCTATTTTGTAGATGCTATAACTTTTGCACAAACCAATCAATATATGCTTATTGCAATTTTTTTTTACTAAAAATATGTAGAATAGAATAGAATAATAGAATATGAAGAATAAATATTGACCTAAACTTTTATATATATATTTTTGGGGGATATTAATTTTAGCAAAAAGTAAAAAATATTGAGTTTTTTCAAAATTGACACTCTTTTTTTGTTTATAGCGCAAAAAATAAAAACCACAGAGGTGATCAAATACCATGAAAAGAAAGCTCTATTGGTGGGAAAAAAAGGACATCAATTTTGTTTGGGTGCAACGACGCATGACAACGCAATTATCAGTTAAAGCAACGCAGTGCCGAACCGCAAAAAGTGCTCTGGTTAGGAAGGGGGTAAAATCTTCCAGGGCTGAAGTGGTTAAATGTATTTATTACAGATATTTATAAGTACTAACAGTACATGCAGCACTTCTACACACTGTACGTTTACATCAGTCCCTGCCTTCAAGGAGCTTACAATCTAAGGTCCCTATCTGATATACTGGGGACAGTTTGGAAATCAGCTAATTAAGCTAACATGTTTACACTGATCGCTGTAAAAATTCCAATGGTCCCAAAAATGTGTCAAAATTGTCTGACATGTCCACCATAATATCGGTTTCCGAAAAAAATCGCAGATTGCCGCCATTACTAGTAAAAAAAAAATTATAATAAAAAAGCCATAAAACTATCCTCTATTTTGTAGATGTTATAACTTTTGCGCAAACCAATCAGTATATGCTTATTGCATTTTTTTTACCAAACATATGTAGAAGAATACATATCCGCCTAAACTGAGGAAAAAATATATTTTTTTATATATTTTTGGGGATATTTATTACAGCAAAAAGTAATAAATATTGTTTTTTTTTTCAAAATTGTTGCTTTTTTTGTTTATAGAGCAAAAAATAAAACCACAGAGGTGATCAAATACCACCAAAAGAAAGCTCTATTTCTGGGGAAAAAAAGGACGCCAATTTTGTTTGGATGCAACGTCGCACGACCGCACACTTATCAGTTAAAGCAACGCAGTGCCAAATCGCGAAAAGCGCTCTGGTCAGGAAGGGGGTAAAATCGTACGGGCAGAAGCGGTTAGACATGGTGGGTGCATCAAACGGGAAAGAGAGCAACAATTGCTTATGCTTCTTCATAAGCTACATGAAGTTGAATCGAACATAAATGAACACTTATAGCCTCACTGGAAAAGGAACTATTGTCTCTTTACGGCAAACAGTGGATCAAACACATTATAGGGCTAAAGCGGCACTTCAATTCTGCTGGAAACTTACTTACGAATCTGGCAATAAGTGTGGGAAATTATTAGCTGAAGTGGTCAGAAATCACAGACTTAGTACATGAGTGCCCCAAATCGTAGCTCCCTCGGGCCAAAAAAAAGGCATTCCCACCCAGATTGCACAGGAATTCAGGGAATATTATTCTTCCCTATACAATCTCCCAGTGGGGTCACCCAATAAAGCAGCAATGGAGGATTACATTACTTTGTCCTGACTTCCCAAACTCCCCGCAGAGGTGGGTGCGGAGCTGGATGCCCCCATTACCCTAGAGGAACTACAAAGAGCAGGATGAAACCTGGCAAAGCCCTGGGCCCTGATGGTATAACCAATCCCTTCTGACACTTCTAGGACCTTATATAGTGAAGCTATTCAACGCCCTTACTGAGGGAGTGCACATCCATAGAGACACCCTGAAGGCCCACATATCCCTTATACCTAATGAAGGTAAAGATCCATCCACATGCAGTAGCTATAGACCCATTTCCCTTCTGAATATAGATCTCACCTTTTTACGAAGATTCTGGTCAACAGATTAGCTCAACACATGCAGGAGATCAGGTAGGTTTTATCCCCTCAAGAGAGGCTAGAGACAATACCACCAAAGTGCTCAACCTAATTCATGTTGCCTCTGTGACTAAGACACCATGCATCTTTCTCAGCATGAGAAAAGCTTTCAACTGTGTCAATTGGGAATTTGTGTCCTCTATACTTAAGCACATTGGGAAACAAAATGCTTCAACAGATCTCAAACATTTACTCCGCATTAACGTCTTAGGTTAAAGCTAATGATGTCCTCTCGGATCTCTTCCCTATCAGAAATGGCACCAGACAGGGATGTCCACTCCCTCTTTAGTTTACCCTATCATGAGAACCCTTTCTTTGTACAAGACGCTCAAACCCGGACATATCGGGAATAATCATAGGTAACTCCCAATACAAGATCTCAGCCTATGCCGATGACCTCCTTTTTTCCTTAACTAACCCTGTGGTGTCCCTCCCAAATCTTCTTAGAGAGTTTGACAGATATGGAACACAGTCTAATCTAAAAATGTATTTCAATAAATAGTGTCATAGTTAGTAAGGTTGAATAAAGACACCAGTCCATCCAGTTGAACCTGAGTGAGTGTCTACAATTGTCCCTATTCCTGTACATTGCACACTCACATCGGTACCTACCCTCAATGAGCCCACAATCCAAGGTCCCAATTCATATACTAGGGCCAATTTTGGACAGTAGCCAATTAACCTACCAGCACCGTGATAGAGAGCACTGACACCAGCACCGAGATAGAGAGCACTGACACCAGCACCATGATAGAGAGCACCGACACCAGCACCGAGATAGAGCGCACTGACACCACACCAGCACCGTGTTAGAGAGCACTGACACCAGCACCGTGATAGAGAGCACTGACACCAGCACCGTGATAGAGAGCACTGACACCAGCACCGTGATAGAGAGCACTGACACCAGCACCGTGATAGAGAGCACTGGCACCAGCACCGTGATAGAGAGCAATGACACCAGCACCAGGATAGAGAGCACCGACACCAGCACCATGATAGAGAGCACTGACACCAGCACCATGATAGAGAGCACTGACACCAGCATTGTGATAATGACCACTGACACCAGCACCGTGATAGTGAGCACTGACACCAGCACCGAGATAGAGAGCACTGAAACCACACCAGCACCGAGATAGAGAGAGAGCACTGACACCAGCACCGAGATAGAGAGCACTGACAGCAACACTGATACCAGCAACTCGCTGCAGGACCCAAAAATATGACAGCACTCAACCTCTTCAAACAGCAGGGTACGGGCATAAAGTACGGTGTGCTTTTTTTGTACAAGGAAGTGAGCCAAAGGTAGAAAAAAGGTCTGTGTGCTCGATTAAATAAATCGTTTATAGAGTTATGCATATACATGGTCTACTGGTCACATGTGTTGAATTCCTCCGAGATCCATGCCTCATTAATTTTTATAAATGTGAGGTAGTCAACACTGTCATGAGCTAGGCGAGTGCGCTTATCGGTCACAATCCCCCCTGCTGTGCTGAACGTCCTTTCGGACAGGACACTGGACAAGGGGCAAGCCAACAGTTCCATTGCAAATTGGGCAAGCTCTGGCCAGAGGTCAAGCCTGCCCACCCAGCAGTCCAGGGGTTCATCACTCCTCAGAGCGTCCACATCGGCTGTTAACACGATGTAGTTGGACACCTGCCTGTCTAGGCGTTCCCTGATGCTGGATCCGGATGAGACCTGTCGATGGGTCGGCTTAAAGAATGACCTCATATCAGAAGTCACCAACACATCTTCAAACTGCCCTCTTCTTGCAGGCGCTGTTGTATTGGTACCCGCAACTCTTTCTCTGGGAGTGGGAATTCCTCCTCTGCCAGCGCACGCAAAAGCAGAATGCAGAATTTCTCAAAGTAATGCCTGGAAGTGCTCCATTCTGTAAGCCCTCTGTGACAGTGGTAACATTTCCGCCATTTTGTGTTTGTACCGGGGGTCCAAGTACGTTTCCACCCAGTACTGGTCCTTGACCTTTATGCTTTTTATACGGGGGTCCCTGTTAAAACACTGGAGCATGAAGGCCCCCATTTGCATTAAACTGGAAGCGGTGTGGTGGCCTGGCTCCTGCTCATCATCCAGGATAATGTCGTCCTCCTCGTTCTGCTCTCCCCATCCACGCACAACAAGGATCCCAGAAAGGTTTAAAGCATGCTCTTCTTGCTCCTCCTCCTCTGCCCCGGCACCATCCTCCTCCTCCTCCTCTTCAGACAGAGTAGCCCCCCTGGGAATTCATCCAGCATTGCGACTTCCTCATCTTCCTGCTCCTGCTCCTCCACGGCTTGATCAATGACACAACGCAATGCACACTCCATAAAGAAGGCATAAGGTACGATGTCACTGATGGTGCCATGGCTGCGACTGACCAGTTTGGTGATCTCATCAAGAAGTCTGCATGCATCGCGCATGAGTAGCCACTGGCACGCTGAAAAAAACCAAGCTCCCCAGAACCTGTTCTGGCGCAGAGTTCATACAGGTAGTCGTTAACTGCACGTTTCTGCTGGAGCAGCCAATCAAGCATATAGAAGGTTAAGTTCCATCGCGTCGGGCAATCGCAAATAAGACATCTGACCGGCAGATTACGTCGCCGCTGAATGTCAGCAAGGCGAGCCATGGCCGTGTAAGATCTTCTGAAATGGGCCGAGATTTTCCTTGCCTGCCGCAAGATGTCCTGGACCCCAGGGTATTTGACAACAAACCACTGCACGACCAAGTTTAAGACGTGTGCCATGTATGGCACGTGCGTAATTTTGCCCTGTTTCAATGCGCTAAGCAGATTGGCACCGTTGTCACACACCACTTTACCAACTGTCAAATTGAGCGGTGTTAGCCACTGATCTGCCTGTGAACGCAAAGCTGAAAGAAGTGCAGGGCCAGTGCGGCTCTTGGCTTCCAGGCACAACAGATGCAGTACAGCATGGCAACGTCTCACCTGGCATGGCAATAGGTTCTGGGGAGCTTGGGCGATGCAGCGGAAGAGACGCTAGCAGCGGAAAAGGAAGAGGCAGGCCTGCATGCAATCCATGGCAGTAAAACCAAATCTACATGGGTGCCACGGGTTACATGCTTGACAGCCGTCAGAAGGTTCACCCAGTGGGCAGTAAAAGTTATATACCTTCCCTGCCCGTGTTTGCTAGACCACGTGTCTGTGATCAGATGTATCTTGGCATTGACACTGTGTGCCAGAGATACATTCACTTGCCGCTGAACATGGCCATATAGCTCTGGGATGCCCTTCTGTGAGAAATACTTCTTTCCTGGGACCTTCCATTGTGGTGTTCCAATGGCCACAAATTTTCAAAAGTCCTCTGAGTCCACCAGTTTATATGGCAGTATTTGGCGGGCTATCAGTTCTGACAAGCCAGCCGTTAACCGTTGGGCAAGAGGGTTATCCGGCGTCATCATTTTTTTACGCTCGAACATTTGGCCCACGGAAGCCTGCCTTTTTCCAGAAAAACTTGAGGATGGCATGATGGAAGGTGGAGTGGAGGATAATTGTGAGGAAAGAGAAGGTGAGAGCCTGGAGTGTGGCTTTGTGTGTTCCTTTGCTCCCACTGGGCTCGTGTTGGCAGCTCATGTGCCTTCTTAAGGCGGTCGTCCCTAGGTGAGTGTTGGGCTTACCGCGGCTTATGCGTTGACTGCAAAGGCTGCAGATGGCAACACTATTGTCAACAGAGCCCACACTGCGGAGCCATGTGCCGGCATCCTGGGAGCGCCAGGTGTGACCGTAAATGGTTGATGCCTCGCTCCTGATACATTAGCAGTCTGCTTTGTCCCTCCTGTGCAATCTAAGTTCTTCCTGCTTCTCCTCCCTATCTGCTGGTCCATATCTCCCTCTGAACTCCCCTCCTTTTACTCTCTTGTGGCCACCCACGTGACATCACTAGACATGTCATCATCAACACCACCTTCCCCACTGCTATAATTAGAGATCTCGGAGTAGGTAGCAACAGTTGTTGATACCTCCTCTTCCTGATCCAATGCCAAGAGTGGCTGCGCGTCGGCAATGTCTTGTGATGGATTGGAAAATAATTCCTGTGACTCAAGAGGAGGGTATATGGTGGTGGTGGTGTTGGTGGTAGTGTTTTTGGGGGTGCACACAGCAGAGAGTAAAGAAGAGGGTGCAGATCGTGAGGATGGTGCAGAAGAGTAAGGCTGAGTGAGCCACTCAACCAAGTCTGGTGCGTCCTTTGACGTAGTCGCACGCACCTTCTGCAATTTGCCACTTTGGCTCAAGTCTATTGCTCCTACCCTACTCCTACCATCCCTGCAGAAGGGCCTGCCTCTTTCCCTGCCTGTCATTTTTTAAATGACCCTGTGACAAAAGTCTCTAGAGAAGTGCAGTATGTATGTGGAAGAAGGTATATAACACCCGGCTTCAATCTGTCATTTTTGGGGGCCACTGGTCTATCACACCAGTTATAATACTTTTTTTTTTATTGCGTTTGTCACTCTTTGTAGTATCGCTGCAGAACTGCTCAGCAGTCACAATGCTGCACAGTGGAAATGCACTATACTATGCTTTCTATATGTGCAAGTATTTTATACGTGTATTACATCCCTATATACTGCACACCAAATAGTACACACCTATACCAGTCCTTAAAAGGACCTTTGTGGACCTAATAGTAGCTAGATAATATCAAGTGTCTAGATTTGCAGACTGTCCCTGCTCCAAAAACCAAACTGTCCCTCCCTACACTGAGAAACAACAGCTGCAGAATCGGTCAGCAGCACAGCAGTGCAGTGCTCTATAATCTGCTTTCTATATTTGAAAGAAAGTATATTATACGTGTACAACCCTATATACTGTACACCTATACCAGTTATTAAAAGGACCCTTGTGGACCTAGTAGCTAGTGATTTGCAGACTGTCCCTGCTCCAAACACCAAACTGTCCCTCAGTCCCTACACTGATAAAAAAACAGCTGCAGAATCGGGCAGCAATCAGCTCAGCAGCACAGCAGTCAAGTATAATAGGCTTTCTATATTTGAAAGAAAGTATATTATACGTGTACAACCCTATATACTGTACACCTATAAAAGGACCTTTGTGGACCTAGTAGTTAGTGATTTGCAGACTGTCCCTGCTCCAAACACCTAACTGTCCCTCAGTCCCTACACTGATAAAAGACAGCTGCAGAATCGGGCAGCAATCAGATCAGCAGTCAAGTATAATATGCTTTCTATAGTTGAAAGAAAGTATATTATACGTGTACAACCCTATATACTGTACACCTATACCAGTCCTTAAAAGGACCTTTGTGGACCTAGTAGCTAGTGATTTGCAGACTGTCCCTGCTCCAAACACCAAACTGTCCCTCCCTACACTGATCAAAGACAGCTGCAGAATCAGTCAGCAAGCACTCAGCAGCACAGCAGTCAGCAGTGCACCATAATATACTTGAAAGAAAGTATATTCTAAGTTTATTACAACCCTATATACTGTACACCTATACCAGTCCTTAAAAGGACCTTTGTGGACCTAATAGTAATAGCTAGTGATTAAACTGACTATCCCTGCTCCACACAGCATTCTGTCCCTACACCGACAAAAGACAGAATGTAAAATGGCCACCAGATCAGGTCTATTTATAAGGTAGGGGGTATGTCCAATTGTCCATGTGCTGAAATGTCTCAATTGGCTGTCCTGTACCCCATAGTGGATGTGTCATGGGTCAAAGTTCTTCACAATGTAAACAAATATGGCCGCGCGAACAGCGCAAGAAGTCCGCCGGTTTGGCGAATCGCGAACGAGCAAAATTCGCCACAAACCTACTGCCGAGTGAACCGCAAGGCCACCTCTACTACCTGCATGTCTTTGAAATCTGCATGGATGGGGGTCAACGTAGCCCTGACTAGACTAAGCTCCTCACAATCCCAGTTTAACTTCAAGTGGTCGGACCACGCTCTCAAATATTTAGGGACTCTTTTTCCTGGTGACTTGACAGCACCTTTGAACTTAATTTTCTGCCTCTGTTGATCAAGACTTGATTGCTGCTAGAGGAGTCAACACTCTTGGTTCGGCAGGTGTAACCTCCTTAAAATGTGTATACGCAGAAGTTTCTATTCTTAATTCAAGCACTGCCAGTCAAGATCCCACTCCAATACTTCAAACAAGCACATTCACTTTTTATAAAATTCTTCTGGGCACACTCAAAACCATTTTTTAACAGACGTTATCTTACATTGCCTAAACACCATGGAGGTTTAGTTCTTCCAGACTTACAAAATTATTATTTATCAGTACAACTTGGGAGAATAATTGACTGGAATCAACACTATAAGACCAAACTTTGGATGCAACTAGAACAAGCCCAGACCATTGTTCCGTTGAAAGGGGCTGTGTGTTTTTTTCGACCGGCTACCTCCTGCACTGAAATCCCACCCCATAATGGGCACTACTCTCCATATGAGTTCAATGACTATATTGACAACTTCCCTTTCCACTAGATATTCCTCTCTTTTCCCAACACTGGGTAACCCGATGTTCCCCCCTGGACTTGGGCAATCAGAATATGAGATGCTTCTATCTGCAGTCCAAGACCGTGCCGTGCATTTTTTAGATGGAAATCGGTGGCCCTCCATCCAATCATTGATAAGTGACACCTGCCACTTTCAACTTCCATCCTGGAAAGCGATACGAATACACCATTTCCTGCATTCTCTCTCAATCCTGCTCAATTTTACTGGACTCTGAGGACCTTTGAGGATTACTGTAGGGATGAGGAGGCTTTACCCGAAGTGCTATCCAAAACCTATACTTAGCTTAGCTCACCCTCGGAACACCCAGACTTGTCTTTCTTATAGAGTAGGGAGATTGACATACAAGCTCTTTAAGAGACACCCAAAAACTAAATATAATCAGGTTCTCCTTAAAAACATCAATTTGGATGAAAATGCAAGAATCGAATTATAATATTTTGACCAGGTGGTATTATACACCTCAGTTATTACACAAATACTTCCTGACCACCATTGACCACTGCTTGAGATGCCAGGCAGACAGAGGAACACTTCTCCATACTTTTTTGGTCCTGCCCTCTGCTGAAACATTTTTGGACGAAAGTTTGGACAGTTACTCACACTCACACTTTACAGATCATACCATTCCTGACAATCTAGCTTTCTTTCTGCTCCACGCTACCACAATCCCCCCAAAACGTTATCAAAAATCAATAATGTGACACTTGTTGAATGCCGCAATTCCTGCATTCCTCTACTGTGGAAAAAAACACACCTTTGTCTATTGCCACTTGGTTGAGCAGAGTGGAGGAAATCAAAAAATTAGAAGACTTAGTCCTTACGGCCAAAAATAAACAGGAAAAACATTCTCAGTAATGGAGGCTATGGAATATGTTTATTCTATCTGATGAAGGTGTGCCCCTGCTTGGATCATGAATAGAGAATCAATAATGGCCTTGTTACTATTTGTAGCGGCTACATGTTCAAGGATTCTGGGTCTGAACCCCTTTCTTTATCTTCCCCCTCCCCCCTAACCACATCTTTTATCTTTCATCTACTTACCTACTGCTTTTCTTTCTACTTTTTTTTAAACCATTGTGTTTCTTCCTTTCCCTTTTTTGAATTTTTCAGATTTGATATCTTTCGGGGATCGGGCAGTTCCACAGTGTGTCTTGTTATGGGAACGTTGTGACATTTCTCATCCAATAGCCTATGATACTAACATTGTGTGTCAGACAATGTAGTTAAAAGTGCTACTGCAGGCATCATTGCTATTACAGATATGTGTATCAAATGCTGGGCGTATAGCCTGCTGTTATTGAAGTAATTGCCCATGAACATTTTCTGTTATGGTTGTGAGCTGTACCTTCCCTGAAATTCTTTAAAAAGAAAAAAAAAATGTTATATTTAAAAAAGAAAATGGCAAGACAGGTGACTGGAGGTTTTGTTGTCAGAGTCCCACACACAGACAAACAAGCTTTTGGGTGCAAAAACCTGCAAATGTCTTTTTTATATTTGAATTGTAAAGAAAATATACTGACTTGTCCTATAAACACCAGATGCCTGACTGTTCTGCTAATCACATAATTTGCCCAACAGAATGTGCAGGAGAGGTATTCAGAAGGATGTAAGGATAGGCAATAAATATGTATTAATATTAATAATAGTATTAATATAATAGTAGTAATATAATAATATAGGTATTACAGTACTTATGCTATATGAAAGTGATTGTAAGCAATCACCCTGTCAAGCAACTTATTCCGTTTAAAATAGAAATGAAAGGCAAAACATTTATGTATAGATATAAAACTACATTATAAATAGCTTTTTCCCCTATTTTATAAGTGATCCCACTCCCTCTGTTCTCAGCTGCATAAGAGCTGGGGGGAGGAGAAGCAGCAGTACACTGAGCTTTCCAGTGAAAGGCTGTGCAGGACAAGTTTGATCATTGGATGAGAGCAGGCTGAGTTCCCAACATAGCTAGAGCCATGGTGTGGTCAGTTTTTAATAGGAAAGCAGAGGGACTGGAAGAAACATCAGTGATTTCACATAAAGGAAGCAATACAAAGATAACAGGATACTTTCTCATAAAAGTACATGGTACAGCAGGCACATTTCAGGAATATGAAGTGTCAAGGTAACAAACACATAAAGTAATCTCAAAGGCGTCATAAAACAATAGGTCCATGTTAGTCTGTAGTCTGTTGGGTGCATGCATGAGAGGCAGCTGAAGTTAAATCCACTTTTTGTTCAAAACACCAGTACCTCTGGATCAGTTGTTACATTTCATTGGCCAGTTTTTTCTGCACATTGTGTAAGGCCCTGTGTCTGCAGGTACCAAAAGCTGTTTACAACTCTCCACTTAAATTTTGAGTTACCATAGGGAAAAAAGTATGCCCAATAAATTCATCCAACTACCCAATGAATGCCTCATACTCCCAGATCTTCCTTCTCCACAGCCACTATACATGATAAAATCTCCATAAAGCAGGAGATTATATGTGCCTCCTATATTATTGTGGTCAGAAAAAGAAGCCGAGACTATAATTTCTAACAGTACTAAAACTGTTTCTAACACATTTCTAATAGTGAAAAAGCATATACTTTATAATATTTTTTATCAGATCAAGTCAGATCCACATCTACTGCCCAGGAAATCCCATAATGAAAATGTAAAGAACTTATTTACTTTATATGGAGACATTTTATGAAATTTCCTCGTACTGGAGGGCGCATGCGCGCGATCGCGGAAGATGGCCGCTTAGTCTCCACGCTCCGCGCCACCGGCCGCTAACTCCTCGGTCCTCAGAGCACGTAGGCCAGTCAGACACGCCGGACCGGCAGCCCCAGATTGCGGACACCGGCGGGGACCCGCGGGAATGCATCGGTAGCACGGGGGAAAGCGGAGGTCTCCCAAACAGCGCAAGATGCAGCAAGCAGCAGGGACAGGCAAGATGGCGCCCGAGCCTCCGGAGCCAGACGACACCACAAGGCTCTCCGGGATGGGAGCAGCCTCTCCCCCTGACAGTCAGCAGTTCCCCTCGGATCTGGTAAGCCCTGCACAACATGCTTCCGATGATATGCTAGCCAGATTCCGTTCTATAGTCAGGGATGAGATCTCAGCAGCCTCACGTAAGCTTTCCTCTGATCTCATGCGAGGCCTTAAGGAGCTAGGTCACCGCACAAACCAACTAGAGCAAAGGATGGACTTATCCACCACAGTGCTGGAGGGCCACAAGGATGAGCTAGAAAAGTTGCATACGGAGCTGGAGGGATTGAAGGACAAGTTAGAGGACTCTGAGAACAGGGCCCGCAGGGACAATCTGAGAATCCGCGGTATCCCCGAGGCTGTTACAGATATACAGGGTACAGCTACGGCCTTTTTTCAAGAACTTGCCCCTGAAATCCCCCTGGAGCGATTAGAGTTCGACCGTATACACAGATCCCTGGCTCCAAAGCCCTCGGAAGGCCCCACCAGAGATGTTATTATAAAGCTGCATTATTATCGCACTAAGGAAAGACTCCTACAGGCCGCGAGAGATCGCCAAGACCTCACTTTCCAAAATTACCCCCTACAACTGTTCACGGATCTATCTCCGGTAACGATTGCTAAAAGAAGACTTTTAAAACCCTACCTATTGATCTTGCAGAATCTGGGCATAAAATACAGGTGGGGGTTCCCCTTTAGGTTGTCCTTCACCTATAGGGGACATCAAGTCCAAGCCTCCTCTGTCTCTGACCTGAGACGTCACTTTCAAGAGTTACAGCTAGACCTTCCACCATCTCAAGGGGACCCAGCTGCTCCATCCGCCCATGCCCGGCAAACACAGCCTTCCCGAAAGTCTTCTCAAGCCTCCCTGCATGGATCTCAGGCCCTGCGATCGCTACAAGCCCAACGCTACCAAGATGTCCCCACAGGCTGACATTCCCCCCGTCCATATGCGGGTTATTATTCTTGCGAACGGTCTGCACAGTTTTTTTTTTTTGTTTTGTCCCACTTTACCTGGAGTGGGTGAGGTACCGGTCCTGTCCCGAGCTCTAGCAGCTGTTCTGTGGGGGCTTGATATCGGTATCAAAATATGCATATATATATATATGCAATTTATTTATTTTTTTTGAACTTTTCTAGATGTCTGTGGCGGGCCTCCCCCGGCTCCCCTCCGGGGTTTCCCGGGGGGGGGGGGGGGCGGGGGAGGTCCGTTAGTCAATTGCATTGTTGCGTTAATTTTAAGCTCATGGGCCCTTACAGTTTATGGGGTTTTACTTTGTGTGACCTACTAGTTACTGAGCTTGTCTCAACCCGCTGGTGTTGTTTTAGTACCAGCACTCCGTGTCTGACATTACCATATGTATTCTGTTCTACTTACAGTTAATAGTTATGTAACTTAGTGCTCAAGTTCAATGTTTGTTTTATTGTAATTTTTTTAAGATAGACCGAGTGGGCCAGGTGGACCACTGCGCCCCCCTAGATTCGGTACTTGCGTGGGATTATGGTCCCTCTTAACTTCTGACTTTTTGGTAGGCCACCAGGCCTACGCTTACATGCACAGTTGTGGTTCTTATTACTTCTCTTCCGAGCTTTTTTCGATTCTTCTGTGCTTACTTTTTCTGGCTCTCTTTATATTTCTTCTTATGCTAATACTTCCTATTCTACTCTAACCCTTCTTCTTCTTATTCCTGAGTCCATAGGGGATGCACGCGGAGCCTCTGATAAGCGGTTCTCTGCTTACTCGTTATGACCCTGCGTTGGCTGTCACTGAACGTCCAAGGTATGAATTCACCACCCAAGAGAGTAAAAGTGTTTAAATATCTCGGAAAGCAACACATTGATATCGCGTGTCTCCAAGAAACCCATTTTTCCTCTACTTCACACCCTAACTATTTCGATTCCCAATATCCACAGGTGTTTCAGGCCAATGGTCCGACCAAACAGAGGGGAGTTTTAATTGCCTTTCGCAGGACGGTCCCCTTTCGGTGCGACAAACAGTTAGCAGATCCTGCAGGCAGATATCTTTTGCTTCTGGGCAGCATTCAAGATACGGAAGTTACTATCCTGACCTACTATGCTCCCAATTCTAATCCAGGTCCCTTCTTGTCACATATCTGCTCCCTCTTAGTGTCGCATCAGAAGGGGACCCTGTTGCTGGCGGGGGACTCCAATGTGGCCCTTAATCCCATATTAGACAAGTATCCATCCGATAAGAAGGCCATTTCCCCTACAGCTAAAATGTTTTCTTGTTCGTTACCTACCTATGATTTGGTCGACCTCTGGCGTGAGTTACACCCGACAACCAAAGATTACACACATTATTCCCATCCGCATCATTTGCATTCCCGAATAGACCATGTTATAATGCATAGAAAACACCTCCCCCTAGTGGAATCTGTTTCTATTTTGGCAGCTCCCTAGACCAGTGATGGCGAACCTTGGCACCCCAGATGTTTTGGAACTACATTTCCCATGATGCTCAACTACACTGCAGAGTGCAAGAGCATCATGGGAAATGTAGTTCCAAAACATCTGGGGTGCCAAGGTTCGCCATCACTGCCCTAGACAGACCATGATCCCATTCTAGTGGTTTGTCGGTCCCTAATGCGTAATTCTCAACCCTCCCCTTGGGTTATGAATGACTCATTACTATCTATACGAGACATCCATAACACCATACTAGAGGCGTCATCTGAGTATTTCCGTTTTAATTCAACTTCAGTTCCCTCCCCAGTGACGCTATGGGAGGCATATAAAGCGGTGCTCAGGGGTCGTATCATTCAAATAGCGTCTAAACGCAAGAGGGAGAGGCAGGAGGCGCAGAGAAAGTTGGAGTCCCGTTTGGACTCCATTTCTGCACTTTTTAAGCAAACCCCTTCTCTTGCTAATCGTAAGCTCCTAGACCAGGCCCGCATGGAACTAGACTTAAATCTTACCGAACAAGCAGAACGCACTTTGCGCTGGTCTCGCCAACGCTGGTATAATAAGTCGAATAAACCCACTGCGGCTCTGGCTAGGAGGTTGCGAACATTTAACCCTAAACTGACCCCTATAACTCTGCGTACCAGACATAATAAGCTTACCAGTAAACCGGCTCACATACTGGACGAATTTCGGTATAGACTCTCCTCCCTATACTCAGCCCAAGACTCTAAGACAGAACAGGACAGGACGGAATTTCTCCAGCGAATAGCCCTGCCCACTTTAACAGAGGCCCAGATTACTTTTATGGACCGTGATATCCAGGAGACTGAGGTCAGAGAAAGTATTAAGGACCTCAAAGTCGGGAAGCGGCCAGGTCCGGATGGCTTCACGGCACTATATTATCGAAAAATGGTGGATGTAGTTGCAGCCCCCTTGGCGGCCATGTATAACTCCATCAAGCAAGGGCAGAGCCTTTCATCAGACCTACTGACAGCTAATATAGTGATGTTGCCGAAGCCTGACCGTGACCATACTTCCTGGGCGAATTTCCGTCCTATATCTTTAATTAATATTGATATGAAAATCCTTACGAAAATTTTGGCCAACCGTTTAAATTCGTTTCTTCCTCGGCTCATTAAAAAGGACCAAGTAGGATTCGTTCCGATGAGACAGGCTGGAGATGCTATTCGTAGAATTATCCAATTACAGCATATTGCCCATAGTCGATCCCTCGAAACCATGCTTTTGTCACTGGATGTGAACAAGGCTTTCGATACGTTGTCTTGGCCATATCTTATGACCATTCTCCGCCATTACGGTTTCGGAGCCTCATTCCTGCGTTGGTTGGCAGCCCTGTACGATGTCCCCCAAGCTAAAGTTAAATATTATGGGTTTGAATCCCATGTGTTCCCTATACGAAGGGGCACTCGTCAGGGCTGCCCACTTTCGCCTCTTTTATTTGTATTGGCCATGGAACCACTGGCGGAGTCGATCCGTTCACATCCGGATATCAAAGGCGTGGAAGTGGCAGGTTTTCCACATAAAATTTCACTTTTTGCGGATGATATATTACTAACCATGACTTCACCTAGAATTTCACTTCCCAATTTGTTTTCTCTCCTGGAGACATTTGCGTCCCTGTCCGGTTTACGCGTTAAAGCGGAGGTCCACCCTAAAGTGGACCTTCCGCTCATCGGAACCCTCCCCCCTCCGGTGCCACAATCAGCACCTTTCAGGGGGGAGGGGGGTGCAGTTACCTGGATAATCCAGGTAAATGCACCCACTTCCGGGATAGCTCTCTGTGGAAAGGGGCGTAACTTACGCCCCTTTCCGCAAGTGCCCGCCCCTTCCCACAAGTGCCCCGCTGCCTGCTGGGAAACACACAGATCCCAGAGGCAGCGGGGAGCGTCCTTATTGCGCAGCGCGATTCGCGCATGCGCAGTAGGGAACCGGGAAATGAAGCCGAAAGGCTCCATTTCCTGATTCCCACACCCAAGATGGCGGCGGCAGGACCTGACAGACGACCTAGAGATCGGCTTCGGGTGCCGACATCGCGGGCGCGCTGGACAGGTAAGTGTCACTATTTTAAAAGTCAGCAGCTGCAGTATTTGTAGCTGCTGGCTTTTAAAAAAAAAAAAACGTGGAGTCCCGATGGACTCCCGCTTTAACCCCACAAAGTCTAAAGCTATGTCGGTAAACCTTTCCCCATCGGAATTGTCAACCATAAAAGAAAGTTTCCCCTTTCAATGGCCTCCCTCACTACCCTACCTGAGAATTTGTATCACCCCCAAATACGATGGTTTGTACCAGGATAATTTCCCCCCCCTCTTTCGTAAGCTAGACACCCTGTTATCTGCTTGGTCTCATTATCCGATCTCCTGGTTCAGTAGAATCACTGCAATTCGTATGACTTATCTCCCAAAGTTGTTATATTTTTTTTAGAGTTTTGCCCGTTCCAGTTCCCCCCCATATATTGCGAATCCATCAGCGTAAACTTTTGAAATGTATTTGGGCCGCTTCTCGCCCCCGAATTAATAAGCAGATAATGTACGCGAGGCGGTCTGAAGGGGGTCTCTCGGTCCCCAACCTCCGAGCGTACTATATGGCGGCCAATTTCGGCTAAAATATGCGGCTGGTCTCATATCCCCTCACCTGCCTTTGCTACGCCTCTCCCACTGCCCATTATTCCCCCCTAGTAGAGACAATCCAGGTCAATTTTCTTGGTGGGCCACTAATGGATTCACAGATGTCCATTCTTTGCTCACTCCCACGAGAGTAGTTACATTTGCTATGCTACGTTCTTCTCACGACATTCCCCTGCGGGAACATTACAGTTACCTACAATTAAAACATTTTATACAACAGCTCCTCCGGGCTCAGCCAACCCCGTACTCTCTAACTCTCTTTGAAAAGGTATGTAGGGCTACTCCTCATTCCCCGGGGACAATATCTTTGATATATTCCTCTATTATTTCTACCAACAAACAAATATCTCCAATGGGAAAAAGAATTAGGGACGCAATTGGACCCGGCAGATTGGCGGATCATGACCACAAATCTCATGAAAAGTTCCAGGAATGTTCTCATATTAGAAAATGCATATAAGGTCTTTTATAGGTGGTACTACACGCCTGAGAGAGTGGCAAGATTCATTCCTTCACATTCTCCTAACTGTTTTAGGGGTTGCCCGGTACCAGGGTCCATGGCCCACATTTGGTGGACCTGTCCTAGAGCCTGTAGATTGTGGGTTCGGGTATACGCCCTGTTAAGAAATATGTTCCATACCAACCTGAGAAGAGACCCTTATGCAGCTCTATTATGTAAACCTATCCAGGAACTTCTCCACCCAGAGCGTCAACTAGCCCAACACCTTTTTAATGCAACAAAATTGATTATTGCTAAGTCTTGGAAAACGCCTACACTCAGTTTCGAGGCAGTTAAAAACCGTATGAGTGACATCATGATAAATGAAAAACTTACCTCCTTGGCTTTTGATACTCATGACAAGTTTCTCAGAACCTGGGGGCCCTGGATATCCTCTATCCAACCTTCCAGATTCAACAGCCAACTTTTGTCTATCTAGGGTCTCCGTGTGCACCCCCCGCTCCCTTTAGTGGAATGGACTCCTCCTCCCCTCTTCCGTTCTTTTCTTTTTACTCTTTCTGCTCTCTTTCTGTTTCCTACTTTCATTCACCTCTTCTTTTCTGCCTTAGTCTTTTTTTCTCTAATGACTTTGGCCGAGACGGAGCCAAGTTAATTCTGATGGTTATGGTAGACTGAAATAACCGAACCCGACGGGCTATATTGCACTTCTTAATTATCTTGTTTTCCAATGTGTACTTCTTTTTTTTTTTTGTTTCCATAAGCTTTGCCTACATTGGCTATTTTTGCCGATGATTATGTCATTCAGAACCGTTTAGGATTTTCATTTCTTCTTCATGAGCGTTATGTACACAGCTCTATATAGCCAACGTTTTGATGTCGGGGGGTGGTCTTTTTTGTTGTTTTTTTTTTTATAAATTAAGTTACATGTTGTTTTAGGTGAACAGATTTAAATTAGCGTTATGTTTAAAAATGTAAAGTTTTGAGGAAAATAAGAACTATGTAAGAAAAGTAAAAGAGAAGACAATTTTATATATTTTTTCAGAAGCACTGGGATGTTCATGCACCCTCTGTAAACATGTGCCAAATCCCTGTCTGCTCTTCTCCTCAGTGTTCACTTCTCCCCAGCTCTTCCTTGCAGGTTACATAGTTACATAGTTGGTAAGGTTGAATAAAGACAATAGTCCATCCACTTCAACCTGTGTAGGTGTACGTGTGTCAATGTCTATAATTATTTCCCATATCCCTGTATATTGTGTCCTTAAAGCTGCACATCCAAGAGTCTTTTAAAAATATCAATACTCCCTGCTGACACCACCAATTGTGCAAGAGAGTTCCACATTCTTACTGCCCTGACAGTGAAAACCCCCTGCACTGCTTAAGGGGAAACTGCTTCTCCTCCAATCTCATTGTGTGGCCACGTGTCCTCTCACACCCCCTGAGACTGAATAGCTTTTTTTGCTATGCTGGGATCACCATTGAGAGGTTTGTAAATCGCTATCATGTCTCCTCTCAAGTGTCTCTTCTCCAGCAAGAATAAATTCAGTGCTTGTAGTCGCTCCTCGAGCTATTACGTTTGTTGCCCTTCTTTGCACTCTCCCCAGCTTCAGCACATCCCTTCTGAGGACTGCTGAACATAACTGGACAGAATACTCCAGATGTGGCCGGACCAGAGTTTTATAAAGTGGCACGATTATAGTTTTATCTCTGGTGTTTATCCAATTTTTTATGCATGGTAAAATTCTGCCGGCCTTGGTAGCTTCCGCTTGACATTGCATGCTTTTGCTCAGTCTGTCTTCCACTAGGACCCCCGAATCTTTCTCCATCCTTGACTCCCCCAGAGGCTCCCCCCCCCAGTGAGTAGTTTGCGTTTATGTTCTTAGCCCCAAGTGTATTATTCAACATTTCTCCACATTAAATCTCATTTGCCATATAGTTGCAAACTCCATTACTTAGTTCAGGTCTTTCTGTAAAAATTTCTATATCCTGATGTGAAGTTATTGCCCGTCTTATTTTTGTATCATTCACAAAAACTGAGATTGAGCTATTTATCCCATCCTCTATGTCACTTATGAATAAATTAAACAGAATTGGTCCCAAGACAGAACCTTGAGGTACCCAACCTCCCACTCCAGACCAGTCTCGGTACACATTTATCACGCCCCTGTAACCAGTTTTCTATTCAAGAACAAAATGCTGTTGGCATGGACCATAGGGTAAGTACATGGATTGAAAACTGTCTACAAGGGCGAGTTCAGAGGGTGATGATAAATAGGGAGTACTCGGAATGGTCAGGGGTGGGTAGTGGGGTCCCCCAGGGTTCTATGCTGGGACCAATCCTATTTAATTTGTTCATAAACGACCTGGAGGATGGGGTAAACAGTTCAATATCTGTATTTGCGGATGATACTAAGCTAAGCAGGGCAATAACTTCTCCGCAGGATGTGGAAACCTTGCAAAAAGATCTGAACAAATTAATGGGGTGGGCAACTACATGGCAAACGAGGTTCAATGTAGAAAAATTTAACATAATGCATTTGGGTGGCAAAAATATGAATGCAATCTATACACTAGGGGGAGAACCTCTGGGGGAATCTAGGATGGAAAAGGACTTGGGAGTCCTAGTAAATGATAGGCTCAGCAATGGCATGCAATGCCAAGCTGCTGCTAACAAAGTAAACAGAATATTGCCATGCACCGTTCCTCAGGAAGAATGTACTGGAAATGGAGCGAGTACAAAGAAGGGAAACAAAGCTAATAAAGAGTTTGGAGGATATTAGCTATGGGGAAAGGTTGCGAGCACTGAACTTACCCTCTCTGGAGAAGAGACGCTTGAGAGGGGATATGATTTCAATATACAAATACCATACTGGTGACTCCACAATAGGGATAAAACTTTTTTGCAAAAGGGAGTTTATCAAGACTTGTGGTCACTCATTAAAATATAGATATAAAGAGGTTTAACCTTAAACTATGTGGAGGGTTCTTTACTGTAAGTGCGTCAAGGATGTGGAATTCCCTTCTACAGGCGGTGGTCTCAGCGGGGGTCATTGATAGTTTCCAGAAACTATTAGATAAGCACCTGAACGACCGCAACATACAGGGATATACAATGTAATACTGACATATAATCACACACATAGGTTGGACTTGATGGACTTGTGTCTTTTTTTCAACCTCACCTACTATGTAACAAACCTTATGGTGCATGTCTGCAGACCTCAGCTTGTAGATTAAGGGTTTATGGGGAACTGTATCAAGTGCTTTTGCAAAATCCAGATACACCACATCCACAGGCCTTCCCCTATCTAGATAGCAGTTCACTTCTTCATAGAATGTTAACAGATTGGTCTGGCAAGAACGACCCTTCGTAAACCCACGCTGATTACTACAAATGATACTGTTTTTATCAGCAAATTCTTGGATATAATTAACACCTCCTGTTTCCAATCAGCATTAATGGAAGTTTTTTGTACACATTCAGCTCTACATATAGAAGGCTCCGGCAGTACCTCACTCTGAGTTGCATTCCCCCCCACACACACACACACACACACACACACACACACACACACACACTTCTTTCCTTTGCAATGGCACAATCTCCTCCTACATTTCTTGCTATCTCCCACTTTATTATCATACTTTTTTGTTTTTCAAAGTACAGTATGTGAAGTGGTTGTACCGATTGTAAGAGCAGACATGCAGGACATTTCCTGTGAGAGTAAACAGACAGACCACACACAGCATAGAAATATGGTTGATGTGAACCAGGCAGAGAGCATGTGCTGATTTTTCCCAAGTGCAGCACAGCAATGGAATTTAGCCCAAATGTGGTAAATGTAATAGATGACCACATTTTCCACTGAGAAATCATTTGTAGGTGGAAGCTTGCTAGCAAATCAACCACTGCCCCCATCCAAAACGCCATGATATGCAATAAGTCATGACAGCATGCATGATTACTAATGCCGCATACACACGACCGGACTTTCCGGCATACTAGGTCCGACAGTCTTCCCGACAGACTTTCGGCTGAGTTCCAACAGACTTTCCAAACGAATGGACTTGGCCACACACGAATGGACTAAGTCCGTTCATTTTGAACGTGTTGACATAAGACGGGACTAAAAAAGGAAGTTCAATAGCTAGTAGCCAATAGCTTCCCTTGCATCGTATTTGGTCCGTCGGACCAGCACACAGACGATCTTTTTTCCGATAGGAATTGAGTCCGTCAGACAGATTTGACGGATTGATTCCAACGGACTTAGTCTGCCTCAAAGTCCGGTTGTGTGTACGCGGCATAAGAAGCACAAAAAGTAGTTAGGCTTGATATAAGGTGCTTCTCCTATGATTAGAGAAAGAGAAAGTTTAGGATTTGAAGCTTGACCAGGCCATTTATAGGCACGAGGTTCCAGTTGCTCCCTTCATGGTGAAGTGGCTGTATCTGCTACTTCCGGTGTTTTACAGGGGCTTGGAATATGCCAGATTAGTGGTGGCATGAGCATAACTGAATAGAGTTACTGGCTGCTTAGTATCCGTTATCAGGACTAGGTACATACTTAGGCCTAATGTACACTGGATGCTCAGGCAAAATCTTCTGAATGTTTTTCTTGACAGCTTGAAACCGGCATTTGAGAACGCCTGTTTAGCCTCTTTTGCATGCCGCGTTTAGTTGCATTTTGCCGTGTCCAAGTCTAGAAGCGTTTATTTAAGATAATATCAGTAGACAGTCCCAAAGTACAAAAAACACTATTTATTAACTATTTCAGCCAGTCTGTGAGACCAGAGTGAGTAGCAGCAGCTGAGAGAACAGTGTACTTGTATAAACCTCTCTTAATTTTGATGCTTTGACTATGGATCCCATAATGAGCATATGTGAGAAAATGCTCCTGACATTGCTGTTGCTGAGGCTGGAAAACTTAACATGAGGGCAAAATGAAATGAAAACCGACAGATATTAAATTTCATGTAACTATGTTTGATCAAGTAGGGACGGGTTCAAGCTCAATGGTGGGGTCATCTGGTTTAAATCTCAAAATTTGTACATAAGGGTCAGATTCCCATTCTACTTCAGCTTACAGCAATGCTAGTGGTGCATTGAATTGGATCAAAGGCTCATTAGGGGTATATTAACCACTTAACAACTGGCCCATAGCCGAATGACGGCTACAAGGCGGTTGCTTAACTCTGGGAGGACGTACTATAACATCCTCCTGGTATTTCGCTCGGGCGCGCACTCGAGATCATCCGTGGTGGACATGGCGCATCACGGATCACGGTAAATGCCGCTCATCATGGACGTTTACCACGTGATTGCTCCGTCAAATGACAGAGCGATCACTTGTAAACAAACCGGCGTCATGTTATGACGCCGGTTCCTCCCTCCTCTCTCTGTACCGATCGGTACAGTGGAGGGGAGAGATCGGTGTCAGCAGCGCTGTGGGCTGGATCTGCAGTGCCCACGGCGCTGCTCACCTACAATTAACCCCGCAATGCCCTGCCAATACTCTGTAATGCCCTACAATGCCCTGCCAATACTCTGCAATACCCAGCAATGCCCTGCCAATACTCTGCAATACCCAGAAATGCCCTGACAATACTCTGCAATACCCAGCAATGCCCTGCCAATACACTGCAATACCCATCAATGCCCTGCCAATACTCTGCAATGCCCTGCCAATACTCTGTAATGCCCTGCCAATACTCTGCAATACCCCGCAATGCCCTGCCAATATTCTGCAATGCCCTGCCAATACTATGCAATGCCCTGCCAATACTATGCAATACCCAGCAATGCCCTGCCAATACTCTGCAAAGCCCTGCCAATACTATGCAATTCCCAGCAATAATCTGCAATACCCAGCAATAACTCTGCAATAGCCTGTAATACCCTACCAATACTCTGCCATAAATTGCCATACCCAGCCATACTCTGCGATACCCAGCCATACTCAGTGATACCCAGCCATACTCGCCGATACCCTGCAATGCCTTACTCTGTAATACCCTGCATTACCCAGCCAAACTCGGTGATACCCTGCAATACCCAGCCATAGTCAGTAATACCCTGCAATACCCAGCCATAGTCAGTGATACTCTGCAATGCCCAGCCATAGTCAGTGATACTCTGCAATGCCCAGCCATAGTCAGTGATACTCTGCATTGCCCAGCCATACCCAGTGATACTCTGCAATACCCAGCCATACCCAGTGATACCCTGCAATACCCAGCCATACTCTGATACCCTGCAATACACAGCCATACTCAGTGATACCATGCAATACCCAGTCATACTCGGTGATACCCTGCAATACCCAGCCATACTCAGTGATAACCTGCAATACTCAGTGATACCCAGCCATGCTTGGCTGTATTCAGCCTCTGTATGTGGCCAGGCTGTGGAAGTCTCACACTTGTGGTATCGCCGTACTCAGGAGGAGTAGGAGAATCTATTTTGGGGTGTAATTTTTGGTATGTACATGCTATGTGTTAGAAATATTGCATAAATGGACAACTTTGTGTTAAAAAAAAAGCATTTTAACCACTTTTTAAGTAGCAACGTTTGGCGCCATTCCACAAGCATGTGCAATTTTGAAGGGTGACATGTTAGGTATCTAGTTACTCGGCGTAACTTCATCTTTCACATTATACAAAAACATTGGGCTAACTTTACTGTTTTGTTTTTTTAAAGCACAAAACTTTTTTTTCCCAAAAAAATGCGTTCGAAAAATTGCTGCGCAAATACCGTGCGAGATAAAAAAGTTGCAAGGACCACCATTGTATTCTCTAGGGTCTTTAAAAAAAAAACATATATATATAATGTTTTGGGGTTCTATGTAATTTTCTAGCACATAAATGATGATTTTTACATGTAGGAGAGAAATATCAGAATTGGCCTGGGTGTTCCAGAACGCCTGATGGTGCTCCCTACATGTTGGGCCTCTGTATGTGGCCACGCTGTGTAAAAGTCTTACACATGTGGTATCGCCATACTTGGGAGTAATATCAGAATGTGTTTTGGGGTGTAATTTGTGGTATGCATATGCTGTGTGTGAGAAATAACCTGATAATATGACAATTTTGTGAAAAAAAATCAAAAAAAAATCTTGATTTTGCAAAGAATTGTGGGAAAAAGTGACAACTTCAAAAAACTCATCATGCCTCTTACTAAATACCTTGGAATGTCTTCTTTCCAAAAAGGGGTCATTTGGGGGTTATTTGTACTTTTATGGCATGTTAGGGTCTCAAGAAATGACATAGGCCATCAGTACTTCAGGTGTGATCAATTTTCAGATATTGGCACCATAGCTTGTGGACTCTATAACTTTCACAAATAAATAATATCCACCAATTTGTACTTATTTTACCAAAGATATGTAGTAGTATACATTTTGGCCAAAATGTATGAAGAAAAATTACTAATCTGCTACATTTCATAACAGAAACGAAGAAAAATTCATTTTTTTTTTTTTAAGGAATTTTCAGTCTTTTTTCTTTTATAGCACAAAAAATAAAAAACCCAGCCGTGATTAAATACCACCAAAAGAAAGCTCTATTTGTGTAAAAAAAAAGACAAAAATTTCATATGGGTACAGTGTTGAATGACTGAGTAATTGTCATTCAAATTGTGAGAGCACCAAAAGCTGAAAATTGGTCTGGTTATTAAGGGTGTTTAACCACTTTAGGACCGCCGCATGTAACAATATGTCGGCACAATGGCACAGACAGGCACAAGCACATACCCGTACGTGCCTGCCTTCCAGCGGGTGGGGGTCCGTTTTGCTTCAGGAGCGATCCGGGATGAGGGGGTGGCCATTGGTTTCTGGCCATCCCCTCCCGATCGCTCCTGGCGAATGAGAAGCTTCCCCTGCCTGTGTAGTGTAAACACAGGCAGGATGAAGTGATGTCACTCTCCTCGAGGCGGTCTTTTTGACCGGACGGCGAGGAGAGAAGACATCCTAGTAAGTGCACCAACACTACACTGACATGTAGGTACACATAAGCAAACTTTAACCCCCAGTCACCCCCCGATCACCCCCCCCCCCTCCCAGTCACAGTGTCACAGATTGCAGTGATCATTTATTTACTGATCACTGCATTTAGTGTCAGCTGTAACTGTAAAAACTGTCAGGGCAGTTAGTGTTAGGTCCAGGGTAGCCCCCTACCCCCCCCCCCCCCCAAATAAAGGTTTAACCCCCTGAGTAAAATATAATAGTTATGCAGCGCTACCTTTTAAACAAAAATTAAAAAATATATATAAACCACCTAATCAGTGACACAAATCAATATACTGTACATAAATAAATAAATGTGCAAATCTATAAACTGTACATAAATAAAGAAATAAATGTGCAAACACAATAGTGCAAAAATATTGCAATGACTAAAGTGCAAAATCGCATATAACATGCGTTGTTAGTCCATCATCATAAAATGTGCAAATACCGCAAAGAATGTGACACAATCACAGTGCAAAATAGCAAAAAAGAAAGTCCATGTTCAACTCGAGTGTTCAAAATAATCTAGTGCTATTCAATAATTTGATATCCAATAGTGACAGTTCATAAATATTCATGCAGTGTTTTCAAAGATGCAAGCAAGCTCCACAGATTGCGGTATTTGCACATTTTATGATGTTGGACTAACAACGCATGTTATATGCGATTTTGCACTTTAGTCATTGCAATATTTTTGCACTATTGTGTTTGCACATTTATTTATTTATTTATGTACAGTATATAGATTTGCACATTTATTTATGTACAGTATATTGATTTGTGTCACTGGTGCCGCTAGGTAACTAGTTATTTTTTAGGTTCACCGTCAGGTTTTTATAGCATTAGGTACCCACATATACAACCTAATAAAGGTTTTAACCCCCTGATTGCCCCTAGAATTAACCCTTTCACCAGTGATCACCGTATAAGTGTTATGGGTGACGCTGGTTAGTTAGTTTGCTTTTTATAGCATCAGGGCACCCACCATTTATTACCCAATAAAGATTTAACCCCCTGATCACCCGGCGGGTGAGATCAATTAGGTTTTAGGGTCAGATAGAGTCTGCTACGCCCCAGGCAGCGCTAGGTTAGTGCCAGTACCGCTAACCCGCAACTTATGGCAAAATATAAAATATTTAATGGACTCAACATGCCTCTCAGTAAATAGCTTGGAGTGTCTACTTTCCAAAATGGGGTCATTTGGGGGGGGGGGGGGGTTGGGTTATTTTGGCATTTTATGGCCTTTGAAACTGTGATAGGTAGTGAGGAGTGAAATCAAAAATTTGCACCCTTGGAAATCTTGAAGGCAGTGATTGGTTTTCAGGGTGCCGTACGCGGATAGACTCCCAAAAAGTCCCATACATGTGGTATCCCCGTATTCAAGAGAAGCAGCAGAATATATTTTGGGGTGCAATTCCACTTATAACTATGGCATGTGTGAGCAATATATCATTCAGTGACAACTTTTTGTAAACTTTTTTTTTGTCATTATTCAATTACTTTGGACAAAAAAAAAAAAATATTCAATGGGCTCAACATGCCTCTCAGCAATTTCCTTGGGGTGTCTACTTTCCAAAATGGGGTCATTGGGGGGGGGGGGGGTTGTACTGTCCTGCTAGTTTAGCACCTCAATAAATGAGATAGGCAGTCATAAATTAAAAGCTGTGTAAATTCCAGAAAATGTACTCTAGTTTGTAGACGCTATAACTTTTGCGCAAACCAATTACCAATTTTTACTAAAGACATGTGGCTGAATACATTTTGGCCAAAATGTATGACTAAAATTGAGTTTATTCGATTTTTCTTATAACAAAAAGTAGAAAATATGTTTTTTTTCAAAATTTTTTCCATTTATATCGTAAAAAATAAAAATCGCAGAGGCAATAAAATACAATCAAAAGAAAGCTCTATTTGTGGGAAGAAAAGGACGCAAATTTTGTTTGGGTACAACATTGCTTGACCGCGCAATTACCAGTTAAAGCAGTGCAGTGCGAAATTGTACCTCTGGTCCTTAGGCTGACAATTGGTCTGGGGCTTAAGTGGTTAAGTGCCCAGTGGTCAAGTGGTTAAATGGTCTCTCAAGCATTGCAAGCAATTATAAGTTTCTAAAATACTTTTTTAGTGTTTTTTTCATAATTTTTTTTTATAATTTTTAAGTTTTGTAATGTAAAAAAAAATAGGGCACCTTTAAAAACACTTCTAAATGAAAACACGCCAAAACGCCGGTACCGTGTTTAGGCATGTCTGGCATCCGACACGTCAGAAAAATCTGCGTCTGAACCCATTTTTTTTGCCTTCAATGAAAAGCCTCTAAACGCAACTGCCTAAACGTCAGTAAACGAGCCTGTGTGCATGTACACATAAGCTAACATTGGATGAGTTCAGGGGCAGCTGGAAAAAGTGTCCAACTGCCTCTGAACGTCCATTTACCAGCAGCAGTGCACATGAGGTCTTATGGGTTTGGTGGAAAGGACTGAGCTGCCACTACCAGTACCACTTTCATTTACTTACTGTGCTAATCGCAAAAAATGCCAGTATCATAGCTGTCATGTTGGTCCAATAGCCTTTATATTTTCTGACTCACTGACCTGGAAAAATGAAGTTGTAATTGTAATGGGAGACTACACGGCTTGCTGCACTGGGTATTTGTTCCGAGTCTCTCCCGGGAAGGACCACAAACGATCTGTTTCTTACTGAGGTGGTGAGATTATCAAAACTGCTTTCACTAGCAGTGTATATTATACCTGAATGCTGTTTTAAATATATCTTTTTGTAAGTGCAATAGCTTAAGAGTCCATTCACACAGGGGCAACTTTGGATCCGACTTGAAGTCATCCCAAGTAGTGATGGACGAACGTTTCGCCCGGCGGTCGTTTCGCGGCGAATTTCCGACATTCGCGGTCCGCACGTTCGAACGCCTTTTTCCGTCGTTCGCCGCGGCGGACTTACGTGTTTAATGTATACAAGAACTTTAACCTTTGGTGACACGTTTATCATGTGATACAGGACAGCCAATTGAGACATGACAGCACATGGACACTTGGACATTCCCCCTAACCTATAAATACACCCGATCCGGTGGCCATTTTACATTCTTTCTTCTGTTACGATAGGGACAGGTTCCTGTGTGGAGTAGGGAGAGATAAACCACTAGCTATTTGGTACACAAAAGTTCTTTTCAGGACTGGTATAGGTGTTAGGTGTTGATAGGTTTGCTGTGCTGCTGATTCTTGCAGCAGCCTGAGTGTCTTTTGTTAGTTTAGAGAAAGGGAAAGGACGGTGTATGCTACAGGGACAGCCAGATTAGTCTTTCATCATCATCATCATCATCATCATCATTAGCTGTTACTATCAAGGTCCACAAAAGAGCTGTTCCAGTAACCACTAATCGTTCTCTTTTTTTGCCAATTTGTATAGGGACAGGAAGGAAGCAGTGTTGTCAGGCAGTGAGGGTAATTTTAAAGACTTGCTGTTATTATTAGTTCCACAAAGGTTCTTTTCAGGACTGGTATCAGTGGTACAGTAATAGGCTTGTACATGTATAATATTCTTTCTTCCAAATATAGAAAGGATATTATACTTGACTGCTGCCCTTCTGCTGCAGTCTGCTAAACATTCACAACTCACTTGTTCCACAAAAGTTCTTATAAGGACTGGTAACTTGGTATAGGGTGCTACGGTACATAGGCTTGAGTGCGGTACAGTCTGCTGTTCTGTAAGGACCGCTATCGGTCCACAATAGATAGGGTTGACGTGCACCACTGCTGACCGCTGCCCTATACTGCAGCAGTCCTTCAGCGGTATAGGGACTGACGTACAGTCTGCTAATCACTAACACACAACCTGCTTGTTCCACAAAAGTTCTTATAAGGACTGGTAACTTGGTATAGGGTGCTACGGTACATAGGCTTGAGTGCGGTACAGTCTGCTGTTCTGTAAGGACCGCTATCGGTCCACAATAGATAGGGTTGACGTGCACCACTGCTGACCGCTGCCCTATACTGCAGCAGTCCTTCAGCGGTATAGGGACTGACGTACAGTCTGCTAAACACTAATACACAACCTGCTTGGTCCACAAAAGTTCTTATAAGGACTGGTAACTTGGTATAGGGTGCTACGGTACATAGGCTTGAGTGCGGTACAGTCTGCTGTTCTGTAAGGACCGCTATCGGTCCACAATAGATAGGGTTGACGTGCACCACTGCTGACTGCTGCCCTATACTGCAGCAGTCCTTCATCGGTATAGGGACTAAGAGTTTTGTCACAGGGTCATTTAAAAAATGACAGGCAGAGGAAGAGGCAGGCCCTTCCGCAGGGGTGGTAGGGGTAGGGCAGGAGCAACAGGCTTGAGCCAAAGTGGGAAGTTGCAGAAGGTGCGTTCAATTACTTTAAAGGATGCACCAGACTTGGTTGAGTGGCTCGCTCAGCCTTACTCTTCTGCACCCTCCTCATCCTCTCGATCTGCACCCTCTTCTTCACTCTCTGCTATGTGCACCCCCAAAGACACTACCACCAACAACACGACCACCACCACCACCACCACATACCTTCCGCTTGAGTCACTGGAATTATTTTCCGATCCATATCAAGAGGACATTTCTGATGCGCAGCCACTCTTGGTATTGGATCAGGAAGAGGAGGTAGCAACAAGCGCTACTCAGCAGTCTGACGACAGTACCCAGATCAGCCCAAGGAGGAGGTTGGTCCCCGGTGTTGCTGCCTACTCCGAGATCTCTACTTATAGCGGTGGGGAAGGTGACGTTGATGATGACGTGTCTAGTGATGTCACGTGGGTGCCCACAAGAGAGGAAGAGGAGGGGAGTTCAGAGGGAGATATGGACCAGCAGATAGGGAGGAGAAGCAGCAATGACTTACATTGCACAGCAGGGACAAAGCAGACTGCAAATGTATCAGGAGCGAGTCATCGACCATGTACGGTCACATCTGGCGCTCCCAGGACACCGGCACATGGCTCCGCAGTGTGGGCTTTTTTTAACGTGTCCGCTGCTGACAATAGCGTTGCCATCTGCAATCTTTGCAGTCAACGCGTTAGTCGCGGTAAGCCCAATACTCACCTAGGGACGACCGCCTTAAGAAGGCACATGAGCAGCCATCACCGAGCCCAGTGGGAGCAACGGAACACACAAAGCCACACTGCAGGCTCTCACCGTCCAGCCTCGTCTTCTACTTCTCCTTCTCCTCTCTCCTCACAATTGTCCTCCACTCCACCTTCCATCACGCCAAGCTCACATTTTTCTGCAAAAAGGCAGGCTTCCGTGGGCCTAATGTTTGAGCGTAAAAAAATGATGACGCCGGATAACCCTCTTGCCCAACGGTTGGCGGCTGGCTTGTCAGAACTCATAGCCCGCCAACTACTGCCATATAAACTGGTGGACTCGGAGGCCTTTCGCAAATTTGTGGCCATTGGAACACCACAATGGAAGGTCCCAGGAAGGAAGTATTTCTCAGAGAAGGGCATCCCAGAGCTATATGGCCATGTTCAGCGGCAAGTGAATGTATCTCTGGCACACAGTGTCGGTGCCAAGATACATCTGACCACAGACACGTGGTCTAGCAAACACGGGCAGGGAAGGTATATCAGTTTTACTGCCCACTGGGTGAACCTTCTGACGGCCGTCAAGCATGTAACCCGTGGCACCCGTGTAGATTTGGTTTTACCGCCACGGATTGCATGCAGGCCTGACTCTTCTTCTCCTCCTCCTACTCCATCCTCCTCCCTCTCCTCCTCAGCTGCCTCCTCCTTTTCCGCTGCTAGCGTCTCTTCCGCTGCACCGCCCAAGCTCCCCAGAACCTATTCCACATGCCAGGTGAGACGTTGCCATGCCGTGCTGCGTCTGTTGTGCCTGGAAGCAAAGAGCCACACTGGCCCGGCACTCCTTTCAGCTTTGCGTTCACAGGCAGATGAGTGGCTAACACCGCTCAATTTGACAGTTGGTAAAGTGGTGTGTGACAACGGTGCCAATCTGCTTAGCGCATTGAAACAGGGCAAAATCACGCACGTGCCGTGCATGGCACACGTCTTAAACTTGGTCGTGCAGCGATTCCTTGTCAAATACCCTGGGGTCCAGGACATCTTGCGGCAGGCAAGGAAAATCTCGGCCCATTTCAGAAGATCTTACACGGCCATGGCTCGCCTTGCTGACATTCAGCGGCGACACCATCTGCCGGTCAGACGTCTTATTTGCGATTGCCCGACGCGATGGAACTCAACCTTCTATATGCTTGATAGGCTGCTCCAGCAGAAACGTGCAGTTAACGTCTACCTGTATGAACTCTGCGAAAGAAACGGTTCTGGGGAGCTGGGTTTTTTTTCACCGCGCCAGTGGCTGCTCATGCGCGACACATGCAGACTTCTGCGGCCATTTGAGGAGATCACCAAACTGGTCAGTCGCAGCCATGGCGCCATCAGTGACATGGTACCTTATGCCTTCTTTCTGGAGCGTGCATTGCGTCGTGTCATTGATCAGGCTGTGGAGGAGCAGGAGCGGGAAGATGAGGAAGTCGCAATGCTGGATGAATTCCCAGGGGGGGCTACTCTATCTGAGACAAGTCAACAACAGGAGTCTGATGAGGAGTCAGAGGAGGATGGTGCCGGGGCGGATGAGCAGGAGCAAGAAGAGCATGCTTTAAACCTTTCTGGGATCCCTGTTGTGCGAGGATGGGGAGAGGAGAATGAAGAGGACGACATTATCCTGGATGATGAGCAGGAGCCAGGCCACCACACCGCTTCCACTTTAGTGCAAATGGGGGCCTTCATGCTCCAGTGTTTTAATAGGGACCCCCGTATAAAAAGCATGAGGGTCAAGGACCAGTACTGGGTGGCAACGTACTTAGACCCCCGGTACAAACACAAAATGGCGGAAATGTTACCGCCGTCGCAGAGGGCTGTCAGAATGCAGCACTTCCAGGCCTTGCTTCGAGAAATGCTGCATTCTGCTTTTGCGTGCGCTGGCAGAGGAGCAATTCCCACTCCCAGAGAAGGATTTGCGGGTACCAATCCAACAGCGCCTGCAAGAAGAGGCCGGTTTGAAGATGTGTTGGTGACTTCGGATATGAGGTCATTCTTTCAGCCGACCCATCGACAGGTGTCATCCGGATCCAGCATCAGGGAACGCCTAGACCGTCAGGTGTCCGACTACATTGGGTTAACGGCCGATGTGGACGCTCTGAGGAGTGATGAACCCCTAGACTACTGGGTGGGCAGGCTTGACCTCTGGCCAGAGCTTGCCCAATTTGCAATCGAACTGTTGGCTTGCCCCTCATCCAGTGTCCTGTCCGAAAGGACGTTCAGCGCAGCAGGGGGGATTGTGACCGATAAGCGTACTCGCCTAGCTCACGACAGTGTTAACTACCTCACATTTCTAAAAATGAATGAGGCATGGATCTCGGAGGAATTCAACACATGTGACCAGTAGACCATGTATATGTCTATAAACTATTTTTTTAATCAAGCACACAGACCTTCTTAATTCATTTGGCTCACTTCCTTGACCCAAAAAAGCACACCGTACTATATGCCCCTACCCTCCTCTTTGAAGAGGTTGAGCGGTGTCATATTTCTACTGGGGCTGCTTATGATATCCCTGTGCTGTGCTGACTTCCTCCTGGGGGTTCTTATTATGAAGGGATCACACTATCCCTGTGCTGTGCTGACTTCCTCCTGGGGGTTCTTATTATGAGGGGATCACACCATCCCTGTGCTGTGCTGACTTCCTCCTGGGGCTGCTTACGGTGCTGCTGTCAGTGCTGTATGTCACGGTGCTGCTGTCAGCGCTGTATGTCACGGTGCTGCTGTCAGCGCTGTATGTCACGGTGCTGCTGTCAGCGCTGTATGTCACGGTGCTGCTGTCAGCGCTGTATGTCACGGTGCTGCTGTCAGCGCTGTATGTCACGGTGCTGCTGTCAGCGCTGTATGTCACGGTGCTGCTGTCAGCGCTGTATGTCACGGTGCTGCTGTCAGCGCTGTATGTCACGGTGCTGCTGTCAGCGCTGTATGTCACGGTGCTGCTGTCAGCGCTGTATGTCACGGTGCTGCTGTCAGCGCTGTATGTCACGGTGCTGCTGTCAGTGCTCTGTATTACGGTGCTGCTGTCAGATGCCTCTATCACGGTGCATGTGTCATTCCGGTATGTCACGCTGCTGGTGATCATCTCCTGCACCCTCTTCTTTGCCTACCCTGGTCCCTGACCTTCCCTCTCCTCCATTGCCTTCATTAGCTCCATAGTCCTGAATTGTTAGAACAATTTCCCAAATAAAATAAAAATGCTTGTAGTTATCGATCCCAAATTCACCTCATACATGTATTATGTCATTGTCCAGATGGTGGGACTACGTTTTACCCCCTAATAATTACCACGTGGCCGCAAATTCGACATGAAGGTTTGCAAAGTTCGCCTCCCATTGAAGTCAATGGGGCCCGCGGCGAACGTTCGGTTTCGCGAACGTTTGGGTCCGTTCGCATTTCGCTTTCGCGAAACGTCCCGTCGGAAGTTCGTCCATCACTAATCCCAAGTTGCCTCAACATGATAAAATCAATGCAAGTGAATGAAAGCCGTCTTAATGTACACTACTGAAGTCGCTCCGACTTCGGAAAAGGTTCCTATACTACTTCAATCCGACTTCAAGGAAACTTGTACCCATTGATTTCAATGGAAGTCGCCTCCAAGTCAGATCCCCCTTCTTAACTGAAGCAACTTTCCAGGAAGTAAAATAGTTTTCTAGGCAAACCCCTCCATCCCACAGAGCAGATTATTATGTGATTGGCCACTGGCAAAGTCTCCTGTCCTGGAAGCAACTTCAAGTTGCCTCAAGTCGTGCTGTGATTCATACTCAAGTCGTGTCCAAGTTGCCTCCCAAAGTCTCGCTGGAAGTCGTGTTGCCCCTGTGTGAATGGACTCTTAGCCCTTGTACACACGGTCGGAGATTCCGATGGAATGTGTCCTATCGGACCGTTTTGTCAGATATTCCGATTGTGTGTGGTCTCCATGGGACTGTTTCTGTCGGAATATCCGACGGACCAACTTTTCCAACTTGCTGGTAAAATTGTCCAACAAAATGCTCCGATCGGACATACTCCGATTATGTGTAGCCTACTCCGACAGACAAAGTGCCACGCATGCTCAGATCAAATTCCTAGACCAAAGCTATTGGCTACTAGCCTGAACGTAGTCCAGTCGTAACGAAATAACGTCATCACGTTATGTACAATCGGATTTTCCGACAACTTTGTCCGACCGTGTGTATGCAACAGTTTCGGACAAAATCCGTCGGACAAAATCCAACGGATTTGGTTGTCAGAATGTCCGACCGTGTGTGTTTGGGACAATAGCTGTTTGCAGTTTCACACTATGAGGATTCCTTTTCCTTCTATATGCTTGAGTGGAATAAGAGGATTGTGGGTGTGTTCAGTCTGGAATGTTCAGGATCAGGACACCATATTTCTGTTGATTTGATCATTACTGAAATCGCACACTGATGTCCGTTAGTTGCTGAGATAAAGCTGGATTGATTCACTAAGGCGATTGATAATTAGGAGTCTGGTGAGTGCAATTCCTATAGGGAGTGGATTCACATGGTGTGGTGACAGTAGAACCTTTCTGTAATGATATGAACTGTCTCATGAGAAATGACTCAACACCTGGACTCTCACAATTTTTATATTTTTAGAGTGCTGGTTGCTCATATGCATTTTTTTCAACTTTATTTATATATATATATATATATATATATATATATATATATATATATATATATATATATATATATATATATATTTTTGACCGCTGCTTAACCAGTTCCCGACCGGCACACGCTGATGTACGTCGGCAGAATGGCACGGGCAGGCATATTGGTGTACAGGTACGTCCAATCTTAAATGCTACCCTGCCATCGTGAGCGCGCCGCCGGTCGGGACCCCTGTCAGTCCGGTCGCGCGTCCCGCAGACTCGATCGCCGCGGGCATACCGGCGATCGTCTCACGGAGTGGCTGAACTGGGAGATGCCGTTGTAAACAGCATCTCCCCGTTCTGCCTAGCAACAAATGACGCTGATCTCTGCTCCATGTGATTGGAGCAGAGATCAATGTTCACTAAAAGAAAGCCCAGCCCCCAACAGTTAGTAACACACCCCTAGGAACACTTAACTCCTACACTGTCACCCACTGGTTAACCCCTTCACTGCCAGTGTCATTTACACAGGAATCAGTGCATTTGTATAGCAGTGATTGCTGTATAAATGACAACGATCCCAAAAATGTGTCAAAAATGTCCGATGTGTCCGCCATAATGTCGCAGTCACAATAAAAATCGCTGATCGCCACCATTACTAGTAAAAAAAAAAATGATTAATAAAAATGCCATAAAACTATCCCCTATTTTATAAACGCTATAACTTTTGCGCAATCCAATCAATAATCGCTTATTGCGATTTTTTTAACCAAAAATATGTAGAAGAATACGTATCGGCCTAAACTGAGGGAAAAAAAACATTTTTTTATATATATTTGTGGGGGATATTTATTATAACAAAAAGTAAAAAATAATGCGTCGCTCTATTTTTGTTTATGGCGCAAAAAATAAAAACCGCAGGGGTGATCAAATACCACCAAAAGAAAGCTCTATTTGTGGGAAAAAAAAGGATGTCAATTTTGTTTGGGAGCCACGTTGCACGACCTTGCATTTGTCAGTTAAATCGACGCAGTGCCAAATCGCAAAAAGTGGTCTAGTCTTAAGCAGCAAAATGGTCGCTGCTGAATGACTGGGCCATTTTTAAAGATTCAGCACTGCGTCGCTTTAACTGACAAATGTGCGGTCATGCAACGCTGTACCCAAACAAAATTGACATCCTTTTTTTCCCACAAATAGAGCTTTCTTTTGGTGGTATTTGATCGCATCTGCGGTTTTTATTTTTTGAGCTATAAACAAAAAAATTGCGCCAATTTTGAAAAAAACACAATATTTTGTACTTTTTGGTATAATAAATATCCCTATTTTTTTTTTACGTTTCAATTTAGGCCGATATGTATTCTAATGCATATTTTTGGTAAAACAAATCGCAATAAGCATATATTGATTGGTTTGCACAAAAGTTGCAGTGTATAAAAAATAGGGGATAGATTTATAGCATTTTCATTATTATTATTATTTTTTTTACTAGTAATGGCGGCATCTGTGATTTTTTTTGTTTACAAACTATTTTTATTTGGTACATAAATGCGGTACAGAGAGAATGCATAGATATGACATAATAGTCACAAAAAATAACAAGTCGCAAGAAACCCATTTTGCAACAGAAAAACACCCCAAATTTTTTGACAAAAGCTTTAGTCAATTTTACTGTACTACTTACAACACGAAATCCAGAGGAGCCGCCATATTCATTAGAAACTCTGTAGTTTTTGAAATTCAGAGTCTCTATAAAGACCCAGATAGTCGTTATTTAATTCTGAAAGTCTCAATTAATGGTCGCTCCATTACCATTGCTTCGATTTATGCTCCTAATAATGCCCATTCAAACTTTTTTAATACATTTTTTGACACTCTAGATAAATATCACTCCTCGCACTTAATTGTGGGAGGTGATTTTAATCTAGCGGCCCATTCGGCCCTAGACAGAAGTAGAGTTGTCCCATCTTCCAAAGCCTTCCCCAAGTCTCTTAATAAATTATTCTATAACCACCAATTAATAGACTCTTGGAGAGCACACAATGTTGGCATCAAATCCTACACATTTTATTCCCACCCACATAACAGCTTCGCCCGTCTAGACTATATCTTCTGCTCCCCAATCCTACTTGCCAACTCCTCCAAGGCTGACATCCACACATGCTCCTGGTCGGATCACCACATAGTTTCTTTTGACACCTCTTGCATAGGTCTAGCCAAAACTACACATTCATGGCGAATTAACGACTCTATACTTACTGACCCTTCATGCATCCAGCAAATTCGATCTCACCTTGAGCAATATTTTGCAAATAATGTAACACCGGACATGTCCCCTTCAAATGTTTGGATGGCACATAAGGCTGTGATTAGAGGCCATTTGATTAATATCGCATCATTCAAAAACAAGTCCAAACTAGCAGACAGCAGGTCCCTCACAAAGGATCTAGACCATCTATATCATAGAAATAACCAGAACCCGTCTAGCGACCTTCTTAAACAAATCCAGGAGAAACGCACAACCTTAGACTCTTTATTAACTTCTGATACTGAAAAAGCCCTTAGATGGTCTAAAGCTAGATTTCTACTTAACAGTAATTCATATTCCACTATGTTTGCTAGAAAATTAAATCAATCCATGAAACCGCCCCACACATATAAATTAAGAAATACATCTGGAAACACAGTGTCTCACCCTAAAGAAGTCATGAAACTGTTTTTAGACTACTATAAAAATCTCCTCTCTACCCCACAACCCTCTCCTAAACAAACCTCTTTAGATTGGCTTAACGACATTACACTACCTACCCTCTCTGCGGAACAAGTTGAATCTCTCAATGCCCCTTGCACTGACACTGAAATCAATAAAATCATTGGCACTTTAAAGATATCCACAGCCCCTGGCCCAGATGGCTTTTCCACGTCATATTATAAAAAATTTTCCTCTATTATTACTCCTCACCTTACTAAACTATATAAAAATATTTTACAAGGCGCCCAGTTTCCATCTGAGATGCTCTTAGCCAACATGTCCCTTCTTCCCAAACCAAATAAAGACCATACGGCCCCCCAAAACTACCGCCCAATATCAGTGATAGATAATGACTTGAAAATATTTGGTCGTATCTTGGCAGATAGACTATCCAGAGTTATCTCTCCTTTAGTTGACCCTGATCAAACGGGCTTCATTCCAAACAGGCAAATTACAGATAACATAAGATTGACCTCAAACATTATTCAAGATTCCAACTTACATTCCAAACCTACCCTACTACTTAGCCTAGATATACACAAAGCTTTTGATAGCGTATCCTGGTCATATCTAGACATTCTACTTCCCAAATATGGCATTAACAATAACTTCGTACATGGCTTTAAGGCTCTGTATCACAACCCACAAACACGTATTAAACTCCCTGGCAACAATTCTGAATTCTTCCCCCTGACCAAAGGCACAAGACAGGGATGTCCCCTTTCCCCTCTACTTTTCGCACTTGCAATAGAACCCCTAGCCTGCGCTATCAGAAACAACCTAGATATTAAAGGATACTCCAAGGGAACCAGAGAGTATAAATTAAGTCTTTATGCTGATGACGTGCTTCTATTTATAACCGACCCTCTCATCTCTCTTCCCAACCTTACAAAAACCCTAGACATCTTTCATGACTTGACAGGTCTTTGTGTAAACTTGTCCAAGTGCTCGGCTTTACCGATTAATATTCCCCCAACCTTATTTTCTTTGCTTAAAGACAATTTCTCATTTAACTGGAATGAGGACTCATTCAGATATTTAGGTATCCAGATTACACCATCATATAAATCACTATACCAAGCAAACTACCCCTCACTAATCAACAAAATTAAAAATCTACTTAAACTTTGGTCGTCATACCACATCTCATTCTCGGGCAGAATAGTTGCCGTGAAAATGATGATTTTACCAAAATTATTGTTTTTTTTTAGAGCTCTTCCCATTGCATTAGCTAAAAAAACATTAGACTCCCTACAAAGGGACATCAATAAATTTATTTGGCTTAACAAAAAAAATAGATTTAGCAATTCTCTTATGTTTAGACCCCAAATAAAGGGAGGTCTAGGTATCCCCAACCTCTGGCAATATTATCTTTCGGCCAGATTCACCCAATTAGCTCAATGGTATGCACATTCACTTCATATCCCTTGGCTCCGCTTTGAAGAAGAATCTATCCTACCCTATAATCTACAAGGACTCCTCTGGTCCAAATCTATTCCTCCACAGAAACTAAGGCATTTAAACTCTATCGTCACTCACACTCTTCAACTATGGAATAAACAGGCCACTAAATTTAAATTGTCCTCAGATACTCCCCCCCTTGCTTCCTTTCTAGGCGACCCTCGCTTTTCCCCCCCAGAAAGAGCTCATGATCATAATTCTCTATCGCATTGGAAGCTACATAATCTAACGCACCTAAAATCACTCTCTCACAATAACTCATTTCTCACCTTCACTAGTCTACAAATAAGATATGATCTCCCACCCTCGGAATTAGAGAACTATACCAATATAAAACACTTCTATCAGAAATTTTATTCACTCACACTCCACCCCCCTTACACACAATTCGAGCAAATTTGCATTTCCTTCCCTCGAGATAGGGGCATAATCTCCAAGATTTATAAGTGCTTAAATGAGTCCAATATGCCTGAGAAAACACTCCCCATGCTACAGTGGGAATCTGATCTAAATACCACATATACTTCTGAACAGTGGGACTCTATCCTTACAAATCTACATAAATGCACAAAAACAACCTCAATTAGAGAATCTTCCATCAAATTATTACATAGATGGTACCTTACACCTGCCAAACTTAACACTTTCTATCCCTCAATTTCTCCTCTTTGCTTTAGGGGTTGCCCCTCCCAGGGAACCCTATTACATATCTACTGGGATTGCCCTCACATAAAAAATACTTGGCATAAGGCCAGCAAAGTTATAGAAAAAATAGCCGGTAAAAAGCTCTCTCTTACGCCCCAAATATGTCTCCTATTCTTCCCTTTACAAGATATCCCAAAGAACAACATTACCCTAATCCATACATTCCTAAGCACAATACATTGGGCCATAGCCTTTAATTGGCGCTCCACTACGGTACCTTGGCCACAAATCCTTAACCGCATGATGGACATCAAACTTTCAGAAAGAATTCACCACATGCTATACGACTCAATGCCCCTTTACCAAAAGAAGTGGATGCCATGGGATACCGCTCTTTTAATTTAAGAGAGAATGGGAGATATAGGGTGAGAAAAGGTGAACCTAGACTCAGCTTTTTACTATCTTCCACCCCCCTACCGCAACATGCAAGTATCAATCGCTATATAACCCTTCCCACCTCTACCACTTATATATAGCCAACATTACAACAATGTGCAAATCTACAGATTTTCTTCTATTATTCATTTAACCATAATCCTTGTTATATTCCTGTACTACATTTATTGTTATTATCATATGCTTTTATACCTGTACCTTCGCTTAACTGTTTTATACTCTGACCTTACAAATAATAAAAATCGTTTGTAAACAAAAAAAAAATAACAAGTCATACATAGAAAATCTTCATAAAAATTGTGTGCAAAATCAATGAATATATATTGCCATAGTTAGTGACTAATTTTAGTGTAGGATATGGATGAGAACTATAATAGTGCAATAAATGAGATTTAGATAGCTCATTATGAGGCACAAATTTTCAGAGAGGATTAAAAAAGGAGGTGGAATGGTTAAACCAGGGGTCCCATTTTTTATTATATAAATGGGTGGTATTCTGTGTGATATGGAATATCTTTTCCATAAGATTAATTTTGTTAATTCTGTTTTTTAGATGATTTTTATTGTGACTGCGACATTATGGCAGACACATCGGACAATTTTTACACATTTTTGGGACCATTGGCATTTATACAGCGATCAGTGCTATAAAAATGCATTGATTACTGTAAAAATTTCACTGGCAGTGAAGAGGTTAACACTAGGGGGCGATCAAGGAGTTAATTGTGTTCAGATATACATATTGATAGGAAGCTTCTGTAAAACTTCAGACAATGTTATTGTGGGTTAAGCTGACACTAGCATGTGATTTCTCATGCATTAGGGAATTCTTGAGAAATTTGACAAGATATTGGGTAGATGGCTTGACACCCCCAGAATGGCCACTTTAAATCTTAAGGGACCTCTGTTGGGGTAAAATATAACTCCTGGCACTGCATGATGCATCAGCCACAAACCCTTTTAATGGACACCCTTAGAGAAATATGCTAAGCCTGAGGCAATGGAGAGGAGTGTGGCTTCTATTTTATTGGACCAATTCATTGTTAACATAGATGGGAAATCCCAAATCAGATGTGAATGTCAAAGTATGGAGAACCCTAAAGTAGTTTTACGAAAAAATATCCAATTTTGGCAATGAGATATTTTTTTTCTACTACCGTGACACCTTTTTTACACACCTGCTAGAATGTGACTGTTAAATGTTTGCACTACTGTACTTTTCAAGGATATAGTTAATTTAGTAAAATGTTAAAAAGTTAATAAAAAATGAGAAGGAAATATATTAGTGATATTTGTATAGGTCTTCCTTTGTGATAGATTTTTCGAAATGCTTTGCTGCTATTATAAAATGACAATAATTAAGTATAAAATACTTTTTTATTTTGCTTAACAGCATATGTGGAAGGTTTATTATCTAATTTCAGAAACTGAAACTCATTGTTACATGACTAAAACATCAAGCTGTAACCTATTGTTATGGTAAACTAATATGGTGAACATTGAGAGCAGCCCTAAATGCAATATATACAGTATCACACAAAAGTAAGTACACCCCTCACATTTTTGTAAATATTTTATTATATCTTTTCATGTGACACTGAAGAAATTACACTTTGCTACAATGTAAAGTAGTGAGTGTGCAGCTTGCATAACAGTGTAAATTTGCTGTCCCCTCAAAATAATTCAACACACAGTCATTAATGTCTAAACCACTGGCAACAAGAGTACACCTAAGTGAAAATGTCCAAATTGGGCCCAATTAGCCCCTTTTCCACCCCGGTGTCATGTGACTCGTTAGTGTTACAACAAGGTCTCAGGTGTGAATGTGGAGCAGGTGTGTTCAATTTGGTGTTATCACTCTCTCATACTGGTCACTGGAACTTCAACATGGCACCTCATTATTATTATTATTCAGGATTTATATAGCGCCAACAATTTACGCAGCTCTTTACAATATAAAAAGGAGACAATACAGTTACAGTACAATAAAATACAAGAGGATTAAGAGGACCCTGCTCAGAAGAGTTTACAATCTAATAGGCCAGGGCAGGTGGTACAAAAGGTTATAACTGTGGGGATTGAGCTGATGGAAGTGGTAGGAGATTAGCTGGAGACATGATAGGCTTCCCCGAAGAGATGAATTTTCAGGGATCGCCTGAAGGTAGCAAGAGAAGGGGATAGCCGGACCAGTGGAGATAGCGAGTTCCAGAGGATGGGAGAGGCTCTGGAGAAATCCTGGAGACGAGCATGGGAGGAGGAGATGAGAGAGCTTGAGAGTAGGAGGTCTTGTAAAGAGTGGAGGGGACGCTCTTTATGGCAAAGAACTCTCTGAGGATCTGAAAAAAAAGAATTGTTGCTCTACATAAAGATGGCCTAGGCTATAAGAATATTGCCTGAAACTGAGCTGCAGCATGGTGGCCAAGATCATACAGCGATTCAACAGGACAGGTTCCACTCAGAACAGTCCTCGCCATGGTTGCATGTGCTCAACGTCATATCCAGATGTTGCCTTTGGGAAATAGGTGTAGGAGTGCTGCCAGAATTGCTGCAGAGATTGAAGGGGTGGGGGGTCAGCCTGTCAGTGCTCAGACCATACGCTACACACTGAATGAAATTGGTCTGCATGGCTGTCGTCCCAGAAGGAAGCCTCTTCTTAAGATGATGCACAAGAAAGCCCACAAACAGTTTGCTGAAGACAAGCAGACTAAGGACATGGATTACTGGAACCATGCCCTGTGGTCTGATGAGACCAAGATGAGCTTATTTGGTTCAGATGGTGTCAAGCACGTGTAGTGGCAACCAGCTGAGGCATACAAAGACAAGTGTGTCTTGCTTACAGTCAAGCATGGTGGTGGGAGTGCCATAGTCTGGGGCTGCTTGAGTGCTGCTGGCACTGGGAAGCTACAGTTCATTGAGAGAACCATGAATGCCTACATGTACTGTGATATACTGAAGCAGAGCATGATCCCCTCCCCCTGGAAGGCTGGGCCGCAGGGCAGTTTTCCAACATGATAATGACCCCAAACACACCTCCAAGACGACCACTGCCTTGCTAAAGAAGCTGAGGGTAAAGGCGATTGACTGCCCAAGCATGTCTCCAGACCTAAACCCTATTGAGCATCTGTGGGGCATCCGCAAATGGAAGGTGGAGAAGCACAAGGTCTCTAACATCCACCAGCTCTTGATGTTGTCATGGTGGCATGGAAGAGGACTCCAGCGGCAACCTATGAAGGTCTGATGAACTCCATGCCCAAGAGGGTTAAGGCAGTGCTGGAAAATAATGATTGCCACACAAAATATTGACACTTTGGGCCCAATTTGGGCACATTGACTTAGGGGTGTACTCACTTTTGTTGCCAGCAGTTTAGACATTAAGGGCTGTGTTTTGAGTTATTTTGAGGCGACCGCAAATTTACACTGTTATACAAGCTGTACACTCACTACTTTGCATTGTAGCAAAGTGTAATTTCTTCAGTGTAGTCGCATGAAAAGATATAATAAAATATTTACAAAAATGTGAGGAGTGTACTCACTTTTGTGAGGTACTGTAACTGTACCTATGACTTAAACAATTTATCTTTCCAAGGGAATCAGAAAACACCAAATGCTGTGCTTTGCAATACTTTTATTAGAAGGCTGTGTCATATTCCATGGCCATCAGGGCTGGCAAAGTTAGGAAGGTAAAGGGGAGACTGAGAGGGCATGCTAAATAGGGATCCTTACTAATATTATACAGTATATAAACTACACATAGTGTGAAATTGATGGTGTCATCTATGAGTAGCACCTTTTAGTGTGTGCTACTAGTAGCGAAAGTAGGAAAAACATAGCTGGCTCTAGGTTATACCCGAGTCTTCTGGGTCAGGGTTACTAGAGGCCAGGGCTGGATGACCCATCCTGACAGCTCTTTGGTACCTCCCCTTGTTTCCAGAGTGCTGGAGCATGTTCTGGAACTAGTGGCTGGAGGTAAGAAGTTGCTGCTTTCAATATTTATGGGTACTTAGCCAATCCCCAGGAGTGAGCCTGGAAAGGAACTAACAAAGCCCAAAAACAGACATGGGCCATGGCAGCAGGGAGTTTGGGTGGAAGATGGAGAAGTAGTGCTGAGAGAGGCAATTTGTGGCCCTTGAGGGACCCCTTACCGGGGAGGGGGTTTACCTTGGGCTGGAGCTTGGGAGGCTTGCCTGAAGGACCCCACCACAGGAGTGTGCCTAGTTGTCATTTAACCTTGCCCTGGGGAGTCTCCATAGGTGTATGTGTCAGTCGGACAGGATTGGTGCAGAGAGTCAGAAGTACTGGGAAGAGAAACAGCCAGGTGGGGCTGGTGGCAGCCAGGTTGGCTAGCATACTGCAAAGCAAGTGGAACTTGGATCAGTGGCCATGGAGAAGTAGAAGGTGAAGAGAATAGCTGCTCACTCCATTTTTGTACTTTGTCAAAGGGACTGAGTGTTCCGGCCTGTACTGGGCTGTTGCTGAACTAACAATAATCAGTTAGGTCCCGCAGGAATGAGCCAGTAGAAGCTGTACATAGGAACCAAGTTTGTGCAGGTGGAAGGAAGAAGAGGACTCTGTAAATAGGGAAGAATGGACCCTGACGTTTTGTTTGTTGTCACACCGGGCATCCCAAAATTCCTTTACCCAATCCAAGTTATCATACCTTAACAAAACAACAAAAACAAGCCAAAGACTGATTTTCTGTGTCTGGATGCAAGAAGGAAATGCTGTGCGACTGGCTGTGCAGCAGTGGGAAACCCCTTCACTTGCAGCCCCTGTGGGGGTAGCGCTACATAGGAAATGTTTGTTCAAGTGTACATAGATCAATCCCAGTAACCTGATTAATAAATACAGGGCTGCTTCTAGTTTACTGGCAGAGTACATTTCTAACTGTCAGTATCTGAAAGATTCCCGAACATTTACCAAACAGGTAAACTGACTTGCTTTACAGATGAAAAACCCAAGCAATGAACAGGAGTAAAGTGCGTGGTTGAACAGGCATAACAATCTTTCATCAGTGGGGATTTGGCCCTAAATTTGCACATCTGTTTCTTTACCCATGAGCCATGCAGTAACTGTGCACATAAAGCATCATAAGCTAAGCATGGTGCAATAATGCAATGTTGGCAGAGGCACAGCGCTCTTTGATAATGCTCATTATGTTAGACTATTGATGTACCGATGTCTGATGCATGACAAATAAAACCAGCTTTTTTATTAAAAATGGTTAAAAGTTCAACCCATCATTACAGCACAAAAAAAGAAGGCCTGGAAGGCATGTTGCTATTCTGCAATTTGACAGCTTCTAACAGGCCTAATTCTTCACTGCATTTCTGTTCCAGGCCTGTTCCAATCACATCCACCATTTCAGTCCTGATGTGAAATGGCAGGCAATTCCCCTGAAACGTGTGAAAAGTCTGTCTCCAAATACATGAACCATTGGCAACACTGAGTCTGAGTACAAAGCAGCCAACACAGAAAAGTGTTATATGAGTCAAATACTTCATTTCTGTGTGTAAAAGAACATCCAAGAAGTAACATTTCTTGTTTGAGCTGGAAGTTATTCTCACTATCCAGGTGTTTATATTACCTTCATTTAACCACTTGCCGACCGCCGCACGACGATATACGTCGGCAGAATGGCACGGGCAGGCATATGGGCGTATATATAAGTCCCTGCCTGCCCGCGGGTGGGGGGCCCGATCGGGCCCCCCCCCGGTGCCTGCGGCGGTCGGCATTCCTTCGAGAGCGATCCGGGATGAGGGGGCGGCCATTCATTCATGGCCACCCCCTCGCGATCGCTCCCGACGAATAGAAATCCCCCGTGACATCACTTCCTCTCCTGTAATGTAAACACAGGAGAGGAAGTGATGTATTCTCTCCTCCGTGTCGGTATTTTTCGTTCCGACACGGAGGAGAGCGGATCGGTGAGTTGCACCAACACTCTACACACACAGTAGAACATGCCAGGCACACTCACACCCCCCCTTTACCCCCCGATCACCCCCCCAATTACCCCTGCCCCCCAGTCACAGTGACACCAATGTCATTTATTTTTTATTTTTTTTTGCATTGGTGTCATTTGTGACTGTAATAACTGTTAGGGCAGTTAGAGTTAGCCCCCTTTAGTTCTAATGTACCCCCCCTAACCCCCCAATAAAGGTTTAACCCCGTGATCACCCCCCGTCGCCAGTGTCACCAAGGCTGGGTTCACATTGCAGCGGTTTATGAGAACGAATGTGATTCGCACCGCACTGCAGTGCAAATCACATCCGATCTCTGTGCGATTCGAGTTCAGCCATTCGCCGCACCCGCCACACCCGCCGCACCCGCCGCAAATTCGCACGGGACCCTTTTTTTGGCCCGCAGCAGAATCGGATCGCATGGGTGTTCACACCATGCGATCCGAGTTTGCAGATCGCACTGCGATATGCGAACTGATCTGGGGGTGTCAGTAACATTTCACTGACACTCCCAGCAGTTCGCATAGGGCAGTGTGAACTGCCGCCGGGAGGCATGCGATGCGGGAACCCGCCGCGGATTCGCGGCGTTTCCGCATCGCTCCAGTGTGAACCCAGCCTAATAAGCGATCATTTTTCTGATCGCCGTATTAGTGTCACAGGTGACGCTAGTTAGGCAGGTAGGTATTTAGGTTCGCCGCAGCTTTTTATAGCGCCAGGGACCCCCATATACTACCGCATAAAGCCCCCTGATTGCCCCCTAGTTAACCCTTTCACCTGTGATCACCATATAACTGTTACAGGTGACGCTGGTTGGTTAGTTATTTTTTTATAGTTTCAGGGCACCCGCCATTTATTACCTAATAAAGGTTTAACCCCCTGATCACCCGGCGGGTGTCATTTGTGACTAATAACTGTTAGAGCAGTTAGGGTTAGCCCCCTTTAGTTCTAAGGTACCCCCCTAACCCCCCCAATAAAGGTTTAACCCCGTGATCACCCCCCGTCGCCAGTGTCACTAAGGCTGGGTTCACATTGCAGCGGTTTATGAGAACGGATGTGATTCGCACCGCACTGCAGTGCAAATCACATCCGATCTCTGTGCGATTCGAGTTCAGCCATTCGCCGCACCCGCCGCACCCGCCACACCCGCCGCACCCGCCGCAAATTCGCACGGGACCCTTTTTTTGGCCCGCAGCAGAATCGGATCGCATGGGTGTTCACACCATGCGATCCGAGTTTGCAGATCGCACTGCGATATGCGAACTGATCTGGGGGTGTCAGTAACATTTCACTGACACTCCCAGCAGTTCGCATAGGGCAGTGTGAACTGCCGCCGGGAGGCATGCGATGCGGGAACCCGCCGCGCATTCGTGGCGTTCCCGCATCGCTCCAGTGTGAACCCAGCCTAATAAGCGATCGTTTTTCTGATCGCTGTATTAGTGTCACAGGTGACGCTAGTTAGGCAGGTAGGTATTTAGGTTCGCCGCAGCTTTTTATAGCGCCAGGGACCCCCATATACTACCGCATAAAGCCCCCTGATTGCCCCCTAGTTAACCCTTTCACCAGTGATCACCATATAACTGTTACAGGTGACGCTGGTTGGTTAGTTATTTTTTTATAGTTTCAGGGCACCCGCCATTTATTACCTAGTCTCACTAGTGTACCCCTAAATTTAGGGGTGTCTACTTTCCAAAATGGGGTCATTTGGGGGGGGTTTGTGCCATCTTGGCATTTTATGGCCTTCAAAACTGTAACGCCCTTAGAAAGCCTGAAGGCGGTGCTTGGTTTTCGGGGCCCCGTACGCGGCTAGGCTCCCAAAAAGTCCCACATATGTGGTATCCCCGTACTCAGGAGAAGCAGCAGAATTTATTTTGGGGTGTCATTTCACATATGCCCATGGCATGCGTGAGCAATATATCATTTAGTGACAACTTTGTGAAAAAAAAAAAAAAGTTTGTAATTTTCCCGCAACTTGTGGCAAAATATAAAATATTCCATGGACTCAACATGCCTCTCAGCAAATAGCTTGGGGTGTCTACTTTCTAAAATGGGGTCATTTGTGGGGGTTTTGTGCCATCTTGGCATTTTATGGCCTTCAAAACTGTAATAGGTAGTGAGAAGTGAACTCAAAAATTTACGCCCTTAGAAAGCCTGAAGGCGGTGCTTGGTTTTCGGGGCCCCGTACGCAGCTAGGCTCCCAAAAAGTCCCACATATGTGGTATCCCCGTACTCAGGAGAAGCAGCAGAATTTATTTTGGGGTGTCATTTCACATATGCCCATGGCATGCATGAGCAATATATCATTTAGTGACAACTTTGTGAAAAAAAAAAAAATAAAGTTTGTAATTTTCCCGCAACTTGTGGCAAAATATAAAATATTCCATGAACTCAACATGCCTCTCAGCAAATAGCTTGGGGTGTCTACTTTCTAAAATGGGGTCATTTGTGGGGGTTTTGTGCCATCTTGGCATTTTATGGCCTTCAAAACTGTAATAGGTAGTGAGAAGTGAACTCAAAAATTTACGCCCTTAGAAAGCCTGAAGGCGGTGCTTGGTTTTCGGGGCCCCGTACGCGGCTAGGCTCCCAAAAAGTCCCACATATGTGGTATCCCCGTACTCAGGAGAAGCAGCAGAATTTATTTTGGGGTGTCATTTCACATACGCCCATAGCATGTGTGAGCAATATATCATTTAGTGACAACTTTGTGTAAAAAAAAAAAAATATTATTATTTTTGTCATTATTCAATCGCTTGAGGCAAAAAAATAAAATATTCAATGGGCTCAACATGCCTCTTATCAATTTCCTTAGGGGGTCTACTTTCCAAAATGGGGTCATTTGGGGGGGTTTTGTACTGCCCTGCCATTTTAGCACCTCAAGAAATGAGATAGGCAGTCGTAAACTAAAAGCTGCGTAAATTCCAGAAAACGTACCTTAGTTTGTAGATGTGACAACTTTTGCGCAAACCAATAAATATACAATTATTGACTTTTTTTTTTACCAAAGACATGTGGCTGAATACATTTTGGCCTAAATGTATGACTAAAATTGAGTTTATTGGATTTTTCTAATAACAAAAAGTAGAAAATATCATTTTTTTTCAAAATTTGCGGTCTTTTTACGTTTATATCGCAAAAAATAAAAATCGCAGAGGCAATCAAATACCATCAAAAGAAAGCTCTATTTGTGGGAAGAAAAGGACGCAAATTTTGTTTGGGTACAATTACCAGTTAAAGCAGCGTAGTGCCAAAGTGTAAAAAGACCTCTGGTCATTTACCAGCAAAATGGTCCGGTCTGAAAGTGCGGTCTACTCAGATAATTTGTAATAAAAACATCTTTGCCATTCTGAAGCTTCCCTCCAACCACTTTTCATATTATTTTATATATATTGTGATTCTGTACTTGCTAAATATGCTGCAGAAATCTTCCTCTACTGAGTCTGGCTGCAACCATTTTAACTGTGGGCAGCTGAAACTGCTGTCTGTTCACTTCCTGGATTTACACAGACACACAGAGGCCAGCTCTGCAGCTCTCATTGGCCGTCTGATGACTCAGCCCCCCCCCCCCCTCCCTTCCTGGCAAATGAGAGTGACAGAGAGAGCTGTGCATGATGTCATAAGCCTAGGCTAATGACCAGACAAGAAACAGGAAGTGGGCTGTATAAGGTATTTACTGACATAAAAAAAATGTTTTACTATCCAAAGTTAAAACAACAAGAACAGAAAATTGAAAAAATGACTGAAGGTCCGCTTTTAAACATTTTCTTACCCATCCAGTACAGATGTAATAAGGGGTCTCACTTCTTCAAATACTGCACTTTGAGATTCATGTGGCTTGAACACTCTGTAGGAAAAAAATAATTTCACAGTGTTGCTGAGCAAGGTGAATTTAGGGGTGTAACAGAGTATATGGTTCAATGTTTAAAGTAGAACTGAAGGCAAAACTTTTTTTTTTTACTCTGGAAAGAGCAAGAGAGGGTTATAACTAGAGGTCGGCCGATATATCGGCCGATATTTGCCGTTTTTTAAATAATCGGCATCGGCCGATTGTGCTGATAAAAAGCCGATTTAGAACTACAGCGGGACTTTGAAATGACTTCTGTAATAGAAGTCAGTGTAAGTTGCCTGAGTCGTCATAGAAACGTCTTTCCTCCTCTCTGGGCAGGCTGCCAAGAAAAGAACAGAAAGATACAATGTTTACACTTGAATGAATAAAATCATCTCTGTGTGTAGAGTTCTCAGTTTAACCATTTAAAGACTAAATCTTTTCTGACACTTGTTGCTTACAAGTAAAAATCCTGTATTTTCTGCCAGAAAATCACTTAGACCCCCCAAAAATTATATATATTTTTTTAGCAGAGATCCTAGGGAATAAAATAGTGGTTGTTGCAATAGTTTATGTCACACGGCATTTGCACAGAGGTCTTTCAAATGCATTTTTTGGGGAAAAAAATACACTATTTAAAAGATAAAAATAAAATAAAAACAGTAAAGTTAGGCGATTTTTTTTTTTCGTCCAAAAGTTTTGACTACCTGTTTTTATTTAATATATAGTTTTTTTTTTTTTTTATCTAAATCATACATACAAGTAAACTGATTGGATGTTTGTTTTGTTTAATAAATGTTTAAATGTAAGAAATTTTCTGTATCACTTATGAAGACTGCTTTCACACTGGAGCGGGCAGGCGTTGATGGTAAAACGCAAGTTTTAGCGGCTCTTTACCATCATTTTAGCGGTGCTATTTGGCTGCTAGTGGGGCACATATAACCCAGCTAGCGGCCAAGGAAGAGGTTAAATGTGCCCATGAAGCACTGCTGCCAAATCGCATTGCATGCGCTTCGGCAGTGGTGCCCATTCATATCAATGGGCAGGAGTGGGGGAGGAGCGGTATACACCACTCCAAACGTGCTGCTTGCAGGACTTTTTTTTTTTAAGATCCTGCCAGCGCATCGCCTCAGTGTGAAAGCACTCTGTCTTTCACACAGACTGCAGGGGAGCCATTTTGCAGGCACTTTACAGGCGCTATTTTTAGCCCAAAAGCGCCTGAAAAATGCCCCAGTGGGAAAGGTGTGTTAGATCAAGGGGGATTAAAAAAAAAAATAATAATAAAAAAGGGAAAAAAATAAATAAATAAAATAAAATCGGCCTAACATATCGGCCCAAAAAAATCGGCATCATATATCGGCTATCGGCCGCCATGATTTCTAAATATCGGCATCGGCCAGAGAAAAACCCATAATCGGTCGACCTCTAGTTATAACCCCTGTCAGTTTTTTCATTGCCATTTGTGTCCCATTTGGGAGGTTTCCATTCACTCCCTGTCCTATATCCGCATCAGAAAGTCCCGACAAAGTGAAGGAAGTCCCTGGTAGTCACCAGGGTCACCAGAATTAGTGTCCCTTTTGGAGCTGTTGTCCCCTCTACTTCTGCTTAGATGACCACTCAAAATGTGTTATTTTCTTTCACTTTTAATAAAAACAGTCACCAGGATAAATAGAGAGGGCAAATCTCCCTCACAAGGGCACAAACAGCAATGAAAACATAGCAGGTTTCTAAACTCTAAATAGAAAAAAAACGTTGCCTTCACTCAGAGCTGGGACAAGGGGTGGCTAGAAAGGCTGCTGCCTTGTGGCATCATGTGAGGTGGAGGGACACCACAAGGAGGTTGGGGATTTGGGGGGAGGGGGGTGTCAGGGTTATAATTGTTCAAGGAGGGGAAATTTGGGGGGATGTGCTAAGAGTGATGATTTCAGGGGATCTGTGTTGGGATGGGGGAAAATTATTTGTGCTAGGAGGGGGAATTTTGGGGGGTTTGTGCTGGAAAAGGTAATATTTAAGGAGAGAGAGAATTTGTGCTAAGAGGGGGATTTATTTGGGGGGGGGGGGTTGTGCTAGCAGGGATTATTGAGGGTATTTTTGCAAGGATGGGGGATTGGGGAAAATGTGTGCAGGGAGGGTGGATTTGGAGTGGGGAAGAAGATGATTTGTGCTGGGGGGAAATGTGAGGGGTAGGGGATTTGTACTAGGAGGGGGGAATTTTTTTCAGGGGGGTGGATTTGTACTTGCGGCATATGGGGAATTAGAGAAGTTGAGCGGGGGGGGGGGGGGAGCAAAGATTCATGCTGGGAATGGGATTTCAGAAGGGGCAGAATTGTATTGGGAAAAGGGAGAATTTATGCTTAGAGAGTAGGCATGCAGATTAGTGCTCCATTCTTTTTTTTGGGGAGAGGGGATTTTTGCTGACACATAATTACAGGACAATTACAGGACAATTTTATGGTACAGTTTATTGAGGCCCCAACTAGGAATGATGCTCTGTTGGACCTGGTAATCTCAAACCATGCAGAACGTATTACTAATGTTCAGATAAAGGAACATCTGGGTAGCAGTGACCATAACATGATTTCATTTGATGTTAGCTGTAAGCAAAAATCACATACGGGAAAGATAAAAACACTTAATTTCAAGAGAGCAAATTTTCCAAGGATGAGGGCTGCTCTCCAGGACTTAGACTGGGAGAGAATATTGGCACCAATGGGCACAGAACAGAAATGGGAATTCTTCAAAAAGCTTGTTTGTGATCTCACGGCAAAGTATATTCCCATGGGCAATAAGTTTAAAAGGTTAAAAATAAAGCCGATGTGGCTCACGGCCAAAGTTAAAAAAGCTATAAACTATAAAAAAAGAGCTTTCAAAAAATATAAAAATATAAAAATGAAGGAACACTAGTGTCATTTAAATGTTACAAGGAATTTAACAGAATATGTAAAAAGGAAATCAAGGATGCAAAAATTCAAAATGAAAGACAAATTGCAAAAGACAGTAGGACAAACCCCAAAAAATTCTTCAAATATATTAATAGTAAAAAGGTGAAGTCTGAGCATGTAGGCCCTTTGCAAAATAATCTGGAGTGGGTGACTGGGGACAAAGAGAAGGCTAACTTATTCAATACTTTCTTCAGCTCTGTGTATACAAAGGAGCATGGGGGAGCTCATGTCCACAATGGGGGTGGTACTGACGCAGCCCCTAATCCACAATGGCTCATAAGTGATATGGTCCAGAAATATTTGGACAGAATAAAGGTGGAGAAAGCACCTGGACCTGATGGCATCCACCCACGGATCCTAAAAGAATTGAGCTCTGTAATTTCAAAGCCATTGTATCTAATTTTTAGGGACTCATTAATGACAGGAATAGTACCACTGGATTGGCGCAGGGCCAATGTGGTGCCTATATTTAAAAAGGGAACAAAGTCTTTACCAAGTAATTATAGACCCGTTAGTTTAACTTCTATAGCTGGGAAGATACTGGAGGGATTAATAAAAGACCACATAGATGAGTTCTTGCAGGAAAAAAATATTTTGAGCAACAGACAGCATGGATTCATGAAAGACAGGAGTTGTCAGACAAACCTGATTTATTTTTATGAGGTGGTAAGTAAAACCTTGGACAGAGGGGTGGCGGTGGACGTGATATATTTGGATTTTGCAAAAGCATTCGATACTGTTCCGCACACACGGCTCATGTGTAAGGTAAAGGCTACAGGTTTGGAAACATCAGTTTGTAGATGGATAGAAAACTGGCTAAAAGACAGAATTCAGAGAGTAGTGGTTAATGATTCTTACTCTGAATGGTCTAAGGTTATGAGTGGTGTACCCCAAGGTTCAGTGCTGGGACCCTTACTTTTTAATATCTTTATAAATGATATTGGGTCTGGGATCAAGAGTAACATTTCCGTCTTTGCAGATGACACCAAGCTATGTGGTGCAATAACGTCCTTACAGGATGTCACCAATTTACAAGCAGACCTCAATGCTCTGTCTAATTGGGCGACTATGTGGCAGATGAGGTTTAATGTTGAGAAATGTAAGGTTATGCACTTGGGGGCTAAGAATATGCATGCATCATACACGCTAGGGGGAGTACAACTGGGGGAATCCATAGTGGAGAAGGATCTGGGGGTTTTGGTAGATCATAAGCTCAATAATAGCATGCAATGCCAAGCTGCGGTTTCCAAAGCGAGCAAAGTCCTTTCTTGTATTAAGAGAGGTATGTACTCCAGAGAGAGAGATATCATTTTGCCCCTGTTCAAATCATTAGTAAGACCTCATCTGGAATATGCCGTTCAGTTTTGGGCACCAGTTCTCAAAAAGGATATCGGGGAACTGGAGAAAGTGCAGAGAAGGGCAACCAAACTGATAAGAGGCATGGAGCAACTCAGCTATGAGGAAAGATTAGAGGAACTGAATTTATTCACTCTTGATAAGAGGAGATTAAGGGGGGATTTGATCAACATGTACAAATATATAAGGGGTCCATATAGGGAACTTGGTGTCGAGTTATTCACTTTAAAGTCAACAAAGAGGACAAGGGGGCACTCTTTACGTCTAGAGGAGAGGAGATTTCATCTCCAAATACGGAAAAGTTTCTTCACAGTAAGAGCTGTGAAAATGTGGAATAGACTCCCTGCAGAGGTGGTTATGGCCAGCTCAGTGGATTGCTTTAAGAAAGGCCTGGATTATTTCCTAAGTGTACGTAATATAACTGAGTACTAAAATTTATAGGTAAAGTTGATCCGGGGAAAATCCGATTGCCTCTCGGGGGATCAGGAAGGAATTTTTTCCCCTGCTTTAGCAAATTGGATCATGCTCTGCTGGGGTTTTTTGCCTTCCTCTGGATCAACTGTGGGTATAGAATTGGGTATATGGGCTGGTATATGTATGTGTATATATATATATATATATATATATATGTGTATATATATATATATATATATGTATGTATGTGTGTATATGTGTATATATATATGTATAGTATATTTTATTTTATTTATTTTTATTTTATTTTTTTTGGTTGAACTGGATGGACTTGTGTCTTTTTTCAACCTGACTAACTATGTAACTATGTATAATGGTTATACATCTTGGGGAGGGGGCGCGCATTTCGGCCTGTTTTTCTTGGGCTCTAGGTGACCTTGTCCCGGGACTGCCTTCAATTATGCTTTAATGACTAAGCTATGTATACACTGTGCCCAAACACGCACCGGACCCTTTTTCAATCCAGATTGCGGCTGCCCCGGACATGTGTGAACTGGCTCCATTGAGAGATGGTCACGCTTGCCTGCGATTTGAATGCGGGGAAACCCACATTTCCATATGCTCATTACAAATGTAAGATTTTTATGCACTTGTCACTGCGGAGTGCTGTGCTAAGGAATCCTTTCTAACAGTGGTGTGCATAAGTCCGTATCTTTATAACTTTTTTTGTACATAGGAAAGAAATCATCCCAAAAATGATAAATACCTGTTTTAATCTCACACTTTATTTTAGAAGCAGTGATGCCATCACTGGGTCTCTGTGCTTCTTTATGTAGTGCAATCAGACCAAGGCTGTTGGGAGGTATCGTCAGGGTGCCATACATAGCTTCCTGCAAATACCACAGCACCCTGCCTCAGTTCTCCTCCCAAGCCCTCAACTTTCATGCAAGAAGTGGGCTGGCTCTTGGAAGGAATTAGGAAAATATCGAAATACCTTCACAGGTGGGTATCATCCTTGGGGAGTGGGAGTTCCTAGGCAGAATGCGTTTGCTTGCATACTGACCTAGGTAACCAAACATGTGATTCTGAGCCTCCATTATTGAAAGACCTGAAATCCAATGAATGATAGAGGCAGGCCAGGGAAAGTACTAGATGATGTTGGATGTCCTCTAATCTGGAAATGGAAATGGGGGTTCCATATGACTTGCTGGAGCTTTGAAATGCACACTGTGTGCAATAAAATCATAGTAAGCAACTTTAGTACAGTAGAGGGGTCTGTACAACTCTGCATGACTGAAGGTAAGGCTGAATTTCTAGCTCTTTGACTGCAAGTAACTTACTTCATATACTATGGTAGTCTCTATCCTGGCTAACCAGTCATGTATAGGATATGTCAGAGATATAAGTAGAACTTTCAGGGCCCCAGTGCAAGAAACCATGAAGGGCCCCCCAACCCCTGACCGAAGCCCTTCCCTCTGGGCCAGGGGCCTGTCACACTGATCCTGGGGCCCTTTACTCCCATCGTGAGGCCCTTTATTATGGTCCCACAGCAGGACCCGTTCACATGTTCTGGTGTGGGCCCCCATCTTGGCACATCACCCCCCCCCACACGATGGCAGAACGCCAAGGCCCAGTCGCAACTGCAACCTTTGCAGCCCTGGCAGTTCAACCACTGGCTGGTGTCAGAAGTTTTTACTTTTGTTATTTTATCTTGGAGCATCAGGACCTAGGTTGGAGGGGCAGTGGGGATAGCATATAGAAGAACTAATGCCCTCAATTTTCCTCCTGCAGCTGCTGAAAGCCTGCAGGAGTGAGAGGAGAAGCAGGCTTTCAGCAGCTGCAGGAGGAAAATAGAGGGCATCTGTTCCTATATATAATTATATATTTATTTATTTTATATATATACAGTGCCTTGCGAAAGTATTCGGCCCCCTTGAACTTTTCAACCTTTTGCCACATTTCAGGCTTCAATCATAAAGATATAAAATTTAAATTTTTTGTGAAGAATCACCAACAAGTGGGACACAATTGTGAAGTGGAACGAAATCTATTGGATAATTTTAACTTTTTTAGCAAATAAAAAACTGAAAAGTGGTGCGTGCAAAATTATTCGGCCCCTTTACTTTCAGTGCAGCAAACTCACTACAGAAGTTCAGCGAGGATCTCTGAATGATCCAATGTTGTCCTAAATGACTGATGGTGATAAATAGAATCCACCTGTGTGTAATCAAGTCTCTGTATAAATGCACCTGCTCTGTGATAGTCTCAGGGTTCTGTTGAAAGCGCAGAGAGCATCATGAAGACCAAGGAACACACCAGGCAGGTCCATAATACTGTTGTGGAGAAGTTTAAAGCCGGATTTGGATACAAAAAGATTTCCCAAGCTTTAAACATCCCAAGGAGCACTGTGCAAGCGATCATTTTGAAATGAAAGGAGTATCAGACCACTGCAAATCTACCAAGACCTGGTCGTCCCTCTAAACTTTCAGCTCAGACAAGGAGAAGACTGATCAGAGATGCAGCCAAGAGGCCCATGATCACTCTGGATGAACTGCAGAGAACTACAGCTGAGGTGGGAGAGTCTGTCCATAGGACAACAATCAGTCGTACACTGCACAAATCTGGCCTTTATGGAAGAGTGGCAAGAAGAAAGCCATTTCTCAAAGATATCCATAAAAAGTGTCATCTAAAGTTTGCCACAAGCCACCTGGGAGACACACCAAACATGTGGAAGAAGGTGCTCTGGTCAGATGAAACCAAAATCGAACTTTTTGCCCACAATGCAAAACGATATGTTTGGCGTAAAAGCAACACAGCTCATCACCCTCAACACACCATCCCCACTGTCAAACATGGTGGTGGCAGCATCATGGTTTAGGCCTGCTTTTCTTCAGCAGGGACAGGGAAGATGGTTAAAATTGAGGGGAAGATGGATGCAGCCAAATACAGGACCATTCTGGATGAAAACCTGTTGGAGTTTGCAAACGACCTGAAACTGGGACGGAGATTTATCTTCCAACAAGACAATGATCCCAAACATACAGCAAAATCTACAAAGGAATGGTTCACAAATAAACGTATCCAGGTGTTAGAATGGCCAAGTCAAAGTCCAGACCTGAATCCAATCGAGAATCTGTGGAAAGAGCTGAAAACTGCTGTTCACAAACGCTCTCCATCCAACCTCACTGAGCTCGAGCTGTTTTGCAAGGAAGAATGGGCAAGAATTTCAGTCTCTCGATGTGCAAAACTGATAGAGACATACCCCAAGCGACTTGCAGCTGTAATCGCAGCAAAAGGTGGCTATACAAAGTATTAACGCAAGGGGGCCGAATAATTTTGCATGCCCCACTTTTCATTTTTTTATTAGTTAAAAAAGTTTCAAAAATCCAATAGATTTCGTTCCACTTCACAATTGTGTCCCACTTGTTGGTGATTCTTCTAAAAAAAATAAAAATTTTATATCTTTATGTTTGAAGCCTGAAATGTGGCAAAAGGTTGAAAAGTTCAAGGGGGCTATATCTTTCACTTGGATGTTATAAGTTGAATGGAGTAAATACACCTGGATAAAACAAAAACTGTGTCTGTCTGCAAAGCGACAAAATGGAATTATTTTAAAGAGGGGTGATTCTTTTTTTTATACCCACTGCATCTACCATACAATAAAATAACTGCCGATTCTAAATTTATACCTTTCAAAATGAAATATTTTATCCACAGCTGGTTGGCCTGGTCGTTTGCATTTTAGCAAAACTGTTTCCTATTTATAAAGCAAATATTACATTAATAAATACAATGCCGGATTTAGAAAGCACATGAAAAAGAACCATTTTGTTAATATAACATAAAAATAGCAATTGGTAATGAAGCTATGCAAAATATAACAGCACATATGAGGTCATCAGAAATCAGTTATTTTTTAACTGAGCTGACTAAAGAAAATTAAACCCTTATTGGTTGTTAGGAGTTATTGCATTTTGCACACCCTATCTGCTCTTTGCTCTGCCTTACTGAACACATTTGAATATACAGTATAACCAAGTTATCCTAAAATAATATTGATAATAAATATTAATACATCATGTAACCTAGCTGACAAAAAAATGGCAGAGAGCACCTCTCATTCTATGGTATTTGAACAATGCACAAATCATTGTTTACATATAATTTTTTCATGTAGAAAGAAATCTGTCAGATATTATACAATTTACATACAAATCATAATTACTTAAAGTGTATGTTCAGCCCAAACTTTGCTTTATAGTCTTTATAGTATGGGAAAGGATTGGAGCCCCTGTCAGGTTTTACTTCTATCTGGTGCACTGTCACAGGGATTTTCCCTTAATTACTGTTCTAATGACAGCTATTACACAAGCCAGCAAGTGAAAATATGCAACTCTTTTTTGTGGGGAAAAAAAAAAGAAGAAAATATGCAACTCAGATGGCAATAAAATAGTTGAATATCGAAGAAAAGGACTGCAGACAACATTTCTTTCCATATTTTTACATGACAAAGGGATTGATTTACTAAAGTAAATAGACTGTGGAAGTCGATATGTACGCTAACACCTTACTGTATTTGTTACTCTTTAGGGTTGATTTACTAAGGGCAAAAAGACTGTCCACTTTGCAAGTGCAGATGCACTCATTTTCCCCAGAGCTTATTGAAGCTCTGATTTCCATCATCCAATCATGTGCAAACAGAAAATGCTTTTTTTTTGTTCTTGCGCATGATTGGGTATTCTCTTCAAAGTGAAACTATTCCATAGTCTCTGGTTCATGGGGAAAATGAGTGCAGGTCTTTTTGCCCTTAGTAAATCAACCCTAAAGAGTAACAAATACAGTAAGGTCTTAGCGTACATATTGACGTTCAGTAATAGAAAAGAAAAAACTTTTCCCATTAATGTTCACACAGATCAAAACATAAAAACTAGTACTCTAGCTCTTACATTAGGAGAAAAGAGAGAAGGAAAAGGTCAATAGGGAAGGAAAAAGGAAGTGCAGTGTTCCAATTCAGCAAATGGACTAATTGTCAATGGAAGGTCATGAATAAATAGATAATACAGTGTCTTGAAAAAGTATTCATACCCCATTGAAATTTTCCACATTTTGTCATGTTACAACCAAAAACGTAAACATATTTTATTGGGATTTTATGTGATAGACCCACACAAAGTGGCACATAATTGTGAAGTGGAAGGAAAATGATAAAAGGTTTTCAAAATGCTTTACAAATAAATATGTGAAAAGTGTGGTGTGCATTTGTATTCAGCCCCCCTAATTCAATACTTTGTAGAACCACCTTTTGCTGCAATTACAGCTGCAAGTATTTTGGGGATGTTTCTACCAGCTTTGCACCTCTAGAGAGTGACATTTTTGCCCATTCTTCTTTGCAAAAAAGCTCAAGCTCTGTCAGATTGAGCGGAGAGCGTCTGTGAACAGCAATTTTCAAGTTTTGCCACAGATTCTCAATTGGATTTAGGTCTGAACTTTGACTGGGCAATTCTAACACATGAATATGTTTTAATCTTAACCATTCCACTGTAGCTCTGGTTGTATGTCTCAAGTCTTTTTCAGACTCTAACAGGTTTTCTTCTAAGATTGCCCTGTATTTGGTTCCATCCATCCTCCCATCAACTCAGACCAGCTTCCTTGTCCCTGCTGAAGCAAAGCATGCCCACAATATGATGCTTCCACCGCCATGTTTCACGGTAGGGATGGTGTGTTCAGGGTGATGTGCAGTGTTCGTTTTCTGCCACACATAGCATTTTGCTTTTAGGCCAAAAAGTTCAATTTTGGTCTCATCTGACCAGAGCAACGTCTAGCACATGGCTTCTAGCAAACTGCAAACGGGACGTCTTATGGCTTTGTTTCAACAATAGCTTTCTTCTTGCCACTCTTCCATAAAGGCCAGATTTGTGGAGTGCACGACTAACAGTTGTTCCGTGAACAGATTCTCCCACCTGAGCTTGGGATCTCCACAGCACCTCCAGAGTTACCATGGGCCTCTTGGCTGCTTCTCTGATTAATGATCACCTTGCCCAGCCTGTCAGTTTAGGTGGATGGCCATATCTTGGTAGGTTTGCAGTTGTGCCATTTCCATTTTTTTTATAATGGATTGAACAGTGCTCCGTGACATGTTCAAAGCTTGGGATATTTTTATATAACCTAACCCTGCTTTAAACTTCTCCACAACTTTATCAAAGACCTGTCTGGTTCTTTGCAGCCTGAATGTCTTGTTCACTAAGGTTCTCTAAAAAAACTTCTGAGGGATTCACAGAACAGCTTTATTTATACTAAGAACTAAATTACACACAGGTGGACTCTGTTTACTAATTAGGTGACTTCTGAAGGCAATTGGTTTCACAAAATTTTAGTTAGGGGTATCAGAGTAAAGGGGGCTCACATATTTATTTGTAAAACATTTTGAAAACCATTTATCATTTTCCTTCCACTTCACAATTATGTGCCACTTTGTGTTGGTCTATCACATAAAATCCCAATAAAATACATATTTACGTTTTTGGTTGTAACATGACAAAATGTGGACAATTTCATGGGGTATGAATACTTTTTCAAGGCATTGTATCTATGCAGACAGCTTTTTATTGTTGTTGGTGTCCCTGTTGTAGATTATTCTTCACTTAATGTCTGGTGAAACTCTTCACCATGACGATAATCGAGAGGAAATTACCCCTGAAGTAAACATCCATCAAGGATTCTAATCCATCCCTGCTCTTTTCAAAACTAATAAGAAAAGTTTTAATATATAATTATCCTATGTTTACACCTATGTGTTTTTTAGTGGGACTTGCAGGAACACACTACAGTCCATTTATCCACTTTCCGTCCATGCTATAGCCGAATGAAGGCTACAGCGCAGACCTATATTGCCAGGAGACAGTTAATAGATGTCATCCCATTTGCACACTACCTGCACACTCTGTGATCACTGAGTCAATGAGACTCGGATGATCACAGATCAAAAAAAGGGGCTGGTCCCAGCGGCCAATGACAGCTCATCACGTGATGTAAACAGAAGATCTGTAATCATTTTTTTCCTCCTTTCACTGACAACGTGAGGAGAAAAAAAGCTTATTACCGGGTTCTCTGTAAGGGACATCAGTCCCGAAGAGGAAGAGGCACAGCCACCTCATCGGTGCCCACCAGTGCTACTTGCCAGTGTCCACAGTGCATATCAGTGCCCACCAGTGTATATCAGTGCTACCTAGCAATGCCCACCAGTGGTGCCAATCATTGCCTCATTTGGGGGGCTTCAGTAACCAAAACTGCAGTGTTTAGCCTCCTGTCACATCACAGGAAGCACCTCCATTGTTAACAGAGGACAGATTTAAAATTAGACTTGGGAAACTTAACATTAATAAATCACTGGGACCAGATGGCTTGCACCTGAGGGTACTTAGGGAACTCGGTCAAGTAATTGCCAGACCATTGTTCCTAATTTTTAATGACAGTCTACTGACTGGAATGATACCAGCTGATTGGAGAAAAGCCAATGTAGCACCAATATTTAAAAGGGGCCCAAAATACATCCCTGGGAATTACAGACCAGTTAGCCTAACATCAATAGTATGTAAACTCTTGTAGGGGATGATAAGGGACTTTTAGTAATGAGAACGGTATCATTAGCAGTAATCAGCATGGATTTATGAAGAATCATTCTTGCCAAACCAATCTACTAACCTTCTATGAGGAGGTGAGTTGCCAGCAAGATAAAGGAAGGCCCGCAGACGTGGTGTATCTGGATTTTGCAAAAGCATTTGGCACAGTTCCCCATAAATGTTTACTGTACAAAATAAGGACCATTGGCATGGACCATAGAGTGAGTACATGGATTGAAACCTGTCTACAAACGCGCGTTCAGAGGGTGGTGATAAATGGTCAAGGGTGGGTAGTGGGGTCCCCCAGGGTTCTGTGCTGGGACCAAAAAATGACCTGGAGGATGGGGTAAATAGTTCAATCTCTGTATTTGCGGGCAATACTAAGCTAAGTAGGGCAATAACTTCTCTGCAGGATGTGGAAACCTTGGTTGATAGGCTCAGTAATAGCATGCAATGCCAAGTTGCTGCTAACAAAGAAAAACAGAATATTGGCATGCATTAAAAAGGGGATCAATTCCAGAGATAAAATGATAATTCTCCAGCTCTACAAGACTCTGGTCCGGCTGCACCTGGAGTATGCTGTCCAGTTCTGGGCACCAGTCCTCAGGAAGGATGTACTGGAAATGGAGCGAGTACAAAGAAGGGCAACAAAGCTAATAAAGGGTCTGGAGGATATTAGTTATGAGGAAAGGTTGCGAGCACTGAACTTATTCTCTCTGGAGAAGAGATGCTTGAGAGGGTATATGATTTCAATATTTCAGTATACAAATACCATACTGGTGACCCCACAATAGGGATAAAAAATTTTCGCAAAAGGGAGTTTTACAAGACTCGTGGCCACTCATTAAAATTAGAAGAAAAGAGGTTTATCCTTAAACTACGTAGAGGGTTATTTACTGTAAGAGCGGCAAGGATACATAACGACACGTGTTGTAGTGGGTAGCACTCTCAACTAGCAGTAAAAAGGGTCGCTGGTTTGAATCCCAACCACGACACTACCTGCCTGGAGTTTGTATGTTCTCCCTGTGCCTCTGGGTACTCTGGTTTCCTCCAACACTCCAAAGACATGCTGGTAGGTTAATTGGCTTCTGTTCAAAATTGGCCCTAGTATATGAATGGGGACCTTGGATTTTAGGCTACTTGAGGGTAGGGACCGATGTGAGTGTGCTATGTACAGGGATGGGGAAAATTGTAGACACTCACTCAGGTTGAACTATGTGATGTCACAAGGGGTGGGTACTCTGGCTGACATCACCGGAAATATAAGAACTGGTAGACACCGGCGCTGACACAGCGGAGGGAGCCAGCATCGGAGGAGGACCATTTTTTAACGTTTTATTGTGTCAGTGGCGGTGGAGGAAGACGACCTCACTATAGGGAGAAGACAGCGGAGGGAGAAAAACCCACCAGAGGGAGAAGACACCACTGGAGGGAGAAGAAACCACCGGAGCGAAAAGACAGCGGAGGGAGAAAACATCACCAGAGGGCGAAGACGGTGGAGGAGGAAGACATCACCGGAAGGAGAAGACATGGGAGGGAGAAGACCGGAGGAAGAAGACATCAGTGGTGGCACCGGATACCCCATACTCATTCACATAGGGGGCAGGATCTGGGGGCCCCTTTCTAAAAAGTGTCTTTCAGATTCCAATAAGCCCCCTGCCTGCACATCCCCACAACCACCGGTCAGGGATGTGGGGAAAAGGCCCTTACCCTTTGGAGCGGGGTGACAGAGCCCCACTGCCCCAAAGAACCCCCCCATGTTGAGGTTATAACAACAGTTATAACCTTTTGTACCACCTCTTCTGAGCAGGGCTCTCTTAATCCTCTTGTATTTTATTGTATTGTAACTGTATTGTCTCCCTTTTATATTGTAAAGCGCTGCGTAAATTGCTGGCGCAATATAAATCCTGAATAATAATAATAATAAAACGTGCCTGAAAAATGCATCAAGCGCAGCCCGCATAGATGTGAATCTAGATTTATAGTGCTGTAGTATTTCATCAATTTTATCTATTTAATTTTTGGCTTATATTGCATGTATCGACTATTTTAACTCTATTTAAAGGGAGAGCAAATCAAAATCTGTTTTTTTAAACATCTGTGAGGTTTAAATTTGTCGCCAGCAGACACAGGGCTATTGGGGGTCAAGGAGGGAGGAGAATGCTGCAGGCATAGCTAAGAAGCAAAATCCAGAAACTCAGGGCCACAGTCACAATCAAGTTACCTGGCAACAGGGCGCCAAGGCCGCTGAGACCAAAGGGGGAGCCAAATGGATGGTACAGTCGTGTTTCCAGAGCAACAGGTTGCTGAGTGGCATAACTGCTTGAGTCAGCAGAGATGCGCCAGAAAGCAGCATGATCTAGGAAAGTCTTTACCAGTGGCGGTGCGTCCAAAAGGGTGCACGGGTGGCACCCCCTCTCTCCTTCCATCCCCCTCTAGCACCAATAGATAGATTCATGCATTGCGGGGGTGTTTTTGAGGCACCTGATTAGAGCCATAGGCTCTAAGAGGCGTCAAAAAAAGTTACAGTCACTCAGCTGTGTTAGAAAAGCGAATGGCAAACCGCCTCTCCGCCAATCGGGTGCTCAGATCTGTTATCCGTCACCTGATTGGCTGAAACGACCGGCACTGTGATTGGACGCCTATCAGGCATCCAATCATAGCAGAGGACGGGAAGAGAGGACGGGAGAAGACATCGAGGAGCTGTCCCACCAAGACAGGGTAAGTGCAGATGGCGGGCTAGGGGAAAACTGGCAGCATTTGATATGGCACTCTGGCAGTATTTGATATGGCATAGTGGGAGCATTTGATATGGCACCGTGGGAGCATTAGATATGGAACAGTGGGAGCATTTGATGGGGCACAGTGGCAGCATTTGATGGCACAGTGGGAGCATTTGATATGGCACAGTGGCAGCATCTGATGGCACAGTGGCAGCATCTGATGGCACAGTGGCAGCATCTGATATGGCACAGTGGCAGCATCTGATATGGCACAGTGGCAGCATCTGATATGGCACAGTGGCAGCATCTGATATGGCACAGTGGCAGCATCTGATATGGCACAGTGGCAGCATCTGATATGGCACAGTGGCAGCATCTGATATGGCACAGTGAGAGCGTTTGATATGGCAGAGTGAGAGCGTTTGATATGGCAGAGTGAGAGCGTTTGATATGGCAGAGTGAGAGCGTTTGATATGGCAGAGTGAGAGCGTTTGATGGGCACAGTGGCTGCGTTTGATGGGCACAGTGGCTGCGTTTGATGGGCACAGTGGCTGCGTTTGATGGGCACAGTGGCTGCGTTTGATGGGCACAGTGGCTGCGTTTGATGGGCACAGTGGCTGCGTTTGATGGGCACAGTGGCTGCGTTTGATGGGCACAGTGGCTGCGTTTGATGGGCACAGTGGCTGCGTTTGATGGGCACAGTGGCTGCGTTTGATGGGCACAGTGGCTACGTTTGATGGGCACAGTGGCTGCGTTTGATGGGCACAGTGGCTGCGTTTGATGGCACAGTGGCTGCGTTTGATGGTACAGTGGCGGCAATTGATGGGCAAAGTGGCTGCGTTTGATGGCACAGTGGCTGCGTTTGATGGTACAGTGGCGGCAATTGATGGCACAGTGACTACGATTGATGGTACAGTGAGGCTGCAATTGATTGGGTTTTTTTCTGATTTTGAGCTCCAGCCGCCACTGGTCTTTACACTTTTTTAATGCAAGCATTTGACTTTCTGACCTTGCAGACACAAAAGTATGGAAAACCTGTAACAGTCGGGAAGCAGAGAAGTGGCATTTTTTAAAGACATGGGCCACTGAAAATGTAAGTATAAATGATCTTTTTTTACAGGACCAGCTTTTTATTTTATAAGTATCCATGTGGTGACAGGGTCATTTTGTGTTTCACATCAGTTCCAGCCCAATGTATCCATTGTACATGCAACTTTGTGTCGCATACTCACATCATCCAAGGCAAATGTAACTACTGTAGAGCTTTCATGCATTGTCAAGGAAAAGAAAGAGTGACAATTAGGACACAATATTATATACTGTACAATCTGCAAAAAATAATAATAATAGTATATGTGTATATATATATATATATATATATATATATATATATATATATATATATATATATATATATATATATATATATATATTACCTTTCCTGCTGGTTTAATAACTTTTGTCTATTAATGGGTAGACATGGACGTATTCTGCAATGAACTCGAATATTTCCCTTTAGTTCCTAAAAAAAAGAAAATCTGCAGTTACAATTTTAGCTAATTTTCTGCATATACTGGCTTCTATTCAAATATTGCCATGCATGTTTAACATCATTTGATTCTCTGAATATCAGAAAAAAGAAAAATAATGATGATGCCAAATATACAAGAAATTAAATACAACATGATCATATTAGTATTATTAACCTCCCTGGCGGTATGATTCAGTCTGGTTTTAGGTGCTGAAAGTGGTACAATTATTTTGCATGGGAATTTGGCGTTTTATATTGTAGTCCTGTAATTCTTAGGAATAACTCTCTTAAATCTGTTCAAACCAGAGTCTAGCAGACATCCCGGGTATGATAAAGTTTATAATATAATAAATAATAAAATAGATTAACCCTTCTCTTATTTTTTCTGCTACAGATTGTGTCCACTACAATATCTCATCCTTGTCCTGTCCCAACTTGGCCACTTCTGTCTACAAAAGTTCACTGTCATCCACCCTGGATACCTTGGCCCCCTCACTACATACAGAATTAGACCCCAACCGCTACAACCCTGGCAGACAGACAATACCAGAAGCCTCAAAAAACATAGCCGCACTCTTGAGGGTCTGTGGTGTAAGACTAAGTCACGGCAAGATTTCAGCCAATATAAATCTGCACTCCAAAAATAACATTCCTGCCTCCACGCTGCCAAACAGACCTACTTTATCACTCTCATTAACACCCTCTCACACAGTCCCATTACCTTCACCCACTAACTTACTCACTGCCCAGGAGATTGCTAATCACTTCAAAAATAAGATTGAGACAATTCGTCTCGAGATCTCCACTCTACAGATATCTCCCTCACTTTACATTCTTTTTTCCTCCTGCACAATCAATACTTCCCTCTTTTAACCCAGCTACTATAGAGGAAGTCACTGAACTTTTTTCTAACTCCCACCTAACCTCCTGCCCCCCTTCATGCAGTGGAATAAAGTAGTAGAGTAGATCAAAAGTATAAAACTATTTTACATGAACCAAAATGGTGCCAGTTCCTAGGTTTTAGGTTATGAGTAAATAGTGCAGAATACGCACACTCAGTTCTAGTTACCCCAAGCCAGAGGCTAGTCATGAAGACAATTCCAATGATAATTCTCAAATGAAAAACTATACTGGACTTGCCTGAAAAGGACAGTTTGAAATACCTGAATTAATCATTTTTACCAAAATGATCTCTATCTTCACCTGAAGACGTAATTTTTGGCCATCGCCAGGAGCTTCCATCAAAACATTCACAAACCACCTGGACAAGCTAAGAAGTTTCTAAAGAACTTTATATTATAGCATACGGGAGTGGAGAACGGCAGCCAATTCAAAAAAGTAAAAAGACACAAAACACACACAGCACTGTAATCTTACAGATCACAGTACTGTATTAAAAAATACACACCCCCTTTGTCCCTAGTGGTCTGTGCAGTGCCCTGCATGCACTTTTATATTATAAATACTGTTTTTTCTGCCTGAAATTTGGAGATTGTCCATAGCAACCAAAAAGTGTCCCTTTTTCAGTGTTTTAGGATTTGATTACATTATTGAATCATTTTTATTATATTATAAACTTTATCATACCCGGGATGTCTGCTAGACTCTGGTTTGAACAGATTTAAAAGAGTTATTCCTAAGATTTACAGGACTACAATATAAAACGCCAAATTTCCATGCAAAATAATTGTACCGCTTTCAGCACCTAAAACCAGACTGAATCATACCATCAGGGAGGTTAAGAACAAACCTACAGACCTTATCTTGTTTGTAACCCAGGGACCGCCTGTATCAATACTATTTTACTATATTTTTACAAATGTTCCGCATTACTAAAATACATTTATTGAACACATTTATTGAATTAATAGAAATTCAGAATACTGGGATTCTAAAGAAGAAAAATATTCACAACTAAATCAAAAGTATTCTTTTGAAGCCTAACAAATACTGTATGTTATGTTGGGTATCGAAGACCTATGTTCATAATTTTGCTACCAAGTACCAACCATTCTGAACCAGATAAATGCATAATAATATATTATGGGGGCCAGATTTATGATACGTCATAGTCGGCCTGTATCTATAAGCAGCAGAGAAAGAGGTTTATTTTTCCAATTTAGTTATCATCTATTTTTTCCCTCATTATTAGTAAAAATGTCAGTCTTTACATAAGCTTATATACATGCTATCACAATATTCTTAGTCGGGTTAGAACAAATACAATAAGGAAATGTACTAAGGAGGAGATGCGAACAGAAGGTGTCACAGAGTCACAGAGATGCTAACAGAAGGTGTCACAGAGTGACCTGCCAATGGATGGCACCAAAGCACAAATCTGGTGTGTGAGGAGCTTGCAAGAGCATTGCACCAGCAGACACTGGCTACAGCTTTCTGCCCATACCTCTGTATAGGCTTTCTGTTTAAGCCCAGGTTCACACATGTGCGTTGCAAATTGAAGCTTCGGTTTCACTGCGAAGATAAAAATCAGTTGTTCAGAGGTTCCTCTGTGTTTTAGCTGCAGATCAGTGAGCAGGGAGAGGGGGAAGGTGTAGTGAGGAGAAGGAGAGAATTCGTGTTCAGAACGGAATACATCTGCGAATCAGATGCGTTCCCATAGACGATAATGGGCTTGTAATTCGCACAGCAATGCTCAGAAAACGCACACTTTTTTTGTGCAATGCGCAGCATGAATGCAAAGCACATATGTGAACCAGATGCATTCAAATAAATGTATTATAAAATGTCCTGCGAATTGGATGCGATGTTAGTTGCATCTAATTCGCATAGGTGTGAACAGGGACTGAAAGCTGTAGAGTCAATGAACTATGAGAGTGCTTGAAGTTCACTGAGAACTAGAAGAGGAACATGAGACTTGTAGTTTATTCAATCACAGATTCCTGTGAATAAAAGACGTGGAGCCCTGCACAGTTGCACTGTTTTTAAATTGAGTAAGTAGGTGCAGGGAGCTAAACCTCTGCTTGCTGTCCCAGGTGGGGGGTTGTGAATACTGGTTCATAGTCACATGTTACATGGTAAACCCTAAATACGGGTGCATGTAACATGTTACTAACTTGTCCTTTAAGTAACCAGACAACTAGCATTGCATACCTTTGATGAGGCACTGAAGCCTCGTACACACAATCGGACTTTCTGACGGGAAATGTTTGATGACAAGCTGTTGATGTTAAATCTGCCCATGTGTATGCTCCATTGGACAACTGTTGTTGGATTTTCCGAGGACAAATGTTGGCTAGCAGGTTTTATAATTTTCCGCGGACAAATGTGTGTTGTTGGATTTTCCGAGCGTGTGTACACAAGTCCATTGGACAAAAGCCCAAAGTAAAAACATGCATGCTCGGAAGCAAAAACGAGCCAGAATCAGTAGGTCTTGTAAACTAGTGTTTGTAATGGAGAATTAACATTAGTGATGTGGCAAATTATGAAATCTTGAAATATAATTTCTTCTTCTTTAATGGGATAATAATGAATGAAGCTGCTTTGCTGGTGATACTGATGGGTTATTGCAAACAAATTTCCAAAGGCTTTTTTTTTCTAGTGATATCAAGAACAGGGGCGCTCCCCCTCCTCCAGGCAGTCAAAAATTTTTTTTTTTAAAGCTGGCCCTTTAAAAAAATAAATAAAAAAGAATTTAAAAAAAGGTCCTTAAGTGCACTGTGTTCGGATGCCGGACACAGTGCACCTATGGGAAGCGCCACGTCTATGCAATCACGAGATTGCAGACGTGGCGCTTCATTTGCGGGCATTTAGCCCGCCTTTCGGCGCTTTCTGAAGTGCATTCTATGCATCCAAAAATATAGAAAATATACAAATCATTATTCAATCAAAAAAATAATGTCAAAGCAATAACTCCAAGGCCAATAATAATAATAAAAACACGTTATCTCCTCCGATTCCGCAACATGACTGGTTAACGAACGGCAGCGGCACGCACGCGACCCACGGCTGGGCACTTAAAGAGCAATGTACCTGTACGTTGATGTGCCCAGCTGTGCCATTCTGCCGATGTAAATGTGCAGGAGGCGGTCCTTAACCACTTCCCGACCAGCGCACGCCGATGTTCGTCGGCAGAATGGCACGGGCAGGCATATTGGCATACAGGTACATCCAATCTTAAGTGCTGCCCTGCCATCGCAAGAGCGCCGCCGGCGGCGCGCTCACGTGCTGGTCGGGGGCCCCTGTGAGTCCGGTTGCGGGTCCTGCGGACTCGATCACCGCGGGCATACCGGCGATCGTCTCACGGAGTGGCTGAACTGGGAGATGCCGTTGTAAACAGCATCTCCCCGTTCTGCCTAGCAACAAATGACGCTGATCTCTGCTCCATGTGATTGGAGCAGAGATCAATGTTCACTAAAAGAAAGCCCAGCCCCCAACAGTTAGTAACACACCCCTAGGAACACTTAAACTCTACACTGCCACCCACTGGTTAACCCCTTCACTGCCAGTGTCATTTACACAGGAATTACTGCATTTGTATAGCAGTGATTGCTGTATAAATGACAATGGTCCCAAAAATGTCTGATGTGTGCACCATAATGTCGCAGTCCCAATAAAAATCGCTGATTGCCACCATTACTATTAAAAAAAATTATTAATAAAAATGCCATAAAACTATCCCCTATTTTGTAAACGCTATAACTTTTGCGCAAACCAATCAATAACCGCTTATTGCGATTTTTTTTACCAAAAATATGTAGAAGAATACGTATCGGCTTAATCTGAGGGAATTTTTTTTTATTTTATATATTTTTGGGGATATTATAACAAAAAGTTAAAAATAATGTGTTTTTTTTTTTCAAAATTGTCGCTCTATTTTTGTTTATAGCGCATAAAAATAGAACCGCAGGGGTGATCAAATACCACCAAAAGAAAGCACTATTTGTGGGGAAAAAAAGGACGTCAATTTTGTTTGGGAGCCACGTCGCATGACCGCGCATTTGTCAGTTAAAGCGACGTAGTGCCGAACCGCAAAAAGTGGTCTGGTCTTTGGCCAACAAAATGTTCCGGGGCTGAAGTAGTTAAGCGGTTAAACTTCCCTCCTAAAAAAATTTCCTTAAAATTCCATCCTAAACTTGGGGTGCGTGTTATACGCCGATAAATATGGTAACTTCAAAATCTGGCCATAAATAGGCCATAAATAGATTGAAATGTGGCTGGTTCAGCAGGGACCAGACAAATTTCCATCCATCTATGGCCCTTCCCGCTCCAGAGAAGTTGATCTAATGAGAAGTTTCTCTCGTATGAGAATGTTGGAAAATTTGTGTTTCATCAGTTTATTCTGACAGCGGAGGAATTCCTGCTGTCAGAATACAACAGCACAGCACCTTTTACTATCTAGTTATTAGCATTTTGATGTTTTTTTTATTTGACCCCTTGCAACTGTATATCCCCTTGGACAACAACAATTTCTATTTTTTTTTTCTTTGGTATAGACAAAGCTAAACATAAAAAAAAAAAAAAAATAGTTTTTAGTGTTACTGTAGATCAGAAGTGCAAATGTTATCTTGTGTCCTCTTTATAACAATGTCTTGTGTCCTCTTTATAACAATGCTAAAATTATGTTTCTGGCGCAAAGCACAGTGAATTGTTTTACAAGTTTAATAAAGACTCCTTTGATCTACAACAAAAAGAACGTATCAACAATATTGTTGTTTCAGGATTCAGTTACACAGAAACCACTGTCTGTATCCGCATCAGTGACCTGGACCCAGCTGTCAAGCGACAGTCAGCCCAATGATATTATAGGGTACAGTGGCCCACTATGTACTCCCAAGGTACTTACTCTAAGTATTTTTTTAACTTTAAGTTTTTTGTTTTTTTTAGTGACCTTATATCCCCAAAAGTCTTTAACTTGCTGCAATAAAACTAATAACAGCACCATTCAATGAATAAAACATTTCTGCAAAATATAATATTTTGAACCAACTACCTACTATTAAGTTATTGTGCATTATCTTCCTCCTCTCTTTTTCAGTGTTGTACTTTTCATTAACTTCCCTCAAAGATCTTTCAAGCATTAGAACTTTTTCAGTCATACCTAAAAATAAAAAATAAATGTAATAAACCATACGATGGCTTACACAAAACAACACAACTTTGAGCAGGGCATTGAAACTACTGTATTATTAACTTAAATTCAATTGACACTTTAGTTAGATCAGTGGAAAGATGTCGCCATGTGGTTTGGTGCAGCATGTTTTTGGAAGAGTCAGGCTACCACTTTTTTGCACATAGGGCAGCTCACTGAAATGAATGAGCTGCTCTACACATAATGCGTAGGAACATATCTATGCTTGGTAGCACCTGTTGGTCTGAACCAAGCCTTATGTAGGTCTAGCTTACACATATAGCAACTTATCTGTCTGTGCATAACTTACAACAGAACAACAGATGAAGGGACTAATAAGGGCAGCCATCAGCAACAAAGATAATTGTAATCTATATACAGAACCAACATTTTAAGTTTAACCGCTTGCCGACCAGCGGCCGCAATTATACTGCGGCAGGTTGGCTCAGCTGCGCGAATCGCCGTAGGTGTACATTGGGCTCGCACATGGCTTTCTGTGGGCAGGGGCACACGTGCGCCAAATGGCCAGCAGGGGAGCTGATCAGTGGGTCCACTGGGCTCGATGTTAGCCAGGCCTCCCGCGATTGTTCCCCCCAGAGACAGAGCGGGAATCTGTCAAAGTAAAACAAAGCAGATCTCCGTTCTGTCAGGGGATCACAGGACAGGAGATCCTGTCTTTCTGCTATGCAGGAAGATGGATCTGTGTGGTGTCCCAGGCAACCCATCCCCCATACAGTTAGTAAACACACCCAGGGAACACATTGAACTCGTTAATCGCACCCGATGTTAACCCCTTTCCTGCCAGTGTCATTATGCAGTGCATATTTTTAGCACTGAACACTAACACTGGTTCCCAAAAAAGTGTCAAAAATGTCAGTTAGGTGTCCGATCTGTCTACCGCAATATCGCAGTCCCTCTAAAATTTGCAGGTCACCAATAAATAAATAATGAAAATGCCATAAATCTATCCCCTATCCCCCAATATATACTTTTTGGGTTTTTTTTAACCAAAAATATGTAGCAGAATACATATTGGCCTAAATTGATGAAGAAATTAGATTTTTTTTTGTTTTTGTTTTATAGCAGAAAATAAAAAATATTGTTTTTCAAAATTGGCATTCTTTTTTGTTTATAGCGCAAAAAACAAAAAACGCAGAGGTGATTAAATACCACCAAAAGAAAGCTCCAATTGTGGGGAAAAAATTTTATTTGGGTACAGCGTCATGCGACCGCGCAATTGTCAGCTAAAGTAACGCAGTGCCGTTGTTCTGTCGAGAAGTGCCCTCCATCGAATAGTGCTGGTATGTACTGCGCATGTGCCGTACGGAACAGCTGATTTGCCGATCAGTTGGGCTGGCGTAACCAGGGCGCATGTGCACATCGTAAGAGGTATCTCTCGATGGGAGATACCATTTCACAGGCACAATTTAAACCTATACAAACAGCGGGGGATACGGTAGTTCTCTGCTGCTGGAGGTCGGCTTGTGGCTGTGTTGAAGAGCTGGATTTGTCTGTGTTGCAACCCGACCCTTTCACACCGGCAAAACCGGCCATTCAACACTCCAAACCCACCCTGCAACATGGACAAAACTGGACCATCAGCACACTGTAAAGCCACCCCAGAACAGTGAGGCACAATGTGAGAACTACGATCTCACCCCACTGTTTGTATAGGTTTCAATTGTGGCCCTGAAATGGTATCTCCCATCGAGAGATGCCTCCTACGATGTACACGCGGGCACTTCTCGACACAACACTGTATCACAAAAAATGGCCTGATCAGGAAGGGGGTAAATCCATCCGGGGCTGACGTTGGTAATATTTACAAGGGTCCTGAGAAAAGTAGAGGAATTCCCATTGCTAACCTCCTTTTTAAAATGTTAGTTACCTGGCAATGTGTGCTTGCCAGACTCAAAACAAGCACGCAGCAAAAAAAAGTAGGAGCAAAGTTCTTATTTTTATATATCATACTGTTTATCCAAAACAAAGTATCAGTTTGATAGCCAGTACATAGAATTTTTAAGAATTAGAGGTCAGCAATGGCAGCCAATGGAGCAAGCTTGTCAGTTTTTCTGGAGGCCCTAAAGGGGAGTCTTAAACCCCTGCATTGCTTCAGTGCTTGTTACTGTGACTTATGGACCTCACCCTTGCCCTACAGTATTATTGTCACTGTCACCATCTAGATTTAAATATTTTATTGCATTTGCTTTGACCCTCTAGAATTAACCCTTGCTATTCTGCACTGTTATGGCTTTGAGCCGCTACGCTTAACCTCTTTAACCACTACACTGTTGCTGCTGTGATCCCCTTTAAACTTACCCCTTGCTCTATTGCACTGTTATCACCCTGACCATTTAGCTTTAACCACTGTACAGCCACATTCTTGCTTCTGTGAATGGCACTTCACTTGTATCTTTGCCTACATTTTTGTTTCTATATAAAAAAAAAAAACCTGAAGCTTCCATTGCTAAATATCTTGCTGGATACAAAAACTAGAAAGCTATGGGATTGATTTACTGAAGCAAGTTGGTCCAGAGCTGAGTATATGAGGTAACGCTTCACTTTGCAGAGAATATCCGCATGCAAAGAAAATAAAATAAAAAGCATTTTTGCTTGCACATAATTGGCTGATGGAAGTCGGCAGAGCTTCACCTCATTTACTAAGCTCTGGAGCAACTGCACTGAGAAAGTGCACAGTCTTTTTGCCTTTAGTAAATCAACCCCCATGTCTGCAAAATAATGTCAGTCTTTGAGAAAAAAAAACTAGTATAGAACTTTTTAGGGAAGGGTGTATTTTAGCCCACAGATTGTAGACAGGTGCAGTCTTCTTTCTCCACAGCAGGTGGTACATTTCTGCAGCAGCACTGCAATTGTAGAGGAAGTCAGGAGGAGGAACATGGTTCCTCTATGGTTTCCTGGGTCTCTGGGGAAGCTATCCCATCAAATGCTGCCACCCCATCTTGGGTCAGGCAGAGCATTTTAGTAGGGACAGGTACCACGCCTGGTAAGGACAGAACTAGTGGCAGGGAAAGGTTCCAGAGAAGGAGGGAAAATAGGATTTTTATAACAGCTTTCCTGTAAAATCCTTTTCTTTGAAGTACATCATGGTAGAATCTTAGTGGAGTGCGCTTTGATTTGTGAGGGTGGAATCTCTTTCTTTAAACCATAAGCCTGAACAGTTACTTGCTGAAGCCATTTGGAAATAGTAGATTTCGATGCTACCTGTCCTTTTTCTAGGACCTTCAGGCAACACAAACAAAACATCAATTTTTCGAATCTGAGCAGTCACCTTCAAGTAGACTTTGAGTGCTCTCACCACATCAAAAGAATGTAGCAATTTATCTTTCCTAGAGCAGAGTTTTGGGAAAAATTAAGATAGAATATCCTGGTTTGGATTAAAACTAAACACTACCTTCGGCGGAAAGTTAGGAAGAGGATGCAATACTATCTTATCCTTGTGAATAATCAAACATGGCACTTTACAAGAAAGAACAGCCAACTCTGATAGCCTTCTTGGAGAAGATTTGGCTACCAGAAAATGTGTTTCCTTGTCAAAAAGACAAAGGGAATATGCAATAGAAAGTCTGGACATGGTGGTAGGGGCCATGGGTCCATTTTTGATCTGGACTATTTCCCTTGGACAGTCGCCTCTTCCAGGACTGCTCCCCAACTCAAAAGGCTGACAACTGTTGTTACCATCTTCCAGGTCGCTGGTGGGAAAGATTTTCCCTTCTGCAGAGTCTTGGTTATCAACCACCAACTGAGGCTCCGGCACACCCTGGAGACAGACACATTGTTCCAAGCCGATAAGATACTGCTTTGCAGCGCCTCAAATGAAACTGAGCATAAGGAACGACCTTGAATAAAGCCATCTTTCCCAACAACCTCATGCAAAGTCGAATAGAAGGATTCTTCTTTGTCTTGACCACCTGAATCAGTTCCTTTATGGCACTGATCTTCGCCTGGGACAAGAATACATTTTTCTGGGCTGTATCAAGAATCAGACCCAAGTATTCCAATCTCCTTCATAGTTTTTTAAGGAGGTTTTTTCTAGGTTGAGAATCCAACCTAGGTATTCCAAGTAGTTGACTGTAGATCACACTTTGGTCTAAGCGGGCTACTGACTGGTCTATCAAGAGCAGATGGTCTAGGTAAGATATAATCGTTATACCTTGGGGCCTTAATCCGGCTACAGGAGGGGCCGGGACCTTTGTAAATATTCAAGATGCAATAGCTAGACCGAAAGACAAAGCTACAAAGTACTGAAAAAGAAGATTTTCTACCTCGAAACGTAGATATTTCTGGTGAGCGGGAAATATAGGCACATGGAGGTATGCATCCCTGATGTCTATTGAGGCCAGAAGTTCTCCCCCTTGTAGGAAGGAGACCACTGATCGGATTGACTCCATGCGAAAAGAACGGATATTCAGAAACTGGTTTAGATCTTTGAGATCTAGCATGGGTCTGACATACCCACTTTGTTTTGGTATCGTGAAAAGGTTTACATGGAACCCCAATCCCTGCTCTTGCATGGGAACCACTAAGATCAATTTTTTGAGACGAAAGATGGTCCAATGCTTGAAAGAGAGACTTCTTTCCCTCTGGAATCTGAGAAAATGAGGAGACAGGAACTGTACCCTAGAGTTATTGAGGAAGTCACCCATCTGCAGCCTATGGCACCAGGTATTCCGAGGAGGTCTCTCATCCAGGTACTGACCAGGCCTGACGAGATCGGCGCTTTCAGGGTGATGTGGCCGCAAGCTCTGACACCCTTCCTGCCAGACCCTTGAGAACTGCAGAAGTCTTTCCCCCACTCAAGCTAGCGGGGGTGTCCCCTCATAAGGAGGCTTCAGTTTCCCTCTTGGACTTGATGGCGGAAGCCGTGGTGACTGCCTGGAGGCAGATGCTCCTGGCACTGGAGAAGGAGCTTGTTTAAATAAAATACGTTTACTCCCTTTCCTAACTAGCAAAAGGGTACTTTTTCCACTAGAAATGTTTTGGATTTATCCAAATCATCCCCAAACAGCCATTCACTGTGAAAAGGAAAACTAGCCAGGAGCTTTGCATGACACTTCGGCTGATTAGTTTTTCAACCATAAGTTTCTATATCTATCCACCAGCCCAAGCGTAAGGCTTGAAGAATAGAATCTCTCATCACATCTATTGCCAAACATAATGCCGCTGGTAACTTGGCTAAATCCTGGGCCTGCTGATCAGGAATAACCTTGAGCACTTGTTGAAACTGGACTCTCAGATCCCTTTCACACTGGGGCGTTTTTCAGGCTCATTAGCATTTTAAAAAAAAACTGTAAAGCATCTGAAAGAAGCCTCATCTGCAATCCCAATGTGAAAGCCTAAGTGCTTTCACACTGAGGCCCCTTTCACACTGGGGCATTTTTCAGGCACTTTAGAGTAAAAAAAAAAAAGCACCTATAAAGTGCCTGAAAGAAGCCTCATCTGCAATCCCAATGTGAAAGTCTGAGTGCTTTCACACGGAGGCAATGCGCTGGCAGGGTGTCAAAAAGTCCTGCAAGCAGCTTCTTTGCAGTGCAATAAGGCCCTGGTACCATTCAATTCGGCCTAAAAAAACACTTTGAATGGATCCGGCTGCATAGCTGGCCCCAGCAAGGATTGCTCCAGTGGAGCTCAGCACAGCACATCTTTACTAGTGACCAACACCTAAGACACTGGCGAAAAAACTGACGTACTCCCAGTAGTGGAAGGGTTTTATAGGGAGTGGACTTCCTGTCTTAGGGTGTGCCAGTGTCCATCACCTGAAGGTGGCCTATAACCCACATAGTAATTACTATGGCTCTGTGTCTCGTGATGTACGTAGGGCTTGCAACTTCTCAGGACATCTACCTGCTTGGACACAAGACAGCCAGGCTGCATTCTGCCCCTCTCAATAGGCGCTGTCAGTTCAGCTGAATCCTGCTCTCTACAGGTTGCTGGATCTGTGATTGTTCTTGGCTGGCCTGCTTGCCCACCTGGTTGTATGAACTGTCTGAATTATTTCAAGAAGTTGCTTTTGCCTTCATTGCTCTGGGACTGTGTGTGTTATTGCCGCCGAACCAGACTGCAGTTCACATGCTACTAAAGATGATACCAAAAAAGGACAGTTAAAGTTATGACATTTTCCCCTTTGCACAAAATCAGATGTCTATGATAGTGAAGAAGTTAGGTATAAGTAGCTGTGAGAAGACCAGAATTAGGCACCACATGGTTGGTTACTGTTTTCTCTGTTTAAAAAAGGAATTTAAAGAGGACCAGTCATTTAGAAGAACCTGTTAAAAAATATAGTTGAGCCGTTGACACACAATTCTATCTCTCTATTTCTCAGCTCATCTCTTCAATCTTCCCACTGCATTGCTAATTTGCTGACTGACATGTCAGTATGGATGTGGTACCATCTGTCAAAACTGAGCTTGTAATATCCTACCTCTGGATTCCCTTCCCCCAATGTTATCATTGAGATTAATCAGTTTCTCCACACATGCCAGAGTGATGGGTGTAATCCTGGACTCTGACCTATTCTTTGGCTCTACAACAAATCACTGTCTAAATATTGCCACTTTAACCTCCTTAGCATTCCCAAAATTCACCCCTTGACACAACAAAGCTACTAACTCACTTTCTGCTTATCTTTCCCCTCAAGTGTTGCAACTTCCTTCTAATTGGTCTATTTTTACAAAGGCTATCCTCTTCACTATATTCTGAATGCTGAAGCTAGACTCATCCAGCTTGTTAACTGATGAGTGGCTGCTGCCCCCCTCTTACAATTTTATATGTTGGGCTAGCTGAAGCCAATGATGATGCCCCTCTCTGCCAATCCCTTTACTGGCTTCCCCTACCCCACCGTGTAAAATTAAAAATGCTAACCATAACATACAAAGCCATCCACAATGTGGCCCCCATCTACATCACCAACCTCACCTGCAGATATTGCCCAAATCGTCCCCTCCGCTCCTACCAGGACCTCCTGCTTTCTAGCTCCCTTGTTACCTCCTCCCATGCTCGCCTTCAAGCCTTCTCCAGAGCCTTTGCCATCCTCTGGAACTCTCTGCCCCAGTCTGTCCGATTAGCCCCTACCCTGTCCACCTTTAGGAGATCCCTAAAAACTCATTTATTCAGGGAAGCCTATCCCACACCCACCTAACAACTGTGCCCGAGACACCCCCATCAAATCATTCTCTGCAGCGATTACCTTTTGTACCACCACCCCCTACCTTTAGAATGTAAGCTCTATGAGCAGGGCCCTCCTGTACCTTTTGAATTGAACTGTACTATAATTGTGTTGTCCGCCCCCTATACATTGTAAAGCGCTGCGTAAACTGTTGGCGCTATGTAAATCGTATATAATAATAATGTTGGGGATGTATACATTTTTGTTTAAAAACATTTTATGTGTATAGTATAATTTTCCACGTATACAATTTTAAATACTAACAATAACATTCAAATACATCCACATTCCACAAATCTGCCCCCAGCTACATCACCATCCTCATCTCTGAATATCACCCAAACTGTCTACTTCACGCTTGCCAAGACCTGCAGTTTTCTAGCTCCCTCATTACTGATGCCCATGCTCGCCTCCAGGACTTCTCCAGAGCCTCTTCCAACCTCTGGAACTCCTTGGACCAGTGTGTCCTACTATCTGCTACTCTGTCCACCGTTGGTTGATCCCTGAAAACGCATCTCAACAGGAAAGTCTATTCCACCTTCACTTTAAAAAAATGTTTTCTTCCTTATTCATAAGCTCATCCCTCACAGTTATTATATTTTATATCACTTGACCCTCCCTTTAGCTTAGAAAGCTCATATGAGCAGGGCCCATCTAATCCTCTTGTATCAAATTGTATTGTAACTGTGCTGTCTCCCTTTGTATTATAAAGCGTGCCACAAACTGTTGGCACTATATACATTTTGTATAATAACCACTTGACCTCCGGGAGATTTGCCCCCCTTCATGACCAGGCCATTTTATTGCAATAAGGTATTGTACCCAAATAAAATGTATGTCCCTTTTTTTCCCATAAATAGAGCTTTCTTTTGGTGATATTTGATCACCACTGTGTTTTTATTTTAAGATAATATAATAATAGCCTTCAGAATCACAACAAAATCTTACTAAATATATATGTACATTTTTGTTTTCAAAAAGTCCATCCACCATTATTGCTCCTTGCTATTGCATGCTGAGCCCATTTGTTCTTTAACACACACCAATGGTCTATTCCCCATGCTATAGGTGATGCTGCATTACAAAATTTCAATTTGTACTGAGAAAACTTTGTTTAAACTGACAAAAAAGCATACCCATACACAAAACAGCATTTAAAGTGTCTGATTAATCCTTTAGTTATGTTTTTTTGATACATTTATGAATTGCCCACAGAGAGATTTGTTTTTTAATTCATGCATTTCTATTTTGCAATAAAATTGTCAATATTATTTGCCTCTTACCTTGCAAACATTGGTTACTGTGCTGTATTATTTGGGCATTGTTCAGTAGTAATTGAAACTGTTCTTTCAATTGGTTTTGAATATTTTCCAAATGCTCAACTACAAATGATCTTAGAAGTCCTACATTTTGTTTCAAATCCTGTGAGAAAAAAGGTAATGTAATATAATGAATTACTTCACAAGCTAAAATATATACTGTAACCTGAGCTGTAGCTGATAACTGTGAAACTTCCTCATTTGTTGCTTCTGTATTATCTTTCTGCGGTGTGGACGGTGATTTTTTTTAGATGTGTTTACAAGTTAAAAACATTTTTTTTTTGCAAGAAAATTACTTAGATCCCCCATACATACCTGCATTGCCAAACTGACTTGGACGAGAGTATCACTGATGATTTGGTGTACATTTTTGTTCTGATTGTAAATTTCATAAATTTGTGCATATCCTTCATTTGATTTTAAAGTTTGATTCATACACTAAAAGAAAGTAATTAACATTAGTTGAAGGTGATTTTAAATTTTATATATATATATATATATATATATATATATATACATACACACACAGTATATTCAAAACTAAAAAACTGAATCCCACCACAGAAATTTACCTCTGCTAGTTTCAAATGTAGGATGGCATTTTCTGTTTTCAGAACAATAATATTTTCTTCTTTAACCTAAATGATAATGTTTTAATTATTAGACAATTCAAATATAAGGCAACTTGAATGGCTTTTGAAGCTCAAAAGTATTAGTGAGTTAAAATGTATCTGCTTTGCTTTTAAAAATGCAAATACAAGACAGAAAAAATTGATATTATTTTTATTACGTTTTTCAGGCTAAAGAGGCTAAAAATAGTGCCTGAAAAATAGCTCCCTTGCAGTCTCAGTGTGAAAGCCTTACATCACGGGACACAGGAGCTTCATTACATAGTGGGTTATATAGGCACCTCTGGTGATTGGACACTGGTTAACCCTCAATTAAGGTGAATTCCTCCCCTATATAACCCCTCCCATATGGGAGGCACATCAGTTTTTTCACCAGTTTTTTCGCCAGTGTCTATGGTGGTTGGTCACGTAAAACATGTGCTATGAAGAAAGCTCTGTGCAGGTCCCTGCTGGGGCCTAAGGGCTACAACAAACCGGATCCATATCTCGGGCCGATATTTTGACTCCCAAGATGGTATGGTACCCGGGCCTCATCATCCGAAGAAACGAGGTTTTGCCTGCAAGTCCTCTCCTATTGGAAGACTGGGCTCTGGGAAAACCAGACTTGGTGTACTATTTACATAGTAGCACGAAAGTTTCTGGCAGAGTCTTTTACAAGGTCCAGGAAGGAGGTTCCTCTGAGAAGGAACCCCAAAATAAATCCTGAAGGTTGGCACAACTCTGCTCACTGTGATGGGTGAAGGCTGGAATCTGTCTGTTTTCAGCAATTCCTGAGGCGAGGACAGGTAAGGGAAGTTAATCCTATATAAATGTATATTATGGATTTCTTCATTGAGTAGTTGTATGTCTTACCTGGTTTCCACCACTAGAGGGAGTAAGAGCAGCCTGATGCATACTTACATGCCTTTCAGATACACATGCTCAGTGAAGCCTGGTTCCTCCAGATGACTCACGTTTCCACTGCACTCTCTGCCACAATAAAGGTAATACAGGGGTCCCACGTAGTCTGGGGGTCCCGCGCAGCTCTGATGGTGGTCCCCTTACCCCCTGGACGTCTGGTGGTCCTCGTGCACACGCACTATGCACGCTCCCGTGCTAATGGAGGGGGGGGGTAGTGTGGTTGCGAGCCGTGCACGTTGGTGTGCACGGCGCTGTACTGCGCAGGCTCCATGCGGCAATTTTAAAAAGCCCAGAGCACCAGGGGGCTGTAAGTGGAGACATAAGAGCTGTGGGCAGTAAGCATCCTAAGGGATTGGATCCAGGCAAACCTAAGACATCTACTCAGCATCAGGTTGTGCAGTTTAAGCATATATATTTATTGTGAGACTTTGAGCACAACAGTGATTGCACTTTGTACTAGTACCTCTGCTTTGTAGCTTAGGACTATGTCTCCTCGTAAGAGGGTCTCAGGGGGAGGTAACAAAGGCACTGGTAAATCACCGCCTAGGTCTAGGGGGTTCTAAAAATGCCTGTAGGTTACCATCCCCCCCTGCAAGACTGGAGCCAGCCTCACAGGATGAGTCAGTGCCCGTCAGGTTTTGCAGCCTCTCCTAATATTTCAGCCCCGGTATATGTCACTGAGGACTCCCTTAGGGCTACATTGGAGGGTTTTGAAGGGAGAATCATGAATTTTATTTCAGCTTCCCTAAAAGATAGCAGGAAAAGGGGTAGATCCCCTCCCTCTGCTGAGATTCCTCTTTCAGATGACACCTCTGACAATGAGGAGAGATCCCTATCTTGGGACAGGGATCATGAGCAGTTGGATGAATCAGAGGAAGAGGAGAGAGTCCCCTCCTCCCAGGCACTCAGAAAACAGGTGCAATATTATACTAAATTGGTGCGTACCACATTCAGAATGCCTGCTGCTGAGGTCGCTACGTCCTCTGTTTCTTCCCTGGGAGTCAGGAAAGTCCCACAGACTGCCTTTTTCTTTCCAATTCATCCCTTAATGGATAAATTGTTGTATGAGAATTGGGGACATCCCGATAAACTGTTTGCTCCTCCTAAAAGGTTTTCTATGCTTTATCCTCTGGAGGAAAGTTTTGCCAAGAAATGGGGGGTCCCATCTGTCGATGCGGCTGTTTCTTGCGTGAATAGAAACCTGACCTGTCCTTTGGATAATGCTCAGGTATTTAAGGATCCAACTGATAAGAAGCTGGAAACCTTATTGAAAGCCTCCTTTTCCATGACTGGCGCAGTAGTGCAACCTACAGTCGCAGCCGTGGGGTTGTGTCAGTTCCTCAAGGAACAAGTTACGCAGATGCTTGGCCTCCTTCCCAGTGAGGAAGTGGAGAACTATGCAGAAATACCTCAAATTCTGTGTTTTGTGATTGATGCGATTTTGGATTCTGTCCAACAAGCATCTCGTTTGTCTCTCCTTTTGGCACACATGCGAAGGGCCCTATGACTAAAAAATTGGGCAGCTGAGCTATCATGCAAGAAGCATTTGAGTGGGTTCCCGTTTAAGGGGGAACGTTTATTTGGAGAAGAATTAGACAAGTTCATCCAAAGAATTTCAGGGGGTACATCTACTCTCCTTCCAATCAAAAGGAGCAAACGTCCATCATTTAGGCCTTCTCTCTCTCGGCCGAGTGGGGGGAAGGCTCCTGCAGTTTGCAGAAGCCTGGCGGGAAGAGATCCGGGACAAGTGGGTAGTCTCCGCGGTATCTCTGGGCTACAAGCTAGAGTTTCAGGAGATTCCACCTTCTCGCTTTCTAAGATCAAGGATCCCTAGGGATCCAGTAAAGCAAAGACCGCTATTCCTGGCCTTAGATCACTTACTATCCCAGGGGTGATAGTGGAAGTGGACCCAAAAGAACAGGGTTCAGGCTTTTACTCAAATCTCTTCACCGTTCCAAAGCCAAATGGAGGTGTCAGACCTATCCTGGATCTGAAGGATCTGAACCGGTTTTTACGCATTCGGTCCTTCCGAATGCAGTCAATACGCGCTGTGGTCTCCTCCCTGCAAGGGGGAGAGTTTATGGCATCAATAGATATCAAGGATGCATATCTTCATGTGCCAATATTTTCCACACACCAAAAGTATCTAAGGTTCGCGGTAGAGCGGCGCCATTTTCAATTTGTGGCTTTGCCGTTCGGGCTCGCTACGGCTCCTCGAGTCTTCACAAAGATTCTAGACCCTTTCTTGGCAAACCTATGAGCTCGGGGTATAGCCGTCACGGCTTATCTAGACGATTTGCTTCTCATAGAGATAACAGTAGTGCTCCTGAACCACAGTGTTATCAGAACACTAGACCACCTGGAACGCCTAGGTTGGATTATAAACCTAGAAAAATCGTCCCTACAGCCTGCTACCAGGTTGGAGTACCTGGGTATGGTCATCGACACCGCTCAAGGCGGGGTGTTTCTACCAAGGCCAAAGGCCTTGGCCATTGGGGGTCTGGTGCGCCTAATTCTGGGCAGAAGATCTTCCCCCATTCGGTTGTGCATGAGACTGTTAGGGAAAATGGTCGCCTCCTTCAAGGCTGTTCCATTCGCCCAGTTCCACTCAAGGCCTCTGCAAAGATGCATCCTTGTGGCGTGGAACAGGAAGCCCCAGGCCTTGGATCTTCCTATGTGTCTGTCCCCAGGGACACGCAAGAGTCTCTTTTGGTGGTTACAAACCGAGAATTTGCTGAAAGGCAAAACTTTCTTCCTCTTCCATGGAAGATTATTACGACAGATGCCAGCCTGACAGGCTGGGGAGCAGTGTTGGTGGAGACGTGCTCACAGGGGAAATGGTCTGCGATCAAGAAGCTATTGCCCATAAATGTCTTGGAGATCTGGGCAGTTTATATGGCTCTCATAAAGTGGTCTTACAGACTACGGGGTCTCCCTGTTCGGGTTCAGTCCGACAATGCCACAGCAGTGGCCTATATCAATCACCAGGGTGGTACCAGGAGTCTGGTTGTACAAAAAGAGGTGAATCTCATACTTGTCTGGGCAGAAAGGCATGTTCCATCCCTTTCTGCAGTCTTCATTCCAGGAGTGGAAAATTGGCAGGCGGATTTTCTGAGCAGCCAGCAGTTGTGCCCAGGAGAATGGGTTCTGCACCCCGATGTGTTTCAGAATATATGTCGCAGGTGGGGTATTCGAGACGTAGATCTGTTTGCATCCAGATTCAACAGAAAGCTGGACAAATTCGTATCAAGGACAAGAGATGTTCTTGCTCAGGGGTCGGATGCTCTGACAGTTCCCTGGGATCAGTACAATCTAATTTATGCCTTCCCCCCGTGCCAGCTTCTATCACGGTTCCTGGGAAGAATCAAGAGGGAAGCATAGTCGGTGCTTTTGGTAGCCCGGCTTGGCCCAGGCGACCTTGGTACGCAGAGATCATGAAGTTGGCAGTAGGCAGGCCATGGATCCTTCCTCTCTGGCCAGATCTGCTCTCACAGGGTCCAACTTACCATCCTGCTTTACACAGTCTGAATTTGACGGTTTGGCTGCTGAGACCCACATTCTGAGGGATCGTGGGCTTTCGGGGCCAGTCCTTTCTACTCTGGTCAATGCCAGAAAGCCGGCCTCCAGGCTTATTTACTACAAAATCTGGAAGGCATAGGTTTCCTGGTGTGAACTCAGGGAATGGCATCCTAGAAAGTATGTCATTAGCAGGATCTTGGCCTTTCTCCAGTCAGGCCTAGAAATGAATTTGGCCGTAAGCACTATCAAGGTGCAGATTTCGGCCTTGTCAGTGTTTTTTCAGAAGCCACTTGCATCACATTCCCTGGTGCGGGCTTTTCATCCAGGGGGCCATGCATATAAGACTGCCAGTCAAACCTCCGGTATGCCCATGGGATCTGAATTTGGTTCTCTCAGCTTTGCAGGGGCAACCATTTGAACCTTTGCATCTGGCTTTATTAGTTCTTTTGACTTAAAAATTGGTTTTCTTGGTAGCCATTTCCTTGGCTAGGAGAGTGTCAAAGCTAGCAGCTCTCTCCAGCAAGGAACCGTATCGAATTATTCATAAGGACCGGGTGGTAATGCGTCCCAACAGGTCCTTTCTGCCTAAGGTGGTTTCGGGATTCCATTTGAATCCTTTTTCCCAGATCCACAGTCCGCAGAAGAAGAATCTTTGCACACTTTAGATGTGGTAAGGGCAATCCGTATCTATCTTCAGGCAACTGCTCAGATAAGAAAGACTGATTGCTTATTTATTTTGCCGGAAGGCCCTAGGAAGGGCCAAGCGGCATCAAAATCCACTCTCTCAAGGTGGATTAGACAGGTTATTTCTCAGGCCTATAGTGTAAAGGGGAAGATTCCTCCTTTTCAAGTGAAAATGCACTCAACGAGGGCTGTAAGTGCTTCTTGGGCAGTACATCACCAGGCCTCCCTGGCTCAGATCTGTAAGGCTGCAACTTGGTCATCAGTCCACACATTCACTAGATTCTATCAGGTGGATGTCAGAGGGCAAGAGGATATCGCCTTTGGGCGCAGTGTACTGCAGGCTGCGGTTTAGATCCTCCAGTCCATGGATGTCTATATTTCTGATCTGTGTCTCCCTCCCCTCAATCTGAGCATTGCTTTGGGACATCCCACTATGTAATGAAGCTCCTGTGTCCCGTGATGTATGATCAAGAAAATAGGATTTTTATATTCAGCTAACCTGTAAAATCCTTTTCTTGAGAAGTACATCACGGGACACAGGGCTCCCGCCCCTCTTGGGTTTTACATGGTTTCTTATTGCTTTGCTACAAAACTGAGGTGCCTCCCATATGGGAGGGGTTATATAGGGGAGGAATTCTCCTTAATTGAGGGTTAACCAGTGTCCAATCACCAGAGGTGCCTATATAACCCACTGTAATGAAGCTACTGTGTCCCGTGATGTACTTCTCAAGAAAAGGATTTTACAGGTAAGCTGTATATAAAAATCCTATTTTTGCTTTTAAAGGGGAATTCCACACTCCTCTCCATTATCAAAAGGCTGTGAGCCTCCTTCACCAATCCAAACTACATCCTTTTTCAGAGCATACAACAGGGCCAGCTAGGAAAGGGTCTAGGAAGAAGAGCAATTTCCCAACCCACTCCTGAACCATACAAGGCCACATGCACTCAACATAGCCGGCTGCCTTTGGGGCATGTTGGTCTCAGCCCAATACCAACCACAAAGCACCTTGTACCCACTAGTTTAAAGGGGCTTTCCACATTCTGTAAAGACCCCTGTCTGCAGCCCCCCACAACCCCAGCCTATGGTTGTGTGGAAGAGGCTCTTGTCCCCCTGAATATGGGAACAAGGTGCTTGACTTTTGGGGTGGCCAAGCACCCACCCCCTTTCATGGGCTGGCTTGCTGTGTGTTTGGCTGGGGTTTGTTAGTGTTTGGGAGGGGCACAATATTTTTTTTGTTTGGGATGGTATTTTTCACGTGGGGGTTCTCATTTTAAGCCTCAACAGACCCAAATTGCCTTGTATGTATTGGGGGGGGGGGCAGCCTATTTTTTGTTTTGTGTTAAAATCTCGCAGCTGCAATGTAGATTTGTAACTTTTCTCTAAAGCTGTACATCTTTGAAGCAGCTTTTTGGATACAGTGTGAAAGTCGTGTTTGTTGCCGTTTGTATGCAAGACAAAATCCAGGCACACACCTTCAAACAAAAGTCAGAGGTTTTGTCTGCAGAAAATCCTGCTGGATGATGTGCTTAATTTTGGACAGGGAGCTGGCTTATTCTGTGCTAGCTGCATTTGGGTTGTTCTGGGCATGCTTAGGGACTTTGCTTGTTTTTTTTTCCTTCTTTTTGTGTGTGAACAGCACTTGGATGTTTCTGGGCATGCTCAGAGACTGTGTTTTTTGGGTTAGCAATTTAAGGACATCCTTAATAAGTGTACCCACTTTGAAGTTCTGTCTCTACACTGGGTGGACTTTTTGTGTGTTTCATGGATAGGGATGGCCGAACGGTTCGCCCGGTGGTCGGTTCGCGGCGAATTTTCGACTGTTCGTGGTCCGCCCGATCGGCTGTTCGCCCGGTGGACTTACGTGTTTACTGTGTAAAAGAACTTTGACCTATGATGACACATCCATCATGGGGTACAGGACAGCCAATTGAGACATTACAGCACATGGACACTTGGACATTCCCCCTAACTTATAAATAGACCCGATCCGGCGGCCATTTTACATTCTTTCTACTGTCACTATAGGGAGAGGTTGCTGTGTGGAGCAGGGAGAGACTGCAGTGACCCAAATCGCTAGCTATTAGGTCCACAAAAGTTCTTTTAAGGACTGGTATGGTATAGGTGTAGTTCAGGATATAGGTTTGAGGCACTGCTATTCAAGTCATTGTTGCAGCAGATTGTCTTTTCTCAGTGCAGAAAGGGTCAGACAGCATGCTGTGTGTTGCAGAGAGGGACAGTCAGTTTAATCATTAGCTGTTACTATTAGGTCCACAAAGGTCCTTTTCAGGACTGGTATGGTGTACTAGTAGAGGATATAGTTTTGAGTGCTATTCAAGTTATTTTTGCAGCAGCCTGTGTTTTGTCAGTTTAAATAGGGACAGACAGGAAGCTGTGTGTAGCAGTGAGGGACAGTCAGTTTAATCATTAGCTGTTACTATTAGGTCCACAAAGGTCCTTTTCAGGACTGGTATGGTAATAGGGTTGTACACGTATAATATTCTTTCTTCCAAATATAGAAAGAATATTATACTTGACTGCTGCCCTTCTGCTGCAGTAGTCCTTTATGAGTATAGGGACTGAGGTACAGTCTGCTAATCACAACCTACTAGTTCCACAAAGGTCCTTCTAAGGACTGGTAAGGTATAGCGTACTACAGTATATAGGGTTGAGTGAGGTACAGTCTGCTAATCACAACCTACTAGTTCCACAAAGGTCCTTCTAAGGACTGGTAAGGTATAGCGTACTAGAGTATATAGGGTTGAGTGAGGTACAGTCTGCTAATCCTTAAGGACTGGTATAGGTCCACAATATATAGGGTTTAGGTGCACTACTGCTGACTGCTGCCCTATTCTGCAGCAGTCCTTTATCAGTATAGGGACTAAGGTACAGTCTGCTAATCACAACCTACTAGTTCCACAAAGGTCCTTCTAAGGACTGGTAAGGTATAGCGTACTACAGTATATAGGGTTGAGTGAGGTACAGTCTGCTAATCACAACCTACTAGTTCCACAAAGGTCCTTCTAAGGACTGGTAAGGTATAGCGTACTAGAGTATATAGGGTTGAGTGAGGTACAGTCTGCTAATCCTTAAGGACTGGTATAGGTCCACAATATATAGGGTTGAGGTGCACTACTGCTGACTGCTGCCCTATTTTGCAGCAGTCCTTTATCAGTATAGGGACTGAGGTACAGTTTGCTAATCACAACCTACTAGTTCCACAAAGGTCCTTCTAAGGACTGGTAAGGTATAGCGTACTACAGTATATAGGGTTGAGTGAGGTACAGTCTGCTAATCACAACCTACTAGTTCCACAAAGGTCCTTCTAAGGACTGGTAAGGTATAGCGTACTACAGTATATAGGGTTGAGTGAGGTACAGTCTGCTAATCACAACCTACTAGTTCCACAAAGGTCCTTCTAAGGACTGGTAAGGTATAGCGTACTAGAGTATATAGGGTTGAGTGAGGTACAGTCTGCTAATCCTTAAGGACTGGTATAGGTCCACAATATATAGGGTTGAGGTGCACTACTGCTGACTGCTGCCCTATTCTGCAGCAGTCCTTTATCAGTATAGGGACTGAGGTACAGTCTGCTAATCACAACCTACTAGTTCCACAAAGGTCCTTCTAAGGACTGGTAAGGTATAGCGTACTACAGTATATAGGGTTGAGTGAGGTACAGTCTGCTAATCCTTAAGGACTGGTATAGGTCCACAATCTATAGGGTTGAGGTGCACTACTGCTGACTGCTGCCCTATTCTACAGCAGTCCTTTATCAGTATAGGGACTGAGGTACAGTCTGCTAATCACAACCTACTAGTTCCACAAAGGTCCTTCTAAGGACTGGTAAGGTATAGCGTACTACAGTATATAGGGTTGAGTGAGGTACAGTCTGCTAATCACAACCTACTAGTTCCACAAAGGTCCTTCTAAGGACTGGTAAGGTATAGCGTACTAGAGTATATAGGGTTGAGTGAGGTACAGTCTGCTAATCCTTAAGGACTGGTATAGGTCCACAATATATAGGGTTTAGGTGCACTACTGCTGACTGCTGCCCTATTCTGCAGCAGTCCTTTATCAGTATAGGGACTGAGAGTTTTGTCACAGGGTCATTTAAAAAATGACAGGCAGAGGAAGAGGCAGGTCCTTCCGCAGGGGTGGTAGGGGAAGGCAGGAGCAACAGGCTTGAGCCAAAGTGGGAAATTGCAGAAGGTGTGTGCGATTACGTCAAAGGAAGCACCAGAATTGGTTGACTGGCTCACTCAGCCTTCCTCTTCTGCACCCTCCTCATCCTCTCGATCTGCACCCTCTTCTTCACTCTCTGCTATGTGCACCCCCCAAAGACACTACCACCAACACCACCACCACATACCTTTCGCTTGAGTCATAGGAATTATTTTCCGATCCATATCAAGACATTTCTGATGTGCAGCCACTCTTGGCATTGGATCAGGAAGAGGAGGTAGCAACAACCGCCACTCAGCAGTCTGACGACAGTACCCAGATCAGCCCAAGGAGGTTGGTCACCGGTGTTGCTGCCTACTCCGAGATCTCTAATTATAGCGGTGGGGAAGGTGACGTCGATGATGACGTGTCTAGTGATGTCACGTGGGTGCCCACAAGAGATGAAGAGGAGGGGAGTTCAGAGGGAGATATGGACCAGCAGATAGGGAGGAGAAGCAGGAATAACTTACATTGCACAGGAGGGACAAAGCAGACTGCTAATGTATCAGGAGCGAGTCATCAACCATGTACGGTCACATCTGGCGCTCCCAGGTCGCCGGCACATGGCTCCGCAGTGTGGGCTTTTTTTAACGTGTCCGCTGTTGACAATAGTGTTGCAATATGCAATCTTTGCAGTCAACGCATTTGTCGCGGTAAGCCCAACACTCACCTTGGGACGACTGCCTTAAGAAGGCACATGAGCTGCCATCACCGAGCCCAGTGGGAGCAACGGAACACACAAAGCCACACTCCAGGCCCTCACCGTCCAGCCTCATCTTCTACTTCTTCTCCTCTCTCCTCACAATTGTCCTCCACTCCACCTTCCATCACGCCAAGATCATGTTTTTCTGAAAAAAGGCAGGCTTCCATGGGCCTAATGTTCGAGCGTAAAAAAATTATGACACCGGATAACCCTCTTACCCAGCGGTTGATGGCTGGCTTGTCAGAACTGATAGCACGCCAACTACAGCCATATAAACTGGTGGACTCGGAGGCCTTTCAAAAATTTGTGGCCATTGGAACACCACAATGGAAGGTCCCAGGAAGGAAGTATTTCTCACAGAAGGGCATCCCAGAGCTATATGGCCATGTTCAGCGGCAAGTGAATGTATCTCTGGCACACAGTGTCGGTGCCAAGATACATCTGACCACAGACACGTGGTCTAGCAAACACGGGCAGGGAAGGTATATCACTTTTACTGCCCACTGGGAGAACCTTCTGACGGCCGTCAAGCATGTAACCCGTGGCACCCGTGTAGATTTGATTTTACCGCCACGGATTGCATGCAGGCCTGGCTCTTCTCCTCCTCCTCCTACTCCATCCTCCTCCCTCTCCTCCTCGGCTGACTCCTCCTTTTCCGCTGCTATCGTCTCTTCCGCTGCGTCGCCCAAGCTCCCCAGAACCTATTGGACATGCCAGGTGAGATGTTGCCATGCCGTGCTGCGTCTGTTGTGCCTGGAAGCCAAGAGCCACACTGGCCCGGCACTCCTTTCAGCTTTGCGTTCACAGGCAGATCAGTGGCTAACACCGCTCAATTTGACAGTTGGTAAAGTGGTGTGTGACAACGGTGCCAATCTGCTTAGCGCATTGAAACAGGGCAAAATTACGCATGTGCCATGCATGGCACGCGTCTTAAACTTGGGTCGTGCAGCGATTCGTTGTCAAATACCCTGGGGTCCAGGACATCTTGCGGCAGGCAAGGAAAATCTCGCCCCATTTCAGAAGATCTTACACGGCCATGGCTCGCCTTGCTGACATTCAGCGGCGACACAATCTGCCGGTCAGACGTCTTATTTGCGATTGCCCGACGCGATGGAACTCAACTTTCTATATGCTTGATAGGCTGCTCCAGCAGAAACGTGCAGTTAACGTCTACCTGTATGAACTCTGCGGCAGAACAGGTTCTGGGGAGCTGGTTTTTTTTTCACCGCGCCAGTGGCTGCTCATGCGCGACACATGCAGACTTCTGCGGCCATTTGAGATCACCAGACTGGTCAGTCGCAAACCATGGCACCATCAGTGACATGGTACCTTATGCTTTCTTTATGGAGCGTGCATTGCGTCGTGTCATTGATCAAGCTGTGGAGGAGCAGAAGCGGGAAGATGAGGAAGTCGCAATGCTGGATGAATTCCCAGGGGGGGCTACTCTATCTGAGACAAGTGAACAACAGGAGTCTGAAGAGGAGTCAGAGGAGGATGGTGCCGGGGCGGATGAGGAGGAGCAAGAAGAACATGCTTTAAACCTTTCTGTGATCCCTGTTGTTGTGCGTGGATGGGGAGAGGAGAATGAAGAGGACGACATTATCCTGGAGGATGAGCAGATGCCAGGCCACCACATCACTTCCAGTTTAGTGCAAATGGGGGCCTTCATGCTCCAGTGTTTTAATAGGGACCCCCGTATAAAAAGCATAAGGGTCAAGGACCAGTACTGGGTGGCAACGTACTTAGACCCCCGGTACAAACACAAAATGGCAGAAATGTTACCGCCGTCACAGAGGGCTGTCAGAATGGAGCACTTCCAGGCCTTGCTTCGAGAAATGCTGCATTCTGCTTTTGCGTGCGCTGGCAGAGGAGCAATTCCCACTCCCAGAGAAGAACAGCGCCTGCAAGAAGAGGCCGGTTTGAAGATGTGTTGGTGACTTCTGATATGAGGTCATTCTTTCAGCCGACCCATTGACAGGTGTCATCCGGATCCAGCATCAGGGAACGCCTAGACCGTCAGGTGTCCGACTACATCGGGTTAACGGCCGATGTGGACGCTCTGAGGAGTGATGAACCCCAGGACTACTGGGTGGGCAGGCTTGACCTCTGGCCAGAGCTTGCCCAATTTGCAATCGAACTGTTGGCTTGCCCCTCGTCCAGTGTCCTGTCCGAAAGGACGTTCAGCGCAGCAGGGGGGATCGTGACCGATAAGCGTACTTGCCTAGCTCACGACAGTGTTAACTACCTCACATTTCTAAAAATTAATGAGGCATGGATCTCGGAGGAATTCAACACGTGACCAGTAGACCATGTATATGTCTATAAACGATTTTTTAATCAAGCACACAGACCTTCTTTCTTCATTTGGCTCACTTCCTTGTACAAAAAAAACACACCGTACAATATGCCCATACCCTCTTGTTTGAAGAGGTTGAGTGGTGTCATATTTCTCCTGGGGCTGCTTATTATGAGGGGCTCCCACCATCATTGTGCTGTGCTGACTTCCTCCTGGGGCTGTACCTCTGCTGTGCATATTATGAGGGGCTGCCACCATCCCTGTGCTATGCTCATTATGAGGGGCTCCCACCATCCCTGTGCTGTGCTGACATCCTCCTTGGGCTGCTTATTATGAGGGGCTCCCACCATCCCTGTGCTGTGCTGACTTCCTCCTGGGGCTGTACCTCTGCTGTGCATATTATGAGGGGCTCCCACCATCCCTGTGCTATGCTCATTATGAGGGGCTCCCACCATCCCTGTGCTATGCTGACTTCCTCCTGGGGCTGCTTACGGTGCAGGTGTCAGTGCTGTATATCACGCTGCTGATGTCAGTGCTCTCTATCACGGTGCTGGTGTCAGATCACTCTATCACGGTGCTGGTGTCAGTGTTGTATATCATGGTGCTGGTGTCAGTGCTTTATGTCACACTGCTGATGTCAGTGCTCTCTGTCACGCTGCTGGTGTCAGATCACTCTATCACGGTGCATGTGTCAGTGCTCTATATCACGGTGCTGGTGATCATCTCCTGCACCCTCTTCTTTGCCTACCCTGACCTTCCCTCTCCTCCATTGCCTTCATGCGCTCCACAGTCCTGAATTGTCACAATTTCACATATAAAAAAACAATGCTTGTAGTTGTCGATCCCAGATTCACCTCATACATGTGTTATGTGTTATGTCATTGGCCATGTGGTGGGACTATGTGTGCACAGCTAGTAATTATTTTGTGGCTGCAAATATTACCTGTAGGTTTGTAAAGTTCGCCTCCCATTGAAGTCAATGGGGCCTGCCGCGAACGTTACGTCCCCTCGGAAGTTCGTCCATCACTATTCATGGACTGTGCATGCGTTTTCCATTGCCTCATTAGCACACAAACCTATGTTATATAAAGCTTCCAGATAGTATTCTTTACCTTGCCCTGAAAAGAGCCAAAATTGTGTGCGGGGGCCAGCAAGAGAGTACATATGGGTGTCCTTATAGAGTTTGTAACATATATTTTCTCTTTGTATTTTGTTTGTTAGGTCTTTGCAAAACAGATGCGTTTTAGAGCAAGTTTTTAAAATTTTGGTTTATTGTATCTTTTTTGGGGGGGGGGGGATATTTTCCACTGAAATATTTTTGATGTTATCAATGTGTGTCGTTTGTAGGTTGTTTCACTTTGATTTAATTGTCTGTGCTGCAATATTTTGCAAAATCTTCCTCAAGATGTTGTTTTTATACCCCTTATTACCATAAAAGCACTGTAAAAATGAATGTGATACCCATGTAAGTATATGTATAAAAGAAACTTCAATTGTACCAAATAAACAGAACAGTGATTTGGAAAAATGCTGAGTGTATCTTTTTATGCCTGTTCCTTACTGCAGGCAGTTATTATTATTTAAAAATAACTAATCCGGGGAATGCCCAGAGTCTGTTTTGTACCACTTAATACTTTAAAACCAATAAAAAGAATAGAAAAAAATAAAAATAAAAACAACTAATAAATCTGAGGATGGGCGTCTAGAAAATTTCCAGCACAGGGAGTGTGGCTGGGATGTGATCGGTAGCTGACATGCATAAGGAGATCTCCGCTCTGCCTTTTCTTACCGTTCTGATTCCCTGCAGCTTTGGCCCCTGCCATCTACCTTCTCCAGTGGGGGAATTCCCAGTGACACTGCAGCTTCAGTCGCATGCCTTGAGCACCCGCCATCTTGTACCCTCTCTTCCTACACTGCTCCAGCACCAGACATGATACAGGGGGCCATGTCAGCTTCACAGAGCAGCCTGGACCCTCAGCCAACTGCTCCCTCCTCAAACTCTCCCAACACAAAAGTCATCCTGCAATTCTTCACTCATGGAGTGCATAGATCAGCTGGCAATAGAGTGCAATCTCATCTGTCATAATCTGGATAAATTTCGCACCCAGCTTAGGAAGACAGAGGAACACATGTCTGCCATGGAGGATACTACCCATGCACACACTGTCACTATAAAAAGATCTACAATGCCACATCAGAGAATCTTGGACAGGGCAAAAGACGCAGAAAATTGCCTTCATAGGAAAGCATGTGGGTGGTGGGTTTCCCAGAGGGTAATCAACCTGCAATTTTTACTGAATTCTTCTTCAAGGAGATTCTAAATCTGACAGTGGTCTCCTCTGCTTATACAGTGTAAAGCACACGCGGTGTCCTTACAGGCCCTAGATGCCTGTGCACCAATCCTAGGCCTTCCCTGGCGTGGTTCCTAAATTATGGAGATCAGGACCACATTGTATCTACAGCACATAATAAACCACTGTAACATTATATGATTGACCTTATATATCAAGCACTAACAGCGCTTTACTATATACTCGGAACACTATATTCTCCTATTGTCCTCAAGATACAGTCCAATTCTGTTTGTTAAACCACTCTAATCACAGTAATTATCAACAACCAGAGTCCAAACATGGAAAATGAGTACTATTTAAATCAAGTCCAGCATATGAAGCCCAGAGTCCTTCCAGTAAATCTGCATGGAAAGTACATGACGATAGATGTTATCTTTCCGTGATAAGCTGCTACAAATGAGAGTGGAGCCTGTCCTACACCTTCACCATTTGCACCGCAGTGTAGACCCACATGGATGGCTGCTTACCAGAAATCATCTGCTGTAAGGCCTGTCTATTAGATCCCGCTGCATGGACACCTCTTATATCCTCCTGCCTCCTCCGCTTTTGTTATGGTGTCCTTGTTGCGGGTAAGCGTGTAAAAAATGCAAGCGGTCCAATATCGTGTTATATCCTTTATTACCAGTAACCCTCTCCCCCCTTACAAAATGCGCTTACTTAAAATCAAACTTTAAAAACATGTACAAGGGTTGTCAGTGATTCATAACGAACGTCTCACCATCAGGCTGATATCATCTTTATACACCGCCCGTCAGTTGAGTCCCGGGTCTTCGTCTGCTACTGTCCAACCTCACTGCTCGCGTGGCCCCGCTCTGACGCGTTTCGTAATTCCGTCTTCAGAGGGCGTTTAAACCACTAATCTGCTTTCAGAGTACCACAGTCATGCTGTTCCCAAACTACTCCACTGAAATCCAGCATAGAAGGAAGAACCTTCCAAGATGTTCACAGGCACCCCCGATCGGATGCTCTAACCCGGCAACTTTGTGTGGCGCATGAAGGCTTCACCAAATTCCCAGAGGCACCCCAGAGGATGCAGCTGCCTAGCTGTTTGAACAATTTTGTTTCTTTACTGGCTCATGCAAGTTTTTTTTTTTCCCTTGTATGGGGGTCTTCCTTTTAACAATCGTGTTATTCCCCCTACTCCAAGTGGTCCTTCCAGCCTTTATTAACACCACTCCTCTCTACACGGCCCTTTAACTGTCATCTCTGGCTGTGCTGGGCCTTTAGTTTTAACATCTGATCCTTCCCATCCTATTGACTGCTCCAGTGTGTCTCAGTCATCATGGTTGATAGGTGGTCCTGCCTGGGATGAAGACAAACTATCTCACCTTTTCGAGGTTCTGTGCATTCGATTACATCTTAGCACCCCCCCCCCCCCCCCGTATATCCCCCCCTTTGATCAGAACATTTTAACTACCTTGTTTAACAAAGTGCTGACAACACCATCCTTACAGCACTATTAATTGCAGAGATGTTAATGCAATTTTGGATCCCTCGCTTGATGCTACTAATCCTAACTGCCCACCCAGTCCAAGTCTCTCTGCTAGGGATGAGCTTGATGTTTGGGTCAAACATAAGTTCGACTTAAATATCGGGTGTTCTCCCGTTCTAACAGTGAACATTGTAGGGCGTTCACGAAAGCATGCATCTGACCCGCATCCTTTGGCCAATCACAGCCCACTCTGATAAGAGAGCCATAATTGGCCAAAGGCAGGGTGCATTTGGCCAATCATGGCTCAGGAGGACTAAGCCCACACCCCACACTATATAAGGCTGCTTACACGGTGGCAGGTTATTTAGTTAGCGGCAATGTATTTGATATTATATATACACATACACACACATACTCTGCATTTAGCATAGACTATATATTCAGTGTTTACTCTATATACAGTCAGTGCAGGCAGTGTATTAATATATATACTTATACTCTGCATCCAGTGTAGCCTATATCTACAGTGCATTCCATGGTGTACTGTATTTAATACACATCAGGCGGTGTACACAGTATCTAAAACAGTGTATACAGTTTCTACTACACTTCTGGTGGTGTACACAGTATAAAATACAGTGCAGCCGTTGTACAGTTTATAATACAGTGCAGGTGATGTACACTGTAATACAGGGTGTGCAGTTTCTACTACACTTGTGGTGTACACAGTACACAATACAGTACAGCTGTAGTACAGTTGCTTATACAGTGCAGGCGATGTACACAGTGTCTAATACAGTGTGTACAGTTTCTACTACACTTCTGGTGGTGTACACAGTATCTAATACAGTGTAGTGTGGTGTTGCAAAACAAAATATACATCATGTCCGGAAGGCCACCAAGGAGAGACAGGCGCTCACAGATCACTAAATGAGGGCAAGCAGCCTCTGTGTCTACAGTCAACAGTGCTGGTCGCAGATGTGGTGCATCCTCTGCAGGTGGCCGTGGGGCACGATTGTCCTTTTTTTCTGCTGCTGGCCATGTTATTGAGTCAGAACATGCAGAAGAGTTGCTGGAGTGGATAACAAAGCCGTCATCATCTTCCTCATCCTCTGTCACCCATGCTCAGAGTAGTTTGCCTTCCACTGCAGCTGCCAAAACGGCCTATTCCACCGGCTCCTTGTCCACAGTCACTCCTTCCTTAGCCCCACCATCATGCACAAAGGAGTCCCCAGAATTATTCGACCACAGTGTCAGGTACATGCTGCTGAAGGATGCGCAATGATTTAAAGGCTCCGATCTTGGTTCCCAGGTTGAGGAAGGGAGTAACGTGAGCCTAGAGAGAGGGGGTGCTACAGGAGGACAATAAACTGGCAGTCATATGTTCCCCCAGCTGTAGTGTAATGCCAAGCTTGCTTCGTTATTCCGTCCGTATGGTATCCAACGTTAATTATATATGTTGAAAGACATATCCATAGTGTAATACATTCTTAACCAAATCGTTCGTTTATTGGTATTAAAAAACTACTCACATTTAATATTAAAAGCATATGCGTATGGAAAAACTCAGCCGTTCGTCTCAAACGAGTGCACACAACGTAGCCGAACGGCTGAGTTTTTCCATACGCATATGCTTTTAATATTAAATGTGAGTAGTTTTTTAATACCAATAAACGAAAGATTTGGTTAAGAATGTATTACACTATGG